>NC_081822.1:21701666-22393750 GCF_030704535.1 Vitis vinifera | reverse complement strand
AACTTTATTTCCGGTTTCAGAGTGGGAGGAAGAGGAAGTGAGGGGCTGTTCGTGTCCCATCTCTTGTTTGCCGATGACACCTTAATTTTCTGTGACGCCGATGCAGATCAGTTGCAATACCTTAGCTGGACCTTCATGTGGTTTGAGGCGATTTCAGGATTAAAAGTCAATCTGAATAAAATAGAGGCCATCCCAGTGGGGGAAAGCATTCCTATGGAGACTCTTGCGGCGATCTTGGGTTATAAGATAGGGAGCTTACCTACATCCTACTTGGGTCTTCCCCTTGGAGCCCCCTACAAATCCATTAGGGTGTGGGATGCAGTGGAAGAAAGATTCAGGAAAAGGTTATCTCTCTGGAAAAGGCAATACCTCTCCAAAGGCAGCCGTCTTACCCTGCTGAAAAACACCCTCTCAAGCCTCCTAACCTACTTTCTCTCTCTCTTTGTGATCCCCAAGAGAGTGTGCGTAAGGCTTGAAAAGATCCAAAGGGATTTCTTATGGGGCGGTGGAGCCTTAGAGAATAAACCTCACTTGGTGAGTTGGAAGGTTGTTTGTGCTGATAAAAAGAAAGGTGGTTTGGGCATTCGTAGTCTAGCTACTTTTAACAAGGCCCTTCTTGGGAAATGGTTGTGGAGATTCGCTAATGAGAATGAGCCCCTATGGAAGCAAATTATCCTTAGTAAGTATGATCTTCAAGAGGGAGGATGGTGCTCCAAAGATGCAAGAAACCGGTATGGGGTGGGGGTCTGGAAGGCCATCAGAAAAGGTTGAGAGAATTTTCGTTCTCATTCCCGCTTCATCATTGGGGACGGCACCAGAGTGAAGTTTTGGAAGGATTTGTGGTGTGGAAATCAATCTCTGGAAGAAGCTTTCCCCATCTTGTTTAACCTCTCTATCAATAAAGAAGGATGGGTTGCTGAGGCTTGGGAGGAAGACGAAGGAGGAGGTAGCTGGGGGCTTCGTTTTAATAGACACCTTAATGATTGGGAGGTGGGAGAAGTCGAAAGCTTATTAAGCAAGCTTCATCCCTTGACCATTAGAAGAGGTGTGGAGGACTTGTTCCGGTAGAAAGAGAACAAGAATGGAACCTTTTCTGTCAAGTCCTTTTATAGCTCATTTTCAAGGGATACCAAACCCCCCTTCCCGGCTAGAACTATTTGGACGCCTTGGGTTCCAATTAGGGCTAGTTTCTTTGGTTGGGAGGCGGCTTGGAATAGGTTGCTCACCACGGACCGCCTGAAGAGATTTGGTTGGAGCATCCCCAACAGATGATTTTTGTGTAAATATAAGGAGGAAATCACATATCACCTTCTACTATTTTGCGAGAAAGCCAGAATGTTATGGCTTCTAATTTTCTCCCTGTTTGGGGTGCAATGGGTGATGCACTCCTCTGTGAAAAAACACCTCCTAGGGTGGCATGGTTCCTTTGTGGGCAAGAAAAGGAAGAAAGCTTGGAGAGCTGCCCCCCTCTGCTTGATGTGGACCATTTGGAGAGAAAGAAATAGGAGGGCATTCGATGATATGGAGAGGAACGATCAAGACATTAAATCTATTTTTTTGTACACTTTTGTGAATTGGGCTAAGGTGTATATAGAGGAACATACTTTGTCTTTGATAGATTTTGTAGACTGGCTAGCCACCAAGTAAGGGTCATGTTTGTTTTGTCCCTTTGTTTTTTGCTTCTTTGTCTTTGGTATACTCCGTGTATGCCTTTTCTCTAGCCTTTGGCTCTTAATGAAATCTATTTACCTATCAAAAAAAATAATAATAATAATAACAACAACAACAACAACAATAATAAATAAATAAATCAAATAATCAATAAAGTGATTCTTAAAAGGAACATCTTCTAAGTGCTAGTCTAAGAATCACTAGAAGTGATTTTCCAGATTTTAAAAAATGTGATTTCTAAAACTTTATTAAATACCCAATTTTTTTTAGGGAAAGTACTTCCAAACATAAGGAAGTGCTTATAACCTTCCCAGAATCACCTCCCAAACAACTTTTAAATTCAAATTAAATCCTTCCACAAAAAATGGATGGAATTAAGCAAAATGGATCCATATACCAAAGAAAACAATGGCAAATGATCAACAACCAGATAACATATGCATCTTAGCTTGAGATTGCAAAAATCCTTGTTTAGAAACAAATATGAACTTAACTAGTAATCAAATATGAACTCAAATTGTACTATATTTATATATACACACATACATAGAGAGATAGAGAGAGAGAAAGGTAATAAGATTGCTAGAAAACTTTGTTATCATTTATTGGAATATAATCCTTTATCTAGTAACTTAAGGAAATTAAGAAAATCTAGGAAACTTCATTGCAAATGATTTTTATACAAAATTGAAAGGATTAGACAGCACTATAAGCCCAAGGAATTCATAAGACTTCATAACAAATGATTATGCAAGAAATAACAACTTAGAAATTTCTTTTTCCCTATTTATAGGCTCATTGCGAATGATTTTTATACAACAGTAGAAGGGTTTTACAGGAACCATAAATAGGAATAATTAACATGACTTCATAACAACCAATCACTTATAAATTATGACAACAACTTAGACAAATTTTCCTGACTTACAGGTTGTATCTCTTAATTCTTTTTGATAGACAATAAAGTAAAGATGATGCTCAAACTCAAGCATTCCTAAAATCCAAATGAATTAGGTTGGGCAAGATATCCAGCACTGTTTTTCATTTAAAAGGCTTAAGCCTAGGAACCATTCTATTAATAACTTGTACTTGTGGTTAAAGATGTTCATGTTATAACTTTTAGTGTCTGACAATTTCCTCACTGCAATTGTATTTTTCTAAAATGCCCTAATTGGTTTTGCATGATCGTTCATTGAATTATCCGTATTCTTTAATCATTTTCGGGTGTTTATTAAGTTCTAAAAATGGCATCTACTATTCTCTTGAATAAACATTAGTATTTCATAAAATGATAATGAACCAAAGACAGTGTACAACTAAAGAGGCTTTATAATTCCAACAGAAATTCTTTCATCATTCTTTCAAGTTCAGATGATCATCTTTCAGGTTGTCATTGTTGTGAGATGAGGAAAGATTCAAGAGAAGATTTACTTCTTAGAAATGTCAGTATCTCTTGAGAAGGGGAGACTAACTATGTTGAAAAACACTCTATCTAGCCCTCTGACTTATTTCTTATTGGCCCTTGTTATTCCTAGTATGGTGGGAACCAGGTGGGAAAGAACTTAAGAGAAATTTCTTATGGTGTGGAGGTCTTCTCCAAAAAGAGAAATCACCTAGTAAGGTTATGGGGTATTTGATCAGAAAAGGCTTTCATGTGCTTAGGGATTAGGAGCCTTGGCCTTCTCAATAAGGTGGCTATGGAGATTTACTTCCAAGCATAACAACTGCCGGAGAAAATAATAGTAGGGAAGTCTGAGGGAATGGAGGCAGGTTAGTGTTCAAGAGAAGGTAGGAATGCTTATACCTCAAGCCTTTGGCCGACCATCACCCTTAAAGGATTGATTTCCAGGCCTTTACAATATGGCAATCCATAAGAATTCTTAAGTGGCGAACTGTTGGAATGGGAGTTGTTGGAACCCTAGATTTAGAAGGAATTTTTAAAACTGAGAGTTGGCAATGGTGGAATCCTTGTTGCAGATCTTAAATCCTTTCTCTGACTAGTGATTTGGAAGATTGACAGGAAAGAATCATTCTCAATCAGATCATACAATTTGTCTCTTGTCTTTAATGTAATTTTGACTTTTCCTCAAAAGCTGATTTGGAATTCTAGAGAACCTTCCAAGATTGGTTATTTTGAGCAGGAAGCAGCTTGGAGGAAAATTTTGACTTTAGACCAACTAAAGAAGAGAGGATGGAGTTTGCCAATAGTTGCAATACCTAAACATGAACCTGCAGTTGACAGTTGTGCTCAATTTGGTGTACTCTTGCTTGGAGGAATGACATGTACAAAACTATGTTTGAATGCATGTTATGAAATACTTTAAGAAAAAGATTAAGCAAAGATATTTAATTACTTACATGAGTTTGATTTGTTATGAATCAATAAAATCTGTGTCGAGATGATTTTTCTTTGATAGGCAAATAAACAACATTATTGAAAAGTCACCTAACAAAAAGAGGGGAGGGGAGGGGAGGGGGGGGGGGGGGGAACCTATGTACACACAAATATACAAGCAACGCATAAAACAGTAGACAACATGACTCCTTCACAACTGATCACTGCACTATCCACAAAATCTGAAAAGGACAAAAAAACAAGGAAAAGACCATATCTCAACCTAACCACACAGACTCTTGAGAATTACTTTTTTCAACTCTGCACAAGACCAATCCAAACCTTCAAAAGTTTTTCTCTTGACTCTTTACACATGATCTAAAATATAGAAATTGGGATTGGCCTCAAACCCCTGTAATTGGCTCTAACAAAGTACCTTGAACACTAAGAAATACTTTATAACTGAATGATGAAGCACCCAAGACATGCTGAACAAAAGAGAACGCCAGACACAACTTGGAAGTCCATTTCTAATGAATAAATGTGTGGACTGCAAATTCAAGATCTTGGCCAAACTCCACCCTTTTCTTCATTACTTCCAGGTTGTGTCAATCCTCTGACCATTCCTAGCAACTTAAAAAGCATAAGGTGAGCCTTTCTTTTTCTCATTTATTTCCACGACATATCCCATGCTCACACCCATTTTTTGTCATGTGAATAAAAGTTTTCTTTTTTTTCTTTTTCCTAGAAAAATATCAAATCATCTTGGTAAAAGTATATTAGACTCCTTTCCCAAATCCACATACTAAAGCCTCCCAGTAACACAATATCAAAGCATACAGCTGATCCACCTACACTATTCTTGTCAGAAAGGAGAAAAGAACAAGAATCCAAGTTTTACAAACTTTGATCATCCAATTTCCTCTAAATCCTACCTTTTTCTTTTTCGATATATTTGTTATTTCCTAAATCCAATAGGGTTTGATTCTTTTAACAAAATTACAATCTCAAGATATTTTTTTGCTTTTGATGGTCAAAAGTACATTCTCCAAATCATCACATATTTTAGGTAATAAATGGTGCTATTCTTATATACAAAATTTTATTTTGTTGTCTCTTCTATATTTCTTTAGTTTGCAACATTAACTTGCTTGCTATTTGATTTGAGCTTCTAATCTAATTCTAGTGTGGCAAATTGAGATAGAACAACTGTTAAACAATAAATTACAGCCAGTGGGTTTCAATAATTGACACATTACAACTAATTTTCATGCTCCTCTTCAAATTAAAGTGCAAAATAAACAGCTCCTCACTTACATAACAAATCAATATTAATATAAGTCAGTGGTTTTTTATTAAGCATAACCCTTTATTTTAATGAAGTGCATGAATCTAGTAACTTCCTTGATTCTGTTTCTCTACCAACCATTGTGTACCTGGACTCTTCAACTTCACCAAGCATACTCAGGTTACCACAACACAATATCAGTGTTGGTATGAGATCCTGCCTATACGCTTATTTTGCTCTGGACACAGATATTTGATTTTTAATTGATTCCCTTTTCTTTCTTCCAACTTCCTTGGCAAATAATTACATCAAAGAAAGAGAAGAATTAGCAAGAAAGTGAATTTTAAGAAACTATCTAGGGATTAAAATGAAAAAAATATATATAAATAAGAGAGAAAAATAAGGAATTTTTTTATGTTGGATATTTTGGCTTCTGATTGATTTCTAAATGATTTTTTTTTCTTTTCTTTTATTATGTCCTATCCAAGTACTCATACCCATTATTAAGATCTTTTTAAATACAAGTTCCTGTGTTCTAAAATAATGGTTGTTAAAGATCAAACCCCTCGACACAATCCACACTTGTCATCAACACCCAAATCCATGCAATGTAGACCATTAGAAAGTTGAAGCTTTGAGATGAAAAATATCTTATTTTCTCTTTTGTTTGTTTTTTTTTTTTTTTTTTTTTTTGATAGATAAGCAAAAGTTGTATATAAATAAAAGAAGGGACACCAAAAACAGTGCCCTTAGAGTATACAGGAAGTATACAAAAGAAATCAAAAGGCTCAAAACAGAGGAAAAGGGATAGAAACAAAAAAACATCACATACCCTTACTTAGAGCCTAATCAATCAATGAAGCTTACAAGCGTAAAAGGGCTCAAATCTATAGACACCCTAACCCAAGACCAAAGGTTACAAGAAAGGATGATCCATAATTCAAGCCGGCTAAACAGGCAAAATGCGAATAAAATAAAGGAAATACAGCAAAAACAAGACAGTGCAAAACGTAACAAGGAACATTAAGAAACATTAGAAGAATTCATCTTGAGAAGGCAAGAAATCCCAAAAAAAAATCTTTTAATAACAATGCTTGATACTATGCTACCTACTCTACCAATCTTAAGAATCCAAGAATAGAGCAAACCCAAAACCCTCACTAGATCTGTTATTTATATTGTTTTTTAAGGACTCAAAGTATGACTTTTTGAGCTAGGGCAGAGGTTAATCATGTTTTAACCTTTGGAAAGCAGGGCTTTTTCAAGCTTTTACAATAAAAAGGAATGTGATTTATTGCATCATCATCATTTATATCAAATAGCATTTCAAAAAGTTTGGCATTTAGTTTGCCAGTTGATTATGCCGTCTGAGGTGGAGGCAGCAAGCACCTGCTAATCCTCTCACAGGACAAATTTCAACTGGGAATTTTGGAGTGCTGGATTATATTGTCACTCGATTAATAATAACAACCATTCCAACAAAATGCCAGTAGCCATTTCAATATCTACAAAAATTTAAATTTTACAGCATCAAATGGGAAACCTATTACAATCTTAGAAATTAGTTATCGAGATGGCAATAGCAACATACAAATGGATACTCAATGAATTGATCAAAAGATGCAATTAACCAATTAACTGATTTAATACACTCTTTAAAATTAAGATCATGGATCACTGAACTAGTTACCCACAATTATTTTTTATTTTTTATTTTATCTCTTTGTTAAGATATACTCCTAATTCAGGCTAGGCCAAGCAAGATACTAGCAAAACAAGCCTTCATAAAATATGGGAAGCAAGCTAACAAGGCCCCTTGGGTGCTTGGTTGCCCAAAGCTTATTTGTTTGTGATAAACCTAAGTCTAAATAGACAGATATGATTAGATTCAAACCATATGTTTTGCATCCAACATGATTGTCCTACAAGCATCTAAAAATCAGTCAAATTCTCAATTAGTGACCCATCTTATAGTTGAATGCATCACTAACACATTTGAATCTCCTCTTTGAAGAAATTGAACAAGACTTGCGCTTGAAATCCTTTATGAAGAGTAAGGTCACAACTCAAGTGGGTTAGTTAGTTGGAAGCTAACCCAAGCTCAAGCCAACCATAATTTTGGCTAGAGATTTTCAACCCAAGCTCAATTTAGTTGGGTTTGGGTGGGTTTTGGGTTGCTCTAGTTGAATAAATAAATATTTTAAAGTTTCTTGTCAAGTTTATATATTCTACAAAGATTGGTCCATTTTAGGGCTATCCCATCCATGTTCCAACTCTCCATATGTCTTGTTTAAGGCCTTCTGTTTTTGTGCATTTGGAGCCTAGCCCTAAGGTACAAGGTTGCCTTGAGAGCCAACATTATGAAGAACTAAACAATGTGGAAGACATTTACCTCTGCCTAATCAAAAGCCATGGAAACAAAATATTTTGACAACCGTAAAACTTAACAGCCCATACCACACTTGTATTTCAATACAATGGTGAGTGCTTTGGCACTCCTGCAACTAAAGCTACATCCTTTCCTACTACATGCTCCAAAGACATGTTGGGGCAAAAAGGAGTTTAATAATTCCTTTTCCATATACCACCTTCTTAGTTTTAATCCCAAAGAAGTGTGGGGCTGAAGACTTGAGCGATTTCAGACCCATCAGTTTGGTGGGGGGTCTTTACAAGCTGCTTGCTAAGGTCTTAACCAATAGATTGAAAAAGGTGATGGGAAAAGTGGTGTCTTCAACCCAAAATGCCTTTGTTGAAGGTAGGCAAATTCTTGACGCTGCGTTAATAGCTAATGAGGTCATAAACTCCTTGTTGAAAAGAAAGGAAAGTGGGGTCTTGTGTAAATTGGATTTAGAAAAGGCCTATGATCGCATTAATTGGGATTTTCTGCTATCAGTGATGCAAAGAATGGGTTTTGGGGAGAAATGGGTTGGGTGGATTAGATGGTGCATATCCACCGCTTTGTTTTCGGTTCTGGTCAATGGTTCTCCAACCGGTTTTTTCCGGAGCTCCAGGGGGTTAAGGCAAGGAGACCCCCTCTCTCCTTACCTTTTTGTCTTAGGAATGGAGGCCTTAGGTAGTCTCATTAACAGAGAAGTGAGAGGGGGTTTTCTATCAGGCTGCAGGATATGGGGAAGGGAAGGTGTCGGGAACCAAGTTACGCACCTGTTGTTCGCTGATGATACTTTGGTCTTCTATGATGACTCTCAAGAGCAATTGGTTTTTCTAAGTTGGTTATTAATGTGGTTTGAAGCCATTTCCGAACTGCGCATTAATTTGAACAAAAGTGAGATTTTGCCGATGGGTAGAGTGGAGAATGTTGAGTTACTGGCAGCTGAGCTTGGCTGCAAAGTGGGATCTCTCCCTTCCACTTATTTGGGGCTCCCTTTGGGTGCTTCGCATAAGTCGGTGAAGGTTTGGGACAAAGTGGAAGAGCGGATGAGGAAGAAACTTGCCTTGTGGAAGAGGCAATTCATTTCTAAGGGAGGAAGAATCACTCTCATCCGGAGCACTTTGGCGAGCATGCCAACCTATCTTATGTCATTATTGCGCATGCCAAGAGTGGTTAAATTAAGACTTGAGAAAATCCAAAGGGATTTTCTTTGGGGAGGGGGAGCGTTGGAGAAGAGGCCTCATCTTGTTAAGTGGGATGTTGTCTGTACTCACAAAAAGATGGGTGGATTGGGGATTAGAAATCTTTCCATTCTTAATAGAGCCCTCTTGTGCAAATGGAGTTGGCGTTTTGCGGTTCAAAGAGACTCATATTGGAAGCTTATTATTAGCACGAAGTATGGGATTGAAAGAGGAGGGTGGAGCACTCGCGGGGCTAGGGAGGGCCATGGGGTAGGGCCTTGGAAGGAAATCAGCAAAGAAGGTTTGTTACTGCTCAATAATGTATCATTCTCGGTGGGGGATGGTAAAAGGGTGAGGTTTTGGAAAGACTTTTGGTGCAGGAACACCCCCCTTTGTGAGGCCTTTCCCTTCTTGTTTGATTTAGCAGGTTCTAAAGATGCGTGGGTTGCGGACTATTGGGACCCAATGGGGGAAGAGGGAGGGTGGACTCCACTTTTCCTTAGATCTTTCAATGATTGGGAGGTGGAGGAGGTGAAGAGACTCCATTCGTCCATTCAAGGAAAGAGGTTGGATGCTGATGGGGAGGATAGGATGCTGTGGAAAGGGACGAAAAATGATATTTTCACTATAAAATCTCTCTATAAGTCTCTTGCTCATAGCTGTGCAGTCTCATTTCCGGGCAATATTATTTGGAGTCCGTATGTTCCTACAAAGGTGAGTTTTTTTGCTTGGGAAGGTTCTTGGGAGAAGATCCTTACTCAAGATCAGCTCAAGAGGAGGGGCTGGATTTTAGCCAACAGATGTTGCTTGTGTTGCGTTGAAGAGGAAACGATAAATCATATCCTCGTTCATTGTTCTAAGGTGAAGATTTTGTGGGATCTTGTGTTTTCTCTTTTTAGGGTTAATTGGGTTCTGCCGTTTTCGGTGAGAGACACTCTATTAAGTTGGTATGTTTCTTTTAAGGACAAGAAACATAGAAAGGTTTGGCGGGCAATTCCTCTTTGTTTATTTTGGACGCTTTGGAAGAAAAGAAATAGGATAGTCTTTGATAATGAGGCTTTGTCGACTCAAAGATTGAAAAACTCATTTGTTTGTAATCTCTTATCCTGGGCTAATTCTTTTATAGTTGTAGGCCCCTTATCTTTGTTTAACTTTGTGGAATGGTTGGGTTCTTGTTGAGGGCCGGTGAGTGCTTGTGTTTTTGTTGTTTTTTTGGGTGACTCCTGTATACTCCTTGTATGCTCCGGGTTGCCTTTCAAGCACCCTTTTTCTAATATATCTTTGTGTTTTTGCCTATCAAAAAAAAATAATTCCTTTTCCATATCACTTTGTTTAGGAAGATTTGAGGAGAAGTTTTAAAACCCTCATAATTTAGGATTTAAAACATGTGCTATATCCATGGTACCACCACTGCATCACCATGGTATCACCCCTATTGCTATTGCCGCCATTACCATGTCTCACTACTACTATAACAACCCACGGCTGCCATGACCACAACACCATGACACCACCATTGCCATGATTACACCACCACATCACTGCCACTGTCACTGCCACCACCATTGATGCCACAGCCACGTGACCAACATATTGTGTCACCCTGCCACTGCTGCCATTGTAGAGCCTGTAATAATCATTGTCACTCGCACCACTACCACCACTGCTGTTGCCACAATCAGCACCAACATCACCACCCCCTTTCACCCCCATAAATTATTGACAAACCAGAAATTATTTTCTTATTTTTTCTCACTGTGTGTCATATATTAATAAAATGAGCTCAGCCATGAGACATATATATGTAAGAGAAAAAAAGGCAAGTCCATATCCATACAGGATTACCAAATGCCTAAATCTGAACAGTGCAAGGTTAGGCAATGCATCAAATAACAATCAGTGTCCTCTTGGTAATCAAGCAAAACCAGTCTTGAAGTTGACATTGAATTCTTGCAATCCGCAATTTCCGGAAACATGATACCAAAAAGATCAAATCTGGCATTGTGTAGTAAAAAACCTTGGTAATTATATATGCCATCAATGGTTGATAAGCCACGACGATCCGGGAGGGGCCATAAGCCGAATCCCAAATATTTGGGTTAAGCCTGTACGTGAAAGATCATTGCATGCAGTAAAATGCAACGTAGCAGACAATAGATGGAACCATTTAAGCACGTGGAAAATGGAGAGCAGGACTGGATCTTCAATTGCGAATGGGTCTTCAGTAGTTGCGTAATGGGTCTTCAATGGTTGCGTTATTTACGTCACTTTTATTTCATGCAGTTGTGTTCTGTTTTACATGTATTTGCACGAGTTGTTTTAAGTGTGTTTGCGTCCAGTTGCTGGTTTCTCGTTTCCTTTTATTTCAGTTTATTTGTACGTGGCTTTGCTTATTTAAGCAGCCGAAGTTTATCAATTGAGGGAGAAAAAAATCATTTGTTACCAAAAGCTTGTGGTACTTTCTTACCCAAAGATAAAACAGTTCACTTATCATTTGAATATTTACTGGGACCTATCAATGGTAGACAACCAGAGTAATATTTTTAAGTTTTCACGCATCACTAGTCCTCCGGAAAACCATTTCATGATTCAAATGTCTTTCCAAATCATTTTATGTAGGGCATTGGGACGCCATATACACTTGCACTCACACCATATCTCTCTCCCCACCACCACCCATTTTCCTAACAAAATACATTTCTGGGAGGATTTTTTCTTTCCCATTTCTGCCTCATGTGGGATTCATCTCATATTTCTCTTTGTTAGTCATTTTTCTTACTCCTATGCTTCAGCCTAATTCAAATTTATACTATGATATTTCAACTAAAAAGGAACCACATTTTAAAGTAATGGAATTAACACAAATTACTAGAATGAGGTCAAGGACTAACCACAAAGAGCAAATGAGCTACGGTGGCTTGAACTAGCTGTTGAAGCAAAACACCTTTAACCACCGAAGCAAGGGGCACCGAGTTCTTCTCATCTTCCTCTTTTCTTGTATGCAACCGGTAATTGTCCAAAGGCGGTAACAGCTGATAAAATCCCGCATACAACCAATACACTATAATCGGGGCAAAAGTGCCCATAGCCTCATCACTCACATAACCTTCCCAGAAAACCATGGTTGATTGAGCCAAGGAGAAGAACCCACAAATTCAACTTCAAAACAACTCAAGCTTCAAAACCCGAACCCACATTACAGTTTGTGATCTAAATATGCCTTCCTTTTGCCCTGAAAATGTGGAAGAAAAAGAAGAAGAAGAAGAAGAAGAGGACGAAAGAAACCTCAGAATTCGGGAAAGGACAAAAAAAAAAATGAATGGAAAAAATAAAATTTTTTGAATCTTGTGGTTTAGCTGTTTGCATTACCAAAAAAAAAAAAAATCAAACCATACAACTTCAGTTACTTGCAGAGAAAAAGTGAGGAGAAGGAGAGAAAATTTAAAACCTCATACAATAGAAAACAACGAGCTTCCTTCAAGTAAGTCAGATAGTTGATGAAACATCCAAGATTCAAAATTCAAAATCTCTTTTTTTTCCCTTCCTTTCATTTTCCGACATGTCCTTAGCAACCAAACAGGATAATACACAATTGGAAAGAAAAAAAATGAAACCACGAAATCGACAGATGAAAGCTAAAGATTGAAAGCTGAAACTAAATAACATCACTCACAGATACCGTGATTGATTAGTGAACAGAATGCGGACCGATGTCATTCAGATCTGGGCCTTGCTTGGGCCAAATAACAGCAATTACAGGTAAGGATTCGAGATTTCGAGAAATAAAATCATTCGAATTTTGAGATTGGATCTTGTTTGGAGGCGAGGAAAATAATACCTTGTTATTTCGTTCTCTTTTTCTTTTTTTTAATTTAATTTAATTTTCCCTTTTCCCTTCCCGTGAAATTTCAAAAGAATAATCAGGTGTTTCGTGGACCACGACATGATTTTTCTCGTCAAGTCATGTACTTACACGTGTATAACAGTGCTGGTGGAACCCACTTGATGTGTGTCTCGGTGAAGCAATGGCAATGACTATGTGGGCCCAATATCTGGAAGGGAAATCGTGTTCACAGATCACTCTTTGTTTGTAAATGCTTAGATATTTTTAATAGCACTCTGGATACGATGGACACGGTTAACAATACTAATATCTAATATGAAATCTTTTAGGGAAAATTATTAGTAAGTTAAAATTAGAAAAAAAATTATATATTAAAATAAATTTATGATTAAAATTGAATAATTTTTAATTTGTTTTCTTCTCCTAAACAAATCCAAAAAGGTAAGGACCACTTTACATTACTCAAAAATAATTTTCTATTTTTTTAAGAATAAAATGTAATTAAATATTGTTAAAAAAAATAATTTATTTTTAATTATTTTTATCTCCAAAAAAGCTTTTAAAAACACTTTAAATGATTAAAATATATTTTACAAGTTTTCAAAAAAAAACTATATTTTATCAAAAAATTACTAAATAACTTTTATTTTTAATAATACAAAATTGTTTTAAAATAAAATTCTAAACATGCTTTTATTCTCTCCATTTTTTTACTTAACCTAAAAAATAATAAAAATATAAGGGTTTGTTTGGAAACTGTTTTTTAGAACAATTTTTTATTCTTCAAAACAAAAAACATAGAAAATACGTTTAACAATTAAAAACTATTTTCTGTTTTCTATTCTTAAGAATAGAAAATAAGGTATTTTCAGATAACATCTTTTAATTGTTTTATATTATTTTCACTTATTTTCCAATTATTGTTTTAAGAAATAATTAAACAAACATGTAGAAAATAAAACGTTAAATATAAAAATTATTTTTAAAAATATTAAAAATAAGTTTAAAACGTTTTAGGTTTCAAATAAACTTTTATTTTACAAAAATTAAAGAACAATTTTTAAAAAACTATTTTCAAAAATTATTTTTTAAAATAGATACCAAACAAGTCCTAATATTTTAGATTTTCTTAATGGAGTTCCTTTTTATTTTTTGTTTTTTATCATATATTTATTTAATTATTTATTCAAATAAAGCCAAAATTCGTCTCTTATATTAACAAATTAAATTCATCTTTCATTTGTGGGCATCCATCTTAATAAAGAAAATTAGAAGAAAAAAAAAAAAGACAAATGTGAAGAAAAAAAATTAGTAGATACTGTAGGGACCCCTGCCCACACGTGGCACACATCTCCTAATGACACGTGGCGCACATTCTCATCCGGATCAGCCTCATCCGGATTTCCCCAAGAGTACACGTGGCGCGTTTCTCCCTTCTGGACTCCCTCAAGGAGAGGCACACGACACTCACAAACATAACATCCGGACAACTGCCACAGCGCATCCAGGCGACTGACATACACTATCCGGGTATGATTGTCCGGATCATTGACTAAAGTAAGCAAGTCTTATACGTTATCACAACAGTCTGCCATGGCCCACGTTCCGTCACCTGCAGGGTGAAAGGACAAGAATGAAGTGACGGCAAGTCACTTCCTACGATCACTTCCCACGATTTCTGACAGTGGCAACAAAAACCCTCGAGACCACTGACAACACCCAGTCGCAAAGACACTTGCCCAAGCAAGCCAGAAACAACCAACAAGACCAAAAAGCGCAACAAAGAAAAGACAAGAGCAAATATACGTACCGAGTGTAAAAATGGAAGAAAAGGGTTGAAAACCGCAAATGCAGTCACCGTCAAAACACGAAAATCACCAGCAGAAAACCCTAGGGCTTCACTCGGAAACAAAGGCGCACAGAAGGTAGAGGAAGAAGCACCAACAGGAAAATGTAGTAGGAAAAACGCAAACAGAAGGCACAGTATACTATTTATAAGGCGACAGCCCCTCGGAATACCAAACGCTCAACTACGCCATCATTAAAACGACACGCTGCCTGGGAATACCCAGAGACGACAGCTCATCATAAATGTTCTCCTCTCTCTTCGCCCCCGCTCGCCATGTGGCCCAATGAGCGCAAAAAGTAAACCTCAGTTTCAAAAAACTAATTATTTTTTAACCCGCCCATTTTTGCTCGAGCAAAATAGGCGAGTTAAAAAGGGGGGCATTGTAGGGACCCCTGCCCACACGTGGCACACATCTCCTAATGACACGTGGCGCACATTCTCATCCGGATCAGCCTCATCCGAATTTCCCCAAGAGTACACGTGGCGCGCTTCTCCCATCCGGACTCCCTCAAGGAGAGGCACACGACACTCACAAACATAACATCCGGACAACTACCACAGCGCATCTGGGCGACCGACATACACTATCCGGGTATGATTGTCTAGATCATTGACTGAAGTAAGCAAGTCTTATACGTTATCACAACAGCTTGCCATGGCCCACGTTCCGCCACCTGCAGGGTGAAAGGACAA
Source organism: Vitis vinifera (assembly GCF_030704535.1). Lineage (NCBI taxonomy): Eukaryota > Viridiplantae > Streptophyta > Magnoliopsida > Vitales > Vitaceae > Vitis > Vitis vinifera. The sequence goes on along the minus strand of NC_081822.1, from coordinate 22,378,500 downwards.
GAATGAAGTGACGGCAAGTCACTTCCTACGATCACTTCCCACGATTTCTGACAGTCGCAACAACTACTACGATCTCTGTCAACCGCCCATAGGGTGATGATGGCCCTACCACCACCTAGTGTCATCATGACAACACAAAATATCTCCCTACCATTAAAGAGGGAAACAAAGCTTCTAATACTATATATATGAACCTTCACACAAAGAGGAAGGTAAGCTCGCGATACCTGGTAAAAGACCAACTGATTTATCTCTCTCTCTTTCTCTGACCATGGCTGACAAAACCATCGGAGGGTGCGTCCGGACACCCTGTCCGGACGCCTTTTGCAGGTAGTACGATTGAATCAAGAATCTATATTGGTTGAGATCGTGCGTCCATCCATTTGGCAACTACGTGGATCATCAGGGACGCGAGGCCTCAACAGATACAATCTTAAAACTAAAAATAACAATAACAATAATAATGATATTTATTATTAATATATAGTACAAATTACAAACATCCATGTTGTATGGGTGATTTCCACTCATTCAAAGTAACTTGTGTAAATTCTGAATTTTTTTTATCAAAATTAAATTAATAACCTTTTTTATTTCATTTTATTAATAAAAGTATCCAACAAAATACAAATATTTTGAATAAAGAGGTTATGCGCCGTTTGGCCATATTTTCTAAAATTTGCCTTTAAAAATTATTTTTTATTCTTTAACTTAAAAATAAGTTTCAAAAAACATAATCAAATGGGTCCATGTTTTCCTTTTGTTCTTAAAAATTGTTGAAAACAACTTTTACTTATTCTTCAAGAATTATTCTCCATTTCACCTTATTTTTAAAAATTATTTTCAAATAACAAAGGTCAAACAGTATTAGAAAATTTTAAAAACAATTTTTTATTTTTAAAAATAGAAAACCATTTTTAAGTTATACGAATAGACTCTATATGACTTAAAATATGGATGCAAAAAATTATTAGTTTGTTTGATGGGAAATTTGGTAAAAATTAACTTATTAATAAATTCAATTTATGTGGGGTTTAACTTAAATTTGAATAATGTAAATTGCACTATTACAAAGTTTATTTTTAATTAGCTAAATCATATCGTAAATAATAATCATTAAAAATATAATCATTTTCTCTTCAACATTCAAATGTTTATTATAGATAAATCATCCTTTCTCAAAATATACTATAGACAAAAATAAATTTATAGATTTTTGTTAATATTAGATTATATGGTGTTATGCTAAATGAAGCATATATCTAAAAGCTCTTAAATGAAAAGCAGACATGTAATCGATTAGATGGATAATTTGTTACTTATTAATACACTTTTCACTTAGCAATCGAAGTAATAACTCAACCAATCATTTTCCTAATATTCCTTTACCATCTATGCTTATATTTTCGACTTTATTTGATGATGATAGATTTGAAGTACTTGAGTGACATGAATGACTCCCCTAAGAACACCCCTTATAAAAGTAGCATTTAAAGAAAAAAAAAAACTAACAACATAGCTAAATAGTTTATAATAAATATACTTTAGTAAATTATCATAATATGAGAAACAAAGATCATATAAATATTTCTTGTTAGCATAAGATTTAAGAGAAAATTTCTCAAATATAAAATGTCACTGGTTGATGACACATTTGGATATGTCTTAGGTGTCTATTTGCTTATTTGTCTCCACCCTTTGATGAAACAATAAATCATTTGTCTATTATGTTAATGTAAAATCAATAATTCATTTCACCAAAATCATTTGTATATCATGTTAATGTAAAAATCAATCATTCATAATGCATAAGTTTGGTTTGAGCTCATTTCATTTAAACCACATGTTCCTAATAGGACTAAAAAATGTAAGAGCACTCCCATCCGTATTAAAAGAAAAAAAAAAAGCACTTAAATAGACAAAAAAGTTCAAGACTTACAACAACTAATAGTTTTGAAACCTTGCACACAATTGAACTATGTAGATTTTTAAGCATAAATAAAGAAAGATAGGAAAGTTAACTTTGTTGGGAAAACCCTTAGATCATAGATGTGTACTCTTATCAACCTAAGGATACTAAATCTAATTGTAACCAAAGACATAAAGTGAAAGAGAATCTAAAACATTTTACCTTCTAATCTAAATGTTCCTAGATCAAGTTCTAGTCAATGAAGAGGATCTCAAATACCTCATGATCTTCCACTTAATCACTTCTTTAAGATTTAGCACTTGTTTAAAGCGGTTATATATCTTTGAGGTAGAAAAAGATGAAAGTGTTTTACTTTCTCAAGATCAATGTCCTAGGACTACTAAGGAGAAAGATAGCAAAAAGGTAGTACTCTATCCTTTAGTAGTGGGTAACTTTATGTATGTGATGTTATGTATTAGACTAGATATTTACTTTACTGTGGGTTTTGTGAGTAAGTATTAGTTTAATTCGAGCATGGAGCATTAAACGACAATCAAGCATATACTCAAGTATCTTCGGAGAACAAAAGATTATATGCTAGTATATCGTTATGATGAGTTGTCACCCCTTGAGTATACAGATCTAAACTTTTAGTCTAATAGAAAGTCTTGCAAGTCTATCTCTAGTTTTGTGTTCACTCTAACCGGTGAGGCTATTAGTTGAAGAAGTTTGCAACAATCTTATATTGTTGACTCTAATATAAAAGTCAAGTATGTTGTTGCTTCTAAACAACAAAGGAAGTTGTTTGGCTTCAGAATTTCCTTATAGGACATGGGGTAATGCCATTGATCATGAGTGAGACCCTAAAGTGGTCACATATCCTTATGAATTAGGTCACTATTGATAGAGATTGGTGGCAACAGGTATTTTCAATAGAAATCATGATATATCATGGATTGAAACGATGTGTTCCCTTGAGTGATTCAAATGACATGTGATCTAGAAGACTATGACCATAACATTTTCTTTAGTAAAACTTTGATATATGCTCCTTAGAATTAGAGTATGTCAACTGATCACATAATAAGTGAGATCTATAACTCAAGATTTGAGAGGTAATTTTGATAAGTGATAGCACTACCTTATTAGATTATGAATACCGATTTATACAGAGTCTGCATGCAGTGGATAGTAAGTCACAAACCCAAACTTCATCTCATTGTTATTTACATAGGGTATTAAGTGCAGTTGATTCTCTATAGTGGGTTGTTGCATCAACTTTAGAATTGGATTATGAGAGAGCCAGTACTCTTATGGGTCCCAGTGATCCCTATTCTAAACTCATATACTATGATGGCATGGTTTATGAGGGTTGAATTGGTTCTAGGTTTAGTCTTATGCAAAAGATGTTTTAGTAATTGTGTAAGATTGCATAAAGAATAATAAATAAGGTCTCTAGATTAGGGTAATTGATTAATTAGATGGTTTTGTGTAGTTATTTAATCAATTAGAACTACTTTAAAGTCTCACCCATAGGTCAAAGTTTTCTGTTGATTTCAATACATACTCAATATCCTCTCAAAGTTAAGAGTCATGCAACATAGAAGCTTGGTAAATCATGACAATATAATAGTTTTATGTCATGATTCATCACAAGTCCTATCTAATATGTAACCATACACACTAGTGTACTCACCATGGGAACCCCATCCCGATGGTCAAGACAAGCTATCCTTCCAATTAAGAGGTAATGCACTACAACCTCCACTGGATTGTCCAAATCTATGAATCGATTATGAATAACTTATCATCTTGTAAGGAACTCATGATTTGTATCCGTTGTATAACTCCTAATGCTCCCAAGTTAGATACAATACAAGTGTTATGGGTTGAATGCTCAAATCAATGTCAGTACATAAAAAAAAAAAAAAAATAGCAAAGGGACAATTAAGTCTAACTTTGTTACATCATGTCTTGTTTTAAGGGACTTAATTCCAACAGTTGACACCCCTGTAAAGAATTACAAAGATAATTAGTGGCTTTAGAATCTATCCATTAAGAGTTGGAGAAATCTATCACTAAAAACAATTCAACTATGAGAAAATGATGTGTACCTTTTTTTTTTCTTCAGGTATTCTGGACACTCTTTTTTCTAGTGACCCTTCCTGCCATAGAAGACACACTTACCATTTCCTTTGCCTTTTCCATTCCTAACCTTGAACTTACTCTATTTGGTATTAACCTTCTTGTTGTTCTTCTTTTTGTTAAAATAATTTGAAGAACCCCCTTAACTGTCATATGAACACATATATGATATTTGAAAATGTTCTCAACCATTTGGAGTTCCCTCATCAATTCTTGCAAGTTTAACAACCTCTTATTCATAGAATAGTTAAGCTTAAATACTTGAAGGAATCCAATAAGATCTCTAAGATCATGTGAACCTTGGTCTCACCATTAATTTTGAGTTCAATGATCTTCATCTCATTAAAAGGTCCGATCATACAAACCATATGATCTTTAATAAAAATTCCTTCCATCATCTTGGTGTTTATAATAATCTTAAGGATTGTTTGTCTAACTAACCCACACTTATCACCAAACATCTTTTGCAAGCTAAAGAGAATATCATAAGTCATGGGATGTTACATGTGTTATTATTGAAATCTAAAGACTCAAGTATAAGACACTTGGCCTTCGCATTCGCCTTATTCCATCTTTAATAAGTTTCTTTATTCTCCTACAAGGATTGTTCATTAGGAATGATATGAGCAAATTCTCGTGATACCTATTTTAGCTCTTCTTATGTGAGTATTATGTCCAATTTTCTTTTCTAGCCCACATAATTAGCTTTGATTAATTTATTTATAGTAAAAAAGAGAGTGATTGGATTATAAGACATGATTATTTAACAATAAAACCACATGCATTAATCATTGAGCATTCAAGGCAAAAAGAAAGTTTAGAAAAATGTAGTGCTTTTATACTACATTTTTCATATGCAAAATATCCTAGAATCATAAGAATCAAGTCTGTTAGTTAAACACCCTCTTAGATAAATCTTTTTGCCTTAAACTTGGAAAGTTCCTAAGACAAGATTAACAAAACCTTTTATGTTTAGCCCTTAGACTATGAAAGTGAAACAACTTTAATTAGCTCACTTGCATATTTAAGCGTATAACCAAGACTTTTGACATCAATGTTACCAAGTAAGATTCCATCTTTAGGATTGGTCACTCTCACTATTAACATATATAGTCTAATCCTTAAAAGAAAAATCCATGTCTCTTGATTCATTGGCTTAAACCATCTTTAGGATGATGAGGAACTAAAACAAAGATGATCTTGATCTTGAAGATTTCAGGCTTGCCAAGGGCCCTCTCCTACTTAATATTTTGGTAAATTAAGAGCCTTTTAATTTTAGTAACTTCCTTAATAGTAAATTGTTTATAATAAAACTTTTCAAAATAATATTTATTTTCTTATATTGGAATCTTGTGTAATAAGAAAAATACTATTTTTATAAGATTTAGGGAAAAAAAGACATTTTACCTAGAACAAAAAAAAAAATGATTCTTAAAGATCTCAAAATGATTTTAAGAAAATTTCTACAATAAAATATTTAAGAATAATTTTTTGTAAAAGGAAAAAGATTTTCTTAACTATTATAATCTTTTCCCAAAAATTTTCCCTCATGCACTCTCCAATTTAAATAAATATCCTTATTTGGTAGCAGTCTTTCAAAAAATATCTTTTAGTTATTTTCAGTTGTTTTCAATTGTTTTTTTAGATATGTTTTAAAAAATAATTATACAAACATATATAATGATTAAAAATAAAGTTGTGGACTTAGAAATTATTTTTAAAACATATTTAAAAATATTAAAAATAGGTTAAAACATTTTAAATTCTCAAACAAACTTTTGTTTTACAAAACTTCAAAAAACAATTTTCAAAAACTATTCCTAAAAACTATTTTTTAGAACTATTTTAAAAAACAATTTTCAAATGAGCCCTAAAACTTTCTATTTTAAAACATGCATTATTCATATTTAATAAAACATCTCTATAGAATAAAAACAATATATAAATGTTATTTTTTATCAATTTTTTATTTTTTAATATACTCATTTTATAAAATAATTTTTTTCATTATAAATTAATTTTATGATTAAAAAAGAAAAACTAAAAAAATATTTATAAAATAATATTAATATATGATATATAAATTATTTGTATATATAAAGTAACATAATATTAAAAAAAAATAGTTGTAAAGTTTAAATATTTTAATCATGAATATTGTTAAAGATAACAAAATTTTCATTTTAAAAAATATAAAACATTTGAATGTGATATTTTTTATTTTAAACATTGAAAATAATATACATTTCATATTATTTTTTATTCATTTCACAAATTAAATATAAATATAATATAATATAGCATATCACAATAGATATGCTACCTTAAAATATTATGTTCATATGATATGTATATCTATGAACATCATATCCCATTGGAAATCATATCCTATTGGAAATCATATCCTAGTATATGCATATCTTATCCAATGGGATAGGATATCCTAAGATATACACATCATATCCTTCCAAGTAAACATAGCCTTAAAGTATATGTCGTCTAAAAAGTGTGAGCTTGAGTGCGTATCACTAAGATCCATAAGGAAATATCAACTCCCTCAAAAATTGATTCTATACTCTACTTGATGAGTTAGAGTGAGTTCAAGGTTCATCCCTAAACGTTGAGTGGGTTTATATAGACTCTATTGTGGGCTTAAGTGACTCGAGTTCATCATGGGCTTAGGTTACTTAATCTATCCCACAAGGCCTTAATTAATTAATTACTTCTAATGGACTTCAATTAACTAGTTAACCCAAACCAGAAAATCTTAAGTCATATGTTCTTATGCAATTGTGCATTTTTTATCAAAACACCCTTATGCACATATATAAATAAAAACCAATTTTCCTTAAAGTATATCTCATCCAAAGAGAGTGAGCTTGAATGGGTACCACTAGGACCCATAGGAAAATATCAACTCCTTCATAATCTAATTATAAAGTTGACTTTATACTCCACTTTAGAGAATCAACTACACTCCAATATCTTATTAAATTAAGTTGAGGTGAAAATGGATTGAATCTAATTTAATCAATTTCTCAAGTGTGTTACCTATTAACCACCACATGTAGGGTCCCATAAACTAGTATTCGTAATCAACTAACATACTCTAGTTTATAAAAGACATGTAAAATTCCATTAAGGAACTTACTACAACCATTGAATTCATAATCACAAGTCCTTAAGATCACTCAAGGGATATATAATCTTCATCCCACGAGATATCATGTTGTCTTTCTTAAGAATACCTATTGCAACCTATCTTAATTAACAGTGATCCATTTTGTTAGAAAAAAATAGGTTAATCCAACCTATGGTAATCACCCTAGAGAGAGGGTGAATAAGGTGATGGTCATTTTTTTTTAAATTTAAACTATACGAATGTAAGAGACAAATATATGCAAATATATAATAAAACAATATAAAGTCAATTGCAAATAAAGTAAAAGAGTATGGAAGAGAGAATGCAAACATAAGATTTTATAGTGGTTCAACGCAACTCGACCTACATCCAATCTCCTCTAACTTCAATCCCAAGTTTGAGGTTCCACTAATTCAAGGTTTCCAAACCAAGCCTTCAAGCAATACAATTGGATTATGGTTCCAATTCACCCTCTTGGACTTTTGGCTCCAAGCACCCTTTACGCTTCTCAAGAGATACCCAACTTTTGAACAACCCTTCAAGTGATACCCCACACTTGAGAAACTTCCTCTCAAAGATTTATAAATAAATGATCTCACAAAATATTAATACAAAAACTTTAAGCTCAAATGATACAAGAAAACTAGGATTGAATGATGCACTAATGATATGCAAGTTTTAGAATAATGGTGCACTCAAAAATACTCTTCCAATGCTCAAATATATTCAAGAAAGGTTTGGGAAGGTTAAGCTCATAAACAATGAAGATTTAGAGCCTTTTTATAAAAGAAAAAAACCAAACTAGTTGTTGGAGGTTCAACCGGTGGAGTTGAGGGTCAATCGGTTGACCAGCCGTTAACATTTAATGCTTGGCAGGTGACCGTTGGACCTCGACCGAACCTCAACCAGACCTCAATCAGAGGTCGATTGGGAAAAAGGATACCTTGACCGGGAAGAAAAGGTTACTGGAAGAGAGAGTATTTTTAGCACTCCTCAATCGGACCTCAATCGGGCAAAAGGAATGGATAGACCGGTACCCTGGCCGATTAAGTCAGTTGGCCTAGTGCCACGACCAAGGCTATGGTGCACTAATGATATGCAAGTTTTAGAACAATTGTGCACTCAAAAATACTCTTCCAAGGCTCAAATATATTCAAGAAAGGTTTAGGAAGGTTAAACTCATAAACAATGAAGATTTAGAGCCTTTTTATAGAAGAAAAAAGTCAAACTAGCCATTGGAGGTTCGACCAGTCGAGTTGGAGGTCGACCGATTGACTAGCTGTTAGCATTTAATGTTTGGTAAGTGACCGTTGGACGTCGATCGGACCTCAATCAAAGGTCCACCAGGAAGGAGGATACCTCGACCGGGAAAGGAAGGCTACTAGAAGAGAGAGTGTGTTTTTAGCACTCCTCGATCGGACCTCGACTGGGTAAAGGGAATTGGTCGACCGGTACCTTGGCCAATTAAGCCGGTTGGCCCAATGCTACGACCGATTCAACGTTTTGGCCCCAAAAACCTATTTTTTTCTATTATTTTCTCTTCTAGCACTTAGACAAGGTTTTTAGGTAAATTAATATGCCAATTTTTAAACGTTTTACCTAAGGTACATTTGATATAACACAGGTTTTAATTGAAAACATGAAATCATCCAATTTTAAAATATTTTAAACAAAATAAATCTTGGATGATTTTGGTGCATAAGTAAATAATGTAATACATGAAAATCCTAGTGCACCAACAACCTTACAAAAAGATCTTATGAAGCTTGGGTCTTAAAAAACACTTCTCTTTGAGGTCTTCTTCTTCTTCTTCATGATTTCTCTTTGGCTTGATTTCTCTTTGTGATTGTCACTTTGGAAATCGTCTTGCCTAATCACACTTGAAATATAATCATTAGTTTTAAACCTTGTTTTGTTATCATCAAAACCGAGATTAACCAAACCTTGGTTTCACAATCTCCCCATTTTTTATGATGACAAAACCATGGTTGCTAAAAATCTCCCTCTCAATATATGATCCTTTGAATTTAGAAAATATTCAAATTTAGAAACTTCAAGGAGTATATTAAGGATGCTCAAAATGATATAATCAAACATAAATAGCATAAAGAGCAATTTAGCAATTGGAAAGACATTATTATTAAATATGATGCATGCAATTATAAACAATAAAACATATAGCATCAATATGAATAGGATTGCTAAAACAATAAACATTTTTTCCCAAGTTAGCAACCTACCATTACTTCTACCTCTTTTTGTCGTCAACAAAAAGTCTCAATAAAGTATATAAGGGGAATCACATGCTATCAAAAGTTTTAAAAAATAAATAATAAGCATGATATGATTTCTCATAGAAATGAATCTCCCTCTTTTTCATTTAAGAACATTTTCCAAATAAAAGATTGCTCAATCTTAGAGCATTCCCAATTTAAAGCAAGATTTGGAAATATATGTGGGAGAACATATGCATTTAAAAAGATATATAACATGCATTGAATAACACTATTAGAGTATACAAGCATATGATCATTCAATTTTACCTAGGTATATAAAAAAAATTCTTTTTAATCCAAACCTTGGTTTAAAAATATACCAATTTTATCAAAGTGATACTAAATGTTATATTATTAACAAAAATTATACCAAGAGTTATCAAAATGATAAAATGATATTGCAAATTAAGCTTTAGAAGGGATACCATTACCAATATTATCAATGCATTCTTTCCAATGTAAGCATATCCTCCTTATTACATGGATCCCTACAAAACAAATTAAGTAACCTTTGGTACCCATATCTTTTTGGGTCCTAAAGGGTTAGTCTTTCTTCCCTTTGGAATCTAAAATAATTTAGAATTTTGAAGAACATGAGGAGATTTTCTTAAGGGACAAATATCACTAATGTGACCTCTTCTTCCACAAAGATTACAAATAGTTGAAGATGAAAAACTAGAGGTTTCCTTCATAAAATAATTCTTAAAATATTTTTTATTTTTGAAAGGCTTGTAGCCTAACCCATTTTTTTTTTATCAAAAATGCACTTTTGACTTGTCAAAATCATATCAAAAGTTTTTTTACCATTTGAGAATTTTTGTAGAGAGGATATTAACCATTCATTTTTCTTTTTCAACTCCTCATTTTCCTTTTCAAAAGAGATTTTTGTCTTCTCAATATTTTCAAATTTTTCTTTAAGCTCATTGAGCTCATTTTGAAGACAAGAAATATTTTTCTTGAGAGAGACATTTTTTAACTCAAGTTTTGCAAGATCAAAATATAATTCTTGAAGTACATCTTGAAACTCATTATAGTTAGAGTTGGAATTTACCTCATCTTCATGTTCCTCCAAAGCCATGAAGCACATGTTGGCATCCTCATTTGTGGATTCTTCTTCCATGAAGTCTTCATCACTTTCACTCTCTTCCATTTCATCATCATTTGTTGAAGCCATAAAAGTTATACTTTCTTATTTTCTTCAACTCTTTGATGATTGTTCAAATTTATCTCATAAGTCATGAGTGATCCAATGAGTTCTTCAAGTGAGAGTTTGGTGAGATCCTTTGCTTCTTGAATAGTCGTCACTTCTATTTCCCATTTCTTTGGTAGAGACCTTAATATCTTCATGACTTTCTCTACTTCGGTGTAGGTCTTTCCCAAGCTTTCAAGTTCATTCACCATCACCATGAACCTAGAAAACATCTCTATAATAGATTCAAAATCCTTTATAGAAAATAATTCATAATCATGCACAAGGATGTTGATTGTAGACTCTTTAACTTGGTTGGTTCCCTCATGAGTGATTTCTAATAGTCTCCAAATTTCTTTAGCTAACTTACATTGCCAAACACGATTAAATTCATTTATATCAATAGCACAATGTAAGATATAAACGACTTTGGCATTTAATTGAACTTTCTTTTTATCAAGTTCATCCCATTCTTGCTTAGGTTTTGGAACCATCATTCCATTTTCTAATTTTGAAGAAATGTGGGGACCATCTTCAATGACATCCCATAAATCAAGATTAGTAGATTGTAAAAACCAAGTTATTTTAGTTTTTCAATAGGTATAATCAATTCTCATAAAGAATGGATATCAGGTGGTTGAAAAACTTTCAATGTGAGATGAGCTTGATGGATTAGCCATTACCTCTTAGACGGTTAAGTCTTAAACAAGAGACCTAACTCTGATACCAATTGTTAGAAAAAATAGGTTAATCCAACCTATGGTAATCACCCTAGATGGAGGAAAGGAGGGAGGGGGGGGGGGGGTGAATAGGATGATGGTCTTTTTTAAAAAAAAAAAATTTAAACTATGTGAATGTAAGAGACAAATATATGCAAGTATATAATAAAACAATATAAAGACAATTGCATATAAAGTAAAAAAATAGGGAAGAGAGAATATAAACACAAGATTTTATAGTAGTTCAGCGCAATTCGGCGGCCTACATCCACTCTGCTCTAGTTTCTATCTCAAACTTGAGGTTTCACTAATTCAAGGCTTCCAGACCAAGCCTTCAAGCAATACAATTGGATTATGGTTCCAATTCACCATCTTGGACTTTTGGCTCCAAGCACCCTTTACACTTCTCAAGAGATACCTTACTCTTAAACAACCCCTCAAGTGATACCCCACACTTAAGAAAATTCATCTCAAAGATTTATAAATAAATGATCTCACAAAATCCTAGTACAAAAACTTTAAACTCAAATGATACAAGAAAACTAAAATTGAATGGTGCACTAATGATATGAAAGTTTTAGAATAATGGTACACTAAAAAATATTCTTCCAATGCTCAAATATATTCAAGAAAGGTTTGGGAAAGTTAAGCTCATAAACAATGAAGATTTGGAGCCTTTTTATAAAAGAAAAATCCAAACTAGTCATTGGAGGTTCGACCGGTTAAGCTGGGGGTCGACCGGTTGACTAGCCGTTAGCATTTGATGCTTGGTAAGTGACCGTTGGGCCTCAATCGGACCTCGACTAGGAGTCGACTGGAAAGGAAGATACCTTAAGCAGGAAAGAAAGGCTGCTAGAAGAGAAAGGGTGTGTGTTTTTAGCACTCCTCGACCGGACCTCGACCGGGCAAAGGGTATCGATCGACCAGTACCCTTGCCAGTTGAGCCAGTTAGCCTAGTGTCACGACCGGTTCAACGTTTTGACCCCGAAAACCTATCTTTTTTTATTCTTTTCTCTTCTAGCACTTAGGCAAGGTTTTTAGGTAAATTAATATACCAATTTTGGTGCATAAGTGAAGAATGTGATGCATGAAAACCCTAGTGCACCAACAACCTTACAAAGAGATCTTACGAAACTTAGGTCTTAAAAAACACTTCTCTTTGAGGTCTTCTTCTTCATGATTTCTCTTTGCCTTGATTTGTCTTTGTAATTGCCACTATGGAAATCGTCTTGCCTAATCACACTTGAAATATAATCATTAGTTCTAAACCTTGTTTTGTTATCATCAAAACCGAGATTAATTAAACATTGGTTTCACACATTCTATAAGGAAAATATTACCACCTCAAGGTCTTAACTTAACTCAAAGTCAGTGAAGACCCCATTACTAGCTCCATATTCTCTCAAGGTCAAGAGTCCATGCAGCATAGTAGCTTGGTGAAGGTATGACGAACCGAGAGCCAATGTCATAACTTACTATTAGTTTTATGCATATTTAACATACACACTAATGCACTTATTATAAAAATCCCTAAAATTTGTCCCAAATTTATTTTTACATTGATTTTGAACCCATTTTTATCCTTAGATTCCAAACTCCAATACATTTGAGTTTTTTTTTTTTTTTGGTTCACTTATACCATTTAAATCTTAATTTTTATTATTTTGTTTTATTTTTTTTATATTATTTTATTTTAGTTTAGTTTTTCCTTTTCCTTTTTCTTTTTTTTTTCTCGCCTACTCCACTCACTTTCTATTTTCTCTCTCCTACCATACCCCCTCATTCCCACAACCATACCCCTATTCTCCATTATTCCATTATTTCTTTTCTCATTTTGATTTAGGGGTTTTTTTTTTCTTTTTTTTTTCCTCTTTTCTCCCCCCATTTTTTTTTTCTCCATTTCTTCTTCTACTTCTAGCCACACTCCACTCCACTGCCACACGTCATCCCCTCCTCTATTCTTCCTTATTTCCTTTTCTTTTCTTCTTTTCTTCATTTTTTTTCTCTTCCTTTCTCTTTTTTCATTTCCCCTCACCACACCATCTTCCACTTTGGCAATCATCAGCGCCACTTCTGGCGCCCCCTCACTTCTCTCTCTCTCTCTCTCTCATTTTTTTTTTCATTTTTAAAATTTTATTTTTAATTTTTAATTTTATTTTCCTCTCTCAACACACTGCTACCCCCAACTTCCATGGTCTCCAAAAAAATTGTTTAAGTTTATTTTGTTTTGTTTTATTTTATTTTATTTTTTTCTTGCTTTGACTTTAATAGTAATCGTTTGTGAAATTTGGGTTGGTGAATTAATATGGAATTCGAGTTCATTGGTTATTGGTGAATTAATATGAAATTTGAGCTCATTTGTTATTGGTGAAATTTGTTAAATTGGTTGATAATTTATATGGTTTTGCTCATTTGAATTATTTAATTTGGACATGATATAATATTGTGGTATATCTGTGTTACATTTGGACTTTACATATTAAATTTGACTTGATTGCAGTTATAGATTTTCGATTTGTATATTAAATTAGGCTTGGATTATGGGCAACTAAGTTTATGCCTAATTGAACTTAATTTAATTTGTTACATTTGGGTTTAACTGATTATGCTTATATTTATATTATTAATTTGAAAATTTTGGGCTAAGACCTATAGTAAGTGGGATATTTTTTATTTTTTATTTTTTGGTTTATTTTTGTTTTACAGGGCCCATTCCGTTGAGTATGGATCAATGACACATGAAAAATCAAATTTCATGGAAGAAAATGAGGCTCAGGAAGGCTGTAAATGAGACATTGGATTTGTTGTAGGCTTGTTCGGGTACACCTTTTATTTTCCACTTCCATTCGGTTTCATTTTTATTGGTTTCTATAAATATTCGTTTGCATATGCTTACTCGTTGTGTACAAGATTAAATATCAAACAAATAAGAAAAATTTGTTTAAATAAAAGAACAATTCAATAAATTTGTTTAATAAAAATAATAGTTTAGAAAATATTATTCTTAATAAAAGAAAGTTTTTTTTATTAATAAAAATTCAGAAAAACGTTTTTAGGAAAATCCAAAAAAAAAATTGTTTTTAACAAAATTCGAAAAATTGGTTTTAGTCATAATTATCTAAAATTTATTTGTTTAATAAAAATTATTCAAAAAATTGGTTTTTAAATAAAATTGCCCAAAAGGTTATTTTTTTAATTAAATTTTCCAAAAAAAAATTTAATAAATTATATTTCCTTAATTATAATGAAATTAAAAGTAATTTTTGTAGATAAAGGTCTTAAATAATCTTTTAATGATAATATGATGAGAGTCATTTTTGCAAATTAAAGTTGTAGAAATCTTTTCTTTTCTTTTTTTTTTAATAAAATTGGATTGAAAATATTTCAAAATAAAGTTTTTAAAGAAATTAATTCATTTGTAAATAAAATTAAATTGAAATACATTTGCAAATAAAGTTGTAAATTTTATTTTTTTATTTTTTATTTTTGTAAAAGCAACTAAAAATAATTTCTATTGTCAAGTTGATTTTTTTTCAATAAATTCTTTTGATAATAATAAGTGTAAATAACTTTATTAGAATAAAATTTGAATCAAAGCGCTTATTAAAAATAAATTGAAACCTTTTTTGTAAATAAATAAATTAAAATCATTTATTTAATTTAAATTTCTTGAAAAACTAATTTTTGAAATATCTTTTTTTTAATCAATTTAATAAATCAATTTTCATAATCCTCATGTCATTTATTTTGTGCATTCTTGTAATATGCTTTTATTATTATTTTCCGATATATTGATTTGTATCATTAATTTTGGTATCCATGATTAATTGATTAATTGTCACAATTCCCTTCATTCGTTTAGTAGAGACCATAAGTATACAAGTTTAAAGGCGTGCTACGTCTCACAACCGTACCTTCCCGATAGTTAACCTGTCTCCTGAATTTAGACTTGGTTTTTGCAGACATGTTTTTTCCAAATAATGAGTCACACAAGGTTTTCTTTCTTATTTTGTTTTTCCTTTAAAAAATAAACTAAAATAAGTAGCGACTCCATGTCTTTTTAAAAAAAATCAAATTTTCACCAACAAAAAACGAGTCATACCATCGAGTAGGAGCGTACGTCCACAAGGCTATTTTGAAATTTGAAGGTGCGGTGTGGCTTGAATCTCTTTAAAAGTGTAGGTCGTGAAAAGATTTAATGAATTGTGCATGCTTGTGTTACTCCCTTCTACAATGCACACCACATGGAAGCCTCTTTGAAGCATGGATGATGGGCTTACAAGTGATCCTCTCAAATGGTGGATTGTCCTTATGCATATGAATTCACTTTTATGATAACATGCTCTCCAAAAGTGGTGCATGCTGCCTTTTCTATATGCAACCATTAAACACCATTAAGGAATTCAACTTGAAGACTTCCCATTAAAGCCACCAAAACCCCATAATCTTACCACAAAACCAGCCTCCAAATTCATGTACATGCAACCACCAAAACCCTATTATTTTACCACAAACCCACCCTCTAAATTCACCTAATACAACTACCAAAATTTTCCATTATTTTACCATAAAACTAGCCTCCAAATTCATGCACATACAACCACCGAAACCTCGTTATTTTACCACCAACCCAATCTCTAAATTCACCTTATGCAGCCACTAAAATTCATCTTTCCTCCATTGCATTTTCACCATAATTTTTTGTCATTAAATTCTCCATTAACAGCACAAAATTCCAACCACACAACTTCCTCAATTCAGTCAACAATATTACTTAAACAACCATGAGATCTTTACATGCACAACTTTGAATTTTTCAACCACTTATATTCACTTATGTGGTCTCATATCATGGACTACATATCCATGGTTTTTTCTCTTTGAATTTGGCCATTAAATCTTCATCTATGCAACCACCAAACTCCCATCTTCATTAAATCTCTCCACTAAGCGGCCATACCTTAGCCATGAATTAATACCCATTAAGGTTTTTCTCTATTGGAACATTCATACATTTCATTGATCTCTTCTTTATCAGTCTGCATAAGTCTCCATTGAAGCCATTCAATACTGCAACTCCCAAAAACAAATAAGTCGTGTAATTGCTTTATCTTGGTACATTAGCAACCACTCTCCAAAATTCAACAAATGATCATGATTTCCTCCCCAATTTTTCATTTTTTATTTTTGCTCTCAATCTCCTCTCCAAGATCACTATTTCGACCACCCCAATTCATAGGGTTCCTTCCACAAAGTCTCTTAAAAATCTCTCCTTGAGTGTTCGACTCTCCAAACGGAATTCTTTTTCATCTTTCCCTGTCATGTGTCTCCAAAGTGACAGTGTGGTGGACTCATTCTCCCTAAAACAAAAACTATGAGTGCTGATCCTCCCAATATCCATGGTTGTGCCCAAAAAATTTGATATCTCTACAATAAAAATCCATGTTCTTCAATTTTCAAAGACAAAATTCTAATTGTTCTCCACCAAGAGAAATATGATCATCATCTTCAAGGCTCTCCACTGAAAATTCTGATTTTATTTTTTATTTTTATCTCCAAAGCTATCCATCAAAAATTCTGATTTTTATCTCCAAAGATCTCCACCAAAAGTCTTGATTTTTCATCTCTAAAAGCTCTTCACCGAAAATTCTGATTTTTCAACTTCAAAAGCTTTTTCCCTGAAAATTTTGATATTTCATCTCCAAAGCTCTCCATCAAAAGATGTCGCATCCCATCTCAAATTCTCCAACATCCCTAAGTCTTCTCGAACTCCAATAACATGATCCCCACATTCAAATGGCAGCCCTCAAGTCCGCTAATGAATATCAAGTAACAACCTACATGCCTTTCTCTAATGACTTGATTATCATTTCCATGTCACCCTTATGTGTCATTCTCTTTCTTTTTCACCCGCATGTTGTGAAGACCTTCCAAAAGATGCAATGTCTACCTTCCCAATGCATGTAGTCCACATTTCAACCAAGATGTCACCTTCAAAATCTTTTCTAATCCTCTTTCCATATGCTCACATACGTGCTTCCTTAGAGAGAATTTCAAAGATGCAGTTGTAATGTCGCTTGGAGAGAATCTTTTATTCTTTTTGGAAAGTAAGCTCTTATTCCTGTATGTGGCTGCATGTTATTATGGGAATCCTCTCCTAGTTGCACCGTGTTATCCTTTCTCAATGACACCCATGGAGAATTCCTTTAGAAAGGTAGACTATACATGTTCAAAATCTCTCCAAGGTGTGTGAATGTGTCTTTTTTTTTTGGAAAGTTGGCAGTCTTTGTCTTCCTTTTTGGAGAGTCGTTGAATTCCCATCCAAAAATATATATATATATATATATATATATATATATATATATATATATACAAGTTAGAAACCTTATAATAGACAAAATAAAAATAAAAAAATCATGCCAATTTGGAAAAGAAAAATGGAAAATATCAATACATGTATATATAAGAAAAACCTAAGTATTAATTAATGCAACTTTAGCAACAATAACAAAAATAATAATAATAATAAGATAAGATCATCAATCACATGCAATTTTTTTAAAATAAATAAATAAACAAATAACTATACAAAAAATAATGATAATAAATAAATAAATAAATAAATAAATAAATAAATAAATAAAATAGATAAATAAATAAATAAGAAATCAAGTACATGCAAGTGTTAAAAAATGCAAATCATACGAACTATGTAAGCTATGCAGGAATTACCTAAAGGTGACCTAAATGAGTTGTGGTGCATCAAGATGGGTCAAGGTATGCCTCAATGAA
Organism: Vitis vinifera; assembly: GCF_030704535.1. NCBI lineage: Eukaryota > Viridiplantae > Streptophyta > Magnoliopsida > Vitales > Vitaceae > Vitis > Vitis vinifera. The sequence goes on along the minus strand of NC_081822.1, from coordinate 22,360,328 downwards.
TCTAAGTGGGCCTAGATGTGCCTAGAGATGGGTCAAGGTGTGTCTCAGTGAATTTAAGTGAGCCTAGATGAACGTAAATGGGCTTAGGTGAATTTGAAATGTGCCTAAGTGACCTAGGGTGAAGTGTAATGTGCCTAGGTGACCTATGGTGAGCCTAAATGTGCCCTAAGTGAATTTAGGTGAAATATAATGTGCCTAGGTGATCTAGGGTGAGCCTAAGTGACCTAAGGTGTGACTTAATGGTTCTGAGTGACCTAAGGTGTGGCTCAGTAATCCTAAGTGACTTAAGGTGTGACTCAGTTGTCCTAAGTGGCCTAATGTGTGGCTCAATGGTCCTATGTGACCTAAGGTGATTAGCAAGGTGCCTAAGTGACCTAGGGCGAGTATGTGTAAGTCTCCTAAAAATGTACCTAAATATGCCTAAGCAAGTTGTTTTAAAGGTGTACCTAATTCTAAAAGAAAAAATGAAAGTCCTAGATCTAAATCGGGGCTACCAAGGGTCACAATGAAAGGTTAGATAAACCCCTCAACCAGAGTCTAAAAGATGGCTTAAAAAAGTAAGTTGTATAAGTAGCAATGGACTACCAAGGAACTGTTGTGGAGTACTGAAAAAAAAAAAAAAAAAAAAACACCTAAGGCATGTGCTAAGGAGACAAAACAGAGGGTCTATAATAGTACACTACATCATTAGATGGATTACCTAAGTCTATGAACCAATTGTAAACTACTCATCAATTCATAAGGAACCCATATGTTTTATGTAACTCCTAATGCACTGAAGTCATATACAATGCAAGTATGAATGCTTAGATAATATTAATGTAAATTAAGATATTAAAGTAAATCTAAAATTATATTAATTAAATATTATGTTATTACATCATATTATGCTTTTAAGAGCTTTATCCCAATTATTTAATCTACATTCTACCTATAGTTTGCCTAAGATAGTAAAGTGAAACTAAAATCATATTAATGAAATCTAATATTGTTACATAATGTTATGATTTTAAGGGTCTTATTTCAACAACTATGACTTTGGTGTACATTTGAGCTATAGTTTACCATGAATAGTTTCCTTCAACTTGCATTGAGAACACTACCAAACGTCTCTTACTTATGAATCTTTAGTTGTGCAATATATGCAACAATTTCATCCACACAATGCACTAAATTAGGTCCTCAACAAAGACTTAAGATTTATGTAATTCTCATTCTTCATATATCATAAGGTATCTTGAACCCTTCATAGATGATATTTTTATGGTGCACTTTTTTTATTACCATTTTGATGAAACTATTTTCCCACTTAGGTGGAGCAAAGTCAATTCATGAAGAACAACGAGAAATTACTTTGAATGCATCAACTTTGTCTCATTTTGATCATTGTATCAATCAATGCGAACTAGAAGTTTAAAGGGTCATTTATTTACAAAATCTTGCAAACCAATTACCAAATACATTCATTGATATAACAAAAGTGATAAAGTCACATATTCTTACTGCAAATACTTCGACATTGATTGATGTCCATATAGGACAGTTAGTAAATGAATTTAAAATATTTTTAAAGCGTAGTATACCTATTAGCTCAAAGGATGTGATTCCTTAAAAAAAGGAAAATACAAGGAAAACTTGTCACTTTCAAAAATGCCATAAAAATTATTGATCAATCTAAAATTAATGAACCAATAGCCCACAAAAAAAAACACAAAAAAAATATATAGCCCTAGAAGAGACACATATTGAACAAGTAACCATTGAAGATATATAAATTAAAAGAGTAACATTGAAGAGGCACAAGTACCCCAAAATAATGAGATATTAATAAATTATGTACATATGGGAGAAAAATATGATCAAAATAATATTGTTATTAATAATATTCTTTCTCTCCAAATGACCTTGGACATCATAACAAATGAAAGGATCTCAAACCACAAAATGTGGAAGAATACTGACATAAAATGATCAGTCAAATTAGAAAGAAGTCATACTGAGAGTTAAACTCGTTAATAAAATAAGAAGTATTTGGATTTATAGTTCAAATACCTAAAGACAAAAAGTTTGATAGGTACAAGTGGGTATTTGTATAAAAGAATAATAAGAAAAATGAGATTATAAAATATAAAATACAATTAGTAGCACAAGCTTCCTCACAAGGACATGGCATTGACTACGAGGAAATAAACTCTCTTGTCATGGATGCAATCACATTTCAATTTTCAACTAGTTTAGTTATCTCAAAAAGACTAGATATGTATATCATGGATGTCATTACGACATATTTATATGGATTTATGGAATATAAAATATACATGAAAATCTCTTAAGGATTTAAATTGCCTAAAACAAATAATACAAAGACTCATAACATGTACTCAATTAAGCTATAATGATCCTTATATGGATTGAAGTAATCCATACACATGTGGTATAATTGCCTTAGCAAATGCCTATTAAACAAAGAATATATGAATTATCCTATAATCCATGCATTCTCATTAAGAAATCAAAAACCAAATTTTCAATTATTGCAATGTAAGTTTAAATCTTATTATGACTATTGAAGGAGTTCTCAAGAACAATAAAAATGTTCGAAAAAGGAATTTGAGATGAAAGATGTTAGAAAAAAAAATTGTTTTAGCCTACAGATCGAGCATTTGCGAAATAAAGTTTCAATACATCAATCAAAATATATATAAAAAATCTTGAAGCATTTTCATATGGATAAAACACATCTATTAAGTTCTTTAATGGTTGTTTGATCACTTAAAGTGAAAAAAGACCAATTTTGTTTTTTGTAAAAACAGTGAAAAATTACTTGATCTTGAAGTATCATATCTTAATACTATTAATACACTTATATATCTTGTCAATTGTACATGCTTAAACATTGTCTTTTTCTATCAATTTACTAGTAAGATACAATTTTACTTTAAGCCAAGAACATTGCAATGGTATCAAATATATATTACGTTATCTTCGTAAAACAATTGATATAAGTCTATTTTATTTAAGAAAATCAAAACTTCAATTATATAACTAAAATTTATAATTTAACATATTCAAAAATCAAAATGGATTATCCTCGATTACAAACTAAGCTCAACCTAAAGAATTACAAGAATATATATATATATTTTCTTTCACAAGTTTATTATATAGTTTTTTACTAGTAAATTACTCGTGTTCCAACAAATGGGAGCACAAGGAAAAAATGTCCTTATACTCTTATTATGCTATTAAGTGATGATCAAAGGTACTTTCTTTTATCATTTAGTACTATCTTTTAATGATATAAGTACTACATTTCACCGTCTTAGATAGTAACCTTTGATCGATGAGTGGATAAAATTTGAATTATTTTTAAAAAATTCATATTTTATGATTATTTTTATATGAGTACATGAAAATTCACATTTTCCATTTTTCATTATTTAAAATATCTAATAATTTTGAGAATTTATTTTGAAATAAGTGAGAAATTTTGAAATTTTGTATATGACACCATCTTGGAGGATAAGTGGAGTTTTTTTTTTCATATTTGAGTTTTAAAACATGATTTTTATTTATGAAAATAATTAAAAACTACTTTTAATAATCATTCTCAAAAATTATTTTTTATTTTCAAAATTGAATAGCCAAAATTAAAAAGAAGTTTCCAACAAATTTTAAAATGGGAATTGGCATACACATTTGATCCAAGGTTTATCAATTGTGAACAAACTTTAAAATTTCACAAAAAAAAAAAAAAACCAAAAAAGGAAGAAAAAATTTCTTCAATCATGGAAGAAAAAGTTGGTTTTCGCTTTTATTTTTATTTTTGTTTTAAAAAATAAAATCGAAAGTAGAAAGAATCATTTTTTTCACTTAAAAGTCGAACCCTTAAAAACCCACACTAAACCCTTCCTCACCCAATCCTCTCTCAATATAATTAATTCAGAAATAGGAAGTTTCCCTTCGCCCACCACCTCGCTCTCTATCCTATTACTTCTTTGACTATGCCCTCTCTTCTTCCAAAACTCGCTCTCTTTTAGGGTTTTCTCATTCCCGATTCTCCCCATTTCCATCTTCTATTCTCACTCTGTTTCAGTAGAATCTGACCCGAATCGATGAAGGTGACAGTGGGTGATTCGTCGCCGTGCTTTGACGGAGACGAAAAGTCTGCGTGGCCACCCGGGTTCCGATTCCATCCCACCGATGAAGAGCTGGTTCTGTATTATCTGAAGAAGAAGATCTGCCGGCGACGGCTGAAGCTCGATATCATCGCCGAGGTCGATGTCTACAAGTGGGACCCCGAGGATTTGCCTGGTATCAAACCCATTTCTTGCCTTTGATTTTCTTCTCCTTGGACTTGATGAAGGAATGAATTTGTGTTTTTTATTATCTGGGTTTGTTTTATCTTAGTACGGGATTGGATTCTTGGATGGAGAACTGGGTTGTGGTAATTTGGTTATGAGTTGGGGATTGTCTTGAATGTAATTTGAATGCCTGGGGTATTGGTTTTCTTCATTGACCTGCTTTACAGGTTAACTATTGCGTTTATTCATCTGAGTTTGAGTTGGTTTGGTTCGTTTCGGATTCGAGTGTTTTGATTATGATAAGAATTGTGGTTCTGTGGTTGATATTTGATTTGGGTTCAATTGTTTTCTTTTTTGGGGTTTTCTGGTTGTTTATGATTGGTTTTGACACAAGTGAAAGTGTTATTTAGTTTATTTGTTACATTTGAAATTTTCATGAGGGATAAGTGTGTAATTTTGTTTTGGTTGGAAATGTTCCACAGACCGAAATGTTGTTTGGATGATATTAGATAGTTTTGTTGTACTAGGGATTTGTTTGAACTGGAGTTGAAGTTCTGTTTGCTGATCTGATTTGTTTTATTGAGGCATCAATTCGGTCTGTGGTTTAAGGTTTTGTGTGGTTTAGGATTGATCATATATTCAGGTCAAAAATTTTCTGGATTAGTTTGTTCTGTCAATTGAAACATAGGTTTGGACTCATGTCAATATGTTGTTTGGTTAATTGTTTGATTGGTTTTGTCTCAATATTTGAATATAAGAGTGAGTTTTTTTGTTTGTTTTTGGAAATAAATTATTTTTTATTGTTTTAAAGTGGGTTGGATTCAAGCCAAAGCTACACTTTGAAGTGAACATTCTGCTTGGCTGATTCATTCTGGTTTTGTTTAGTTGATTGATTTTCTGTAATTTTGGTTTGAATTCTAATAAAAATTGCTGTTTGCTTAAATTTGGTTTGTAACATTGGTGGGTGCAATTCTGACTTTCTTTGGTTAACTGATTTGTTTTATTGAAAGATTGGTGAGGACTAAGGTAAAGTTTGTATGATTGGTTTATTTGTGGAAACTTTGAATGGAGGGAAATCACTCTTCAAGCGTTGGCATATACACTATTTTTGCACAAAACAGGAATAGGTAATGATAAGGTCTCTTGCATTTTGTTGAGTCCTTTAGTATCCACCTTGCTTTTCTGAGATAATATAGAATTTGTGTTGAAAGGTTTGGCAGTAAATTCTCTCTCTCTCTCTCTCTTGGTTTTGTGGGAGGGGGGTTGGGGTGAGGTCGATTATTTATTGATGTTTAAGAATTTCAAATTATTGGTTTTGAGAAAAGTTTGGTCAGTTAATTGATTCTGTTTTAACAAATTAAATGCAGGACTATCTAAATTGAAGACAGGAGATAGGCAATGGTTCTTTTTTAGCCCCAGAGACAGGAAGTACCCTAATGGAGCTAGGTCTAATAGGGCAACCAGGCATGGATACTGGAAAGCAACAGGAAAGGATCGAACTATTAGCTGTAATATTCGGTCAGTTGGTGTGAAGAAGACCTTGGTTTTCTATAAAGGCCGTGCTCCAAGTAAAGAGCGCACAGACTGGGTGATGCATGAGTATACAATGGATGAAGAGGAGCTCAAGAGATGCCCGAATGTGCAGGTATTTTGCTCAAAATGATTTTTTTTTTTAATTATTAGTATCTTATGTCGATAATTGTCTATTGAAATTGGTTATCTTTCCATGTTTCAGGATTATTATGCACTTTATAAGGTCTTCAAGAAGAGTGGACCTGGTCCCAAAAATGGTGAGCAATACGGGGCTCCATTTAAAGAAGAGGAATGGGCTGACGAAGATGACCTAGATGTTAGTAACTACTCTGTTGAAGAGACTCCTCCAGAGCAGTTGAATGGCGTTATTTCTGTCAATAATTCCAAACCTAATGGGCAAGACTGTCAAGCAGATGCTTGGGATGACATCTGGAAAGGACTTGCAGAAGCACCTCCAGTTGTTCCTCTGCGTGTTGATGATTATGTTAATCTACTAGCTCAGGTTGGTTAACTCTCCTTCACTATTTTATTTTCTATTTTGTAATGATTTCTAATTTTTTGTATTAGAAAATAGTAATGGCTGCATTGTTGAAATGAGGTTTAAATTTTTTATATCTTGTTCAAGTTCTGGTATGCTAGCTTTCCCTTGCTGGTAATCTTTGAATTGGGTTATGCTGATTAAAAGAAAAACATATTCAAATGGGGTTATTTTCAAGAAAAAAATGTATGCTCTGCACCATATGGGACAGTGTGGGATCTACTGAGTGGTGATTGGAATGCCAGATTCCTTATAGAAATGGAGAAAGGTGTTTCTTGTCCCCTTTAAAAAAAATTAGAAATAAATGCAGATGTGTTCTTTTCTCTTTCTTTTTCTTGATCTTAATTGCTCCATATAATGAGGGGGTTAGAATATCCCCTTTTTATAGGTGGAAATAGCTCGTGTTTTATTACTTTTTATATACTTCCATTGACAATCAAAGTGGTTGTATTGACTGCAAAGCAGGTTACTTTTACATTTTGTTCATGTATCCAAGGATGAAAATTTTGGTTTTTTTTGCCGAAATTTCGTGTTTTGGGGGTCAGCGAAACGAAAAAGGGGGGCAAAATGTCGACGGAAGAAATATCCGTAAATTTCGCCAAATTTCGGAGAAATTTCCTTTTCTTTCTATTTATTTCGGCAATTTTTCGCCGATTTTTTGAAAAAATTGGCGCCTTGCACCTGCTATTGATCCGACGGCTCCCAACTTCCCCGCATTGATTTGAATTAGTACATTTTTCCCAATTAATCAGTACATTTTTTAAATCTTGAATGAATTAGTAGATTTTCATAGAATTAATTTAGTTTAGTTAATTTATTAACTTAATTAACAATATTAGTAGCTTCTCAATTTTTAAATTTTTTTTTTATATTTTCAATCGTAATTAATTAGTACATTTGAATTAATTAGTACATTTTTTAAATCTTGAATGAATTAGTAGATTTTCATAGAACTAAAGGGTCATTGCAATGTAACATGTACAAATTATTGATATTTAATGAAATCAAGTCTTTCATGAAGCTTCATAATGAGTGTACAATTACAAAATTCACATTTCTTATCGATTGACAAGATATAATTACATTTAATATCGCAAATTATATCATACATATATCAAATTCTTCAACAAAACAACTTTAAATTGTCTATTATATTTCTAATTACATTGCTATGAGGTTTTTCTTACATTTCCATGAGTTTTGATCAAATTTTGGCATACCGAAATTTTTTTCCAAAATATCCTTTGATATTTCTCCGATATATCCGTAAAATCAAGTTACCGATATATCCGTGATTACCGATATTTTCATCCTTGCATGTATCCTTGTCTCATAGGGGGGAAATCGAACCTATTTCAACCATTTATTTATACAACAGTAACCTGTGAGCATAACAGTTGCATTGGCGAAAAAATGTGGTAGTTTATTGTGCTTGTGCTTGTGCTTGTGCTTGCACATGTGCTTGTTTGTTTACATTTATTCATTTGTGGACGGATTATTGATTTATATAATTTGTTGTAGGTTATTGGTGAAGAAGAAGCTCAAACTCCTTTGGTGGATTCATCACTCAATGGAGCTTTCGTTGCTGATCCAATAAGCACAGTATTAACCCCTACCTCTCAGCAGTATGCTGTGCCAGAGAACGTTGAGTTTACACAATCAGCCTCCTCTCAGTTGCAATTGCACGAGGCACCTGAGGTCACATCTGCTCCTAACATTAGTGAGCAGGAACGTGGATTAAGTGAGGAGGACTTTCTAGAAATGGATGATCTCCTTGGTCCAGAACCCATTCCTCAAAACTATGAAAAAACTGAGGAGAACTTGCAGTTTGAAGGCGATGGATTGAGCATACTTGACCTGTACCATGATGCAGCCATGTTTCTTCGTGACATTGGCCCTATTGATCAAGGAACGGTTCCGCATCCATATTTGAATACCATTGAGAATGAGATGGTGAACCAGTTGAATTACCAGCTGCAGCCCCATTCTGTTGGTGCAGATCAGATTAGTGGTCAGCTGTGGACACTCGATCAAAGTGTCTGTACCTCAGCAGAATCTATTCAGGGGATCATTGGGCAGCCAACCTCAGGTACATATATCTGCAAAGACCTCAATGTCCATTCTTCTCCTTGGCAATGAGCCTGCAACTGAAGCTACAAATTTTCCTAAACTATGTTTTGATTTGTCCAAAGCACAACTTTCTACATTGCATATCTGGCTGGAGGACTTGAATCAGATGGATGGTTTTGGTTGACATGTCACATCCACGTGGCAAAAAAATAATAAAAAATAAATAAAAAGAAAAAAGAAAAAACTAAGCGGATGAAGGGTTTTGACTTGGCTTCAAGATCTCTTCTAATGCAATTTTGGATTCATCCAACGTTCAATGAAATGTTGAGAAAAAATGTAGCCTTTCCTCTCTCATCAGGGGAGGAGTTTTCAGCCAACTTCAAGAGTTCTTCCTCCAACTCAGGTAGTATAGTATTCTAATACTCCAAGTTTCTGCTATTGTCTAGGTGTTGTATATGCCAGCAGTTCTACAAATGTTCCCACCGAAGGAAATCAAAACATGAATGGCGAAGGGGGTAACGGTGCAGGGAACCGATTCACTTCTGCTCTATGGTCCTTTGTGGAGTCAATACCTACCACACCTGCATCAGCTTCAGAAAATGCGTTGGTAAATCGGGCATTGGTGAGAATGTCTAGCTTTAGTAGGATGAGAATGAATGCATTGAACACAAATGCAGGTAATGGAGGTGCAGCCACATGGAAGGGAGGTATAAATAAGGGGGGATTCATCATTCTTTCAGTTATTGGAGCACTGATAGCTATATTCTGGGTCCTAATGCTAGGACCTGTGAAGATGTTAGGAAGATGCCTCCCCTCATGAGTCATGGGTAATGAATAAAACTAAGTATTTTATGTAAATGAAAAGATGAAGACGAAAGATGAAGATGGGTGTTTCTTGTTATGAGACTCCTTAGCCAGATTCAAATTTTAAAGCTCTCAGACGCAATGGGAGAAATTTTATTTGGCAGTATATACAGAGGTTTTAGTGGGTATTTGTTTGCTGTGAGTACAAGTCTTTGATCATTATTCCCCATTCATTTACATCTATAGTCGTGTAATATTTTCTCAAATATAACTTAAGTCAGATGAAAGAGGAGGAAACTTAACTCAGCAATTTGTAAGATTTCTAACGCAGCTTTTTACAAAATTTAATTTTTTAATTTTTAATTTCTACTAGATTTTAGTGTAGTTTTAAAATAACCCAAGTGGTGAATGTACTTAACCATTGGGGGTTATCTTTGATCCACTAAGAGAGTTATTTTGATTGATTGATTGATTATAGTATGTAATAGGATTTAAAAAAGGATAATATATTTTATATCATGGGTGTAATAGAATAAGATAAGTTATCGTTATTGGTTTATATATATATATATATATATATAAAATATATTAATTTTAAGCTTAAAAGCTAAATAGCATAAGGTTTTTTTTATATTACTTATTTTATAAAACAATAAGATATATTCTTCATCTTCCGTTATATTATACATGAAATATATTAATTTTAAGCTAAAACACACATTTCCCATATATCATAAGTTTTTTCTTTAAAAAAAATGATTGAAAAATTAAATTTGTTGTTAAAAAAAAACTAAAAAAAACATTTATAAAATATATTATAAAAAAATATTAATATATGTATTATTTTTATTTATTGAATAATGTGATATAAAAAATAAATATTGTTGAAAGTAAAAGAAATTTTATATTTTTTTAGCAAATATCAAACAGTAAAAAGTAATATTTATATATATATTCATTTTTTTGGTTTTAAAAATTAAATATAAGTATGATATAGCTTTTATTTATTTTTCCAAAAGTACTTAAACTTAATACCTAAAATACCTAATTTTTATTTAAAAATATATATATATTATGAATGTGGTATTTGGTTTCAGCCGCGAGTCTCATATCACTTTAATCATCATGCGAATGTGCCACTTCTTTGAATCATAATTGTCGCTTTTTTAAATTCAAAGTAAATCTAATATATTAGAAGGGGTTTATGGTAAATGTTTGTGTTAGTTACAAAATTAAAAATTATTCCTCTATTAATTTAATTTTTTGAATAATATTAATCATAAATTATGTTCAATGCCTAATAAATGTTTTTATTATAATTTTTGTTAAATTTTAATAAAGGGTTAATTTTACTTGCTTCCCCGATGTTTGGACTAAATACACTTAGCTCTTATTGATTTGAAAATTTTCATTAAATACCTCGTCTACTATTTTTATTTGTTATATTCACTGACATCCTTTAACTTGAAATAAGAAATATATGTGATAGAATTTCAAACCATCAAAAATTAGATGTATTTTAGTTAAAATCTTAACGAGGATGCATAAAATTAATCCTTTAATAAAAATGATACCGTATGCAAATAGATATTAATGATTTTAATATTATATGTTTTAAAATATACAATTTAAAGTGCGCTTGATAATATTTTTAGTGAAAGTATTTTCCTTTAGAGTGTTTTTAAAATAATCATCAAGTGTTTCTCCATAAAACACTACAAGTGATTTTTCAACATTATAAGAGTCCGTCTGATAATGCTTTTTAAAAGTGTTTCTACCCCCTAAAAACACTATAGGTATTTGGTAATATTTTAAAAAATTCAGATAAACACTTGAAATGTTTTTGAGGAAAGCACTTGAGCGTGTTTTTTAAAAAAATACTTCAAAAAATTTCAAATATTTCTAAAATACTTTTCTTGCTACCCTTCTTTTGTTTCCCACTAGCCACTACCCTTCTTTTCCTTTCACTCTTTTCTATTTTTTATGAAAATATCTCACAAAAAGCCAAAGAACTAATATGTATAAAATAATTTTGAGATTTTGTACAATCTTATTGAAAATCACTGCAATGACATCAATTTTTAATTTTTCCTATATTCTACATTGTTTCTATTTTCATAATCATAAAAATATTTTTTTTGAGTTTTTTTAACAATATAATTGTGTGTGTATATATATATATATGTAATTAGAATAAAAACTTTTGGTTTATTATAATATTTTATTTTTGCAATGAATATCATTTCTAGTAATTTATTAATATTAAAAGTGTGAAACATTATAAAAAATAATCATTTTTTCAAATTCTCATAAAAGCGTTTTTCATATAAGTACTGCAGAAGAAAACACTTCTACTAAAAGCATTACCAAACGGGTTTTAAGTGATTTTTTTATTTTTAAAAATGTTTCCTAAATTTTGTCAAATACAAACTTTATTTGGTAACTGTTTTTTAAAACAATTTGAAATAATAATTTTTAAAAACTATTATTTGATGTTTTATAAAACAAAAGTCTATTTGGCAATTTAAAATATTTTTAATCTATTTTTGATATTTTAAAATATGTTTTAAAAATAATTTTTATGTCTAGAGCTTTACTTTTAATCATTATACATGTTTTGTATAATTATTTCTTTAAATAACTCAACAAAATCAAGTAATAACAACTAAAAACAACAAAAATATGTTTTTTTAAACACTATGCTTTCTGTTCTTGAAAAGAGAAAACATAAAATAGTTTTCTAGTTGTCAAACGTATTTTTCTTCAATAGCCTTTTTATTTTATTTTATGAAAAACAAAACACTGTTCTAAAAAACAGTTATCCAACAAACACATAATTTGTTTCAAAAACATTTTTTTTTTTTTTTTTTGTTAAAAGCACTTCCTACAATCATCTACTTAACAAAATCCTATTTTTTTTTTTTTTCATAAGGATTGTTTTCATCAAATTTTAAACAAAAATTACTAATAGACTAACCTAGCATTGATTTATGATTGCTATTAACAGAAAAAAAACAAAAAGGATTAAAGTGGCACTTCATAAAGAAAATTAAACTTAAAGAAAAAAAAAAAGGTAAAGTTGGTTGATATAAACTATAAGCGCGATATTAAAATATATTTTTTTTGAAAGAGATTAAAAAATTATTATAAATATAATGATTTAAACTTGTTAATGAAAATTTAAAATTATTATAAACATAGAAATAAGTTTTTAAAAACAAAATAAAATAGAGAACAATATTTAGAGAATGACTAAAAATTGTTTTTAATCTTATTTAAAATCAAAAGAAAAATATAAAAATATAATAAATTATAATAAATAAATAAAAGTAAACATGATATCTCTATTTTTCTCACTCCATGATTCAATATCAATATTGAAAATATTTAAATATGATATTCCTTTAAATCATAAGTGTTTTTTTTTACCTAAATTTCTTTTAACTTCTCTAAATTTTTTACTAAAAAAATAATTGCCAAATCAAGTTATAATTGATGTATAAAATTTATTAATTTTTAAAATAATTTAAAATTAAAAAACTGATTTAACAAGTACTAAAAAGTCATAAAATTTAATAAAATAAAAAATCATATATCAAAATTCATTTTTACTGAGTTGACTAATTTTTTATTTGCATATAATCATATTTTTGTAATTTTTTTATTATATAAATAAACTTTGAATAAAATAAAACTTAATGTGTTTAATATATTAATGAGTCTACTAATTTTTAAACAAATTTAAAATTTATGAACAAAAATTGATCTACAATGATTTTATTATTTTTCGATATCCATATTCTTATAATATAAAAAAGAAATTATTTATGATTTTATTATAATAAAAAATAGTATATTGTTTTATTATAATATTGAAATACATATTTGACTAAAAAATAGTTATTTTAAAATTTATTTATAATTATAAGACTATTTTCATTTTTAACAAGACTTAAAATTAATTTTAATTAATATTATGTAAATTGAATTTATAATGATTGTATAAAATTAAAATAAAAAATTATTTTTAAAAACAATTTATCCAAACAATATCCTTTTTATTTATTAAAAACAACTTGTCAAATATTCTTATTTTAAAAAAAATTTTAAAAATATTTTTTATTTTTTAAGAATAAAAAAAATATTTTTGAATAAATTCTCAAAAAATTGATTTTATCTAACTTATTTTTGAATTAGAAAAATTGTTTTATATTTTAAAAATAGGAAATTATTTCAAAAAAAATTATTTATAGATTATTTCTATATTAAGAAAGGAAATATAAACTATAAAGTGAATAAGATGGATTGCGATTGATAGAGATTCCATAAATAATATTTAATATTTTAAAACCTAATGTTTTCTGAATATTTTGGAGTTTGAAGTCCAAACACGCTATTTGGATTTGGGCATCTGACTCGATTCTAATTGCGAAGGCCGCCTCCAATAAGACCCAGAAATAAATATGAAGTTGCAGAGAGGAGGAGGAGGAAGAAGAAGAAGCTGAAGCTCTGCTTCACCTTCTTCTTATGACGACGTATTCATTCTTCAGTCATGGCCTCTTCTCAACACCGCTGCGTTTTTGGTCTCTCTCTTCTTTCTTTCTTTCTTTTCCTTTCTTTTTTTCTTCCTCCATCGTTGTTCTTTGCTTGGTTGCTGAGAAATCCGAATGGAAAATCTCATCTTTTTGGTTTCTTGATTTTTTCTGTACAGTTGGGAACATACCCTATGACGCTACTGAAGAACAGCTTATTCAAATCTGCGAGGAGGTCGGTCCAGTCGTGTCCTTCAGGTCCATTCCTATCAAATTCCCTGTTCAACAACCCTAGAATTCTATTTTTTTTTTCTTTCGATATTTAAATTCTCTCCGTTTATGAGTTTTTATGATTGTTTTTTGGGAATCAATTCGAGTGCGAAAGTTGAATCTTTTTTGAAATTGGCAACGACCTTGGGTGTGAAGTTCTCTTTTTTCTTTTCTTCCCACTGCTGTGATTGATATTTGAGAAGGAAAATAACATCGGTATTAGAAAAAGATTGGAAATTGGGAATGGGGGACTGCGGGATATCGGGATTACAGTAGGGGTTTATCAGGAATGGTTTAAATTGGGAGGGGGAATCGGGGATAGTTGAATACAAGTCATGTTTGTCTCATTCTTGCAATGTTTAAAGTTGGTAAAAGAACCAATTTTGGGTTTAAATATCTAACCTTATAGGGACCCACTACCAAGTAGTGGTGAGAATGGTGTAAATGTTTTCCAGATCGAAACCATATGAAATCCTTAAGATTCCTTTCTATTTTTCCTTTTTTCCCTGATACCTTCTGAGATCCAATTGAAGCTTAAGAGATTGTATCAATGGGAATTGCTGATACCAGGATTCTAGCCTTGTTTCTGATAAGCAGAGGACAGGGAAGTGGGATTGAACAAGGAGTGGTACCATGATAGGCATGAAAGCTAGGTTGCAAAGAGAAGGTGGAGTGAGTATATTATAAAAGGCGATTGCACAAGGAAAATAGATGACGAGTGCCGGATCAAATTGATCTTGTCATGTAGGAACATTCTTTAAGTCTATTGGCACAGGGAGATGCCTCAGGATGGCTTTTAGCTTCATAATGTCCTATGACTTAGGCACATGATGTTATTCACTAGCTATCAGACAGCTTGATGGTGTAACAACTTTCATTTTCATGCATCTCATGTACAAACATGTTGGAGACACCCAAGCAAATAAATAAAGAATGGTTCAGAGTTGAAGCCCTTTGGACATAGGGTATTGTGGTGCTTGAATTGCCTCTTGCTGCTTCTCATTTTCTTGGTTGTTAGCCTGAGATGTTTCCCCTTGCTCAACATGTGATGATTCATTAGTGGGCTGAGATATTCGTGTCTTAACGTTGCTTAACTGAATGTGGAGGCTATCAAGCTGATCCACCATTTGAATTAGCATCTCATCACGCTGGCTATTAATTATTCTTCCTCTACAATTCCTTCTAGATTGTGTAGCCATGATCTCACCCTAGCTTTGATGCCAAAATTGCTACAGGACAGGAAAGTAGAAACCTTTAGGCTTCACACCCGAGTGCTCTTTGTATTACTCAAAGAAGATAGTGGCTATTGAAAATTTTATCATTCATTCATCAATTATTTTCAAAAGATACATCAACTACTGTATAAAACTTTTCTAGGGACTTATAAATCCTTGGATTTATTCACATAATAGTGATGCAACTTGAAAATGACAAAAACTTGGACTGACTACGAGACCATACTAAAGACTCTTGGAAAATGACAATATTAATAACTGAAAATAACAACTTATGACCATTGACTAGGCTCATAATTTAATTTTTGAGAAGTACTTTCTAGGCTGAACCCATATTGAATTATATAAGATTCGAATTAAGCCCATCATCATTCAGAGAGTGCCAAATTAAAGTTTAGGCCTTGGAGCTCACTCCTTTGCACCTTTGATAAACTTTTAAAGGTGGCTTGTTGAGGGCTGGTAAGGGTTTGTCCTTTTTGTTTCTGGTTCTTTTTGTAGGTGATGCTTGTATACTCCCTGTATACTCTGGGTCGCCTTTATGCCCCTTTTTAATATATTTCTGTGTGTTTATCTATCAAAAAAAAAAATAAACTTTTAAAGGTGGCTGTCCCTTGTCTCTATCAAACCTACAACATCTTTTTGGAGTGGGCTAGAGTGTACATAGATGATCATTCTATAACCATGATAGGCTTTATAGATTGGTTGAGTTTCAAGTAAGGAGAGGATGGTTGTTTTTTGTTTTCTCTCTTCTTATTTGCTTGCTTGTTGGCACTTATTGTATACTTCATGTGACTTTTGATGCACCTTTTTTGAGGCAGTTTTAATACGTTTTGTTGTTTTCCCTATCAAAAAAAGAAAAAAAAAAGAAAAAGGGTTGTGATAACCTATGGGGTTAGTTCTTGATTCCGTATGATGCCCAAACTCTCCAACTTCACCCAATGTATCCTTGTCTACACAATGCAATGCGGGTGTAAGTCTGGGATCCTTCTCGGATGCTCTTACTTTGCTTTTGGTATGATTGTTTGATTTTGATTGATTATTTTTTTTTTTTTTTGAATTTCTTTCTCTAATTATTACATTGAAAAAAGAGAGAATATAAGAATATTTAGAGTTGAATAAAAATTAAAAATAAAAGAAAAAAGATAGGAAGTTCTTATCAATGAGAGGTTCCCTGATATCAATTGTTTGGGGTCATTAAAGCTGTTGAACTTGGATTAGTAGCTTGTAGATGGATGCATTCTTCAAATAAGACCATGCACAATAGGGGGTAAAGAAATAAGCTACCTCTGGGGGCCATTAGGTAAAACTGCTATTGGTCATATTTTATTTCTCATGGAATTATGCAATAACGATCCCATTCAAACATCATAGGGTGGGTGCCCCTTTTTATTTGTAAGTGTAGTCTAGACATGCCTACTTGCTGCTAGATGGTATTGCTTCCTAATTGAGATAAATTGGCATTCCTTAACTCAATCCTGAAGTTTCCCAATTCTCTCCTAACTGGTTGCTCTATGGATACCACTGGACCATGAACCTAACAATTACTTGGTGGCAGCTTGATTAGACTAAAGTCCTCGTTCCTTACCTCAGCTGCAGCATTAGGGTTTCACAACTGCTTTTTCAATAATCCAAGTTAAACCCTTCAAAGCTTCTTAGATGAACAGTATTTTGTCCTTTGATTTAAAGAAACTGGGAAATGAACGTTTTCTCCACATTTCCCTCACTTTCTTTTAGTAACAGCAATTTGTTTCTATTTCCTTTTTCTTTATTTATTTATTTATTTATTTTGCTTCAGATTGGTTATTGATCGAGAAACAGGGAAGCCAAAAGGTTATGGATTCTGTGAGTATAAGGATGAAGAGACAGCATTAAGTGCTCGTCGTAATCTTCAGGGCTATGAGATCAATGGCCGGCAATTACGAGTCGATTTTGCTGAAAATGATAAAGGTGCTGACCGAAATAGAGAACAGGTAAGACTTTTAGATGCCTGGCTATGAAATCCTTCATTTTCTCTGTTTATTTTGCTTGGTTTCATCATGAAGGTCCATGACTTTCTTAGGAGTCTGAAGAAGTTAATTTTTTCCTTTGTGGCCACATATTTTGTTTAGTTTATTTTCTTCTTCCTTGCATGTTATTTATCTTCTCTTGAAGGACATCTTGTTTTCTTCTTGTGTAATTTGGTTGCTCTTCAATAAATTGTGGTTTCTTTTAGAGAAAATGTATTTGCTTGGCTGTTTCAGTGGTTGAAACCAAGTGTGGGATATTCATTTTTTCATACACAATCTCTAATTTTTGCCCAGTTTGATGTTCATCTTCACACCCTTAGTCTGTTAGATGTACTCCTTGCTTAATAATACGTAAAAAGTGACATGTGTCCTGTAAGTTTGCATATTTACAGAATCAGAAGGTCCCAAGAGAGTTTTAGGGAATTTGGGGTTGTTAATAACTTGAATGGCAGTTCTAATTGCAAAAGTAAAGTCTTAATATATCAAATATATAAGGCTAATTTGGGTGTTTATTAAGTGATAGGAGCATTATGGAATATCAGAGTATATGAGGAACTCCCTTATAAAAAGCTATACAATCTGCACTCAACAATGCAAAAGAAAGGAAAACAATAAAGAGCCAAAACCAATGGCCTTAGATCTTCTTCAACCTATCAAATGAAATCTGAAAATGATAAGCTCCCCTTCACTAGGGAGTCCTTCCACCAGACAAACAAAGATTTAAATGAAGATAAATTTCACTTTGCCTTAAGCGTTACGAGGATTGGGGTGGGGATATGCGGAAAAAAGAAGAAAAGAACAAAAAAATGTTACCTACACATATATGCGTGTCTGTGTGTATAATATTTCAGTTTCTAATGTGACAGTTCCAAGCCCTAAAAGATTATGTAATTTTTCTTATTCCAAAGACAGCAAGCAAAACTTTAAGGGGCCAGTCTCCGCATTTTCTTCCTCACAAAACTGCCTTGTGAACTAGCCAGTGTAGCCTTCAGTTATTAGACAACACCCAAGCATCTGCAATGAGGGGAAACAACAAAACAAGTTCAAGTATTCAATTCAAGCATGGTTTTGGCCGGTGAGCCTATTTATGAGTGTAACCTTGCTTGTTCATGGTCTAATATGATAATTGCCGGAGGGACCCTTTTGTGGGGAAGAAAAGGAAAAAGATATGGAAATCCATCCCGTTGTGTATTTTTTGGACGGTTTGGAAGGAGAGAAATAGATTAGCCTTTAGGGGGGGGGGGTTAGGTATTCAGAAACTCAAGAATTTTTTTGTTTGTAATTTATGGAGCTGGGCTAGATTGTATATTGGAGAGGAGTCTCTCTCCCTTGTAGGCTTTTTGGAGTGTTTAGCTTCCACTTAAGGGGTGGTGAGGCTCTTTTGGCTTTCTTTTTTGCTTGTGAGGCCTTAGCTTGCCTTGTATACCCCTTGTATGCAATGTGGCTTTTTGCCTCTGGTTTAATACAATTCTGGCTTACTTATCAAAAAAAAAAAAAAATGATATTTGTATCTATCTTAGAATTCTACATTTGTATGAAACATGCAGTTGCTGATACAGCATAGACCCATTGAAATGGCAAGGGCTGTGTTGCCAAATAAAGACTAAACCTACATTGACTGTTTATGTACCTAGTATGGTGTTGCTCAGGATTGGTCCTTGCTTGGCTAGACTTGCTAGTAAGCTTGAACTAACTTGCCACCTAGCAGAGCTTGAGCTACACTCGACTAACTTGTTTCAGTTTTCTTTTTCTAACCTTGCCTCAAAATCAGGTCTGAGGTCATCTTTTGGGTTAAGTTGAGGGTTTAACCAGAATATCAATATAAGAAATGCATTAGTTTCTTTGTTCTATCATTTCTTGTATTGCTACCCATTATCTCAGCTTTCTCATTTCAGCTATGTAGATTTGATTGTGTCTTAAATGTTCAGTATGGTTCTTTCCTACTATTTGTTAGAATTGAAATCTGAGATGAATTAAAGTTGCATGTGATTTTTTTCTCCTTTTTTGCTTTGTAGTTAGAAGCTATTGGTTCTTTTTATCTTTTGGTGTATAGAAGAGCAAAAAACCCATGAATAGCAAAAATAGTATAAAACATTTTTGTTTAAGGCTATTATAACATGTAAAAAGTAATTTTCAAGTTCCGTATGCTCTGATTTTTTCAACAATATATTTTTGGTATTTTTCCAGGTTTATTTGTGAATTAGTTATGGTTTTTTTCTTACATTTTGAGAGGCTTATATCTTGCCCTATTTTACGGTAAAAGCTTGTATATGCTTCCTGCCTCTTCAAATATGGTGCAGACCAAAATGCTGCACTTTCATTACTCGGTGTTTTTGGTCTTTTTCCCCCAACCACCTTAATGTAAATATAGGTATTGGCAACAAATATTGCTGCTATCATAACTAAGAGTCTTACACTTCCAGATGGAGCTTATGTTGATCCTTGGTAAGTGAGCTAATAATATGATTAAAATGAAGGGGGAGTTAAGTTTTCTGGAATCTTACATCTTATCCTACTTGCTTTTAAAAAAGTTTCAATTTTATGGAAAAATAATAAAAATAGCATTCATCCTCATTCCAAGTGTAATTTTCTCAGCTTGAGTGTGATGCTTTATGCTTCCACTGTTTGGATCAGCCATTGATATTTCATGCCATGGCATTGTGTCTCAGCTTTTTGATAATTTATGATTGAGCAATAAGTGGTGTTAAGCATCATTTATTTTTGTAAGCATAACACTGCAATAATCGCTTCTCCTTATGCAGGGTCGTGGTGGGCCTGGGATGGTTGCTAATGTTGGTCAGTCTTCTTGTTTTATCCACTTCCTTTTGCCTTTTTGGCTAATACAAGTTCTAATAATGTGTCTTTTCTTTACGAGATATATTACAGAACCTCAAAAACAAGTGGGTGGACCAGCAATCCTTGGGGATGCTGCTCTGCATCAGCCAGTTGGTCTTCCATTGGCTATGGCTGCTTCATCTGTCATGGCAGGAGCTCTGGGAGGTGCTCAGGCTGGTAGCAAGTCCAATCAAAATGGTTTTCAGAGTCAGGCAATGTTGGGAAGTGATCCTTTAACTCTTCATCTAGCAAAAATGTCTAGAAACCAGCTGAATGAGGTCATTTCTGACCTGAAGGTGAATATTTGAAGAAGTCCATTCGTTTTTTTTTTTTTTTTATGAATAGCTTTAAATATATAGCATAGTTTTATTCTTAAATGACAGGTAATGGCTACAAAAAACAAGGAATTAGCAAGACAGCTACTGCTCACAAGCCCACAGTTGCCAAAAGCTCTTTTTCAGGTTATCATCTCCCTTTTGATGCTTCTGTAAATTAAAACATAGTGGGTTTTAAGCAATGTTTTTTTTTCTTGTTCATACCTTTGTAGTTCATATGAATCCATAGTACTCTAGAAGTAGGATTGCTTGTTTCCCTGCTCTGCATGTCTTCATGTGGTTTGTGCAGCAAAGTTTCATGGATAGCACATCCTAAACTGTCAGTTCTGAAATTTTGAGGATGTTGTCCAGTGTCTATATATCTGCTTACCACCTGATAGTGGTCCTTTAATGGTCTCCTATATGGTTTCTCTATCCACTTGCTTCTAGTACTTGAACTTGAACTTGACTCTTTCTTGATAACTAGTTCAAAAAGAAAATGTTGATAAATGGAAACCTCTTTGAATGAAAATGCCACTTAAAGAGAGCATTGGTTGGAGAATTGTAATGACTTGTTCCTAACCGTGTAGATATTGTCCACTTTAGGCCCAAAAGACTTTCATGACTTTAAAATGCATCTATAAGGTTAAGAAGAACCCTTACATATGTAGTGTTGGGAACTTTTTCCCCTATTCGACATGGAATATCACAATCATCCCATTATGTGGACACAATGTTCTCGTTGTGTTTCATGAGATTGCAGGGCTAAACAAATAGACACTCCTTACGAGATTGAACAAACAAAGACTCATATTGGGGTTAGGGATTGGTTCTGATACCATTTTTAACATCTCGCTCCCAATTGTGTAGATATTGTCCATTATGGGCCCGATGAACCCTCATAGCTTTGAAACATGTCTACAAAATTAAGAAGAGTTCATACATATATAACGCTAAAAGCTTTGTTCCTTATCTGATGTGAGATATCACAATCACCCTCTCATGAAAATACAACATCCTAGTTGTGTCTTACAAGATTGTGGAATTTAATAGATAAATACCCCTTGTAGGGTTAAACATACTCCCATATTGGGGTCGAGGATCGATTCTGATACTTTTTGTAACGTCTTGCTCTCAGTTATGTGGATATTGTCTTCTCTAGGCCCAAAATCCCTTATGGTTTTAGAACACATCTATAAGGTTAAGAGGAACATATATATATATATATAGCGTTAAAAACTTTTTCATATGATGTGGGATATCACAATCATCTCCAATATAGACACAACGTCCTTGTTGTGCATCATGAGATTTCAGGGTCGTAGACACCCTTTGTGGGACTAAACAAACAAAGGACCACATCAAGGTCAGAGATCAACTCTGATACCACTTTGTGGCGATCCAAACTCAAAGGCTAGGACACCATGATCATTTCACATATGAAACCCGAAGGTTTAACATTAAAGTCACCTAATGACTTGGAATAATTAGTAACATGCTAATCACAAAACCCGTCTAAAGTAGTTTAAGCTAATAGAAAGTATTAATGAGAAATTATTGTTCCATATAAAAATCCATAAATCAAAAAATGACAATTCTCCTAAAAAATAGTAGTAAAATAAACCATTAATATCTTATTAAACTAGTCTCATAACCAAAGAAATGAAAGAACTTCTCGAGCCCTCCCTATCTATGTTACTCCTCAAAATCAAGTGTACTTGTAAACATTTAATAGGAGTAAGCTTGAAAGCCCAATAAGGGGTAGAGATCAATTACATTTATTTTTTTTAAAATGAAATAGAGAATGTTTGTAACATGAGTATAATCATATGAAATAAACTTGTATTGCACGTGCTATTTTAAAAAAGTTTCAATTTGAAATTTTTTATAAATGTGGATATATTAAAAAATTTCTTATTGTTAACAGAAGTGTTCATCATAGTGGGATTGATAGAAGTGGTTAGCCTTAGATGTTCCTTACATGTTGGTTGACGGAACTAGAACCAATATAATGGTATACTATAGGTCAATAACTACCTTACTAATTGGGATTTCAGATCATTATTATCTCGGTCAACATCTTTTCACTTATTGACTAGGGCTAGATAACCATAATGCACATGTAAGGCAAAATAAATTGTGGATGGTTGGATGCCAGAAAAAAACATTAGGCTAAAATTCCTTAGGAAAGAAATTGGGTTAATTCTTTAGGAAAACAAAGTCAAGTCACCTTGTGTGATGGAAATTGGAGGTTTCCCTAAATGAATTAATTCACCTAATCTTGGCATAGGGTTCAATAGTAAATAATTGTATACTTTAAAGTATAACAATTATTGGAACTTTAGCCTGAAGGATTATTTAAATTTCTTAGGTGTTTCATAAGAAAATTCTGTAATTTCGTTCATTTAGGATTATCAAACTCATGCAATGGGATTTTGTGAAAAAATGTTTTTATTTTATTTTAATTACCAAGTACATTCTTTTGTAAATTCTGAAAAATGTTTAGATAAGTTTGAAGTATTAATATCGAGAGTTGACCATCTTTTGTCTTGCATGTGCATTCTGGTTATCTGGCCTTAGTCAACAAGAGAAAATATGTTCACCTTCATTACCTTTGATGGGGGTAATGATGATTTGAAAATTGTGTTAGTTGGGTAGTTACTAACTTATGGTATACCATTATATTGGTTCTGATTTTGCCTACCAACATGTAAAGAACTCTAAGATTAGCTACTTCTATAAATCCCACTACGATGAACACTTTTGTTAACAATGAGAAATTTTTTTAATATATCCACATTTATAAAAAAAATTTGATTTGAGACTTTCTAAAAATAGCGCATGTAATACAAGTTCATTTTGTATGATTGTACTCATGTTACAAACATTCTCTATTTCATTTTTGAAAAATAAATGTACTCGATCTCTACCCCTTATTGGGCTTTCAAGCTTACTCCTATTAAATGTTTCGAGTACACTTGATTCTGAGAAGGAGTGACATGGGTAGGAAGGCCTCGAGAAGTTACTTTATTTCTTTAGTGATGAGACTAATTTAAGTGGATATTAGTGGTTTATTTTACTACTACTTTTTGGGAGAATTGTAATATTTTGATTTATGGATTTTTATATGGAATCAAAATTTCTTATTCATACTTTTTGTTAGCTTAATTACTATACTTCACTTGTTGGATCACTTTAATGTTAAGCTTTCAGGTTTCACATGTGAAATGACTGTGGTGTCCTGGCCTTCAGGTTCGGGTCACCACAAGGAATCCTTGAATCAGTTTGGGTTGACACTTCAGTTGCACTCTTTAGAAAGCCAATATGTGTGACTATTTGTAATAAAACTGAGCTTTAGAAAACCACAGAAAAGAAATGTTTTGGGTGATTTCTACATGTTAGTGATGATATATTTCCTGCCTATTGTTAACAAGTAAATTCTCTATTACTGTCTCTCTCAATAAGGATCAATTGTCAAATGGACTAACAAGATTGGTGCAATGAAAGAAAACAAAACCATGAAAGTACAGGCTTGTCACCAGATCTCAATAGTAATTCCCGTAAGGCCTTATTAGGCAGCACCAAAGATCTCAGTCCTAACTATCTCTGACCTAATTTCTGTGAATGTATTCTCCATTTCACAAGATCTTATTAACATCCATCAGTTCTTTGCAGGCTAGATTCTCATTTTTGTGCATTAAATTTCTAGTCAAGAGATATTATCTTTTTGTGCATTGTTTACTTCTTCTTCTTCCTTTGGAGGCTAGATTCTCATTTTTGTGCATTAATTTTCTACTCAAGTGATGCTATCTTGTTGTGCATTGTTTATGTCTAATATTTTATTTGTTTACTTCTTCTTCTTATTATTATTTTTAAATTGTGACATTTTCCACACACTTACGATTATTATCATCATCATTGTAATTGTCATTATTAATATTATATACATCATCGTCATCATTTTAATGATGACATTTGCCACACACTACTTCATCTGACAAGTTGTTGTTGAACTTCCACTGCAGGCGCAGATAATGCTAGGAATGGTGACTCCTCAAGTGGTTTGTTTCATTACCTCAAACTATTGTGCGATCATTTATTATTCAACACTTGAATTGCATGACAGATACTATGTAATCTTTGAACTTGCAGTTGCAGATGCCTAATATTCGGCAGGCTTCAGTTCCACCCACACAGCCTGTGTTACAAGATGGTCAACAGGGTCAGCAGCTAGCAGTTCAAACTCTTAGTGGGCTACCCCCTCTTGCACAGAGCAAGATGCAGCTTGGGTTGATGCCCAAAGGACAAGAAGGCCAAGTGTCTGCCATGCCTCATAATTCTTTGGTTCATAGCCAGTTTTCTGCACTTCCACAACAGCCGGCACAGCCTCAAATTCAGCTTCCACCCCAAGGCCACAACCAAGCTCTACAACAAGCCACATTTGCTGGACAGTCAGGAGTTACGGCGCTTCCATCTGTACGCCCACAGCCGCCAGCCAAATTGCCTGTTAGGCCACAAATTCAGGTGGCATCTTCCTCTTCTTTGAAGCATCAAATGCAACCCCCTTTGTTACAACAACCAGGACAGTTTGGATCTGCAAAATCAGGGAATAATAGTCAGCTGGTTATTCCAAATGCAACTCTTCGACCTACACTTATGACTCGTCCTTCATTCCCAGATTCAGGCTTTCAGGTGCCGAACTTCTCTTGGTGATAACTGTGCTTTATTTCGTGGAAGAATAATCCTGATTGCATTCCCATCTTTGGTCTTGTCATAGATTAACAAAATAAGAGAGGAAAATAAGCTGCATAAAAGAAGATTAGTTGGTTAGTGAGATTATTCAATCATTTCGTCACCATAGATTTGCTAAATTATTCTATTGTTTTATTGAAGATAATTTAAAACCTAAGAAAAACATGTCTAACTTTTTCTATTACTGGAAAAAAATCAGTATGCCTTTTGCTATTTTCCTTCTGCAAAATATGTAGTAGTTAGTGGCTATAGATACTGTTTTCTTGAATGGTTTTAGTTAGTTCTATTAAATATATATTTATTTTTCCTGTTTTCAATTCTACTAAATATATATATATTTTTCCTGTGTCCATTTTTTCTTTCTTTCTTTCTTTTGTTTCATTTTTTTTTTTTTTAACTAACAGCCTGGTTCCTCAACATTTTCGAGCATTCCGGAGACAACTAATAACAATGCTGATAGATCTTCTCAAGTTACTAATAACACCTATTCAAACATGCCTTCGGGGTTATCTATGAAAAAAAGCATGGCCCGTGATACTTCTGAACCAATGAATCACCCTTCAAAAATGGTGAAATTGGATGATGGACGGAGGGCCCCTTTTTCTACTGTGGGTTTGAATTTATCTACCAGTTCTGCATCTGCATCTGCATCTGGACCATCCCAAGTTCTTGGAATTGGCTCAGTCTCTGCAAACCAAATAAGTAAAGCAGAAGAAGTGCAACACATGGATAAGAAGGCCCCTCAGGTACTGTTTTATCATTTTATGATATGAATAATTCCTGGCTTTCCTGTTCTCCACTTATTAGGCCATTGCTTAAGCTTGATTAGTGTTAAGACTTCAGCCAAATCAACCTGATATATGTTGTTGGCTTAGTACCTAATGACTTAAGGTTTTGGGTCCAATTTTTTTTTATCAGAAACAAAAGAAGTATTAACTATGGATAAAAAGAACATTAGCAGAATGAAGAGTCCTCCCCACAATTACAAAAACCTGATCAAAATATGATTGAACTCCTCCACTATACAAAAAGGTCTAGTCCACATACAAATACATATAGATGTTATCTCCTCAAGTCCTGACTAAACTCCCTCATTGTTTTCCAAACCCTTTAGGGTCAACTTGGTAGCTTGACATGACATTAGAGCCTTGATTTAGGGAGATCATCATGTTGATGTTTCCTTCCTCATTTATTAAACCAAAGTGCAAGCTTAAAGATGGTTATCCGTGAGGTGGGGTGTTAGTGTTTTATCTCAATCAGCTTGATATACATTGTTGGCTCATTACCTAATAACTGAAACTTTTGTGTCAAATCGGTAGTTTAACCATTAATTTAATGTTTGTTATTTGTAGTCGCAAGTGTTTGTTCTAAGTTTTCTTTTTGCTCAATTTTGGGATCAGATGGTTACTGTGAATAAGAGAAGTTCAAAATATCAAATGCTGCCTCATATCCATTGACTAGGGTAAACTGATAACCTGATGCATGCAATCCTATCATTTCCATTTTATAAGCAAAACAACATATTGAGGTCTTAGTTTCTGCTTTTTAAATCTTTCCATGAATCTCGTTAAGTATGAATTACATCTGCATAAACCAAAGTAATTTTTCCACACTGTCATTTGTTGTCTATAGCTTTGTTCATTGTCTATCAAAGCTTCATCATATGACTCAAAAACTTGATACCATGATTATTGGCTTAACTTTGAAATATCACTTTTGATCTTATATATTTCCAAATGCTTCTACTCCATTTATTCGACATCTTCATCCTTGGGATCTTGTTGAACAAATTACGTGAACAGACCACAACATTTTTTTGGTAATGTGGACATCCACTATGTAAGACTGAAGAACCAAGGATAAATGTCTCCTTCCCTAGGAGCAATATTTTGAGTAAGCCCCGGATTTGGACCTGCGACCTCCATTCCTAAACAGGAATGCTTGCTAGTTGAGCTGCTTGTGGGGGCTTTAACCAGATTGCATAGTTGTTAAAAACTTACGATATACGATATAAAACAATGGTACGATACATTTCTTATAGAAATTGATACGTATTGCAATCCGTATGTTACTTTAAAGTGTATCTTACAATACATATACGATACGCAATAGATTACAAATTGATCGTAAAAAGGAGAAATAGGTAAAATAATCTTATATGAAAAACTACCTTCTTATTATCAAATGCTATATTAGAAGTCAAGTTTCTTTTTACAATGAATATTGGAAAACTTTCATTTGAGTGGTTTAAATGTTGACAATGAAAATGATGGTGATTAATGAATAAATATTTTTACTTAAAATATTAGTTTTTTTTATAAGGGTGTATATATATGGATCAATTAACAACACAATAAGCGTATATACTTAGTTAGAATTTGGAACTAAAAATTATAGCTAAAAATTGAAGAAGTTTGCTTTTGTGGATTATGTGATGAATCTATATATTAAAGTCATTTTGTTAATTTAAACTTTCCAAAATTTTAACATTCAATGTTTTCATGTGATATGATATAGTTTAACTCTTTAGATCTTACTATCTTGCATAAAATTGATTATATATTACTCTATACTTCATACTTTCAACAGATATACACACATATACATATTTTTATATTTCTTTTTCACTATATAAAATACTTACGATACACGATATAGAAAAATAGAAAAATGATACATGATATGTTTTATGAGTTAACAACTACAAATTTTGTCTAATTAGAAACAAAAAAAAAAAACTATAGATTTTACTTTGATGAGAATTCGATCTAGTCCTAAATTATTCCCTATATTTTTGTCTTTCTCCACTGCTTTGCCTCTATTATTTTTTTAATAGGAAATGACAAAGGGATATATTGATAGAAAAAAGGAGTACAAGAGAAGGATGAAGAATCCTCCCACCAAAGAAAACTAAACTACAAGAATATAAAAACAAGAAAATACAAAGTAAAAACAAACAAACTCTCTAGATTAGACCAACCCTTTGGAATTGCACACCGCTAACCAATCAAGTTGTAACACATTAAGGGGAGTCCCCTTAAAAACCTTGGAACAGAAAGCCTAAAGAGAAGCAAGGAAATGAATAGAATCCCAAAGATACTTTGAATTCCTTGCTTTATCCTAAAAAATCATCGCATTTCTTTCTCGCCACACAACCCAAATTAAAGCGATGTTCGCAGCTTGCCACAAAACTATCCCTCTTTTAGATAAACCAAAACCATTATAATTGATGGACAACATGTCGAAGATGCTCCTCGGGGGAACCCAATCCATCTTGGCTAACTGAAATAATCTGTGCCACAACCCCATCGTCAAAGAGCAATGTAGGAAAAGATGATCTGTTGATTCTTCATGCACATATTACAATTATCAGGACTAAGAGCTTTGTAGGGTCTTCTCAATTGTAGCAAGTCATTAGTATTTACCTTCTTGTGTGCTACTAACCAGACAAAGGACTTGACTTTAAGAGGGACTTGAGAATTCCAAACGAACTTTTAGTAGGAAAAGTTGGAGGAGAACCAGAAAATTGGGATAAGGTTAGAAAGAAAGATTTGATTGAAAAAATCCCTGAAGAAGATAAAGGTCAGGATCTCGCATCTGAAACTAAAGGTGATAGATGCAAACCATCAAGTGACCGCATGAGGCCTTCTAAATCTTCTTTCTCAGAATCGAAAAGGTTACGGTGGAAATTAAAGTTCCAAGAGAAAGGACGAGTAGAACCGAGAATTGAAGAAATATGAAATTTTTATCCGAGACTACTCTAAATAGTTTTGGATATTGGGATCTCAAAGGTTGGTCCCCCCACCACAAATCTTCCCAGAACCGAATTCTTTCCTCATCTCCTACCACGAACTGAGTAAACTTGGAAAACTCGTGAAAGGCTTGTGCAATAGCCTTCCAAGGACAACGATGTGACCATCTGACTATAGTGTTAGCATCCCAACCATTAGAGTGTGATCTATAAATACTTAAAATGACCTGATGCCATAGAGCTGAACCCTCTCTAGGGTACCTCCACAACCATTTCCCTAAGAGAGCGAGATTCCTTAGAGAAATATTCCCAAATCCCAATCCCCCTTTTGCCTTCGAATTACATACTACATCCTAACTAACTAGATAATCTCTTTTACCTTCCCCAATCCCTAACCATAAAAAATCCCTTTGCAATCTCTCAATTTTTGCAGCCACTGAAGTGGGTATCTTAAACAAGGAAATCAAGTAACAGGGCATGTGGGTGAGGCAAGATTGGATAAAAGTTATCCTTCCTCCAAAAGATAAATAAGTCTTTTGCCACCCATCTAATCTTCTCGAGATCCTCTCAATCACTGGATCCCAAAAGCCACAAGCCTTGGGATTCCCTCCCAAAGGAAGACCCAGATAGAGTATAGGCCAACCAGAAATCTTGCAATCAAGCAACTCAGCCAACCTAGAAAGATGATTCCGATCAAGATTGATGCCATAAATATTACTCTTGTCAAGGTTAACCTTGAGCCCAGAAATATGACCAAACACTAGCAATAGACTCTTGAGAGTCTGCAATTCTTCCTCCCTAGTGTTAGAAAAGAAAATGGTATCATCTGCAAATTGCAAATGGGACACCTTAGTTCTGTACCTACCCACCCTGAAACCCTCCAACGAATTTCTTTCCTCTGCTCTTAATAACATCCTACTTAGTACATCTGCAACTAAAGTAAACAAAAAAAGGGATTTAGGGTCGCCTTGTCTTAAGCCTCTAGATGCCTTGACCCACCCTTTAGCGTTTCCATTCACTAAGACTGCATAAGATATCGTGGACAAACAACCACTCATCCATTTCCTCCATCTAGGACTAAACCCCTTCTTCTCCAACTCATGATCCAAAAAATCCTAACTCACATGGTCGTAAGCCTTTTCAAAGTCAATTTTGAAGACGACTCCTTCCTCCCTTGATCGTCTTTTCTCATTTACTATCTCATTGGCTATGAGAACCGCATCCAATATGTGTCTCCCTTGAACAAAAGCGCCTTGAGTATAATGGATGGTTTCATGTAGTACCCCTCTTAAACGCCCTGATAGCACTTTGGCTATTATCTTGTAGAGACTAGTGATCAAGCTAATAGGTCTAAAGTCTGAGATTTTCTTTGTCAAGCTTTTTTTGGGTAATAGAACTATGAAGGAGGCATTAGTGCTTTGATTGATAATCCTACTTCTGTGAAACTCTGCAAACACTCTCACTAAATCCTCCTTGATCACATCCCAACAATCTTGAAATACTGCAATGGTAAAGTCATCAGGCCCCAGCGCCTTATCCCTATCTAACTGAAAAATAGCCTTAGAAATCTCTTCTTCAGTATCACCCGATGGGGAGACCACAATATCACCCTGGCTAACTGTAACCAGGTTGGAAACCTCCTTAGGCAAATTGGGTTTAGACTTAATGGGGTTAAAACTCTTGGACATTTGGTTTGAATAAGCAAATTGGGCCTCCACCACATCATGGATAGGATTGCCAACAGATTTTTGATAAAAAGTGCCAACATCTTTTTTAGAAAAAATTTCAGAAATTACTCGATTTTCCATAGGAGACTGAGAATGAAAGACTGAAGTAGGAAGATCTAGACCAGAGGGACTCGACAAAGGAAGTGCCAAACCACAAGAAGGGAGAAAAGAAGACTCGGGTGACTAAGAAGGTGAAGACGGGCATACCTCCATGTTTTCCACTACCGACATTCCACAATTCCCCTTAAAACTGAGCCCTTTACCTCTGATTTCTTGATTAGAAGGCAAATCCGTGACTGATGAACCACGAAGATCAGACCCCACTTGGCCCAAAAATCCTTCTTTGTCTTTTTTGAAATAGGGTTTGCGCAAAGCCGCTTTGCCTCTTGACGATGAAGTCCCTTCCCCCGAATACCGCTTTCGATTCCTTGACGATTGACAGTGAAAGAGAGGACTCACTCTAAATCCTCGTTCCACCTGAGATCCCGCCCCGAAATCCTCTTCCTTTGGACACTTTTCGCTATCTACTTGGAGGAAAAAGGGTAGTCCATAGCTTCCTTGAACCAAATTTCTCTTTCTTCTTCACAGAGCCTCTCGTCTGAACCTCAGAAGCTTTCCCCTTCTCACTGCAGCATCTTCTTCCCTTCGTAACAAACCCGTCTTAACAGAAGGCTTCATTCCTCCTATTCTTTGGCCCAACTATGACGGGCCTTTTAAGTTACAACCCACTATTGCGGCAGATAGTGGACTAGGGTTGGGAAGAGACTGGGCCTTTCTCTCAAAGGCCCAACCATTCTCATCTGAGAAAGCCTTGTCCCCGCCGGCCCTAGCTTCGACTAGACCTTGAGAACTTACAAATAACGGGACCTCCTTTGCAGAAGATTCTGCGCACTGGAGCGTTGAGGACGATCGCGCTACAGTCTTGTGGGCTTGAATAAAAATTGGACCAGCAGGAGGCCCAAGACTTTTCGCTCCAATCTGGGCCCTAACAGACCGGGCTTTAAACAAGGCCTCAGGCTTAGTGGGCCCGTTATTGTTTCCCTCCGCTGGGCCCAGGAGACGATAACGTGATCGAGGAAAAGGCCTCCTTCTGTAGCACTCATTATCCCTAGTGCTACCACATAGCCCCTCTGCATTCTTTGGCCTTTGAGAGACGCAACCTCCCGCTGGCATCAACTCGTCCCTGCTATGGGTTGACTCAGACCTGAAAAGGTCGTCTTCTTCATCTTCTTCGGTGACTGAAACTGCAACTGTGAATGACCAGGCCTCATCTTCCACCTCTAGCAATGCAAGTAGCACGACATTTGGAAGCATCTCCACCCACAACTTCACCTTCGACAAGTCTACAAGCTTCAAAGAGTCCTGTGCCACCTTCGTTACCCTCCCCCACTTCTTCAGAATGTATTTCAACTGACCTTCGTCCCACAAATGAAAAGGAAGACCTTTTAGTTCTAACCAACCCCTGCTGAATTTTCCAAATACAGCCGTATTTTCTCTTGGCAACCATCTCCTTAGAAAAATATACCTTCCTCTCATTAATAAACTTCCCTGCTCTTGGAACCATTCAACTCTCTTTGCAGAATCCACAAAGAAACACCCCTTGTAAGCGGAAATAGGGGTTACAGACACCATTCCTTTCATACTCATCATCCCCGCAATAGCTTTTCCTACATGAACCCAATCTTGAACTTTTTCTTTGCTTTCATAAATTACAGCTCTGACCCATTTTCCAACTGGCAATAGAGCTCCGTTCCTAGGTCCTTCCTCTGCAACCATATCTGCATAGGACTGACATCCTCTATAAATGCCCTTACTCGCCTGAAAATCTTCAATCGTCTCCTTCGAAACTCTTCCAGCTTGATCAGAAAAATCTAGCACTGAAGAAATCGCCTTCCTTAGGGCTTCCTACCCATTGCCTTTAACACCCTCGGGAACAACAAGGATTAATGATGTCCTTTTTGTAACAATTTCTGTAATTTTCGTGAATCACCCTCTACTATTGAAACAAATCTCCATCAAGTGAGTCCTAGTCTTGCTCCTAATCTTTTGAATAAAACCCCTGGAAGCCTCCAACTCCACAACTTTCTTCAAATGCTCCGACAACCATTCCAATTCCTCCTTTCCAAATCCTACTGAAACAACAAACCCTCGACTCCTCTTTGTTATTGAGATCCAAGTTCCCCCATTGGCTTCAAACTTTACCTAGAAAGCCTTTTTCTCCATTTCAAAAAACTTCGCCATCATTTCTTGAAAATTACTTTCTTTGCCTCTATTATCCTAATTGTTAAAAACCAAAGTGTATAATTTGTCTCCTGTAGTATTGCTAAGATATCTCAAACTTACTCCCCCACTTGGTTTTGCATTATGTGAAAATAACTGCTTTTTTTTTTTCTTTAATTTCTTCATCTCTTACCATATATGTTGACTCCTATCCAAAGGGGGCACAATCCACGTATGCGTGTTGTGTACAAGTTGTGAAAAAGTAGGGGGAAAAAAAGGAACTACAAATTACCACACACTTCTAAGTGGCTCACCCAATCTATCTACAAAGTGAAAATTGGAGAGGTTACATTCCTCATTGCTTCATTAGACCAAAAGAACAAGGCTTTGAGAAATATTAGACAACCAAGTTTCCTAGAAGTATAAGCTTGTAGGATTTGGGCCCACAATGTATATCATGCATTCCAACACCCCCTCCCTCATGTGTGACTTCATACCACACGTGGAGAGACATAGGCACATATAGCCTTGCAGATAAACAAATCACTAACTGTCTCATCTTCCTCCCCATGCTTCCTTGCAATCACCCGATTCCAAAGGGAATTCGCCTTAGTAAAGAATCTCCAATACCATTTGCCGAGAAAGGCCTTATTGAGAATGGATAGGCTTCTAATACCCAAGGCCCTATTCCTCTTCTGCATACAAATTGTTGGCCAATTCACCAAATGTGGCTTATTCACTTGGGCACCTCCCCTCCCCAAAAGAAATCTCTTTAGATCTTCTCCTATCTGGGGCTCACCTTTCTAAGGATGATAAGTAAAGACATAAAGTTGATTGGCAAGCTTAAAAAAGTATGTTTTATCAGAGTTAGTCTTCCTTCTTTTGATAGGTATTGCTTGTTCCCTATAGTAAGCCGTTTCTTAATTCTTTCCTCCAGCACATCCCAAACCCATGACGATCTGAAAGTTGGTCCCTATGGTAGGCCCAAATAAATAGTCAAGAGGGTGCCCACCCTACAGCCCAAAACACTTGCTAGATCCTCCATATTCATTACCGCTCATCTTGACCTGGATCAACTTTTCTCCAAATTGATTTTTAATCCTGATGTTATCTCAAATCATATGAAAGACTAACGCAAACACTCCAAATGTTCTTGATTGGCATCATAAAGGATGAGAGTATCTTCAACAAACAACAAATTAGAGTATCATATCCTTCTTTTTTTTCTTTTTTCAAATTTTCCCTAAGCCTGTCTTTATCTACTTAGTTTCTGTACACAAGCTATAGCAATTCTCTATTGATTCAATCCTTTCCTCTGTTAGTGACAATATTTGAAGTTCTTAATTGAATTCTACTCTCTTGAGCTAGCTTCTTCACCTTGTGTCATCAGTTGAACTGTGCAACACACCTTTGCCTACTTACACTGTATCCAGGCTATGATGTGGTGCTTTTCACCCTGGGAAATCTAGATAACCCTTGTCCACTTCTCACTAAGCTTGAGGTCCAATAGAATGCATTTCTAGTAGGGAATGGCCCAACACATTCTTTTTCAAGATTATCATTCATATCTTGACTGTTTTTCGTGTTAGCCTTCTGCCTATCATTGTTCTCCCTTATCCAGGCTTGAAATCGGCCATTTAAAAATAACAAATTAGACAGCATAGATGAAGTTAGACTGACCAATAACACCATTGCTTAATTCTTTTGGATTTCAATCATTCACCTTTGTTCTCAAGAGCAACTCAATCTTGATTGCATCAAAGTGCAGCTATTAGCCACTAATTCTGCTTCCTGGTTGATGGCTATGAAGTAGTTTTCCAGCTTTTAGTTTCATTCAAGTCCTGGTTGAGGTAAAAGTAAGCCTACAATAGGTCATGTAGATATCGTGTTGCATTTATCCCCTTATCATATTGGTCAAGAAAGTAATATATGATCTATGCCCTTGTGGTTTGGATTTCCAAAGTCATACCATTAGCAAAAAAGGGGATTTCAGAACAGGTGCCCCAGGTGAATTGGCGGATGTCTACCATATGTCTGTTATACAGGCATCCCCCTCTAAAGATTAATGCTAATCCAAACTGCGTAACTTGGTCAACTTCTATTCTGAGGTAGCATCTATCAGTGACCCATACAACATTTAGGCCTACGTTTAGGAGGAAACCTTAAGAGGTTTGAGTTTCTGTTATTCAGTTGCAGAGAAAGCTTCCAAGTGTTTGGATGTATAGAAGAAAGATTCCAGTTGTTGGGCCTAGGGTGAGTAGGGTGGGTTTATATGGTTTGGGTTTGGTTGGTTAGGAAGAGTCACGTCATCCTGTTTTGCCTGGCTTGTATCCCCATTTAAAGCGTGTCTGTCTCTAAAATCTCCAATGATGTTGCCACTGTTCTAGAGAAAATTCTGAGCATGGTTTAGGCATGGGGAGGTTAGATGCTATCCTCTCAGTAGGGGGGAGGTTAGATGCTGTCCTCTCAGTAGTTGGGAGGTGCATCAAGCCCTGAAAGAGACGGGAGTTCGGTATGGGGGCCATTTTATTTGAGTTTACAAGTAAATGGCTTTGGAGGATCCCTAAGTACTGAACTCCTCTTTGGAACTCTTTTATTAAAACGAAGTATAATCTGCAGTTTAATGGATGTGATGCTAAACTCATAGTGAAAACTCTTATTTTGCCCTTGGACATCTTCCAAGGTTTTTCTGTGTTTTCTCCTCTCATCTCCATTCATCCATGAAGTTCAGAAAATTCAGATTTTACTTTCCTCTCATTCGTTCTACCCTCCCTAGAAGTAATGAATGGTCCACTTTCCCATCAGCTTCTTCAATTTGGAAGACAGAAGGCATTGGTTTCTTCAATTTTCTTGCTTAGAAGTTGCAAGAGCATCAATAGACTCGATACCATTAACTCACACCAAATCCACCCACAAGGCTATTGCCACTGACATTTGTTTATTGTGCATGGAGAAATGGACAAATAATCAGTATTTTTTCTTCATTTTCCTCTATCATGCCAGATATGGTCAAATATAATTGATCTTCTTGGATTGGCTTGGTTGTTCATATCTAGTCCATTTGTATTACAATATGCATGTACTGTATCTTTGTATCCCTACTTCTAAACTATTTAGACTCTTAGTAGAAAGCCTAAAAGGGACATGCTTCCATTCTCAAAATCCAAACTGCTCACCAGGTATGCTCCTATCAAAGTAATGATATGTTGACCACTAAGTTTTCATCTTCTCACAATTGGAACATACTAGATGAAAGAGTTCCTATTCAATTTGATCTGTTACTTATCACTTTCTAATGAGCTGTGGATGCTTCTTTACTATGCCACAGTGTACCCTTCAGTTTTCTCCTCTTGGATCAAAACTCATCTATGCTTAGCCTGCAGCTAATCTATGACTAACCTTACCCTTGTTTCTCTTAGTCAAGCTTCTCACTTGCTTGTTTTAAGTCCTGGTTAGGGAGTTTCAAATTTGATGGTTATCTCCTTTGATGGTTTGGTTACTGGGTTAAAGTGTAAAGTTCTCAGGAGGTGTGCTTCTGTAGATACTATTCAGGTCATCTGGTTGGAAAGACGTGCATAATTTTTTCGAAGAGAATATGGGGAATGCTAAAAATATGTGGTACAAAGCCTGTTCCGGTTTGAACTGCTTTTTGAGTTTCTATCTCCAGGTAATTCAATGACATTACCTCTAGGCCATTGTTTTCCGCTAGGGGGGCTACTTCTTTGGAAATCAGAGTAAAGTGAGTGATACTCTTTAATAAACTCTTGCTCTTGCTGAAACTTTCAGTTCAATTTTGATAGGTGGTCTCTGGGTAAACTAGGCCAGGTGGGCATCAGGGAGACTATTATGAGGAGTGTCCTTGTTCAAGCTTATTCTAAGCTTGCTTGAGTCGAGTTTGCTATAGAAGCAGATATTCAAGCTCATTCAAGCTTATTCTCTATAGCACTCCTACGGAGTAACTAAGTGAAGCCATGTATGGAGTTTATTTAGTATTATTATTATTATTATTGCTACTATTACTATTGTTATTATTATCATGAGATAGATGTAAATTTCCAGGAACTTTAGTTATCTAATATGAGAAAGGACAAAGTTAAGAGGAGAAGACTCTTAGGTAATTAGTGATCTTGGTTCAGCTTTGTATTTTCTTGTGCCTGCTCTAGGTGTGATATGATGTCAAATGGAAGAGGAATTTGGAATCTCTAGGTTGAGTGTATTAGAGTTTGGGTGAATGCTCTGTTTGAAGGATATTTCTGCCTCAATGTAACCTACAAGTTAAATAGTTGCTTGCTGCTTGCTGATCCTATTGCAATTTGCATTCACACAAAAAGAAGCAAGACATGACATCATTAAGTTAGATAAAAGGCAGTAGCAGGCGCCACAGGACTATAGAGGGTTGTCGATTTACCCTTTTAGTTTATAATTTTGTGATATAAAATGGATTTCCGGGTGGTTGGGGTTGAAGTTTGTGGTTTTTTAAATAGATGCCAACCTTCCCCACACCACTCCCTCCCCTTCTGTAACTTGTCCTAGATAGTTTACTCAACACATAATTTCTTGAAATTATTCAAGCTGGTCAAAGTCTTTTCAATGCATATTGTTTTGAAAGGTGCTGCAAATGTTAGGTTTTTGGCGCAATTGTTTTCTTGCATTTGAAATTTTGCTTTGTTTCTGCAGTTGCAGCTTCCACCTGAGATTGAGTCAGCCTTGCTGCAGCAAGTATTAAACCTCACACCAGAGCAGCTAAGTTCACTGCCACCAGAACAGCAGCAAGAAGTCATTCAGCTCCAGCAAATGCTTCGATGAGTGCTGCTCCTTCTGACTCGGGCTGACACAGCATGTAAGATACACAATGAGCGGCCATTGTAATCAGCCCAGGCAAACTTCTCCATCCTCGGTTCCAGGAAAGAAGAGCTGGTGATTAGATTATGGTTGTAAAATTATTCTTCACATGAGAGAGAGAGAGAGAGAAGAGAGAGATCCAGTTCTGGATCCGAAAAATGCATAATGATAGTTGCATTCATGTAATAGTGAGCTTGTGATTAGCACATGTAAACGAAATGATAAAGCAGAAAGGAAAATTTTTGAGCATTGTTCATTTTGCCAGGACTCTATATTTTATTTTCCCTCACCCGGGCTTAACTCCTTTCCTTCCTCCACGCTTCAAGTCTCCACCAATTATTTTTAGGACATAAATTTGCCACTTATGAACAATGTGGAACTCAGTACAATGGCTCAGCCTTAACATTTTTCAGGGAATATATTTTATTTTCCTTTACTTTTTCTTTTCTTCACATTTTTCCTCAAATTTTTTTGGGAATCAAACATAGCCTAACTGACTCCACCATTATAATAGAGTAGAGAAAATTATTGGGCTCAAATAAGGTTATCTCAATGTGTGACCACACACATAAACATTAATGTTATGTCGTTATGTTTGGTTAATGATTTTCTCATATTTGATTATATTATAAAAAATATATATAAAAAAGATTAAAATTAATTAAAATTTATATATTTTTAACCTTCCTATTCCCGCACATTTTCGGTACCAATGACAGCCCAAAATAAAATTGCAAGGAGAGCAAAGGATGGTTGTAGTTGTGGACCAGTGGTGGGCTTGTGGGGGTGGTGCGTGCGTCTGCGTGATCACAATTTTGCGAATGGAGGGGATTAGTAGGATAGGCACGTGAAGCATGCATGCATGAACAACGAGTCCATTCTCACCCTCTCTTCCTTATTTTCTCATCCTCTCATCTTTGATTAGTTTATTTCTCCACCCCAGACCTACCACCTCACCCCTCACCCCGCACCCCTCACCCTAATTTATTTCTTCTCATCTTGTCGCGGTATATATATATTTCCTCCAACGTAAATTAATTTGGGAGAATTGTGTTTTGGGCCCAGCTGAGCCCAAAAATTAATATTTGGTCCATATAACTTCTATAATTGATGAAAAGGATATGAGATGTTAAAAGACTAATATATCCTTCAAATTCCTATACATTACCTTTTAAGGATATAAAATAGTGATGGACTAAAATACCCCATGACTTTTCACATAAGTTTTTTTTTGTATTTATTGCACCACTATTCATGCAACTATAATAATTATATTTTAACAATTTGAATTTTTCATTATTTTAAAACTTTTTATTTATAAATAATTGAAAATCAGCATTATTTTCTATTTTAAATTATAAATAAAGAAAAATTATGTTCAAAAACTATTTTAAAAAATACTTTCTAAAAAATAGTAATATGATTTATATTTTTATATTTTCTTTTTGAAAAAACATTTAATTAAAAAATGAAAACTATTTTAAAAAATAAAAATTGAAAAACTTATTTAGTACTATTTTTTATATGAAAATAATTAAAAGAATTAAATTTCATTAATTGATTATCCATTTTTTTTTTTTCATTAGTTATTTTAATAATAAAAAATATATAATATGTTTACGATTAAATAAAGAAATTGATCAATTATGTGTTTTTTGTGGGACTATCTTTTATATGAAAAATAATTAAATAACTAAATTATATATATTTATTACTCTTTTTAATTTTATTTTCTTTATTTATTTTTTGTCTAATAGAAAATTTTAATATATCCATAATTAACAAAGTAATAATAAATCAATTGTGCACATTTTAATCTATTAAAATAAATTACTTTATAATTTAATAAATAAAATGAAATAAGTAAATAAATTAGGGGTTATTTCTATTTTTTTAACATATCTTATATCAATATTTTTTATGATTAAATAAATTTTTTATTTTTTATTTCTTTAATTCCAAAAATAAAATGAAATAAATAAATAAATTTGGAATTTTCCAATCTTATATTCATATTTCTTATGGTTAAATAAGTTTTTTATTCTTTTTTCTTTATTTCCAAAAATAAAAGGAAATAAATAAATAAATTTGGCTTAAATAATAGTTTTTAAGTAATTTCTTTGTCTTATTTTTAATTACATTTTGCATTGAAAATAAAATAAAATAACGTTTTATTTAAGTCACTGTACAAGGTATTTACACTAAGTGTACATAACAAATATACTAACTGTATAAGGGTGTACAAGACTATTATTTGTGAAAGATTTTAAGTGATTTTGAAAAACTTGTTTGTTTATTTTCCCTAACCGAGGATAAATGACATTCCTTACACACATTAGTTAAGCATACATTCATCTTATGCACTTTATCTAATTTGTATATGGTCATTTTAATAGGTACCTCACTTATGATAATTATAAAACAAAATTATACAACAATTTTTCTTCTTTTTTAAAACCAAATCAATGCAAACATGGTTAACCGACCTATTGTTAGATATTCATGAGATGATGTATGAAATTTGAGTTATTGTACAAGAGTATTATACTAACTGTACAAGACAAATTTACTAATTGTACAAGGGTGTACAAAACTACTTTTTGTTAAAGATTTCAAGTGAATTTGAAAAACTTTCCCATTTTTTTCCACTCAAATATTTTTTCCTCACTCAAGTTCTCTCACTCAAGAATTGTTTCGAACTTTATTTTTAAATTTCATCATCAAATTTTTGTAATTGCATATTTTGTTTTTGTAGTTTTAGCAATGTTCTTTCTTTCCACTATTTTTTTTTTTGTGAAATTTTATCCAAATGAATCTATATTTAAAATTATAATCATATTTATCAAATTTTTTACTAAGATTTTCTTTAATTTTTTAATATATTTATACTCATTTATTTAAAAAATGAAAAACTAATTTTTTGTGTAAACATGTTCTATTACCTTTCAAGTAAAAAATTAGATAAGTTTGAAAGTCAATAAAAAAAATAAATAAATACCACTTTCAACAATTTTTAGATAAAATTTTATATAATATATTTTATTTGAAATTTAATTTCTAAAGTTTTACTAAAAAATTGTACTGATAATTTTCTTGTTGTGAATCAAAATACTTTGCATTAGTCTATCTAGATAAGAAAAATTATTAATATAATATTAGAATTTCATATCTTAGTTAATTTTTTCAATAAATTTATCTTTTTAAAAATTTTAAAATAAAAACATTAAAAATTAAAAAGCTAAAAGGATATATATATATATATATAATAGAGTGAAGTGATAGTCAATTTTATTTATTTTTTAAATATGGTTAATGTAGAAAATATAAAAAATAATTAAAAATAAGAGAAAAATATAAATGAAATGGTAATATAAATTTAAAATAAAAAATAAAAAATTAAACTAAAAAATAAATACAAAAAGATAAAAAATATTTGGATGAAAAATCCCAAAATTTTTATCATTGCTTATAATAAGAGCAAAAAGATTCAATATATATATATATATATATAATAGAGTGAAGTGATAGTCAATTTTAATTTTTTTTAAATATGGTTAATGTAGAAAATATAAAAAATAATTAAAAATAAGAGAAAAATATAAATAAAAGGGTAATATAAATTTAAAATAAAAAATAAAAAATAAAACTAAAAGATAAATACAAAAAGCTAAAAAAATATGTGGATGAAAAATCCCAAAATTTTTATCATTGCTTATAATAAGAGCAAAAAGATTCAATATCTTTAAAAATGAAAAACAAAAAAACATTATTACTTTTTATTTGACATAAAATAGAAATATAGATTGGAAAAAAAAAGTTAGAAATGAGTAATACTTAATAGGGAATAGAAAAAGGAAAAAAAAAACACAAAAAAATTGAAATTCACATTCACTTGTGCCTAGGTAAGGGTTAATGGTATTTTAGGGATTAATGAAGGACAATATCCTTCATCTTAATTTTCATATTTTGTTTGGGTCTTGGGCTTAAATATGCATGATATATAGACTAAATGTTAATTTTTGGGCCCAGCTGGGCCCAAAACATAATTCTCCCAATTAATTTTATGGGCTTGAGGTAGTGATAGTGGTGAAGTTTTTGTTTTCCCATGTGAGTAATTGACAAAATGGTTTATTTTTTCAAAAATAAATAAAAGATAAAAAAAGGTTGGCTATGTTTGCTTATCGGAAAGCACCAAGGAAGAAAAAAACCGTTACGCTATGTTTGGTTCTCAAAAAATTTAAAAAAGGAAAAAAATATAAAGAAGAAAAGTAGAAAGAAAGAAATTAAAAAAATATATTAAAAACCAATAAATTATTTTTATTTACTTCTATAAATTCATTTCATTTATTTGAACTCATCGATATATAAAGATTGTATAATTTGAAAAAACATAAGTTTCTAATTAGTTTTAATTATATTTGATTTTCTTTGTTATTTTTTATGGGACAATCAAATATGAGAAATCATTTTCTTTAACATTTTTTTCATTTTCTTAGTATTTTTTGGGAACTATAGCTTCAAGGAAAACAATTTTCTCATGTTTGGTTTCACTATGGACAATACAAAAGAAAATAAACTCTAATTAAAATTTATTAAAAATTTATATATTTTTCGATTATTTAATCTTTATATAATAGAGAAAAAGAAGTAAAATGAGTTTGAAAGAACACATTAAAATAATTTATTGAATTTAAACATATTTTTTATTTTCTTTAATTTTTTATTTATTTCTACTTTTCCTTCCCATTTTCTTTCCCCCATATTTTTCCTCAAATTTTCCGAGAACCAAGCATAGCTTTAATGAAAGTAAAAACATTGTATATCACTTGAAATTATTATCAAATGGGCCCGAACTTCTTATGAAAATAAACTCATAGCAAAGATCTTTCATTGCTTGGAATAAAGACTAGAAAGGATAAATATTAATTAATTTTTTTTCAAAAAATATTTATTAAAAATTGGATAAATTTTTTAACTCTAAGCTTAATTAATGTAACATTTAAAGTGATATTTTCTTCTTAGTTATAGCCAAACATGCTTAATATGAGACTATACCAATATGGTGAGTTCATCACCATCTTCTCCTATTAATTTATTGGGTCCACATCGAATCCAGAAGCATAAAGAAAATAGCATGTGGGGTTTAAAGAAAATCAATTTGTGGTAGAAAGGCAAGTGAAGCATGCATGCATGCATGCATGAGCAACTAGTCCATTCTCACCAGCTTCTCCAATGTGATTAGGTCACACGTGATTGAGTTCACACATCACCATCACAAAACCTACCCTCTTAATTTGGTCTTCATTACGTACCAAGCCCGCATCTTCTTAATTTAACTCTTCCTTCAACTACTCTTTTGGGCTTAAGCTTTCATCTTGATTAATTAGATACGTAATTTTTCTTTTCTAGTTTGGTCAACATTGTGATTAGTATAAATTTTCTATGTTAATTAATTAATTGCCGGAAAAGGGGGAAGAAAAGGGGAATATTTGTATATATATAAGTTTGTTTTTCTTAAGAAAATTATCAAATAGGATGAATGGGTGGTGATAAGCATCTTAAAAGGTTATACCGATTTTTATAAGTTTGGAAATCAGGTAGCAATGAGATCATGTGGGTGCATGGTGTAACTCTATTAGGAGTTTGTTTGACAATGATTTTAAAAAGTGTTTTTAATTCAAAAAAATGTTTTTGAAAAAAAAAATTATAAATTTTATAAAATTTAAGAAATATTTTTAAAAATTTTAAAAATCATGTATAAGATTGAAAAATCACTAATAATGTTTTCTGGAAAATGTTTGATAAGTGATTATCTTAGAAACACTTTTAAAGAAAAGGTTTCTACGAAAAATATATATTTTAAGTAAAAATACAATCTAACACACTCTAAGTAGACT
Source organism: Vitis vinifera (assembly GCF_030704535.1). Classification (NCBI taxonomy): domain Eukaryota; kingdom Viridiplantae; phylum Streptophyta; class Magnoliopsida; order Vitales; family Vitaceae; genus Vitis; species Vitis vinifera. The sequence goes on along the minus strand of NC_081822.1, from coordinate 22,316,698 downwards.
TGTTTCGTCTCTTAGAGCGTGTTTAATAGTGTTTTTATTTGAAGTATTTTCTTCAAAAGTGCTTTTAGGAAAACCATCTATAAAGTGCTTCTCCATAAAACATAAGTGATTTTTTTTAATATTAATAATGATTTTAAAAAATATTTCTTAAATTTTACCTGATACCTAATTTTCTTCCATAAATACTGTTTAGACTAAAAGTGATTCGTACAGTTACTATCAAACTGATTCTTAATCAATCTTAAGTAATGAATAAATTAAATTTGATGCAGTGGGTGAAGGGCTGATGTCAAATTAATGAAGTAAAATCCATTCATTTCTCCCTCTCGGTGGACTAGCTAGAATATTGAAGAGGTTCATGATGGGAAGTACGTATAACCATGCACCAGAATGATCAAATTCAAGCCAAATTAGTCAAAGAATAGTGGGTTACCTAGTTGTTGGATGGCCTTCTTTCATTGTTCAACACACCTCTTGGATATATACGTATAACTTATAAGCCACAGCAGGGTGCATCCATGGTTTTCCAACAACGACCTGCATCCAAACCCCCCCACATTGATGCTTCTGAGCCCCATCGAACCCTTCTAAAAACCCTCAAGGTCGACCCACTTGTCTGAAAAGCCCTAAGATTGAACCATTTTTGGACATATAATGACTAAAGTATCATGAATGCTATACAAGAGTACATAGCACGGGCCTTCTAAATTTTGGTTTTCCTAGCCTTTCATGTTATTTGTCTCGATGGTTAGTTTTACTTTGGATTTGCCGTTAAACATAAAATAATTAGGGAAGATTCAACTATGCATTAATCTTAAAGCATACTTATTTTTGCCTCCTTGGTAGAATTAGTCTTGCCCACTTGTTTATGATGCCCGCCCAAAGCATACTTTTCTCCAATTTCTATGCTAAAGGTTCAAAATACCAAAAATAATTCAATGGCTTTGAGTTGGCGTAGATTTTGGATGTCTTAATCTCTTTGGACTTTTCCTCATTGTGGATGTCTTCATTAATGATTTCAATCTCAACCACCGACTATAAATTTAAAATTATGAAAAATTTTAATTAATTCAGTTGATATATAAAGAATAATAACTTCAAATTAAAATCTCCTTCCAACCAAAAGGCAGCCTGGCTTTTTGAGGAATCTCAAAAGATTAATGGGAGTTGACCCGTTATCCAAGTACCCCATAACTCATACACATGGAACCTAAAGGAGTCCATGGACAAAACCCTTGATGGGACTGCAGTAAGGGGAAGTTTTCAATAAAAAACATCAACATATATGCTTAAAGCCTCCAATTTAGTACTAAAAATTGTACATTGAACTTGAAAATTAAATCTTAGTCAACCCAAAATTAATCAATGTGATCTTGTGTTTGTCAATGTCCACATGGGTCTGTAATCATTTTCCAAGAATTACAAAAATATTTTCTATTTTAAATAATAAAAATTATTTTCAATAACAATTTTGGAAGCATTACTAAAGTTGTTACCACTTTGATTACAAAGAAGTATTGCTTGGATGACAACCTATAAACCTAACATATGGGAAAGTATTGTTTGGATTTAACCACTTGGTTATCCTTTACAATGACTTATATTTCTAGGTTTGGGAAAGATATCATCTTAAGCTTAAGATAATACCCACTAATTAATTATATAATCCCATTACTACTCACACAATGAAAGCAACATTAAGGATTTAATTATTTGGGAAATCATAATACAATATTCCCAATTTAAGGAATTATTATATAGAGCTTCCTACCATTCTTAATTGGTGGGGTAGTTGTTAACACATGTGGAGCCACACAAGCCTTCCTTCCATTCTTTGTGGTTGTTGTTAGGGTTGATTTTATCGACTTTATTCATTCAATACATTTTACAGCATGCGAAAATGAAAAGAACTCTCTTAATTATATGTATGTAAAACTTTATATCATGGGATTTTTCTAAAAAATATTTCCCCCCCTATGAGGTTAACCTAACTGTTTTCTTTTTCATGGGATCATGGCATGACATAAACCTAGTATTATAATTGTAGATCTCATTATATTATCGAATCATACATATCGAATAGTGGGATTAATCAAAAAGTCGTATAGTTAGGTGTCATGTTTAATGCTTAATCACATTTATTAAACTTTATAGGAATTAGAATCATAGAAAAAGGAATCCAACAAGGGAAAGAAAGAGAATACGAGGAAAGAGAATCGAATAAAAGAATTTTATTATAATGTTTTAAAATGAAATCAGAATGAATATGGTTGTTTAAAATGCCATTGAGTTATATCATTTCTCTACCCTTGAGAAATAGAATTGATTAATCTTAAATAAGACAAATGGTCAAGAAACTTAACATCACTATTTTTGAACAACTTGGTGTTGGATGTTCTTTTCACACTATTACGAATACAAAAATAATGGAAAAAATTGGATTCAATTGTCAATTGCTCTTATAAAAAAATATGATTGATTACAGATTCAAGTCATTGCACATGGTTTTATAAAACCGTAAGATTTTTCCGCTCTAAAACAAATAGTGAATTAAAAAGATTTGGCTTAACATATTCTATTCGATATAAGTAGGAAAATAACTCAACTTGATATTCTTAAAAAAAAAAAAATATAGAGAAACAAGTCAAGATGATATGGATTAACCCTTTCTTGTGCCAAACATCTTACAATTAATTTATGAAGGAACTAGTGTAATTTTATTACTCTACCTTTTTACCAACAATTTTCATAATTATTATTAAAGATAAAAGACCTTATTTAAATTGATTTGAAGATGAATAAAATTATTTTTAAAACATTGTTGGTTAATTTTCATAATTATTTTTAAAACATTTGCGTTTGAGAAAAAAATCATTAATTTAAATTATAAGATTAATTTTTAAATTGAAAATATTTATCCTTTGGAGCTTAATTAGATGTCACACTAATTTTTACCAAATTTTAATTTTAGCATGATAAAAATTAAAATTTATTTAAAAGTTTTGATTTTTAAGGTTTTCTTAAGATCAAATATTCAAGGCATTGTAATTATGGTTTTGAAAAATCCATGATTTGAAAATTTAACAAATATATATATATATATATATATATATATATATAATATTATCGATAATTTTAAAATATTTAAAAAAATTTATTAAATTCAGATATTCAAATGTAAAATTATTTAATTATAACAGTAATTATTTATTTTTAAATATTCAAATATTTAATAATTATTTTTAATATTGGAGTAAAATGATCAATTTTTGTGATTTCGTTTTCGACAACCACATTTCTCTACTATGTGGGAAGAAACACATCCTGCATTTTGGAGAATGGTTTCCTTAAAGTTTGATGGGATGCAAACTCTTTTTCTATTCCTATATACAAAGTAAACAAGGGAATGAAAAAAGATAATGAAGAAGTGTCAATTAAATGTCGCATATGAAGTGGGCACTAGGTTAACCACAAGAAGACAACAACCGACATTTAGCTACTTGAACCATTTGTGCTCAACAGCTACATGTTTGTACTCAACAACTACACAAACCATCAATGCAGAAAAGAACTCGAAAACAAAAATATTTTTCAGTTATACATTAAATCAATGGAAACATGACACATAGAAAGTTGTACAACGATATATGTGTATAAATATATATATAGTATATACAATTTAGGTTTTTTTATTTTGTACTTAAATTTTATTCGTTTGTCTTATGTATAAGATCTCATTATTTTATACTTTAGTTACATTTGATTGTAATATGATCTTATTACTTTATATTTTGATTCTATTTGCTTATAATTTAATGAAATAATTAGTTAAAAACAATTAAATACTCTATATTTATGAATTTATCAATTCTCATGAGTAATAATATAGTTCAAAATGATTGGAAGGTGGATATGAAGTACGCTTTTTCAACATCATTTCGTGTATCATATATGTACATATTGAAGTACATTTTTTCGATATTTATTGTATGTTTGTTTAATAGTTGAAATTTTATCATATATTTTCGAAGATTAGGATTTAAAATTCAATAAATATTAATAATCGACATTTAAAATTCAATAGATATTGATTCGATGCTTTCATCTCTCTCCATGTATATATTATGAAATGGTGGTAATATTTGAATGTTGGCATCTAGAGTCCAAAATGACTGGAAGGTGGATATGATTGGATGATGGGTGATTAGGACAGTAATGAGTCTGTCTTCCTCGTGTCTCACCATCATCTCATCAGTTCTCTCCTGCCACCAACCCCGGCCACTTCCTTTGTGGTGGTGAGGTTGGTGTAGGTTCAATTTCCATCCATATTTGCAGGTGAGATGCTGCATGAGCCTCACCAAACAGCCTACTCCTTTGAATCACTGGCGTCTACGACTTTAATTTCCTTTGTATGGCGAATTTCTAGCCATTTTGTTATTATGCCCACATTTTCTATTTATTAAGGACTGCCTTGGAGTCTAGCAGAGACTTATTTTTGTTAAAGATTCCCAAGCTTACCCTTGTGAAATTTTGTAAATTAATGCTATGCGTGTTTCAATTATTTGAGTAGAATGAGACCCACTTGATTAATTGGGAAGACAGCATCAGTGACTGTGAGTTTAAAAAAGGAGAAGAATTATGAGATGGTGGAAGTTATTTATGGAGCAAAAATGTATATTTTTGGATGCATAACACCAAATTGAAACACCCGAACTAAACCTACTGAGTTTTCCTTATCCCACCTAAGAAAATTAATGACACATAGGGGCCAAGTTTTAGCTTCTTAATCCTCATGAGCTTGCGGAGAGAAAGTGGAAGCTCATCCAATATGATTTTGGAGGGCTTGTTCCAAAAATCATTTGATCGGAAACATTCAATGAGTTCATTATGCGAATGTCAAGAAAGAAGTAACAGATAAGTTCATCATGTGATCTTGAGCGTCCTATCCACTGAGTTGTTTTTTATGTTTATTACTCCGTTAAAAATATGAATGATATATGAGAAAATTGATCAAAAAACATGTCAAGGTGCTAGAACCTAAAAATATGTCTTCAAAAGTTTCAAATTTTTTAAATGACTTAAGGATTGATGTATCATTTCAAATCCATGCCTATCATGCATGTCTTAATTAGTGAGAATGAGGATACTAAGTTGCATGAGCCTTTTGTTGTCGGGTATCTTCTCGAGGCCTTACTTGAGTCCTGAAAAGAATAATAAAAAAGTATGGAGCATACGAGGGAACTAACATTTAAAAAAAATACGATAATCTATATTAGGATTGAAGAATAGAACAAAATCAAAGAAAGTAAGGAATTCAATTTCCAGGCTAATCTACTAGAACACAAATTAAAGAATAGTGAGAACAATAAAAATAACCACCAGCCTAGAAATAAGAAATCTAACTCCACTTCTATGAATAAGTCTTAGAACACTAAATTTAAGAAGTCAGGAGATTGCTTTGTTTATAGAAAACTTGGGTACCGTGCAAAAGAGTGCAATTATAAGAAGGGGAATGAAGAACCAAAGCCTAAAACATACTTAGCTAAAATTGATGTGATAGCTATAGTAATTTCCTTTTAGATGAACATGGTCATTAGTGTGAAAAACTAGGTGGTAGATTTAGAGGCTATTGACATGCAAATTATTCTTATATAAAGAAAATGGTAAATATTGAATTGATACTTAAAATATTATTAGAAAACCATAAAAATATAAACATCATGTGAAATCTAAAACCATGGAGAAAACTTATAAGACACTGTAAGATAGTTAGAACTTTGAAGTCTTATTTATATTGACTTAGGAAACTTAAAAGGTACAACTAGTAGAGGTAAAGGAATTTACATAACTTTTATAGATGATTAGTCAAAATATACAAGGGTATTTTTTTTTAAACTCAAATATCAAGCTGAGATATTTTCATAAAATATAAAATAGAAGTAGAGAACCAATTAACTAAAAAATTTAAGAGACTAAAAAAAGATAAGAGGGAAATACAGGTCAAACCCTTTTGTGAAAATCATGAGATCATTCATGAAAAAAATCTTACATAATTAATCCCTTGATTCAAATGGTGTAGAAGAATATATAGGACTTAAATAAGAAATAAGATAAATGTAATGTAAGTATAAGAGTACCCTTGAACTTGCGTGGGTATGCAATCATCTCCATGAGTGACATTTAAAATAAGATACTCTTTAAAAAAAATGACAAAATACTATATAAGTTATGGAAGGGTCATGTGCCTAGCCTAGGATACCTTAACCTGTGGGAGTGTTTTGGGAAGACTCTCTTACCTTAATATAAGAACATTAGGTCTTAAAACTTTTGATGCAGTGTTCATTGGATGTTGAAAGTAGTATAACATACAAGTCCCTTGTGGTTAACTATGACAACAACTTAAAGAAAGTGAATGTCATGATAAAAACAAAGAATGTTGACTTTTTCAAAAATAATATTTCTTATGAAACTAATAGGGAAAATTAAATTCAAAGAACAATTAAAGATTAGTATGATGAATACTTTGAAATTAAACTACAAAAAAAGTAAAAAAAAATGATTTGAAATTGAACTAAGAAGAAGTAAAAGAGATAGGAAATAAATAAACTTTGGAGATGACTTCTTCACTTTCTTGGTAGATGATGACACCTTGAGAATTATAAAAAACTATGTTTCTCTTGATTTTTCTTTCTCAAAAGAAGCCATTAATAGGAAAATTAAGACTATAATGTCAATTGTCAAACCATATATGAGAGATAGTATATTTACCTTGTACAAAGGCTAGAGGTTGTGAATGTATCTTTAAGAAAAAAAGACTAAAACCAATTAAGTCTATAGAGAAATACAAGGCACATATGCTTGCTAATGGATACAAACAAAGGAAAGATAAAGATTATTTCAACATTTTCACCCATGTGAGTAGGATTTCCTTTTAATAAATTTTGATGTCTTTACCTTCCAATTGTAACTTAGTGGCCGACCAAAAGGACATTAAAATCATGTCCCTAAATAGGGAATTGGAAGAGAATATCTACATGGGCTAACCAAAGAATTGTATAGTCCACGGAGAAAAGCAAAATGTGTGTTGGCTAGTCAAATCTTTATTTGAATTAAAATAAGCACTTAAATAATGATGATATAAAAAATTTGAACATATGTTGATATCTAATGGATTTTCGATTAATGACACTAATAAATATATTTTATAACATATTCATGGAAAATATGTGTCATCACATACCTATATTCTTGATTTATGGAACTATGTAAAGAGAGGAAGAGAAGAGGTAAGGGGTGGTAATTATGAATAGGTAGTCCAACCTTTTTATGTCTAAATTTAAAGTTTATATTGTTTCATATGTACTTCAATTAATTCAACATCCAATCTTTTAATCCAAGAATAATTAGGTATATAACAATAATTTTATAGAAAAAGTTAATCCTAAAAAGTATTTTTGAAGAAAAATTAAGTGTTTGACACAATTTAAGAAGCATTTTTAAAATTTTAAAAGATGACTTGTAGTATTGAAAAATCATTTGCAATGTTTTTTTAGAAAAACACTTAGATAGATGATTATATTAGAAACACTTTCAAAGAAAATATTTTCACGAAAAACACTGTGAATATGAATACTATCAAACACACTTTTTATCTCAAGTTATTTTGTCTCGCTTACGTGTATTGATAAGAATATATTAAACTTATGATTTCACATTTTTGACTCATTTTTCATAACAAATATAACAAATATTTTATGATTATCTTATGTATTTTACAAAACTTTAAATAAGGATGTTTTGTAAATAAATTTATTGCTTAAAATTAATGATAATAAATATGAGTTAAAATTAACAATAATAAATAGGTCAATTTTGATGATTTAAAATAAAATTTAAGTTAATTTTACTAAATAACCTTAGTACTGTAAATTTTTTTAAGAATTTTATTATTTTCCTTGATAATTTGTCTTATGTTAATGTGCAAATATATAGAAATTGAACTTAGTTATACAAAGTAAATTGACCTAAATACTCAATTAAAGGAATTTAAAATCAATAAAATTAGTGCTTAATTATAGGAATATATAAGTCAACAATCTCAATAAAGATAAAAGAGAAAATCAAGTCTAAGAATAACATACCATGTAATTTCCTTTGGTAGACTTGAGGATATTTGATTTTGTATAATGGTAGAATGGAGCACAACCCTTGGCTCTAAGTTCTAACTACCATCCCACCAACCACCCAACACCATTCAGCCTCTCCTCTCCACACATTGTTTGCTCATTATTCAATGACTTGACTTTTAAAGTCAAATTGTTAATTCAAGTAATGGGCTTTAGACATCTTGAATTCAAATATGTTTTGTTTGTTTCATAAGGTGTGTTGATTCATTGTTATTTTTTCTTGGGTTTTTTTATTAGAAGGGATGATATCATTCCTATCTATAAATCTAGTCCTCCAACTTTTTCACCCTAAAAAATATCCATTTTGGACAAAAATGCCCCCATTTTTTCTTATAAAATACATGTAAATAATTGAAATTTTGAAGGGTATTTATGTTAAAAATAGATTATTCTTAAAGTTAAAAAATGAGAGATGTTAGTTTTATAAATTTGGCATCTTTCCATCTCTTTTAATCAATTAATCCTTTCTCCTTATAATCTGTTTTTACAAATAAAAAACAAATAACATTTAATTTTTATTTTTCAAACAAAAAATTATGATCAATAATATAATTTTAAGAATACATTGATGTTACTTTTAACTTAAAAAGGTTTTTGAGTTCAACAAATAGAAATGCTACCGAGAGGGATATATTTTTAGGAATCGATCCTATTGTTCTCCTAATAGGATGAGTATGATAATTTCTTATGCGTGCTCCACTTCAAACTCGGGACAAGCTTGTAAATAAATAATTAGAGTGGGATTGAAATGTTGTGACTAGTTGACATCTCTACTTATAATTAATACATAATGAAAAAAATTATATTTTACTCTTGTGTGTGTGTGTCCGCACAACTTTTATTTTTCTTATTATTATATAAAATTACTATATTTGTTACAATAATAATAAGAATAACAATAATTTCATTAAAAATATAATTCAAAAAAATCATTTTCTTTTATAAACCAACTTTGAATCATGTAAGAAATATGTATTTTTATTATTAATGCATTTGTATATTATTGAAAGTTGTAAAGATCTTGTAGATTGGTTTATGTGAAAAATAAGAAAATTAATTAGAAAATAATTTATTTAAAATTTAAATATTTTAAAATTCGTTCACTTTTTAAAAAAAAATTAAAAATATGAAAAATAGATTGGGAATATTGCATAACAAAATGCTTTCTAACAAATGTACTAACAAAACTATATTTAGAGTTAAGTTTGTAAACAAAATTTCTTTCTAAAAATAATAAATAAGGGTTACAAACCCTTGATTTTCGTTGCACATAAGAATATTATATGAAATTCCAAGCCAAAATTTATTTTATTTAATCACTAATTTTGTTAAAAATAAACAAATAAATAAGGAAAAATATTATGAAAATCATTAAAGGAAAAAAAACCAAAAATATTTAAGAAATAGTACGTTCTACTTTATAAGTCTAATAAATTAAAAAAATCATATCCACTTAACGCCCCAAACCTAATTTAAGGGTGAAAACATAATTTAGAAATAAATAAAAAAATAAGTTAAATAAATTTAATTAGGATAAAAATGTATTTTCATATTTAAAAGTCCTATATATAAATTAGATTGTCCTCATCTTCTCTAGGAAACCTATTATACAAAAATCAAAGGGGTTGGAGAACATAGAGCAACATAGGGTTAAAATTTTGGAGCTTTAGGGTTGAAGATTAGTTTTTGGGTAAAATTTTAATATTTAAATTAATTTTTTATAGTAGTTAATTAGTTTTAAATACTTAATATATTCTTTGAAAAATCTCAATTTAGAGTAGGGTTTGTAATAAAAAATTTCAATTTAGAGTAGGGTTTGTTAAATTAAAAAATGAAAATTTTATGAATATAAATAGAGTTATTAACAAATATTAGAAAATTTTGAATATTCCAATTAATAGATTAAAAAAGAAAATAAATTATAATTTTGGATGTGGAAGAAAATAATAACAATAATAAAAAAAAATATATAATATATATAATGAGAGGTGTATAGGTGGCCCTAATACTAAATAGAATGTTTTTAGGATTGTCAAATTTTTACTTGTAGATGAATAATCAATATTAATAGTTGTGTTTAATGTTATGTGTCATTTTTTAGTGCTTTCTTGAGATAAGAGAAATTAATATAGATTTTGTAAAAATGAAATAATTTTTTTATACTGTATTTTGAAATGTGTAAAAATATTATTTTTTATTTCTATGCATAAATTAAATATATGTTTTGTATGAAAAATATGTTTGAACATTTTTTTTTGTTTATGAATAAAAATGAAAAAATGTGGAGACACGATGTTTTGTTTTATAAGTTTGAATTAATGAAATAAAGTGTTTGACTTTGATTTATATGATCCTAGTTAACGAGTTATAATTGTTGTCATTTTTTTACCTTAATCAACGGGTTATAATTGTTGACATTTCCAACCCTAGTCAACAGGTTATAATAGTTGACTTTATGATCATAATCAATAAGTTATAATTGTTGACATTTGGTTTGTCCATATTAAAATAAACAAATTTGAGGCTAACTACTCATTTGTGAAGTCCTACCTAATTGGACATTATTTGTTATTCGATAACTAGAGTAAAAATATTTTGAATGTATTTTATTTAGTTTTGATATGAAATTGTTTTGACATAAATATGAAAATGTTTTGGTTGAAAAGTTTTGAATGTATTAGCATGTCAAACTCAAACATTTTTATGAAAATGATTATAGAGTTCATTCCCCTTGGTTGATAATTTTTCAGGTACCCTTAGTTCGGGCGAGAAGTGATGGCTAGGCTGGAGGATTTTTTTATATTATGATTTTGGTTTAAACTTTATTTTGGATATTATTTAGATGTTAAAATTTAATTCTCGTTTGCATTATTTGGACAATAACACTTTAGTTTTTAAAGTTAAGAATTGAGGATTATATAATTTATTTATTTTATTACTTTGAACAAAAATTTGGAAATTGGAAACCATTCTAATTTGAGCTTTTGGGCTTGAGATGTGAAATGATCGTCATGCCCTTAGAGGGTGAGTTTTAGGGAGTGAATAAAAGTAAATAAAAAAAAGGGGTTATTTTTAAGTTCTTCCACTCATGTCAATTTACCATTAAAAAATTAGTAGAAAATTATTACTTATTTAAACAATTTTAAATAAAAATTTTCATATATTTTAAAAATTGAATGTAATGACCCCTTCCTCTAGGCTCAAAGGGGTTCTCAAGTCTTTAAAATGCGTTTATAAGGTTAAGAGAAACCTATACTTATATAGCCTTGGTAACTTTTTCTTGATGTGAGAATATTACAAACACCCCCCTATAAACATAATGTCCTTATTGTGTTTCATGGATTTAAAGGGTTAAACAAATAAACATTCCCTGTGGGTATTTGTGATATCTCATAACAGATAGGGAAAAAAATTTCTAATGTCATAAAAGTATGAACTTTTCTTAACTTTGTAGATGCATTTTAAAATCGTAAGAGTCTCTTAAGCTCAGAGTAGACAATATTTACACGATTGAGAGTAAGTTGTTATATTGAAACACCATTAAACTAATTAAATTTTGATTTTTTAATTTTCTAGGAAACATCAAAGTTAAATATATTAAACCTTTTTGAGTAATTTTATTGAAACAAATTTTTTATTTTAATAAAGTTTTTGTTTATCAAAATTATTACCTCAAATGAAATCTTAGAATTCTTAATATATATATATATATATATATTTGTATTTATTAATATAATTTAGTAAATTAATGGGATTTTTTTTTAATATACATGATTCCATACATATAAGAATTTAATTTTCAACTTATTGAAAACAATTAGAAGAGGCAAAAGAAAATAAATAGGTGGTTATGTAATGCGGGATTACCATAATACCATTTATGAGACTTTGAAATTGAATGACATTTTGGTCATTTGAAGGTTTGTTTGGTTGTTATTTTTAAGAACTGTTTTCTGTTTTTGAAAACAAAAAACACTAAAAACATGTTTGGAGAAGGGGGTGTGTTTTTGTTTTTTTTTGTATTCTTTATATTATCGAAAACCATTTTTTTTAGAATAATAAAAAGATGTTTTCATTATTCTTTTTACTATTAAAAAAATAGATTGTTTAATGTGTTTTTATTTTTATTTTTATTTTTCTAGTATTTTTTGTGTTTCCACGAAAAGTGAACTCCACCTAACCACCACACCCCCACCGACAATCCCTTTTTTCTTCCTTAAATTATTGAAATTAATATACTTATACATAGTTATAAAGTCATAATTCGTTTAAGATAATTATAACTGGTATAAAATTTTTAAAATAAAATAATATTTTTTTAATTTAAATAAATTATACATATAAAAATTATTTATATATTTACAACATTAAGTTAATGGAAGAAAATACTTTATTAATTAAAAGAACAACTATCAAACATATTTTTTGTTTTATTTATTCTAAATTTTTTTTATTAACTAAACCATATATATATATTTTTGAAATTTTTGAGAACAAAAATTATTTTCTAAAATTCAATTCCCCAACAAAATATTTTTTTTAAAAATACCAAAAATTATTCTTAAAAACTGTTATTAAAAACGATCAAATGTGTCCGAATAATCAGATCGACCTTCCCTAAAATCAACCCACGCGAGATGTTTCCGTAATTCAAATCGACGGCAGAACCTCGCCACGTCACTCAATCCTATGGCGACAACATTGATAACGCCTGCTTTCGAATCCAGAAATCACCACGTGTCATCCCGCCAGCGAGAATCTTAAACGGAATCCAAAATATCGTCACTCGAGAGATTGAAAAACTCGGACGATAAAACATTAGAAGATGAAATTAAAAAAACAAAAAAATGAAAAAGGATTTTCAGTTCCTACTTCCAGACTTCCAGTAGGCAGCCTATTAATAAATCCAAAAAAAAGTTCCCTCCCCTTCCCTTCCTCTCTTTGCTATCATGCGCACCTGCTTCGCCTCTTCAGTTGTGCGCCGCATAACCTTGATGGTGGGCCATTTTTTCTGTTTGTTTCCTGTGAAACATGATAATCTTTTTCCTTATTTTTCTTCATCTACGAAGCTGAAGCTAGTAGCTTGTTGCTGTCTAAGTTTTTTGTTTTTTGTTTTTTGTCGGAAATATCAGATACAGAGGTTCGGTATTTTGGTTTTCGTATGGATCCTGATCTGTAGTGCGATTGTGCTATATTGCAGCTATGGTATGAGAGCGTGAAAGCTAGAAAATCGAGAACTCTGTGAAAATTCATTTATTCTGTGGAGAAAGCGCGTGGGGTTTGGCGAGAATGCCGGCGTTGGAGTTTTTGACGTGGGTTGGATCGGAGAAGAGCGGGAGGAGATTGAACGACATCGTAGGGTTAACGCAGAGAGGTCGGAGAGATAAGTTGATTAGTTTGCAATGGAGAAGCTGTTCGAGTCGGCAGAGACGAGTGTCTTTGGGGATTTCATCTCACTACTGTAAGGATTCTCAAGGTCAGTGTGAACTGTAAACATCTTTTGTCGCATGTGATTCATGTTTTGAGTTTTTGTTCAATGTGATCGTTTGAATATTCTTTGTGAGTTTTTGTATGATAGAGAGAGGGCAGAGACATTCACATTCAAACATTGCAATCAAAATCGGAAAAAGTTACTTTTTCAGCTTCATATCCATTTGGAGTCTACTTCTGATTTTCCTGGCATCCAAACGCGGCCTAACTGTATTGTTATTATAAAATACGATGTGTATGTTTCCCACTTTGTGGTAGGTGAAATTTTGAAATAGTATTTGAAATGCTTGAGTTGGTGTGTTTGCGAAAAAATATTTTGGTAAAAAAATGTGCTGGTCTGTTTTAACATAAGCGGTAAATAAATGTAGAAATTGAAAAAATTCCTTCTACTGAATTAGATCGTTTAATTACCAATATGGTAGTATTCGATCTAATTACTAGTCTTCTAAATTTGTGTATTTAAACTCTGATTGCTATTTGATTTCTTAATCTTGGTTGAGATAATCCACTACATCACTCCGTAATTTAAGGGTTTTTTTTTTAATTTTATTTTATAACACTAAATTGACTTTCCTTTTTGTTTTTTCTGTTCTTTCTGAGGTCTTGTGCTTGTGGGTATGTACTGTATTTATGTATTTGCTAAAATTTTATGGCTTCAAGGGGTTCCGGTATCACCTTGCCATGAAACAGCTAAAATTGTTGACGCCAGAGTAACTGAATATTTTATTATTATTATTATTATTTTTCTGGATCAAGTTTATTGAAACCTCATGCTGTATGATAATTGATTATTCATCTCTATTGTCACTATTTTGTAGCTCCTGCTGTGGAATCGGGAAATTTCTATGCTTGTTTTGATGGGAATTGGTTGTTAAAGGTATTAAATTTTGTAATAAAATTATTTGAGCTCGGGGAGTTTTTATTTTTATTTTTACTTTTACTTTTATATATTTGTATTTGATTGCTCTCAAAGTGTGAACATAGCTTTTGGTCAATATAATTCAATTTTGTTCATCCATTTTAATGGTTGCCTGATACAACCACAGAAGAAAGGGCAGGAGGTTGCCTCAAATTTAAATGGGCGCTGCATATTTCTTGTTGGTCAGTTCCCTTTCTCAAACCTGTCTTCTGAGATAACATTTTAATTTATTCTAGTGATTCAACTCTATGTGACTGAAATTCAGGAATGATGGGATCCGGGAAAACAACGGTGGGCAAGATCTTGTCAGAAGCGCTGGGATATTCTTTTGTTGACAGGTTTGAGCCTTGACTCTGTTTTGTTTTCTGGGGAACCTCTAATAAAATGGTGATGAATATGGTTCCAAGTGCCACGGTTTACTGCTAGGGATAGAGGCATTTGTGGTTAGGTTGGATCTACCATCTAGTTTGTCTTTCTCCATTGAGGACATCTGGCATGGTCAGTTGGTTCTTGACATCTTCCAGTAGCATCAGAACATGAGTATTGGTATCTAGTGCAAGTATGGTATATGGGCATCTCTAAAAAGTTGGATTTTGTGATGTAGAAATATATTTAAATAGAAATCTAAAATGCAGCTGAAAATGTGTGCAATATTTTGTATAATCATCCTGTAGATTTATCATGTATGTAACAAAATTATCACGGCGCTTGATATTTTGATTTCATATGTGGGTACAAATGGTGCATGCTCTGTTGTATGTCTAAAGTAATAATATTCAAAAAGGAGATATAGCAGTGCTGACCATATTCTATGGAGGATAGGGTTCTAAAATGTGCAGCACATAGGAACTTCACTCTCTTTAATGTGCCCAAGCAACATGGTCCACTGACTACCATAAACTGTTCACTTGACAGGCACATTCTATTTGTAATCAAATGTTACTGTAGCTTGTTATATGTTCATTAACAATTATATTGGTGTTTCAGTGACACTTTTGTGGAGAAGGCTGTAGGTGGAACATCTGTGTCTCAGATCTTTAATCAGTGTGGTGAGAAATTCTTCAGAGATTATGAGGTTTGTCTAAGAACAGTTTATTTATATTACTGGCTGCATTTTTCCTTCTGTTGTCTACTGCAGATGTGATATTTTTTTTAAAGCTCTTTCTTTAGAACTCTCAATTTTTACTGTGTATTCTTTGTTTTTCAAACACTCTCCTCCAAAAATAGTAATATTATTATTTCAAATCCCAAAAATTTATGATGCTATTATTTTATCTAATCAGGATATGATATTTGATAATTAATAATTCAAAAAAAATTTAATCTAACTTATTTCAAATATCCCAAAATGCCAAAATGGATTATAATAACAAAAAATTTATGATGATTAATTATGTAATTAATTTAGGATTGTTGGTGGGTAGTAATTAGGGTTTCTAACCATGCTTGATTGCTAAGAGAATGTTAAATGATTTTTAGGTTAAGTTTCATTGATTGCTCATTGGTGCATCTTTTAATTTATGAATTTGTGATTAAAATATCTATTCAATTATTGAGATTAATTTATTAATTTTTGGATTTTCAATTTGGAGGAGAACATCAAATCCTAACTTTTTATTTTTCAAATTGGAATTGTTGATTCTAGATGAGTGTGAATTACATTGCGGAGTTCTAATTGGAGAAATTTCATTTGAATTAATGATAGTTGATTTAATTCTGTTTTTATATATTATAAGGGGTTGAGCTTTGAAAAATGGTAGTAAATTGATTTTTGATCTAAATTTTATGATTTCAGTGTTGTTTCTTTTGTTTTATAATAAAAAATTTACCGAAATTTAAGTTTGATTTTGTTGAGAAATGGATGAGTTAGGAGACAAAAACAGTAGATGCATGTGGTTGAATCTTTGTTTTGATTTTTGAAATCTTTGGATTTATTTTAGATTCATTTTTCTTAATCTAAATTAAGTGATTCTTATATTGTTGATTTTGTTTTTAGTAAGGATTTCTAAAAAACTTTTATATCTAAATTTGTTTAAACATTAAGAGGCAAAATAGTAAAAAATAGTACTTATGTCAGTATATTCATTTTTTCTTGATGACAGTTTTGATAATTTATGCTAAATTCATTTCTCAATCAAATTGCATGAAATTTTGTGTATTTTGATTTAATTTTAAATCAAGAATTAATTAGTTTTATTTTGAGTGAGAAGTTGGGTTTGTGTATTGTAGAAGTTAAATGTTGAAAAGATAAAAGAGAAAAAGGGCTTTTCCATTAAAGAAAAATTAAAAAATTTCATTTTTTTTTCTATTAAGACAATTTTCTTATTTAAAGTAAAAAAGATGCAAAAAAGAAAAAAGAAAAAAAAAAGGCCCAACTAAACACCTAGAGTTGAGACCATAAAATTTAGGAAAGAGGTCTTTTCACCCCTTATAGCTCTATTCTCAAGACGACCTTCCTAGTCCTTTGACTTGAACTCCTAGGCCAACTATCAAACACCTTTGCAGTTGATCTAGGCACCACTCACTCAATGGCAATTTTAGAGTAACCAATAGTGCATCTAGAGATGGTTTGGCATGTTTTTATCCTCCTTAAATTTACAACACAAATTCAGAAGAATCTTCCTTCTTTTAACAGTTGATTAATTGTTAAAACCCTTTCCTTGCACTTCAATATTATCACATAATAGAACTTGTAGGAGAAAATATCTCATTTTGACACCTTCCATATTATGATAGGAGAGAATATCTTATTTTGAGACCTTCCATATTATGTTATTATTCCCTCCACCTTTTGTCTATTGAAATTTTATGGATATATCACAATATGATCCATGTTTCTATTGACAATGTATTCACTTTTTTTTTGATAAAACAACAAATATAGTAGTAGTGCCTAGAAGACGAGTGCACTAAAGTACACAACATTTACAAAAAGCCCCAAAAGGCAAATAAAAAGGAAGAGAGAAAAAAGAAACAACTCCCTCTCCCTACTTAGAGCTCAATACATTAGGCCTTAGTAGATTTTGGTACTAGGAGGTGAAGCAGTTCACAAGTCTAAAAGAAGTCTTCAAACACATCTCTAGAACATGAAGGAAAACAAACCCACTTCAGCGTAAAGTATTTATTTATTTGTTTCACAAATGATGCTGCAAAACTTTGATTCAAAATGCTAATATAGTTATAATACTTTTAATTCTAAAACATACTTAAAAGGTTACATAAATGTTGCTCCTTCTTGTGGCTAGGTGGTGAAAGCTCTATTTATATTTGCTGACCATAATAACTCCAATCCTAAGTTCCAAAATGAACTTAATAAAAGAACATTTTTATTTGTGAATTTTACAAAATTGACAAGGACAAAAATGTCATCCCGAATATTAATTAGTTAGCTGGCTGCATCAGTCATCCCTTGTTGTTTTTAAATTCATCCTGAAGTTGTTATCATCTTATGGTTTGAAGAAAAGTTTCCCACATTGAAAGTTGCTAAAGCTCTGTTCACCAGGACCTGATAATATTTCTATCTATGATGCTTTGTTGATCTCTCATAACTCTATCACAAACATATATGTCTTCATATTTGGTTTTACTTCCAAAACAACATCTTGTCTTGTAAGTGATCATGAATGTTAAACTTGCCCAACTTCGTTTTCATGTCTATTCAAGCAGTAGCAAAACTTTGCAAAGTGATCTATGACCAATTTTCTAATGAATTATTAAAGAAATGAGTTATAAGAAATGAAGTTAAAAGGATCATCATAGGGTGATGAACATAATAAAAAAATGCCCTTTTATTTACTTCCCTTGTTCTCACTGTAACTTTTCTCACTTTTTAAGATTTTTTTTTTTTGATAAATAAAAGAGATAAAATTGTATTGAAAAGAGCCACCAAAACGACTCAAAGTATACAAAGTAGAAACTCTTCCCCCCTCCCCAGCTGGAACAAACAACAGTCAAACATGAAGGAGTAAGAAAAACCCCAACTCAACGAGAACCCACCCAATCAATGAAACCAACTAAAGTCGAAGGACCATATTTTATGAATAATTTTGTCTCTGACCAAAGAAAGAAAAGAAAAGAACTCTTAAGTCTTTGGATGGACAATACATCATCTTCAAATGCAATTATGTTTCTTACCTTCCAAACCGTCTAAAAAATATATAAGGGGTCTACTCTCCAAACTTTCTTTCTCTTTTTTCCCACAAGGGACTTGTCTTAGCCCAAAAGCATTGCCTTAACTGTGGCTAGTAGCACCCATTGCACCCCAAGAGAGAGAAAAACAATGTCCATAAAGTCCTTGTCTTGGCACAATGGAGGAGGATGTGATCTATCAATTCTTCATGCAATTGGCAAAGGTAGCATCTATTCGCTAAAGGCCATCCTCTTTTTTGAAGTTGGTCCAAAGTTAGAGCTTTTCCCCACGTTGCTTCCCACCTAAAAAAACTCACTTTGGGTTGCACACAAGATTTCCAAATAACATTCGATGGAAAAGAGACTGGAGGGCTTGAAACTAAGGCTTTGTAGAGAGACTTAACAGAAAACTTCCCACATTTAGTCTCTATCCAAAGCATCCTATCTTCCACATCCCGCTGAGCACTCTTTTCATTGAGGCCCAGTAAAAAACTGTGCACCTCATCCACCTCCCAATCATTGAAAGGTTTAGAGAATTGCAGGCTCCAACTCCCCCCTCCCTTAGTGGAACTCTACACATCTTTCACCCAAGCGTTCTTGGAAACAGCTAGAGCAAATAAAGTTGGAAACAAAACACGAAAAGGTGCAGCCCCACACTATCTATCCCAAAATTTCACCCTTTGACCATTACCCACCACAAAAGAGAGCCTACTAATTGCTTTCCACAACCGCACACCATACCCATCCCTCACTTCCTTGGAACACCAACCCCCTTGCTCCTCTCCATACTTTCCCTTATCACTTGATTCCAAAAGGCTTCTCTCTCATTTGCAAACCTCTAACTCCATTTGCATAAAAGCACCTTATTTAGAGTAGAGAGACACTTTACCCCCAATCCCCTTTGCTTTTGTCTAAGCAAACCAACGCCCACCTAACAAGATGGGGTTTTTGCTCAAGAGCCCCGCCTCCCTACAAAAAATCCCTCTGAATCTGCTCTAACCTCAATTTGACCGTCTTAGATAAAGAAAGCACAAACATGAAATAAATGGGTAAGCTAGCAAAAGTGCTCTGAATCAAGGTGATCCTCCCTCATTTGGAGATGTATTGGCTCTTCCACCTTGCCAATTTCTTTCGAAACCTCTCCTCCACTCCATCCTAAGCAGCCAAGGATTTATAAGAATGCACCCAACGACAATCCAAAATAAGAGGATGGAAGACTCCCATTCTTGTAACCAAGTTCTGCAGCTAGAGCCTCTGTGTTTTCCACACATCTTAGTGGGATTAACTTGCTCTTATCCAAATTAATTCTCAACCCCGAAATGGCCTCAAACCACATTAGTGTCCAACTTAAATACATCATTTGATCCTGAGAAGCCCCGTAGAAAACCAAAGTGTCATCGGCGAACAAGAAGTGAGACACTTGAGCCCCTTCACCGCCTCGACCCTTCACCTTATAGGCCAACAAAAAACCCCCATTTACATCTCTCCGTAGAAGGCAACTAAGTGCCTCCATAGCAATCACAAATAAGTACGGTGAGACTGCGCTCTCTGCCTTAAACCCCTAGAACTTTGGAAGAAACTTGAGAAAGTCCCATTAACTAGAATAGAAAAACTAGGTGGAGATACACCATCGCATCCACCGAAGCCATTTCTCCCTGAAACCCATCATACCCACAACTGAAAGCGAGAAGGGCCAGACCACATGATCACTTTTTAAGAAATAACTTCCTCACAACTCCATTATTGATAATAGTTTGGCTATCTTGCACAAACTTTGCGTGTGGTGTGGAAGATGTTGATTGGAAGCCAATATGCCTTGGTTTCTTGATTTGGCAGCAGCAAACTTCTTTGAATAATCAGCGCCTCACTAGAACTACAATACAAAATGCTTTCATTGCCCTCCTATTCACTATTTTCTTTCTAAGGATCATATAGGCATGTTGTCTTAATCATAGTTGTTATTCCATGCCAAACAACCACTAGAGGCTTGCTTACAGTCCCAAAGATTATGCAGGATTATACATGAAAGATCCTTTTTTGGCTCTCTTTAGCCCTATGTCTCTTATCCCTAGGAGGTCTTCCTCCACTAGCAAGTTTTTTCAGAACACATGGTCTTGATCACCAAAATTGAAGCAATGAAAATTAAACCCACTTCTCTGGTTTTGAATCTTCACTGAACCTTGAGGCATTGGTATATTTTCCAACTGCAGCAACTGAATAGGAAGGAGCTTCTGGCCATATATGAGGCTGTTCTACTCCTCCTTTGTGTTTGAGAATTACTCTTTGGTGTGGCAAAAGAAATTTTTTGAAGTTTGCAGTTCAGCTCCTGCCCAGATTTCATGTCTATTTTGTTGCTTTTCTACAATCTAACCATGCTAGTAAGCTTTTGACATCAACCAAAACACACAGAGATTAAGGACATTTCCCTTGTTTTAACATTATGTAGACATTGACTAAGGGTTCAGACAATTAAATGATAGAAAGTTCTCCTTTAGTTTCTGCTTCATTTTTTTCCCAACCATTAATCTTTGCCTTTCTCCTTCCCATGTTAACTCGATTGTTCCTGGTAGTAGAAACTCTACACTTCAATTTGGTGTCAACTAGCTTGACTTTCTTATCATTTGAGTGTTTCTTTGAAGTTGAAAATTCTTTCACCTATGCTTGGCCAATCACTGAGTTCCTCAGCTTGTGGAACTCTATTGAATGTTGGTGTTTCAATCTTAATAGTCATCTCCCCCATTTGGTCATCTTGTACAAGGGGCCCTCTACATGGGGCAAAAGCATGAAACAGGTCATCAAGGTCGCCTTCCAATCCTTCATCTTCCTCCTCTGGAGTCGGGGTTTCTAGTTGTATTATTTGCTGAGTAAGAAACTCATATCCTTCATTGTTCCACATCATCATTGTCTAGAGAGGGATTGACATGGCATGTTGTATGCATTGATTATGTCCTTGGGCCTGATTCATCCGGGAAGTTAGTTTATCAACCTTAAACATGATATCAAACTGGAGCAGTTCACAAGCCTAAAACAAGACTTTTGAATACGGTTTAATACTATAAAAAAGCAAGCAAATCTAAAGAAGAGTTGTGGGGAAATATTCTAAGATTAAGCTATTATTATTTTTTATTTTAAAAAAGTTTCTGCAAAAACTTTCATTCATAATGCTAATATAGCTAAAGAACAATTGTAATTTCAGAACACACTTACAAGGTACTATAGATGCTGCTTCTTTTGGGGTTAGGAGGTCAGAAGTCTTACTACTAGCTGAACGCAATTAACTATAGTCCTAGGTTTCAAAATGGAATTGGTGGGTTGACATGACTACTTGCTACTTTTAGAACTGACAGAGTATCCTTCCGAATATAAACTAATTTGTTTCATCAGGAGGGGCCTCTGGAGACACTTTTTTGGGGAAACCCTTCCTGCAGTCTCCTTCAGCTATAGAATTGTTTAATAAAGGCAATGCATGCACTACCTATGTTACTGACAATCATTATGTTCTTTTTGAGAAATATGATCTTATGTGTAATTTTGATTTAGAGTTGATTTTCCAATTGGTGTAGTTGTTTGATGCAGAAACTAATAATTTCTATTCTTTAGAGTGAGGCATTGCGGAAGTTGGCTTCAATTCCCAAGCAAGTTGTTGCCACGGGTGGTGGTGCAGTGGTTCGCCCAATCAACTGGTATCCTGGGGTTGTGGATATCTTAAAAATGAATGTTTGACGTTGTCTCTTGTCATCTATATCTTATTTATTGGTTGTTAAATGAGCTCTGTTCTTATTTATTGAATTTTCAGGAAATATATGAAGCAGGGAGTCTCTGTCTTCTTGGATGTACCTTTGGACACATTGGCAAGGAGAATTGCTGATGTAGGAACTGATTCTCGCCCTCTTCTGCATTTTGAATCAGGCGATGCTTACACAAAGGTGGTTACCAATTCCATTTTGCTATACGGCCTTTCCACGAGAATAATTATTAATTCCTTTATTTTTTCTTGTTTGACAAGAATCATAGCGAGTCAGAAACAGCTCTAAAATTTGAGTACTGGTTTTGACATTTTCCTCAACTTCTCTGCAGGCTTTTGTTGGACTATTTACCCTTTCAAAAAAGAGAACTGAGGCCTATGCCAATGCTGATGCTACAGTCTCCCTTCAGCGTATGTCTTCTTATGTGCAGTTTGACTTGTTCTTGATCTTGTCTTCTATGCTCTTTCATTATTTCCCGTTGCATGTTGGTAGACATGATTGCTTTTCAGTTGTGGGAAAAGTGGAATTTGGAGATGGCTTGAAAAGAACAACTCTTTGCTTTGCCCTGCAATTACTATTGATATAATGCTATAATGAAATGAATGTGGGGCATATAGGACCTAATTGTGTTGCGGGCGCTTATTGGCTTCCTTTGCTTTCTTGGAACAATTTGAAGACAGCCTATCGTTTGATCTTTAGCTACTTAGAAAGGCCATCAATGTTAGGTGTAAAGGTTCCATCTATATTAATTGTCGAACCAAGATGAATTCAGAGAACATTTGGAACAATGATTTAAGGCTTATGAAATGTCCTATGACACCCATGACCTAGATGAATGCAACATGGTAGGATGTTGAGGCATGAAATTTAATCATCGAACCAAGTTCTGTTCTGTGAATGTATGCGAGTGCTGAGGAACCTTTTGTCTTTTTCCAGATATTGCTGCGAGGTTGGGTCTTGAAGACATATCTGATATCACGCCTGCTGCTATAGCAATGGAGGTCTCTCTTCGTCTTCCTTTAACACTTGAATACTTTTCTGTACCACTGTTATCCTGCAAACACAATCCACACAACCCGCAACACAATGCAGCCTCCTCTAGTAAAAATGCTTAACAAATCAGATAAGCTTTGGAAAATCCTTTTTTATGTCTCCGTTTCTACTGTACTGCTGTGCTCGCCTAATCTTATACCACTCATTGGCTCTTTGGTCAGGTACTGGTACAAATCGAGAACTATCTACAAGGGAAAAATGGCATCGGAATGTTCCCTTAGCATGGTTTAGAGTATCTTGGTTCTCCTGTCTCTGGTGACTGTGTGCCTTTTTTTCTATTTTTTTTCCTCTTTATAATCATTTTATGGAAGGATTCATTTTCCACTACCAAGTCCCAAAGTAAGAACCAAAAAATTTAGAGGGAGGTTCTTCTGGTAAGACAAGGCATAGAATGTACAGATGAAATAAAGGTCTCAAATCTCAAATATCCATATATACACATATGATAATATTGATTATTATTTTTATTTAGAATTATGCACATTAGGAGTTTTCTAAAACATCAAACACCAATCAGAACATTAGCCTTTTTAATACAGCAGATGATTAGGTAAGCAGGGAATTGAAATTAATTTTGGTGATGAGGTTGCCATCCAGACCTCAAGGTTGAGTTTGACTAGGTTTTTTTAATAATCACCCACCAAGTTTAAAATGGAATAACCCCATCCAGACCTGTGGCTTCACCCCTCCTACCATGCCCATATTTATCCACTGATTTCAAGGAATTGCTTCTGTGATGCTAATGCTATGTGTTGTTTGAAGGAAAACAAATAATAAGGAGAATGGTTTTCTTTTGTTATATTTTGCTGTATGTTTGGTTTTGAAAAATTTGAAAAAAAAAAATGCTAAAAAAAATTAGAGAAACAAGGAAAAAAAAAATGAAGGAAATTGAAAGTTAATAAATTATTTTAAACATATTTCATTTATTTTAAATTCTTTATATAAAAATTAATATTAAAATATATAACTTTCTAATTAATATTAATTATATTTATTTACTCTTCATATTTTCCACACATTAGAAAAACAAATGTTAAGAAAAAAAGTAAAAGATATGAATAAAATAAGATGTAATTAAAATTAATTATGAACTTATACATTTTAAAATTATTTAGTTTTTATATTGAAAAAAATCAGTTTAACAAAAAAAAAAAATGTGAAAATGAGTTATTAAAATCTATTTATTTATTTTTTTTCAAGAACCCAACATGGAGTTAAAAACAAAAGGAATTAATCAAACAAAATTTTTAAACGAGTAAAATTTGAATTACCTATACTACATTAAAATAACATAATTTCCAATTTGAGTAATCATATGAATTAATTTTTTTAGAAAAATTTCAAGTGAAACGAGTTTGACCTATCAACAAATCCTCTCTCACCACACCTGGATTTGGTATATGCTATAATTAAGAGTAGCAGATTGGGGAAAGGATTTGATAATCCGTTGACCATCCTAATTTTAGGATGCTTGAATTAGGCAGATAAATAAGGTATGATTGCTGTAATCATGGACATGAAATGCTTATTTTTTCTTATTTAAGTTCTATCAATTCTCATTTCTTCTTCTTGGGTTGCGTCATTTGGTATTAGAGTGATGATCCTGCTCGCTTCTAGACGGTAGATGGAACTAGAGGGTAAGAAATGAAGTAGATTGAGGCAACTGCATGAGAATTTAGATTCTTATTTTGAAGTGATCCTGCAACAAACTCAAGCCTTAAAGGAGTTACGCCGATGGAAGGTTGCAATGAATTTAAAGTATGATAAGATTAGTAACAATTGTGTCTTATTAGCCAGGTCGTGGTGAGACCTTGCACCACAATGACAATCGGACAAACCATAACCATAACAACAACTTCCAAGCTTGGTATTGTAAGATTGATTTTCCTAAACTTTTTGGGATTAGTGTTCAAATGTGAGAGGGGTTTTTCCGTTACCATGGAGTGGTAGAAGATGACAAGGTGTATGTGGCTTCCATTAATTTAGAAGGTATGGCCCTTGATTGGATTCAAAGTTATGAGATAAGTAATGCACAAGTACCTTGGGAAATTTTCTCAAAGAATGTTATATAGCATACATCGGGAAACTAAGTTGCAGTAAACCAGTAGTGTGAAATGGTATCAGTTAGAGTTTGAAGCACTCATGAGTAGAACAAAAGGGTTCACTATGTAGTTTTTCATTAGTTGTTTCTTTAGTGGACTACAACTAAAAATCCACAATGGAATCTCCATGTTCAAACCAACCCCCTTTTACAAGCCATGAGCTTAGCTTTGCTACAAGAGAACTCAGTGCTGCAAAAGGCCTACAATTAGATGCCATTCAAATAAGAGAATCTCGTAAGCAGAAATGAATAACAAATGTGCTAAGGGGTTATGCTACTATTGTGATGAAAACTATGTGTTAAGCCATCGGTGTAAAAAACATTAGATTTATTGGTTGGATGAACATAAGAGGATCAACAGTTTGACAACAATGAAGAATTAGAAGAGCCACTAATTTCTGTCTACACACTTTCAGATTCATGGTATGTGAATCAAAGGGTTTATCAAGAGGAGACCTATTACGATCCTGATTGAATCTGGAAGTACTCACAATTTTTTAGACCCCAATGTCACTAAAAGGACAACTTTCTCTATTCTTTAAACTAATTCCTTGTCAATAGCTGTTGCAAACGATTTTAAGATTTCGAGTAAGGACAAGTGTTAACAGCTGAAATGAGTTATGCAAGGCACCATGTTTTTTTTCTTTTTGGCTAATTTTCACTTATTATCTCTTGGAGGCTATGATATGGTTTTAAGGGTTCAATGACTTGCTACTCTGGGTCCTATACTTGCCTTGCCTTGCTTACATCAATTCATTCAATGGCTTACACTTGTACTTGCCTTGCTTTATTTTTTCAAAGAATTTACTATTAAATGTGATGCATTAGGAGTGGGGCTTGGGGTTGTCTTGATGCAAGAGGAGCGCCCAATAGCATTTGCTAGTCACACATTATCCCGTAAAAGCCTTGGCATGCCCACATATGAGAATGAACTAATGGCAATGGTTTTTTTAGTTTGTAAATGGCATTCCTACCTTGCTTGGTATCATTTTAAAATTTGGATAGATCATTTGAGCTTAAAAGATATGCTAAAACAAAGAATTAGCACCTCTGCATAGTAACGTTTGTTTTTTTTTTTTTTTTATAATCTAAATTAATAGGCTACAACTTTGAAGTTGTCTATTGTAGTGGCAAGGAGAACAAAGCAGTCGACGCACTTTCCTAGTTCTAGAAAATTCTAGCAACGGTTCACGCTTTTTAGGCGCACAACTAATGGATTTGTTAAGTCCTATTTCTACTTAGCTTGATACATTGAGGGAAGAGTGGCGGCAAGACTCTCAACTACAGTACTAATCAATGCACTTAGACTCAATCCACAATCCAAGCATGGTTATACTTGGACAAATGCTCAACACACAAAGGTCGCCTTGTCTTAGGCACAACTTCTTCCCTCAAAAATGCAATTTTACGTGAACATCATGACAGTTTAATTAGAGGACATTATGGTGTTTATAAGACTTATCATTGAATCAAATGAGAATTTTATTGGTCGGGATTAAAAGAAGATGTCCAACATTATGTTTTTTTTTTGATAAATAAGCATGAAATATATTAACAAAAGGCAAAAAGCCACAAAGCATACAGGGAGTATACACAGTAGCCTAAACCTTAAAACGCAAAAAACAAACAACCTTACCAGCCCTTAAGTGGACGCAAGCCACTCCAAAAAGCCCATCAGTGAAGATGACTCCTCTCCAATATACACCCTAGCCCAACTCCACAAATTACATACAAAAGAATTTTTGAGTTTTTGTATAGTTGAGGACCCCCCATGAAAGCTAATCTATTCCTTTCCTTCCAGACTGTCCAAAAAATACACAACGAAATGGAATTCCAGATCTTTTTTCATTTTTTTCCCCACAAAAGGCCCCATCCAACTAAATAACACTTCTTCAACTGTCTCTGGGAACACCCACTGAACCCCAAACAAGGTAAGAATGATCTCCTAGAGGACCCTGACTATTATACAGTGTAAAAGAATATGATTTGTAGCTTCTTCTTCATAACCGCACAAAAAACAACGATTGGGGAGCTGCCTCCCTCGTTTTTGAAGCCTATCTAGGGTAAGAATCTTCCCCCACGTGGCCTCCCAAGCAAAAAAGGCAGCTTTGGTTGGAACTTTATCCACCCAAATGCACTTTTTTGGGAAGGCGAAATCGTTGGGAGCAACCAGCAGTTTGTAAGCTTCCTTAACCCCAAAAATTCCATTTCCCCCACCCTTCCAAAAAACTGAAACCTCATCTGAAGATAACTTGTAATCCCTCAACATAGAAAGCAAATCTCTTATTAAATCCAACTCCCAATCATTAAAACCTCTAAAAAATATGAGATTCCAACTTCCTTGACCAAAATTTGGGTCTCACACTTCATTAACCGTTGCATTCCTATGGACTGCCAAAGCAAATAATTGGGGAAAGTTTTGGGACAACGTTGCATTGCCACACCAACAATTAGTCCAGAACTTGACTTTAGTCCCTTTACCCACTTTAAACTCAATGTTATCCCAACACCAGTTTGTCTCCTTCAAAATCTTCTTCCAAACCCCCACTCCAAACGTCCCACGAGCCTCATTAGTCCTCCACCCAAAGCCCTCTTGGCCATACTTCACCAAAATTACCTTCTTCCAAAGATTGTCATTTTCATTGGCAAATCTCCAGATCCATTTGCCCAGCAAGGCCTTGTTCAAAAGAACAAGCTTCCTTATGCCTAGACCACCCTTCTCCTTTTGAGCACACACCATCTCCTAGTTGATTAAGTGGACTTTCCTTTCCAAGCTTTCCCTTCCCCAAAGGAAGTCTCTTTGTAATTTTTCTAGCCTTCTTGCAACAATCTTGGGCATTCGAAAGAGGGACAATCGGTAAAGAGGCATGTTGGCCACCGTGCTCTTAATGAGGGTGATTCTCCTGCCTTTGGAAATATATTGTCTTTTCCAAAGAGCTAATCTTCTCCTCATTCTCTCTTCCACCCCATCCCACATAGAAGGAGCCTTGTGATAGGCTCCTAAGGGCACCCCCAAGTAAACAGTGGGCAGGGACCCCACTCTACACCCTAGCTCCACTGCCATTTCTTCAATCTCTTCCACCTCACCAACTGGAATTAATTCGCTTTTAGCCAAGTTGATTCTTAAGCTGGACGCAGCCTCAAACCAAGCCAAAATCCAACTTAAAAAGGTTAAATGCTCTTTCTTTGCTTCGCATAATATGATTATATCATCGACAAAAAGTAAGTGGGAGACAATCATCTCCATCCTTCAATTCCCTCGAATTCTGTAGCCTAGAATGAAACCCTCATCAGCAGCCCTTCTTATGAGTGCACTTAGCACTTTTGTCCCCAAAACAAAAAGGTAAGGAAATAGAGGATCTCCTTGACGCAGCTTCTTGGAACTCGAGAAAAAGCCCGCCGGCACCCCATTAACCAAAACAGAGAATTTGGTAGTTGAAATGCAATGCCAAATCCACTCCATCCACCAAGACCCAAATCCCATCTTAAGCAAAACCCTCATAAGAAAATTCCAATTGATGTTGTCATAGGCTTTTTCAATGTCCAATTTACATGTCAACCCTTTCTCTTTTCGTTTTTGCTAGGAGTCGATCACCTCATTAGCTATAAGCGAAGCATCCAAAATCTGTCTGCCCCTCACAAAATCATTTTGATCCACATAAACCACATTTCCTAAGACCTTCTTCAGCCTATTTGCTAGCACATTGGCCAAAAGCTTAAACAGTCTCCCTAGAAGGCTTATGGGTCGGAAATCCTCAAGGTCCTCAGCACCACCTTTCTTTGGAATAAGGACTAGGAAAGTGGTATTAAGGCTTTTGGCAAAAGAGCTTTGATCATAAAACTCCTTAAACAACTCCAAAATCTCCTCATTCACAAAGTCCCAACAAGCTTGCCAAAAAGTTACTGTGAATCCATCCGGGCCTAGAGCTTTATTACCATTCATTTCCATCAAGGCAGAATGAATTTCTTCCTCAGAGAAAGTCAGTTCCAAACTTTCAGCTTCTTAGGAACTTAGACGTTCAAGATGCAGCTCCTCAATGTCAGCTCTCCAACCTGGCTTTTTTGATAGCAGTTGCTGAAAAGCATTAACAACCTGTAGACCCCCGTTGTGGCTCACTTTTTGGCACCTTTACAGGATATATTTCTTTGCAGGTGGAGGGCTCTCAAGAAGCCACATGTCGATTCCTGGTTGGTTGTTGTGGAATCAGGTTAGTGGGTTGAGAAGGCAATGGAAAAGTGACACCTGTAAAGGGAGATTCAGAAGAGAGCGTATTCTGTTATTCAGTGCAGGAGGCTGTTAAGCAGATGGTGGTGCTTTTGTGGTTTTTTTTTTTGGGAAGAGATTTTTGAGAAGACTATTTCTTTTAACTTGGAAAAAAAGTTTGAGAGACAAGGGAGCAGACTGGTTTTCTGAGACGAGAGTTTGAGAGGAAAGTCGGGGGAGGTGAGATATTTTTGAAGAGTCACAGGGGGATTTTTTTCATTTTCTTAGGGGAGCAAGTTGGATATTCAGAGTTACAGAGAGGGAGAGGGAGAGAGCAAGATTGCCGGGGCAAAGAAAGTTCAACTAGATTTTCTTGGAAGGGAAAACTGGTCAGAGATAGGAGGAAACACGCAGAGGAATCATCTTGAAAGAAGACTACTCAGGTATTATTTCTATAAGCTACTAATCCTTTGGTGTTCATGCCATTTTTATTGTGTTTTTTGACTCTTATGAGATTCTATTCTGATATCAGAGTTTGCTCACACTCATGTTGTGTTTGATTTCTAATCTATTTTTTGGGTGTTGCCTTGAGTTTTTTTTTTCTTTTGTGAGTTGTTGGCCATCACGATATGATCTCTCTTTGAAACTTACTTGGAACCCATTTTGGATCACCCCTGCATTTAAGTTCATTGACTGATAAATGAAATGAGGCTTGTATGGGTTCGTTTTGCTCCTATTATTGGTGCTCTGTTTTGGCTGTTTTCCCCTGTTCTTGGTACCTCGCCCATGGTGCGTGTCAGTTTTCTCACCTCTGCCTGAGGGAGTAAGGAATGTGTTCTCCGTCTGAGGAGCTGCCTAAACTCAACCAAGGGATGTGAGGAGTCGACTTCAGGATTTGGCACAAGATGTCCCGAATTTGATGATCTTACTGTTGAAGCGACTCTCTTTGCTGACAATCTGGTATTGTAAGCCTCAGAGTTCTTGTTGTGGAAATGAAAGCCAATTGAAGGGAATATGACAGTGTCTTCAAGGGGTTTGAATCTCATCAATCTGATGGTGTATCGGCAACGACTATGACCTTAAAAGGAATTAACGACATGATCCTCTCCTTTGACTGCAATGACCATAGAGCCAATACATTTACTGCAGTATGCCCCTGTTTCCCTGCAAGGATGGGGTGGTTGCTTGACTGGGATGCACTTATGGGCGCTTTGAATCCTCAAACAAAGTGTGTACTACAGAGGTCTTGCTGATATTCATGGTGCCGCAATTTAAGCATAGATGGAGACAATAAGAGCAATAAAGATGATCAAGATGCAAAATCCAAACTGCTTGGTCACGGTGGATATTTGCTATGGAAAAGAAAAATAGATAAAAGCAACAACAACTCGTTTCTCTGCACCAGGGCTTGGGATGGATTGTGGTTCAACCCTAGGGGATATTGTGCAAACTTTCTTTCAGAGGTTGTTCATTTCACCGCAAATGGCTGGGGAGGCAATGAAGGGGAGCTTTTTGATTGTGGAGGTCATGACTTCTAAAGGTTTTAAGGTTTTGGCCACCTCCTAGAGCACCACGACATGATACAGTACAACTTGGAACCTGAGAGCGTCTTCTTGCTTTCTGTGAAGCTTATAAAGAAGCTCCCCAGTAGGTTCATTCACCAGACCAGTCGTGGGTTCCACTCCTGGATATACATATCTGAGGTTATCTTTGCTGATGGAACCTCCATTGATGGAAGTACATGTGAGCCCTCATGTGATGGGTTGCTGAGGGAGCCATTTGCTGCGTTCTGCCAGGGTGGTAGCCACTGCACACAATGAGGATTGGTTATAGGAGAGCTTTTGAAGTCCATATAATGTCTCTACTTTCTTTTGAAGTTACCGTCTTTACCAATCTCACTAGAGGATCAATTGAATACCGCACTACAATGTGGGAACTTGAAGAACTCGGTTTGTAACTCACCGGTTTATAAATGAAGCTGCTACCTGGCTCCACAGAATCATGGGTGCACCCCCTTGCTCCGGTTCACATCAGATCCACCGACCCTTTGCCTCATCTCTAGTATGCCATGCATGGCCACCTTTTGGTGAGCCACTCTTGAAACCCACATCTCATCCCATACCCCCATGCATATCACCATCCTCCAATACCCAACTTACCCATTTTTCTTACCACCTTTCTCTCTACACCACTTACCCATTTTTCAAATGTCCTTTAAACCCATTCCCTCAACTTTTGCATGGCCATACATGGCCACACTAACATCCATTACGCATTCCTCCAACCACTTACATTCCATTACACACCGTTCGTACCTATCATAATTGTCACCCACAGTTTATCCCACATAAACTCACCAATTCGTTATACCCATTACCATATTCATCCCTTTATCTTTCTTACCAACCTAACTCATATGTCTCACTAGTCTTCATCACTCTCAATCCGTATCTTTCGTACCTACTTGTTTCTACATTTCTTCCCCACAAATTCCTATCCCTCATACCCACGGGGTTGGATCACCATTACATCCTCATTCCATTCAGTTTATCATCTTCCCCACCATATTACCCACCTTGCTCTTATTTTATTTCTTTCACCTTCCATACACATAAAGTCCTACTGTGCATGGCTACCCTCGATCTCACTAACTCCAATAACCTCATCTCATCCTCCACCTTTATTTCTGTTGAATCCTCCTACAAGACACTCTCTTCAGCCGCTCGTCAGAAGTGTTTTCTTTCCTCTAAAATATGAGAGGAAGTCTTTGGAATGATGCCGATTCATTGTATGCTATTCACTTGCGCTCATAGGATCACCTGAGATTGAAAGGTCGTGGGTGTCAGTGATGAAAACGACCATGCCATTAATCGGATAATTGAAAGCGTATTGTAGGACACTGATTTCTGGGCAATAAATATAGATTATCAAGCTTTGTTACGTTTTGCTGCTCCGAACACGCCTTAGCATGCAGAATTTTTGACTCGTGGATTAGATAGCGACGTGGTAAATACGCTGAGTGTTAGAGAGATTTTGAGATCTCTGAAGTACTTAATCCCATGCTCTTCTTTCGTATTTCCACTCATCAGCAATCCCGTTCCTCCGAGCTGCAACCTTACCAAGTTTTGGGATCTCCAATCATAGCACGCCAGGTCGTCTGATTTAGATATCTCCTTTGATTGCATCGTTGGCAAGTTCATCATTTTCATTCGAATCACTAATCTCTCCCATATAATCCTTACTTATGTCCGTCCTAATGTCTTTCATCCGATGGTTCATTCATGGGTCCAACGTCTAGAGCTCAAGTCATGGGTTTAGTTCCATTGGATGGTATTTGTCGAAGACATAGAGATGACGATAGAGACTTGTCACACTACTTTTATTCGGCTCCACGAGATGCGGCGTCTTCAAAGGAGTTTTCTCTTTGTTTGATTTGTCCAAATGGGAACATTGGTGAGATGATGAACAGGGATTTTCAGTGCAACTTTTTGAAAAGCTGAATGAGCCTGAGGTTATATACCTTGAGGCGAGGAAGCTCGTAGCTGATAGAAAGGTGTTGGAAATCAAGCCAGCATCCTCTGTTTACTTCCCTAATTAGTGTAATGTACAGCCTTTATTATAATTGATTTAGGAATAATTCTAGCAAGGTAGTTTATTCACTTTCCATGTAAGAGTAGTTTATTTACTTTCCATGTAAGAGTAGTTTATTTAATTCCCATGTAAGAGTTTATTCACTTTCCATGTAAGGGAAATTCCATTCCGGAATTGTCTCATATCCGTAGGCTATTTATTTATGCTTTCATTCATTGTAAAGGAATGTATCACAGAATGAATTGAGGTGTTCCTCCATATTTTGTCTTCAAATTCCTTCATATTTTTCTTCAAATTCTTCATGGTATCAGAGCAGGTTTAATCCTGTCTCATCGTCTTCATCTTTAGTCAGTTTTTACTCAATTCTATTCTTCTAATTTATGCCTAAATACGGTCCAGCCTTTGGAATGGCTACCAACTCATCATCCTCTACTTCTGATATCATCATCTCATCGTCTTCATCCTCTCATCAGATGGAAACCTCTCATCTTCCAATCACAACCCATAAACTGAATGGGCAAAATTATTTGCAATGGTCTCAGTCCATATTAATGTTTATACGGGGAAAGGAGAAAGATGACTACATCACCGGAGCTTCGGCGGCACCAGAAACCACAGCATCAACCTACAAAAAGTGGATAGCAGAAAATAATATGGTCATGTCCTGGCTAGTCAACTCTATGACCGCTGACATTGGTGAAAATTTTCTGTCATTTGATACTGCCAAAGAAATCTGGGACACTGCAAAAGAAACTTTCTCAGACAAGGAAAACACATCTGAAATCATCCAGATTGAAGGCATCCTCAACGATTTGCGTCAAGGAAACCTTACAGTAACTGAATATTTCAATACTCTTACTCGTCTATGGCGTCAACTTGATACGTTTGAGGTTCATAACTGGAATTGTGTTACAGATGGTTTTTTGTATAAAAAGATTGTCGAAGGGAAACATGTGTTTAAATTTTTGTTAGGTTTGAACAAAAATCTTGATGAAATTAGAGGAAGAATCATGGGAGTAAAACCCCTACCTAGCCTCAGAGAGGCATTCTCTGAAGTCCGTCGCGAAGAAAGTCGGAAAAATCTCATGATGGGATCCCATCAACAACTGAATATGGCAGAAAGCTCGGCTCTTAAGACTCAATTCGCTCCTTTTGACAACCGTCAAAAAATTAAAGGAGGTAGACCTTGGTGTGATCATTGCAGAAAGCCGGGACACTCAAGAGAAACTTGCTGGAAGATTCATGGAAAGCTAGTAGATTGGAAGCCATGTCAACCACTTGAGAAAGAAGGACGAGGCAATCATGTGGCTACCGATGAACAATCACCACAACCTGAAGCTAGCCCTTTTAATAAGGAGCAAATGGAGATGCTTCAGAAACTACTGTCTCCTCTTTTGTCAGTACAGTCACAAACTGGCTCATCTTCCAACCAGGTCATTGGTTCCGGAACCTTGGCTCACAAAGGTAATTTTTTGAGTGCCTTCACTGCTGGTAAGAAACGTAAAAAACCTTGGATAGTGGACTCAGGAGCATCTGATCATATGACGGGAGATGCGACAATTTTTGATACATATAGCTCATGTCCAAATAATTTAACAGTCCGAATAGCAGATGGTTCACTATCAAAGGTTGCCGGAACAGGTTCAGTTGTGCTATCAAGGGATCTTACTCTCAACTCTGTTCTCCTTGTTCCTAACTTGGACTGTAATCTATTGTCAATTAGTAAACTCACTAAGGAAAAGAGGTGTATTACTAATTTTTCCTCCACTCACTGTGAATTTCAGGATTTGGATTCGGGGAAGACGATTGGCAATGCTGAGGAATGCTCTGGACTCTACATCCTTAAGGAGCGCCACGATCCACAAGAACAACCTCAAATGACAGTTGGTAGTAATTCTTTTTCGGTTTCATGTCAAAATAACGATAGTGCAATTAGGTTGTGGCACTATCGCTTAGGTCATTCAAATGTTATGTATCTCAAGTATTTATTTCCTTCATTATTTAATAAAAATCCACAATCCTTTGAGTGTGAAATCTGTCAATTATCAAAGCAAGTCCAGTCTCATTTTCCCATTCAACCCTATAAAGAGTCTAGTCCATTCTCAATGATTCATAGCGATATCTGGGGTCCGTCAAGAATAAAAAATGTAACTGGTACTAGGTGGTTTGTCTCATTCATAGATGATCACACTAGATTAACTTGGGTATTCCTCATGAAAGAAAAATCTGAAAGGAGTCAAATTTTCAAAAATTTTAAAAATATGATTCAGACCCAATTCCAGTCAAAAATACAAATTCTAAAGTCTGATAATGCTAGGGATTATTTCAACTCCATTCTAGGAGAATTTCTAGCACAAGAAGGGATAGTTCACTTAAGTTCATGTGTTGATACCCCACAACAAAACAGAATCGCTGAAAGGAAAAATAGGCATTTGTTAGAGGTGGCTAGATCACTAATGTTCTCCATGAATGTTCCAAAATTATTCTGGGGGCAAGCTGTCCTTACGGCAGCCTACCTCATCAATAGGATGCCGTCTAGGGTACTAAAATTCCAAACACCTTGTCAAACTCTCCTAAAATCCTTTCTGACTACTCGTCTCATCTCCACCGTCCCACCCAAAATTTTCGGGTGCTCTGTCTTTGTTCATATCAATCAACAACATAGAAGTAAACTTGATCCTAGGTCACTCAAGTGCATCTTTCTTGGGTATTCTTCAAATCAAAAAGGGTATAAGTGTTACTCTCCGGTCACAAGAAAATTCTACAATTCAATGGATGTCACCTTTTTTGAAACCCAGCCTTACTATCCCAAAAACGATATTCAGGGGGAGAATTCAACTCAGGAATATCAATTTTGGGATCTTGAGTCATTCAGTGAGTCACCCATCACCACTGAAAATCACATTCCTCCAGAGTCATTTAATCAACCCGAGTCCATTGTTGACTTGTGGGATAAGGAGCACATCCAAGAGGAAACGGAGGAAAGAGCACTTTCTCAACAAACCCATGAGGCAGAACCGGGTCCTAATCCAAGCAAACTTCCAGGTAACAACGCTCCTGATGGTACTGTTGATTCCGAGTTAGAAAATGATATTCTTAATATGCCCATAGCTTGGAGGAAAGGAGTTAGATCATGCACTCAGCATCCCATTGGAAATTTTATTTCTTATGATAAGCTATCACCTACGTTTCGTGCATTCACTTCTAGCATCACAGAGATACAAGTTCCTCAGAATATTCATGAAGCTTTCAAGTATCCTAAGTGGAAGGCGGCAGTCGATGAGGAAGTTCGGGCGCTGGAAAAGAATGGTACGTGAGAAATTACTGACCTCCCAAGAGGTAAGAAACCAGTTGGGTGTAAGTGGATTTTCACAGTAAAGTACAAGGCAGATGGTAATGTGGACAGGTATAAGGCTCGGTTGGTCGCCAAAGGATTCACCCAATCCTATGGCATTGACTATCAAGAAACTTTTGCTCCAGTTGCCAAGCTCAATACTGTTCGTGTACTTTTATCCTTGGCAGCTAATCTCGATTGGTCACTTCACCAACTTGATGTGAAGAATGCATTCCTCAATGGTGACTTAGAGGAAGAAGTTTACATGGACATTCCTGCTGGACTTGAGACGACATCAAATTTCAACAAGGTTTGCAGACTCCGAAAATCCTTGTATGGTCTCAAACAATCTCCCAGGGCCTGGTTTGAACGGTTCACTAAGGTAGTGAAAAGGTACGGATTCGTTCAATGTCAATCCGATCACACATTATTCGTGAAACACTTCCCAGAAGGGAAACTGGCAATTATCATTGTATATGTGGACGACATAATTTTGACAGGTGATCATGAAGAGAAAATTGACTTACTTAAAAAATTACTGACAAAGGAATTTGAGATCAAGGATCTTGGAAACCTCAAGTACTTTCTCGGAATGGAGATTGCTAGGTCAAAGAAAGGTATAGCAGTCTCACAACGCAAATACGTTCTGGACTTATTGAATGAAACAGGAATGCTAGGATGCAAGCCGGCAGAAACGCCTATGGGTTCAACTGTCAAACTGGAAGAAAGTGATGGAAGTGCGCCAGTTGATAAAGGAAGATATCAACGTCTTGTGGGGAAACTCATCTATCTTTCTCATACAAGGCCAGACATCGGCTTCTCCGTTAGTGTGGTAAGTCAATTCATGAATAATCCAACCAAAAAACACATGACTGCTGTGATCAGAATATTGAGATACCTCAAGATGACACCGGGAAAGGGCCTCTTCTTTCAAAGAACAACAAAGAAAGAGATTGAAATTTTTTCAGATGCAGATTGGGCAGGTTCAGTGACTGATCGGAGATCAACTTCAGGCTATTGTTCATTTGTCTGGGGGAACTTGGTTACATGGCGAAGCAAGAAACAGTCAGTGGTAGCCCGTAGCAGTGCTGAGGCAGAATTTCGTGCTATGGCACAAGGTATCTGCGAGGGAATCTGGTTGAACAGGCTGTTAGAAGAATTACGGGTTCCATTGAAGCATCCCATGGTGTTATACTGCGACAATCAAGCTGCCATCAGTATCGCTAAGAATCCGGTTCATCATGATCGAACTAAGCACGTGGAGATAGATCGACACTTTATCAAGGAAAAGATTGAAGAAGGAGTTTTCAAAGTCAGCTACACTCCGACAAACTGTCAAACGGCTGACATTCTCACAAAAGCTCTTACTCGAGTTAACTTCGAAGATCTGACAGAAAAACTTGGAATGATCAACATCTACAACGCGGCTTGAGGGGGAGTGTTGGAAATCAAGCCAACATCCTCTGTTTACTTCCCTAATTAGTGTAATGTACAGCCTTTATTATAATTGATTTAGGAATAATTCTAGCAAGGTAGTTTATTCACTTTCCATGTAAGAGTAGTTTATTCACTTTCTATGTAAGAGTAGTTTATTTACTTTCCATGTAAGAGTAGTTTATTTAATTCCCATGTAAGAGTTTATTCACTTTCCATGTAAGGGAAATTCCATTCCGGAATTGTCTCATATCCGTAGGCTATTTATTTATGCTTTCATTCATTGTAAAGGAATGTATCACAGAATGAATTGAGGTGTTCCTCCATATTTTGTCTTCAAATTCCTTCATATTTTTCTTCAAATTCTTCAAAAGGTGACAATTTTAGGTGCGGAATGAAGAGAATAAGAGTTTCAATTTGATTCGCGTTGTGCAAATACGAGAGTTGATATGCTTCCAGCACTGTCAAGAGATTACCTGGAAAAAGGGTTATTTTGGAATGGGTTCAAATGTGTACTTGGTCGAAATCCTCTCGAGGTTGAATAGGTCCATGAAGAGGATGATGTGTGTATACAGACTGAGGAAGAAATAAAATATTGTAAATTGATTGTTGTGTATGTTGGCCTGGAGAGAGGTGAAACAATTGACGAACAATTTGAAATGTTAAATCTCAAAGGAGTTGGAGGAGTAACCCACTGTTTGTTCAAGAGTGTAATCTCACTCAAGTCTCTACCTACTGGACCTGTTAATTCGTTAGGGCCTATATCCGCTTCAAGTTTAAGGTCAAGCTTGTAGACTTAGGCAACAGCAGAGGGTCCTCCACCAGTTTCGAAACGTTATTTTTGTGTCACAAAATTGCAGCACAAGGTCGATACATTGAGAAAGCGCGTTCATGAATCCAATGCCAATTATGTGATAGCTTATATGAATCACACTAAGCAGCTGAAGTATGCTATCCTCAAACTAGAGGCTCATGAGATGAAAGCAGCAAAGTTACTTGGGGATCTCGATAAGTTTGCCAGATTAACAACTTTGAAGAAATTCTAGAATGAGGAAGTAAGGGTTCTAGTGACAAATGAGCTTTCTGCCAGGGGTTTGGATATGTTCGAATGTGGACATGTGGTTAATCTGTACTTACCCACAAACTCAATTCACTATGCACATTGAGCTGGCAAGACAGGTAAACTTGGCAGGAAGGTACTCTAGTGAGCATATGTAAGGGGTCAGAAGTGTTTGTTGTAAAGAAACTGCAGAGGCAGCTTGGGGCTCTTATTCTGGCTTATGAGTTGGCAGAGGGCAAGCTTGTTGTAGCCATAGATGAGAAGGAAACACTGCATGGTGGCAAAGCTTGAATCATCAAAGGAATATACTGGTGGTGCATGGTATGTGGAGAGGAACCTATGCATGACCCATTTTGGGCCACGTGCCATTTTTTTTTTCATTTCACAATTTTTTAATTTTGAAAATATATTTTGACTTTTCCATTTTTCATCCTTAGCATTTTTTCTTACTTTCTAAAAATCCATTTTTCCAATAAAATATTTGCTGCCATTTTCTTCGGTATGTAATTTTCATAACTTCCATGTTTCTAAAATGTTTTAAAATAAGCGTGAATTTAATCCCGTAATTCTGAATATTGGAGTTATTAGAATTAATTCATGCAAAATAAAATGGGGTTTGGTGGGGGCCTAACATCAAATAAATTTTCATTAAAATAAAAATGAATTTGAATGAAATGTCATGCGTGCTACTGGTGGTTTTTCCTCTTGTTTGGTGATATGAGTGACATATTTTATGTTTATTATTATGCACTAACCCCATTTTATGATAGCGCGTTGCCGTTTGCTGATCAGGTATGCATCTTTTCTCACTCTGACCATCATCCATATATGTTTTGGCTTTCAATATGTGATTATGTCGGTATTCATTGCTTTTCTTGTCGATTGCCATGTCAGCTTCATTTTAGTAGAGACCCGTTTTTAGGGACTTAGAGGGGTGCTACGGTCTTTACCGTACTTTCCCGATAAATAACCTGACCCCCGAGCCTTGATCCGATTTTTCACAGATCACATTTTCCAAAATAAGGAGTCACATTTAGGATTTTCTTTCTTATTTTGTTTACCATTTTAAAAATAAAACAAAAATAAGTGGCGACTCCAAGTCATTTTCTAATAAATAAAATCATTTTCAAATAAATATCGAGCTCGCCATCGAGTAGAAGCTCATGAGCCGGAATGCGGGGTCCACACAACCCCTTCCCTCACTTCCTGCTCCTTAGTCAACCACACACCGTTAATCTTAATTCTATCTAAAGAATTATTTTTTCGGTGGGCGTTTGCCATCCGGTGAAAGAAGCCTGTGTTCCTATCCCCTTCCTTTAACTAAAGCTTCCTTGACAATTATCTCTAATGGGTTTCTTCCAGTAAAACCCACTTTTTATAGTTATCCTTAGCTTCTTTTTTCAGCTTTGTTTCTCTTTCAAATAGGCTCCTCTCACTTTCCACTCCATCCCAGTACTCGACTTGTTGCAGAGCTGAGTTTTTATTGACTTCCAGTCTTCCAAACACGTCCCTATTCCAATATTTGATTTTTCGCTTCATCTCCTTCATCTTAGTAGTCAGTCTAAAGTTGACACTGCCTCTCACCACAGTCCCTTGCTACTATCCCCGAAGGAGGTCCTTAAAGCCTTCAATTTTAAGCCACATATTTTCAAACCTAAACGGGGAGGGGCCCTGCCTTAACCCACCACCCTCCAACAAAATGGGAAAATGGTCTGAAGTGGGTCTAGGTAGTTTGCTTGGACTACCCCACTGAATTGGTCAAGCCAATTCTGGGTCACTAAGAATCTATCTAGTCTAGCCCAGGACTGATTATTCCGACCCCCATTCCAAGTAAGCAATCCCCCTTGCAAAAAAAGGTCAACTAGCCCTAGCTCGTCAACAATCTGGGCAAACCTTCTCATTGCACCAGTTAGCCTTCCTTGCCTACTCCTTTCCCTTCGGGAGAGAATAACATTGAAGTCACTCCCTAAACACTAGGGATCATCCCAAATGCCTCTGATCGCCCCTAACTCCTCCCACAAACATTCCATTTCCTCTCTAGAGAACGGCCCGTACACTCCTGTGAACATCCAAACACGCCCATCTTCAACATTCTTGAGTCTACTGGAAATTGAGAAATGACCCACCTCCAATTCAAGCATATCCAACGTCCTTTTATCCCAACAAATCAAAATCCCTCCCGCAGAGCTAGAAGCATCTAAGGCACCCCAATTTAGAAACCTTCTAGTGCCCAAACTCCTCACCACACCCTCTAACATTGCCTGAATTTTTGTCTCTTGGAAACAGAACAAATCCGCCCTCTGACTTCTAATGAGGGCCTTAATCACCTTTCTTTTGGAGCTATCATTAGCTCCACGAACGTTTCATCTCAATAGCCTTAACTTCATTGGACTTTCGTGATCTGACACCCTCTTCTTTGCATATCGCATTTCTGCTTTTTCCTCCCCTCATAGTTAATTGTGCACTCTAGTCTTTTTAGTTCCCTTTTGAATTTAGATTTCTCCAAAAGAGTTTTGCTATGAATTTTTTCCCTTCTCTTTTTTATTTTAATCAAAAAGTCCAGAATATCTTTCTCCAATCCCTCTGTCTAAAATCCCAGAAATTGCTGAACCTTGCCAGATTACTTTCCTCCCAATTGACCTTCT
This sequence comes from Vitis vinifera, assembly GCF_030704535.1. Lineage (NCBI taxonomy): Eukaryota > Viridiplantae > Streptophyta > Magnoliopsida > Vitales > Vitaceae > Vitis > Vitis vinifera. Next base: position 22,274,807 of record NC_081822.1, on the reverse strand, counting down.
CCTAGCCTTTTTCTTCTTGTGGCTTAATTTGAACTGAGCTCAACTCCGCTCTTCTTTCTTTATTGCTACCATTATTCAATTCCAACAACTCCCAACGAGTAACGGTCCCACCCTCTATAAACCCCGGAGCATTGATCATGCATAACGGGGTTTCTTCCTGGACTGTCTCACAAACGACCCTAGAAAAGTCGTAATACTCCTCCACTGGAGTCGGATCAGAAAAAAAGAGAGGGAAGAAGAGAATCCAGAAACCAAAATTCCTTTAGGATCAAGAGCATTCTCATACCTCAAGGCTTCCTCAATTAAGGCATGGTCAGTCCTCGATCTTTCCTCAATTTTGGAGCTCTTTTTCTATTTGCTTTCGCAAGCCATCCTTTACCCAGAAATTAGTGAATTATGAGTCTCATATCCTCCAATTTGTTGGGCCAGACATAACTAAGGAATAGGCCACACCTAATTGGGCGCTGCCCTCAAGTAGAGGTTGGGTCGGGCCTCGACTTTCCTCTGGCCCAAGTGAAGGTGTTGGTCTCCTTTACATTGGCCCACCCAGAGTCCTTCAGAGACATTGACCCATTATTAAACGAGCCAGCCCCATTCGAAATCAAGACTGGGCTAGGCCCATTGAGCCCAATTGTCGGATTAAGGCTTTGTGGGTCATTTACTAGGCCTGGCTTAGAGGGCCCACCCAAAGACTGCATGCCTCCAAGGGGCCTGCCCGCTGACCCGTAATAGCTTCGAATAAGATCCGAAGGACGCCCCGACCCGCTCTCTGCTCCCACTTCCTGTTGACAGACTGTAGCAGAGTCTCTAGCCTAGTGTTGCCCTCCTCCTCCATCACATGCTTGCTAGCGCGTGCAGAGACCTCACCCCCAACCTCTTTTTTTGATCCGATTTTCTTCCCGCCTTTGCTGGATAGAAAAATCCTCATTGACGGCCTCACTTCCCACCAAAGGGTTAGAGAATAGCATACCTCTTCAACCCAGATTTTCACCATGTTAGAAAGATCCTCCCTGTTTGTCTTCACTAGAATTTGGGCCCATTGTAAGTCCTCCAACTTCTTCATGTGGGAGTTGACTGCTAAGAAGCCCTCGCACTCCTCCCTTATCCTTCTCAAGATGGCCGGATCCCATAATGTAACGGGTAATCCCACAATTCTCACCCAGGCCTCACTTTTTTTTCTTTCTTTCCACCAAACACCCCGTCTCAGGGCTCCATCTCTCCAGGCGTAGAAGATGCTCCCCAACCGAGATTTTTCCATAGTTAAGAGCTTTCTTAGCTTTTGCTAACAACTCAAACTCCAGCAACACCTTACCCTTTTCCAATTTTGCCAATCCTAGTTTACCTTTCAGCCCCCAAATTTTTTCCATTTGGTCTCCAACCTTTTCAAGTCGTCACCTTTAGCTGAGCTAGGGTTCCAAGCCCAACAAGGCAATGGACCAATTTGTTCAAGTTTCTGCTCAAATCCTTCTCTCTAACCTCCACCCTAACCACTACTCTGCCTTTACTCCTCGGCAGCTGGACCACTTTCGCAAAAGTTTACACCAAGTTAGGTTTCAACAAGATTGCCTCATCCTACTAGCTTTCTATCCTTCCAGTGGTTACACCCAAGCTCTGTAAGGTCTCTGCCATTGAAGACCAGCCACCCTTTACTCCTCTGCCTTTCGGGATGAAGATGTTGTAGCTTTTCTTCTCCAGGTCCACAATGCCTAACCGGAGAAAGCACCCCCCTTGTTCTCATCACGCACCAGCGAGTAGGACCTCCCGTTTTCCTTCCATCTTCTTTCCCATTTCCCAGTTCTCGTATCTTTTATGCAGAGTAACAGACATTCCAAAAAAAACCCTAGGCTCTTCGGTCCCAGCTTGACCCACGAAGAAATCCTTCTCTTCCTTTCCACAATAATGGCTTGCAGTTTACCTTTCTTATCTTGTACTTCGATCTCGAAAGTCTTCGACTCCACTTCGAAGCTACTCCCCTTCAAGCTTTTTCGGGACCCCGAGCAAAAAATGATTTCTACACCCTCGCTCACACGCAGATTCTATCGCTTTCCTCCATCATTCTCGCTCTCTCTCTTTCTTTCTCTCTTCTCTGTCCAACATTATGTTGTTGAATGTGATGTGTGCTAACACAATAAATATGACAATGTTGCTTCTCCTGGCTTGCTTCAACCTCTCCCAATCCCTACTAGAAATTGAAGTGACATTTCAATGGACTTCATTGAAGGGCTTCCTCGTTCAATAGAGAAGGATGCCACTTTGGTGGTGGTTGATCGACTCAATAAATACAACCACTTCATCGCATTAAGTCATTCCTATTTGGCCAAGGACATTGCTAAACTCTTTATGGACCATGTCTTCCGTTTACGTGGCATGCCTACCACCATTGTTAGTGATAGAGATCCCATCTTCACCAGTACCTTCTCGAATACTTTTATGAAGAGGCAAGACACTTAACTATGCATGAACTTTGCAGATCACCTTTAGTTGAATGGGCAAACAAAGGTTGTTAATCGTTACTTGGAAAAATTATTTCTGTTGCATCATAGGTGATCGCCCAAAAAAATGGTTGCATTAGCTTGCTTTGGCAGAGCGATGGTTCAACATTTCTTTCCACACCACCACTAAACTTGCATCATATGAAATAATTTATGGCCAACCTCCTCCTTCTTTACCAATATATACTCGAAGTGATTCTAATGTGGCAGCTATTGACCAAAAGTTGATGGATCGCAATGCCATAATATGGGTGCTAAAAGAAAATTTCGAGAATGCTTAACACCATGTGAAGCAACAAGCTAACTGACATCGTTTTGAAAGATCCTTTGAGGTGGGGGATATGGTGTATCTTCACCTTCAACCATATCGACAACCTTTTGTTGCATTCCGCAAAAATAAGAAACTTTCTCCCCAATTTTATGTTTGTTCAAGTTCTCACTCGTGTTGGATACGTTGCCTATTGTTTGGCGTTGCCTCCTTGTAAAATTCACCTTGTTTTTTTTTATGTTTCTTGCCTAAAGAAGATTGATCAACAATTAGTTGTGGAACTCAAGCTACCACAAGTCAACAAAGATGAACAAGTCTTGTTTGAACCCCTTGCAATTCTAGATTTTGTCCTGTTGTCAAACATGGCAACTACCCCAAGACTAAAGTCCTGGTTCACTGGTCCAATTCATTTCCAAAGGATGCCACATCGGATGATTTGGATGCAACTACCCCAAGACTAAAGTCTTGGTTCACTGGTCTAATTAATTTCCAAAGGATGCCACATCGGATGATTTGGAACCACTCATTGCTTTCCTCACTTCAAACCTTGAGGACAAGGTTCTTTCAAGGGGAAGGGAATATTATGTACCTTCCAATAATCACGGTAGTAGATTGGGGGAAAGGATTTGAGAATCGGTTGACTATCCTAATTTTGGGATGTTTCAATTAGGTAGATAAATAAGGTTTGATTGTTTAGATCATGGGCATGAAATGCTCTATTTTTTTTCTTATTTAATAGGTATTGTAAATGGGAGGGAATATCATCTAGCCATTGTATTTCTTTTTGAATTTTCAGAAATGAAAGTTCTATCAATTTTCCTTTTTTCTTCTGGGGTTGCATCAGTTTACTTTTGATGCAGCACAGCCATCTCCAACTGTGTGCCTAAATTTGGTGCTCTGCAGCTCTTATTTCCCAGTCAGTTTGGGAGAAACAGTGTTGCATCCATGGCACTAAAGAGTGATCCATATTGAGCCCTCCATAATCAGGATACATTTTAGCAGGACACCGCAATAAAGTATCAGCAAGTTCCTCACAATTGTTCATTGATTAAGAATTTTCATGAAGAGTTGTTTCGTTACATCATTTTGTAGGTTGAACCCCAACCCACCCACCCCCCACCCCCCACCTCCCCCAAAAACCCAACAATGGCACTTGTAGTTCACTACAATGGAAATGAGCAATTTCAAAATAAAATTTTCACCCTTTTTTGTACCTAATCCCAGCAAACTCTTGCTTCCTCTAATCCCTGTGTGATTTTATGTATTTTGTCCTCTCATATCTTATACTGCAGAAATGAAGCCCGACCACCTCTTATGCTTCCTCTCAACATTTTAGAATTGGATGGCTGTCACAAAAATATCCTCCGAATCGTCCTTGCTGCAACTCGAGACATTAACCTTCCAGCCAGATTTGATGGCAGTAGGAGTAGCTGCTGTTGCAATTCTGGTGGAAGCTGACAAAAATGTTCAGGTGACAAAATGCTTAGCCTGATTCTAGCTATAAAACGATTCACAACACAATACTGTATAGAAATATATGCGTGTTCAGTTCAGTCCAGTTCAGTTCATTATTTCAGGCGTTCCTGTGAGGGCATGATTTTGATACTTAACCAGTAGAACTTGATTTAGAACGCTTTAGGGCACTACGGTACTATCTCCTGGTAGAAAATATGCAGCTGCTCTTCAAATAAATTATCCGAAACACAATTTAAACTCTTTACCTCAGGAATAATAGAAAGGATGGGGAGAATTTCCTGAACAGAAGCAAGTTGATAAAAAGCCAGTGACACTTCCTCCGAGTCTTTAACTCCCTACAATGCAGTCCTTCAAAAAGTTATATTGCAAGATTGAAAGAAATAACTGTTGTTTCATCTCCACAAGGCAGTACTTGAAAAAGTTTGTATACTCCATAAAAATATTTCATCTCTTTATTTTTTTTCAAAAGAGGGAAAAAAAATCCAGACTTTTTCTTTCAATAATTTCCAATTGCTAAAATATTGTAAGGGAACAACAAAATTTCCTCTTACAGGATTATGAACAACATTTGTAGATACCCGAGGTCTTATTAGGCAAATTTAACATTCCGTAAACAGGAAATCTTTGAATTGTCTCAGTGGGAAACAAAGTTAAATGAGCAGTGTTATAAGCTCAACAACAATCGAACTGAACTCACAAATAATAGCAAATATAAACAAATTATATAGCATAATTAGAGATTTTTTAAGTTGCAGTTTCACAATGGCTCAATGGATATTCAGTTGGATAGCTTCCCATACCTATATTTCAAGATCCCACTGAAATCAATGACTGGTAATTCATTTGAATTAACCTTAAAAACTTCAATGCCTAATTGCCTTTGACATAGCCAACTTTTGGGGATTTTGAATAAATGTGCGGATTTTCAAATAATTTGTAGAACTTCCTCTTTTGTTATGATATTAAATCAGATCAACCCATAGGCACTATATATAAACAGGGGCACTAAGATTATAAGGCAAATGAGAAGTTGAGAAAGAAGAAAGGAATTATAAGAAACATGAATTGTAGAAAGATTTTCCGAAGAAGTTAGAAGGGTAGAGAGGTTATTTATGGGGCATACTCATGTGTAGTTAATATTTTATTTTATTTTGTTTTTTACAATAATAACAATCAAAATTGTAAGAGGGGGTTATCTAAAGGGGAAAAGTGTCTTTTCATACATTCATATAAAAAAACCACAAAATAGGAACCCAAATTTATAAAATACAAATTTTAGGCGGTTATCTAAAAATAATTAGCATGCTGCATTTTTTTGTTAAAGGTAAGCATTTTTTTGTTAAAGGTACTACTTTTGACCATTCGGGTACTACCTTTTAATAAAATAAGTATTACCTTTGATCATAGTAGGTACTACCTTTAACTGGTGAGTGCATGAAAAATGTTCATATTTTGTAATTATTTTTACATGAGTGTGTGGAAACACACTCTTTCCTATTTAAAGTCATTTCACAGGTAAATATGGGATGAGACAGCAATTTGTCTCTTCCTTATAAGGCACACATGCGCACATACTGTAAAGAGTTTGTACATCAAATCAGATTTCTCTAAATTAATTTAGATGACCTAAAACAATGGATGAATAGAAAAACTAAATTATTCAGGAAATTGAACAAAATATATGACAGATCCAAGTCTCACCAAAGGCCAGCATTCATCACGATTCCTCTCATGTAGTCATAATACAGTATGTGCCCACAATCAGAAATTGGTAGTTGTTAGACTGGCTTTTTAAAAAAAAACTATAGGTGGGAGGGTCGTTTGAATTTAGTGGCTATTGAAATCTGATTAATTATGGCATACAAGGGAGGAACATGAGATCCAACTGTGGCCTAAGCAAAGATATGTCTTGCAACATAAAGAAGTCATATGGACATTTTCTCCTATTATCAAAGGAATCATCACCCCATCCATATCAATAAAATGTAAGTGTAGTTATTTATTTAAAGCTGTGAAGTACTTAAGACTTTGTATATCAAGCAATTAAATGCTCTTACCTTGCTAGAGCTTTCCGTCTTTTGAGGTCCTGATAACAGTAGCAGAAGGCGGCGCAAGGTCCTCAAGTTGTTAATGTCATCATCAGTCATTGAGGAGAATGGACGGGAAGCAGAAAAAGGTAGAGTTGTAGCAGTAACAGAAGTAATAGAATCCAGGGTTGCTAGGCCAAGTGCATCCAAACCCTGTGTTTATTTGCATAAAGAAATCATAACTACAAATCAAGCAATTACTAAACAAAAGGATAAAGTCAGAAACAAAATTCAAAGGTTTGGCATTGATTAAATTATATGGACGGTTGTTAATGAAAACTCAGTAAATGAAGAATACATACTTAGTGCTCATCCAACATATTCCATTTGGGACGTGTTTCATGCCAAAAACTTGCATGGTCAAGAAAATATCTGTACTATTCTGTAGTACAGAATGTTGCAATCATCCATTTATTTCACGAAAATTAGTGTTGGTTTTTGATGTTAAATGTAAGGTGTGGCATCTCTGTGTGTTTATGAGTTTATCTTGCTTCAGCTTGTGCTGGTGAAGGAAATCCAAACAAAAGAAAACAGTGAATTTTTTTTATTTTTTATAATAGGCTCTTAATGAAAACACATTCTTTTTCTGCACAGTGATAAGTAAATAAAGGTAGAAGCACTTGTAACGGACACGAGCAGGAGTGTTGTGCTGATACATGTCTGACATGTTACCAGTCTGTAAGTAAGTTGTCCTACATATCTTAAGTTCTATCCCTCAAAAAGATCTTCTGGGTTTTAGTCAAAGTAAACTTAAACCCATAGATTATGGGCATTTTATTCTCTAAACTGCCTGAGAACTACACTCCGGATTGCTCTTTTGAATGGAATCAGATCAACTTCTCTCCAGTCCGTATTGAACTCAATTTTTGGCATGTTTAATCTTGCATTGGAACCTACCAAAGACTCCCTTTTTCTCCACAGGGAGACATAGGTGAGTGGTTGGAGTGTTTGCATTGGAGGAAGCCAATGTTATTGCAAGCATGCTATGATATATAGCATTGGCATGAACAAGAAAATAGGCCCAACTCAGCCCGTATTAATATCAATTTTTGGCATGTTTGATTTTATAATGGAAAACAACAAAACTAGCCTCCTTCACACTCAAGACACAAAGGTAGGGTTGGACTATTTGCATTGAAGGGTGTCTAACATTGTGGCAAGTAAGCTAGGTTACTAAGAGCCCGTTTGGTAGTGATTCTAGGAAGCGCTTTAAATATTTTTAATACTAGAAAATTTTTATCATTCAAGCGTTAGAAATGCTAGAAACGCTTTCTAGAATCACTCCCAAACGCACTCTTAACATTGGCATGGACATGGATCATGGAACTTCAATACAACACCACATCAATATACTCAGAAAAAATGGGATTTGGAATTGGAAAATCCTTAAAATGAAAAACAAGGATATGGACCATAGTTTTGAAAGGCGCAAGGGCACACCTAAGGCGCAAAAATATCTTAAGGCTTTAGACACAAGGCACAACACAAGGTGTGCTCCTAGGTGAAGTGAGATACAAGCTAAGGTGCATGTAAAATTTTTTATAAAATATAACCCAAAATTCAATCCAAGAAATTGAACTCAAGGATTTCAAGTATTTAAAAGAAGCATCTAGCAAAAAACTAATGAAATTATATAATAGAAGTGTTAAAAAAGAAAAAAGAAAATAGACGAGGTGTGTCTTTCAAACAAAATGTGCACCTTGGCAGGTGAGGTGATATAGCTAGGGAGTCATTGTGCCTTGGGCCTAGTGCTATCCTTTAACAACTATGATATAGACATAGCATAAACATGGTGCTTTTTATAATTAATAACATATGCTTATCACGATATTTTGAAAAAGGGTATGATTGTTAATAAAAGGAAAACGATTTTCTATTTAGATAAAATAAATACATCATAAGAAGGTCATAACCCTCCACATGAGAGAGGAATGGAGTGACAAGCCTTCTTCTTCTTCCCCTTCTCCTCCTTCCCTCATCCCTTTGCACCAAAAATGAATGTTTCTGAAATAAATATCTCTTTTCCAACATCGCATGTATCAATCCCATGTCCATGAAAAAAAATTTAAATATAATCAAGAGAGACAAAGCACGTCTAATACATGACTGCAGAATATTGGAGCTGTGTGTTGGACATTGCCGGACTAGTGTTTCCATGCTTCAAAGGTGCTAGGTCACATGACTCACAACATATTGTTGTTTGCAGGTCATTGAGAAGTTTCTTACTTTTCCCCATTCTCCACCTTGTATGGTCACTAAATACAATGTGATAGCACAAACACTTTTAAAGAGCTTTAATGTCCAACATGGAACTCTTCTTGACATATTTATGTTGAGTTGTGTAGAACCTAATTATATTGAGAGTGAACAGCTATAAATTTTATGCGTGCTCTATTTATTCTCTCTTTCTTGTGTGTTATTGCTCTCATAAATATGAATTCACTCCTAAGTTGGATTTGGGTCTAGAACTAACAAGTTCAATGGTACGAAGTCTGCATTATGAAGAATGCAAATTCAAGATTATCTGTATGGTAAATGGCTGCATTTGAGAACAAAACTAGAAACCAATGTCAAACGCCGATTGGGATCTCCTTGATAGACAAGTGTTAGGAGTCATCCGATTGACATTGACAAAGAATGTGGCACACTAATGTGGTGAAGGAGAAAACCACAAAAGGGTAATAGAGGTCCTGTTCGACATGTATGAGAAGCTTTCTACAAATAATAAGGTACATCTTATGAAAAAATTATTTAATTTGAAGGTGGGAGAAGGTGGTATAGTGGTAGAACATATGAATGAATTTAACATCATTGTTAATCAACCATCCTTTGTTGAAATAAATTTCGAAGAGAGCAGTACTTAGTAATTCTATAGGTAACTCAAATTTAAAATTTAATGATGTTAAGGATCAAATTCTTGTTGAGGAACTTCGTAAGAAAAATCCGGGTGAAGCAACAACATCAAACTTTGCTCTAAATGTTAGGACTAGGGGTAGGAGTTAGGAAAGGAATTCTAACTAAGGCAACAGTAGATTGAAGTAAAAGAATGGGAGAAACAAATCCAAATTGGAATATTGGAATTATGGCAGGATTAGTCACATGAAGAATCGCAAAGCATTAAATAAGGATAAGAACAAAAGCGACACTGCCAATATTGTGACTAAGGAGGTATAAGATGCATTATGTTTATCTATTGATAGTTTTATTGACTCTTGGGTGTTAAGATTCAGGAGGCTCTTCTCATACCACTAGACACCACAAAATTATGGAAAATTATGCTGTTGAAAATTAGGGAGAAGAGCATTTGGCTAATGGAGAAACTTTAAACACTGTTGGTGTTAGTGATGTTATTTTGAAGACAACAAATGGTGTGGAAAAGCATAAAATATTTGAGAGATTTGATTTAGTGTTGTAAATGGGATGTTGTGATTTGATTTAGTGAAGTAAATTAGGAGATAGAATCAACTAAGTCAATGTTTCCAATTTAATTTTTATTTTTTCCTGATTTTAGGGTAGTAATTATTTGCACAATTGTACCTTTTTATTTTCTTTCTTTTGCATGTACTCAAGAGTAGGCCTATATATACGCTGCAATCCTAAACTTCAAAGATATTAAAGAACTAAACTTTCATTCAAAGCCAGTTTCCTACTGGAAGTGGTACTTTCATTTTTTGTTTCAAGTATGGATATTTTTTTTTTTTTCCTGGAACTATTAAGTTGTAGGTAGGAGTTTCAAGTACTAGATTTTTTTTTTTTTTTTTTCCTCTTGGAACTATTAAGCTACTGGTAGGAGGATTTGATGTCAAGAATCAATATGGAGGAGAATTTTGGAAATTCTTCACAGCAGGCATCAATGCCTCCATTTCAAGTCTCACCTCATGGCATTGTTGAGGTTTGAAGGGAAGAAAGTCGTAGTTCAGTCATGATGGGAGGCTCTTCTTCAACCATTCATGAGAACTCAACACTTGTTGCAACTGATGTTGCTGCCATTGCTGTTGTCAATTCTGCTATCAAAGCTGGTGATCAAGGGATCTCAAAGAAAGCAGGGGATAAAGGGAAGATATAGTGTGATCATTGTAACAAACAATGGAACACTAGAGACACCTATTAGAAGTTGCATGGGAAGCCACAGAATTTGAAAAACAATGGTAGATTTCATAAGAGAAATGTCCAAGACATGTAGGCTGTAATCGAGAGTCCAAAATCATAACTAAAGCATATCCATTCAGTGAAGGGTAGTTGGAACACTTGTATAGGTTATTCAATTAGTCTCCATCTTCTAACCTTTTTATCATCCTATTCTTTAGCACAAACAAGTAAATCTCTTATTGCTGTAAGCATTCATTATGAAAATTTTACACCATGGATCATAGATTTTGATTTAATCATATGGCGAGCTTGTCAAATTTGTTTTCAACATATTCTTCTTGTCTAGGTAACCAGAAAATCAAAATTGCGAATGAATCATTTTCATCTCTTGCAAGGAAAGGTTCAACCCCTATTTCAAAAATTTTGACTTTAGAATCCATCCTTCATGTTTCTAATCTTTCATGCAATCTTCTTTCTATTAATAAATTAACAAGGGACATGAATTGTGTTACTAAGTTTTTCCCATTTTATTGTGAATTTTAGGACCTATGCTTGGGGAGAACGATTGGTAGTGCTAAGGAGATTGATGGACTTTATGACCTTGTTGAGGATCCTATCAAGAGTAGACAAACTCAACTTTTATTTCTTCGCTTGAACATCTAATAATGTTATGACACCATAGGTTAGATTATCTTAGTTTTTCATATTTAAAAAAATTGTCTCCATCTTTGTTTAACAATAAAAATCCGCCAATGTTTCAATGTGAGGTATGTCAACAATCTAAACATCAATGTGCCTACTTTCTTGAACAACCTTATAAAAAAATCTAGACCTTTTGCATTGATACTTAGTGACATTTGGAGACTCTCACGTGTCGTGAACTTAATTGGAACTAGGTGGTTTATCACTTTCATAGATGACCACACTAGAGTTTGTTGGATTTATTTGTTGAAGAAAAAATTAAAGGCAAAAAGAGTGTTTAAAATTTTCCATGCTATGATAAAAACAAAATTTCAAACTTAAATTCAAGTACCTCGGATTGATAATGCAAAGGAATAGTTTAACTATATCCTTGGAGATTATCTACTTGAAAATGGGATCATACACCAATCTAGTTGTTTTGATACCCCACAACAAAATGGGATTGTGGAGAGGAATAACCGTCACTTAATGGAGGTTGCTAGAGCCATCATGTTTACATTAGGGCACCTAAAAGTTTTAAAACCATCACTTAATGGAGGTTGCTAGAGCCATCATATTTACATTGAGGTACCCAAATGTTTTTGGAGAGAAGATGTACTCATGGCCTCTTATCTAACAAACAAGATACCAACTAAAATTCTTGGTTTTAAAACTCCTCTTAATCATTTTTCTAAGGTTTATCCTCATACAAAAATATTTTCCTCAATTCCTTTGAAAATTTTTGGACGTACAACATTTGTTCACATTCATAAAGAACATAGAACTAAGCTTGATCCATGTGCACTTGCCAACTTTTGATGACAACGTGAATCCAAGTCTTTCACATTCTTTTGGTTTGGGTCCTGTTGGGTAAAAAAACTTAGGTTCAAGTTCAACTCTTCAACGGAGTTTTATTGTGCCAAACAATGAAGAATTGTTGATAGGGGGATAATCACTACAAAAAAATCTCAAATTTGAGCGTCGTGTCTACCTAAAAAGGAGAAATCATCAAAGTAATTCAGAAAATCATACTTTTGCCACTATCTAAGAGTCATAACCAATCATAGCGGCCTAGGAAGGTACAATTTTACCTACTCTCTCTTCAAATACAAATTCTAATGCTTCCAATGACCTTGATATTCCCATTGCCCTTAGGAAAGGAACCAAATCTTGTACCATGCATCCTATTTCTAAATATGTGTCACACTATAAGTTGTATAATTCCTTTAGAGTCTTTACTACTAACATGTCTTCTATGAAGATTCCAAAATTTAGACAGGATCATCTAGTTCTTCCTAAGTGGAGAGAAACAGTCATGGAAGAAATGAGGGTTTTTGAAATGAACTTGGGATTTGGTAAGTTTGCCAAGAGGGAAGATAAAAATAGGATGTAAGTGGGTATTTACTATCAAGCATAAGCCCGATAGTTCAGTGGAGAGATATAAAGCTAGGTTAGTTGCCAAGGGCTTCACACAAATCTACAACATTGACCATCAAGAGACGTTTACACTAGTTGCCAAGATGAACACAATTTGAGTCTTATTGTCACTTGCAAACAATCTAAATTGGGCATTACAACAATTAGATGTAAAGAATGCTTTTCTAAATGCAGAATTGGATGAAGAAGTGTATATGGATTTATCCCCTAGTTTTAAGCAATCATTTGGCATTGAAAAAGTCTGTAAATTGAAAAGATCTCTTTATGGGTTGAAGTAGTCCCCAAGAGCATGATTTGATCGTTTCACAAAGTCCATTTAGAATCTTAGGTATATGCAAAATCAGACCGATCACACTATGTTCTACAAACATTCTGGTGACAATAAAATTTCCATCTTGATATTTTATGTAGATGATATCATCTTGATAGGTGATAACATTATGGAATTAGAGAAATTAAAGGGGGCACTTGCTAAGGAACTTGGAGTTAAAGATATTGGGCAATTCAAATACTTCCTTGATATGAAAGTTGCAAGGTCTTGAGGTGGTATATTTGTTTCTCAACAAAAATATACTCTAGACTTGCTTAAAGAAACAAGAATGTTGGGTTGTAAACTAGCTAATACACCAATTGATCCTAATAGGAAATTGGGGCAAACAGAGTTAAGCTCAAGTGTGTATAAAGGACACTATCAGCGTTTGATGGGTAAACTGATATACTTATCATATACACATCTTGATATAGCGTTTGTAGTTAGTATGATCAACTAGTTTATGCAATCACCTACTGAAGAATGTTGTGAAGTCGTGTATCAAGTTCTGAAGTATCTGAAAGGAAGCATAAGGAAAGGATTATTGTTCAAGAAAAAAGGGCATATGTAGATTGAGGTGTATATTGATGTTGATTGGGCATGAGATAACTAGGATAGAAGATCAACTTCAGGTTATTGCACCTTTATTGGAGGGAACTTGGTAACTATAAGAAGTAGGAATAAAATGTTGTTACTCAAAGTAGTGCAGAAGCCGAATTTCAGGTCATTGCTCATGGAATTTGTGAACTCATTTGATTGAAGAGGATATTAGAAGAATGAAGGATTCCTTATGAGAAACCTATGAAATTATATTGTGATAATAAGGTAGCAATTAACATAGTTCACAATCCAATTCAACATGATAGAACTAAGCATGTTGAAGTGGATCGTCATTTCATCAAGGAAAAACTTGAGGGGAACTTAATTTGTATGCCATATGTTTCTATAGAAAAATAGGTAGCGAATATCCTAACTAAAGGCCTTCAAAAGCAGTTGTTTGAAGTTCTAGTAAACAAGCTGGGAATGTTAAAACATCTTCAAACTAGCTTGAGGGGGAGTGTGGAAAATCATAAAATATGTGGGAGATTTGATTTAGTGTTGCAAATGGGATATTGTGATTTGATTTAGTGAAGTAAATTGGGAGATAGAATCAGCTAAGTCAATGTTTCTAATTTAGTTTTTATCTTTTCCTGATTTTAGGGTACTAATTATTTACACAACTATATCTTTTTATTTTCTTCATTTTGCATGTACTCAAGAGTAATCCTATATATATGTTGTAATCCTAAACTTCAAAGACATAGAGGAACAATTTTTCTCTGTAAACTTTCAAATGGGTCTGTGTGAAAAATCCAGAGAGTGATGCATACACCAAAGTCAATATTTAACTTGAACTTAGTAAGACAACTTGATGATGAGGGTCGTAATGTGACATTTATTGGTGGGACGTGGTAAGTGTTGGGAATTTCGGATTGCCCCGTTTCTTGACCTTGAATCTAATAGAGTGAATGCATCTGACTTAGGGCTCTCTAAATCCTAATCAAAGCAAAAACATGGCTTTCAAAAACCAATTAGATATTTAATCTAAAGAGAATTGAAAACATATCTGGATCTAGATGTTTCCAAATCAATTCCAAATCGCAAAAGATGTTGAAGAATCCAAAACCGTAGAAACTTTGAGAAGCTCATCTACTTGGTGTTCTTCCATCCAATCACACCTTACAGAGTACTAGGCATGACAAAAGTGTGGATTTTTCTCTTTTTAGAGGGTGGCTAGGGTTTCTCTCTGGAGGCTCTCGCCGGAAGAAGTCAAGTAAAAGTTTGAAGACCTAACCTGAAAGAGAATATTTATAAGGTTCCCTGTGGGCTTAAGTGACTTGGGTGCAAATTTAGCTTGGGTCATTTAATCCACCCAATGGGCTCTAATTAATTAATTAGCCTAATTTATAAGATAATTCATAAAATATAGTGCAATCTTACTTTTTTTTACCAAAATGCCCTTATGCACACTTATGAACATGAAACTCAAATCTCTTAAAACAAATGTGTTATATCATGAATTGGATGCTTGATTGGAGCCAAAATATGTGCTTTAATGGCATATATTCGATATGATTTGTGCACCAAACGACACTTAAATCACCCAAATTTGGGGTACTTTCTGAAGTCCATAGGCATACTATATATCGTTTCGAAGCTCGGGAAGTCAAGAGTCTAACACTTTAAATGGTGTGCAAATCGAAGCTGAAATGAAAAAGTTATGGCCATGTGAAGACAACTACGTAAAGCTGAAGGGTCATTTAGAAATGATTTCGAAATTCAACTTGTGAATTTGAAATCCAACTTATGAATTTGAAATCCAAATCGAAATGACCTCAATTTCGAATTCACCCACTACCACTTTGATGTTTTGCCTCCTCTATCTCGGGAATTGCATCTAGGGCACTCCATCTGCCTTAAGTGGAACCCACACGACTAGAAATTACCATTTTATTATTTTTAATCATTTTTAGATAATTATTTTTGTAATAAGTGACCAATGAGAGTGTGCCACATGTTAGGTAATTGATGATATTATATAAACTCTCTTAGTTCTAGGTTTTAGAAATCTTGGATCTTTTTTCGAAGAGTTTGACATTGAAAGTGGAAGAAGACGAAAACTTTGATTTGTTTTTTTTTTCTTCTGTATTAAATATATCGTTTTTAGTTTCTTTTGATTCAAATTATGGATTTTTACCCTATTATGGATTGTGAATGTAACATAACCCCTATAAGAGGCTAAGAAGCCAACTTGGGGCTTGAAGCATGAAAACCTAAGGGTTAGGAAACCTATAAGGACAATGGGTAAATTATTATAACAATGAGATTAATTATTGATTGGGTGACAATTTATCAATTTTTTTATCCTCTCCTCGTGAGTTAATTTAGGGAATGATACGGTAGATTATTACCCGATACTAGTGATTCTTGGTAATTCTTAATCATTAATTATCCTCGTCTTCCTTATCGTTATTTGCCCCAAAACAAAGCTATAAGGAGTAGGAATGGTTAAAAAGCCAAATCTTAAACTGGTAATCAATCTCATTCATTTGATGGTTTTAGGAACCTGTTTTAAAAAGGAAAAATTAGGTTTCAAATGCAATTTTGAGTTATAGAACTCAAATTGATCGCGAGCAGCCAAAGATCCCAAAACCTTAAGATCACTTTACTAAAGAAACCCTTGTTCTCTCTATTTCTATACCTTAAGTTGGATTGTGGAAAGCCCCAAACTTGAATCGATTGAATTAAAAATCAATATTCATTTTGTTATTAATTTAGTTTCATTCACTTAATCTTATTTCACAAAAGATAATTCTCAAATTGTTTTTCACTTTAGGATTTAAACAAAAGCAATTCATTTATTCTAGTTGTTAGCTGTATATATCTGTACATACCATAATTTGGTTGTTTCCTTAGGGATAATACCTTCCTAATTTAGGACTCTCAATTGTATATATAAACAAGTATTATTCATCTAATAAAGATACAAGGAATTGAGAAATACCTTGATTCTAATTACATGGTATCAGAGCCACGTTTGGTTCAAGGGAATTTTCTGGGTTTTGGGTTTTGTTCCTAACAATCTGGAACAGTAACCTGTTACCTTTTTTGTTAGTTTGGATTGCGTCACCGCCGACCCAGGGAGGAGCGCATTCTTGTTTCCGGAGCGTGGGAGCGCTTGAGGCCGCCGTTTCTTCACCGATTTGACTTTCAGACGTTTCCCATCTCTCGATCTGACTTTCCGACGTTTCTCATCCGGTGTTCGATCAACTGTTGAGAGGAACATCTCCTTGGCAGTTTACAATTTACGTCGATCGAGGGATCGCAAAGATTCATCGACGACTGAAAGATTCATCGACGACTGCGGAATCGCTGTCGCTAGTCCGGCGAACTCTGCCCCTCGATTCACCTTCCTGAGACGCCTTCTTCTCAGATCCCGCCACCCTCTCACGCCTTCTCTCCGCCGCCGAAGCGACGCCGTCGTCCGAGATCATTGAAAGCCCCGGCCTCCACTCTTCTCGGGCCCGACACACGACCCACGTTTGTCAGCAGCCCTGACGAGACCTCTGTCTCAGGCTCGTGCTGCCGAGCTCCAGTGCCGGAGCCGATCCAGTTGAACTGCTCCTCTTAGCAACCGGACCGATCTGAGTTTCTTCGCCCACCTTGGTCTTGGTCGCCACGACTCACAACTTTCAGGGTGAGAAAGAGAGGGAGTCAAGGGTTTGACGCACGCTTTTGACCCTTTGACGCTTTTGACACCTTGTAAGAGAGGTACTTGTCTCTTTCTTCTTGTAGTGGTAAATTGCAATTTCTGGTCTGGCTGATTACTTTGGAGATTAAATTTTATTATCATGGAAGAGAGTAAGAATTCTGTTGCTGATATAGTGCCTATTGTGTAAAAAATAACTGAACACAAATTAAATGGGTCTAATTATATTGAATGGAGCAAGACTATCAAAATTTATTTGAGAAGTGTTGCTAAAGATGACCACTTGACTGAGGAACCTCCTAATGATCACACTAGAAAACTTTGGATGCAAGATGATGCACGGTTATTTCTGCAGATGAAAAACTCTATTAATAGTGATATTGTTGGTCTGCTGAGTCATTGTGAATTTGTTAAAGAGCTAATGGATTATCTTGATTTTCTGTACTCTGGAAAAGGAAATGTATCTCGGATGTATGATGTATGGAATGCCTTTCATTGTCCTGAGAAGGGAGCTAAATCCCTTACTGCATATTTTATGGACTTCAAGAAGGTATATGAGGAATTGAATGCACTTATGCCTTTCAGTCCGGATGTTAGAGTACAATAGGCTCAAAGGGAACAGATGGCTGTTATGAGTTTCTTATCCGGTCTCCCATCTGAGTTTGAGACTGCAAAATCTCAGATTTTTTCTGGTTCTGACATTGGTTCCCTTCAGGAAGTTTTCAGTAGAGTTCTACGAACTGAGAATGTCTCATCTTCTCAGCACACCAATGTTCTTGTTGCAAAAGGAGAAAATGCAGAAAATGCAAGAAGGGTGAATAACAGGGGCGGAAACAGGGCATTTGAAAATCGTGGCAATGATTCAAGTACAATTGTGTGTTTTTACTGCCATGAGGCTGGCCATACCAAGAAGAACTGCAGGAAATTGCAAAATCGAAATCGGAGAATTCAAACTGCCAATGTTGCTACATCTGATACTGCTACATTTTCAGACTCCTCAGACAAGATCGTCACAATGACAGCAGAAGAGTTTTCTAAATATTCACAGTATCAAGACGCACTGAAAGCATCTACTCCTGTTAGTGCTCTGGCAGAGTCAGGTAAAACATGTCTTGTCTCCTCCTCAAACAAATGGATAATTGATTCAGGTGCCACAGATCATATGACAGGTAATCATAAAACTTTCTCTACCTTCAGAACACATTCTACTCCTCCTGTTACTGTTGCTGATGGTTCTACCTATGAGATTAAAGGGTTTGGGACTGTGAAACCAACATCTTCTATTACGTTATCTTCTGTGTTAAACTTACCAAATTTGGCCTTTAACCTAATCTCTGTCAGTAAACTTACCAAAAATCTGAATTGTAGTGTCTCATTTTTCCCTGATCATTGTGTGTTTCAGGATCTTATGACGAAACGGACATTTGGTAAAGGACATGTATCTGATGGGCTCTATATTCTTGACGAGTGGGTGCCTCGACCAGTTGCGTGTGTCAGTACTGCCTCTCCTGTTGAAGCTCATTGTCGGTTAGGACATCCTTCTCTACCGGTGTTGAAGAAATTATGTCCTCAGTTTGATACTTTACCTTCATTAGATTGTGAGTCGTGTCATTTTGCGAAGCATCATCGTAGTTCTTTAGGCCCAAGGCTTAATAAACGGGCTGAGTCTTTGTTTGAGTTAGTACATTCTGATGTTTGGGGTCCGTGTCCTGTTACTTCTCAAACTGGGTTTCGATATTTTGTTACCTTTGTGGATGATTTTTCTCGAATGACTTGGATTTATTTTATGAAGAATCGTTCAGAAGTATTTTCTCATTTTTGTGCCTTCTCTGCTGAGATTAAAACCCAATATGATGTGTCTGTGAAAATATTAAGAAGCGATAATGGAAAAGAATATGTGTCTAACTCATTTCAGAATTACATGAGTCACAATGGGATTCTTCATCAAACATCTTGTGTTGATACTCCTCAAAATGGGGTTGCTGAAAGAAAAAACAGGCATTTACTTGAGACAACTCGTGCCCTCATGTTCCAGATGAAGGTTCCAAAACAGTTTTGGGCTGATGCAGTTTCCACAGCTTGCTTTCTGATCAACCGTATGCCCACTGTAGTGCTTAAAGGTGATATTCCGTACAAAGTAATACATCCACAGAAATCCCTTTTTCCACTTGAACCAAGAATTTTTGGATGTACATGCTATGTTAGAGATACAAGGCTTTTTGTTACTAAACTTGATCCTAAGGCGTTACAGTGTGTTTTCTTGGGGTACTCAAGACTGCAAAAGGGCTATAGATGTTTCTCGCCTGATCTCAATAAGTATCTAGTATCAACGGATGTTGTGTTTACAGAAGACACATCCTTTTTCTCTTCACCCACAAGTTCTGCAAGTGAGGAGGATGAAGAATGGCTTGTGTATCAAGTGGTTAATTCAAGACCAACTGTTGGGCAATCAAGTGTGGTTGATTCTGATGCATCTCTTGCTCATTTGGGTCCTGTTGTTAATATTCCTCCTGCTCCAGACAAACCACCAATTGTTCAGGTGTACTCTTGGCGCCCAGTGACAACCGATACATGTCCTGCACCAGCTCCTTCGTCATCTGATCCTTCCAGTGATCTCGACCTTCCTATTAGTCTTCGAAAAGGTAAACGACACTGCAAATCTATCTATTCCATTGCTAACTTTGTGTCTTATGATCACCTGTCATCTTCCTCAAGTGTCCTTATAGCCTCTATAGATTCTATTTCAGTACCTAAAACTGTTACAGAGGCCCTGAATCATCCTGGTTGGAAGAATGCAATGCTTGAAGAAATCTATGCATTGGAGGATAATCATACATGGAAACTTGTTGATTTGCCTCAAGGAAAGAAAGTTGTTGGCTGCAAGTGGGTCTTTGCGGTAAAAGTTAATCCTGATGGCTCTGTGGCACGACTGAAAGCCAGGCTTGTAGCTAGAGGATATGCTCAGACATATGGAGTAGACTATTCTGATACTTTCTCTCCAGTTGCCAAACTCAATTCAGTTCGACTATTTATTTCTATTGCTGCTTCCCAACAGTGGATGATACATCAGTTAGACATCAAGAATGCTTTTCTTCATGGTGATCTAGAGGAAGAGGTCTATCTGGAGCAACCTCCTGGGTTTGTTGCTTAGGGGGAGTATGGGAAGGTTTGTCGTCTGAAAAAAGCTCTCTATGGATTGAAGCAGAGTCCCCGTGTTTGGTTTGGAAAATTCAGTAAGGAGATTCAAGCATTTGGCATGAACAAGAGCGAGAAAGATCACTCCGTTTTCTACAAGAAATCAGCTGCTGGTATCATACTTCTTGTGGTCTATGTCGATGATATAGTTATTACAGGAAATGATCATGCAGGAATCTCTGATCTTAAGACATTCATGCATTCCAAGTTTCATACAAAGGACTTGGGTGAACTGAAGTATTTCCTGGGAATAGAAGTATCAAGGAGCAAGAAAGGGATGTTCTTATCACAGAGGAAGTATGTGCTTGATCTGCTTAAAGAGACCGGTAAGATAGAAGCAAAGCCATGTACTACCCCGATGGTTCCTAATGTACAACTTATGCCAGATGATGGAGATCCCTTCTACAACCCTGAAAGGTATCGGAGAGTGGTTGGGAAGCTGAATTATCTCATCGTGACGCGACCAGATATTGCATATGCAGTAAGTGTTGTTAGTCAGTTCACATCTGCGCCTACAATAAAGCATTGGGCGGCTTTAGAGCAAATTTTGTGCTATCTAAAGAAGGCTCCTGGTCTAGGCATACTATATAATAGTCAGGGACACACTCGCATTGAGTGTTTTTCTGATGCGGATTGGGCAGGTTCTAAGTTTGATAGAAGATCCACTACAGGTTATTGTGTGTTCTTTGGCGGGAATCTAGTGGCTTGGAAAAGTAAGAAGCAGAGTGTTGTATCCCGTTCGAGTGCAGAATCTGAGAATAGGGCCATGGCACAGGCTACTTGTGAAATCATATGGATACATCAACTCTTATGTGAAGTGGGAATGAAGTGCACAATGCCAGCAAAGCTTTGGTGTGACAATCAAGCCGCTCTTCATATTGCTGCGAACCCAGTCTATCATGAAAGAACCAAACACATTGAGGTCGATTGTCACTTCATTCGTGAAAAGATTGAGGAAAATCTAGTCTTTACTGGCTATGTGAAGACTGGAGAGCAACTTGGGGATATTTTTACAAAAGCTCTAAATGGAACTCGAGTTGAGTACTTTTGTAACAAGCTGGGCATGATCAACATCTATGCTCCAGCTTAAGGGGGAGTGTTAGCTGTATATATCTGTACATACCATAATTTGGTTGTTTCCTTAGGGATAATACCTTCCTAATTCAGGACTCTCAATTGTATATATAAACAAGTATTATTCATCTAATAAAGATACAAGGAATTGAGAAATACCTTGATTCGGTTACACTAGTATTGACAATTTCCATAAGCCAGTCCCTGAGGATGATACCTAGAGTACTACAAAAGCCGTAGTGATTCTTTCTCTAATTTTTTCTTGACCAGAGTTGCTACGTAAAAAAGCTAAGTATTTTTGTACAGCAGAGAAGTTCGATCAATGCTCGAGCAAGGACCCTTTAGACCCATAAGAAAATATTGGCTTCTTTAGAATCCAATTTTGAAGTTAATTCAACGCTCAAATAAAGAAAATCAATTGCACTCTAATATCCTACGAAAGTGCAACAAGGCGAAATTCGGGTTCGTGACTTACTATCCACTATATGTAGACCCCCCATGAACTGGTGTTTGTAATCTAACAAGGTAGTGTTGTCACCTATCAACATTACCTCTCAAATCCTTGAATTGCAGATCCACCTATTATGTGATCAATTGACATATTTTAGCTCTAAGGAGCATATGTCAAATTTCGACTATAGAAAATACTATAATCATAGTCTTCTAGATCACATATCCTTTGAATCACCTAAGGGAATACACTGTATCAATCCCATGAAATATCATGGTGCCTTCATTAAGAATATTTATTGCCACTAGCCTTCATCAACAGTGACTCAATTCATAAAGATATATGATCACCTTAAAGTTTCACTCATAAGTCTTAAGAGCCTCCTGTTGACTTTAGCACAAACTCAATATCCTCTCAAGGTTGAGAGTACATCTAGTATAGTAGTTTGGTGAATCATGACAACTGATAACCTTGTGTCATGATTCACCATAGGTTTTGTCCAATGTGTAACCATATACACTAGTGCACTGACAATGAGAAACCTATCCCAACAGATAAAACAAGTCAACCCTCTAATTAGGAGGTAGCATACTAGAGTCCTTGTTGATTGCCCAAATCCATGAACCGACTATGAAGAACTTATCATCTTGCAAGAATCCATCACTTGTATTTTTGTACAACTCTTAATGCTCCTAAGTCATGTACACTATAAGCGATATGGGTAGAAATGATCAAATAACCAATTAATGCAAATAGAATGAAAACGGGAAACAAAAACATAAATAAATGAATTTATTAATGAATATAAAAATTGTTACATCATGTCATGCTTTATAGGGCTCTATCCTAACAAAAGGTTACCACGGGAGCCATGGTTGTCAATTGAGGAAATAAAACTGGAACACTGTTACTACTGTTGATGTTAATGTTAATTTAGATTTATAACATTGTAGGCTTAGGCATATAAGCAAGAAGGGAATGAAAGTGCTTCTATCAACGGAAACCTACCATGATTGAAATCTATTAAACATAGTTTGTGTGAAGGTTGCATCTTTGGCAAGCAAAAAAGGCTAGTTTTTCTAAAGTTGGAAGGGAATCAAAAGTAGAAAAATTGGAGTTGGATCATACTCATGTGAAGTGATTACTATTTGATAATGGGGAAGAATACATTGATGAAGAATTCAAGTAGTATTGTGCTGATAACGAGATTAAGATTAGGAAAAACCATTCTAAGAAAACCTCAATAGAATGGTGTGACAGTAAGGATGAACACCCTAAATGAGTATGCTAGGAGCATGAGATTGCATGTAAAGTTGCCGAAGATATTCTAGGCTAAAGCAGTTAGCACTACAACCCATTTGATCAAGAAAGGACCCATAGTAGTAAACTTGATCCAAAATCTAAAAAGTGTTTTTTATTGACAATAGTGATAGCGAGTTTGGTTATCGCTTTTGGGATGACCAAAATCGTAAGTTACCAGGATTAGAGATGTTATTTTCAATGAATGAATGATATGCAAGGAAAGGTTTGACATAAAATCTAAACGCACATGATGTAAAGTTAAAAATCTAGAAATAGTTTAGTTGAAATATTTCCTAATAAATGAGTTATAGAATAGTGATTAAGAATATTAAGAAAACATGACCTGAGAGGTGAACTCACACACCACACATACTACCGTGACTAAACTTGGGAGATCTTCCAAAAACATCAGACAACCACAAAGAGACTTCCCTTCATTATTCTTCATTTTGTTAACTGATAGAGATGAATCATAAATTTATGAGGAAGTGATGAAAACTCAAAAGCTATTATAGCTACTATCAAAGTAGATTACAACCAAGTTACTCCAAACACTGTTGAGGCCAAGATTTCTTAAGGAAAAATCTAGGAAAAACCCTTTGCATAAGTTGAAACCAGAAAGTTCTGGTTAATCACTTGTATTTTTTCTGGATAATCATTAAAAGTCCTTACAATAAGCAAGCTCTTCTCTTTTATAATGATAATCCTCAACTACTTTCTGAAGGTTTCCAAGACACAATTAGTAGCCTTTAATAACCAAAAACTGACCTTTTGACTTCTAATTTAATAACAAACTTTTCCCATGCAAACTTTTGATATTTTCAAACTTGTCATAAATTGCCTATTAATGATTGCATCAGGAAGCCATACAGGCTTATGAATCAGTCAAGTGGGGGCTAGCTATGAGGGATGAGATGGACTCTTTATTATCAAATTAGACATGACACTTGGCTAAGCTATGGAAATGCAATAAGGCATTGAATAACAAATGGGTTTACCGTGAAAGAACATGATAACAATAAGCAACATAAAGTAACATTGGTTGTAGAATGGTTTCAATAGAAGGAAGACATTGATTATACTGAAATATTCTTTAAGTGGTAAAAACAACCTTCCTTCATGGTAACTTAAAGGAGGAAATTTATATAAACCAACCACAAGGAAAGTTTTGAAGAACAAGGTAAGGAGAGAAGGTGTGCAAACTTCAAAATAGTTTATATGGTCTAAAATAGGCTCTAAGACAATGGTATTAGGTTCATGAGTAATAACAGGTTCTTAAGGTGCCGGTCAAATCATTGTTACTATGCTAAGAAATGATATAACTTCTACATTATCCTATTGTTATATGTTGATGACATGCTGATTACAGAGACTTGCATATAGGAAATTGATATGCTAAAAATGGAGTTGTCAAAGGAGTTTGGAGTGAAGGACCTAGAGCTCGCAAAACAAATCCTTGGGATGAGGATTACTAGGGATAGGGTGCACGACTTCTCAAAACTATCACAAGAAGAATATGTGAATAAAGTGCTTAGTAGATTCAATATGGATGGAGCAAAGCTCATGACCACTCCTTTGACTAGTCATTTTAAACTATTCAAAGAGCAGTTACCCTTGACAAAGCAGGAGCGGGCTTATATGACCAAGGTACCTTATGTTTTTGCTATTAGTAGTCTTGTGTATGCTATGATGTGTATCAGGCTCGATATAGCACATGTAGTGGGAGTTGCAAGTAAAGATATGAGCAATTTGAGAAAACAACATTGGGAAGCAGTAAAAAGGATTCTCAAGTATTTACAAGGTATCATAGATCCAACCTTATATTTCAGGAAATCAAACTTCGGTCTGTAAGTCTATGCTGATGTTGATATGGCTAGTGATAGTGACAATAAGAACAACACTGCTTGATATGTAAACATGGTTGGAGGTAGAACAATCAGTTGGGTCTCAAAATTGCAAAATATTGTTGTTCTCTCTACTATTGAGGTGGACTATATTTCTATGATAGAAGATAGTAAGGAGTTGCTATGCTAACAAAGTTTCTAAGAGGAGTTCAACCAGTAACATATGAAGAATATTAATGAATATTTGAAGGGCTATTTTAGGTATTCTACACTGTGTATTAGCTTCTCCCATTTTTGCATTATATAAGGAATTATTAAGGCGGCTGATTTTGAGGGAGAACAAAAGAGAGGTGATTATTGTAATGCATGAGATCACCCTATAATAATTAATTATTATTATTTTTATTATTATAGTGGAAAATTTACAGCAGTAAAATGAACGTAACTCAAACATTGAGAGTAAATCATTATAAATCCTATGTGTTGTCATTTCTATTTATTGTATGTTATTTCTCTCATAAATAAGGATTCACTCCTAACACTTATGTTTCAGAATTTTAAAATAAATTTTAACACCATATACATGGGCAATAAACATTAAACATCCAACATGCATAACATTATAAAGAAAAAAGAAAAAAAAGAAAAAATTCGCAAAATATAGCATGTGTTAAATTTGTTCATCTTCACATTCTAAATTATGCTACTTTGGACATTAGAATTCAACAGAATTAATCAAGATATAAATGTCACACAATATAATTACATAAACTTTAAAAAGATATGCTATATAGTATAGCATCCACCCATTTGTCCTACTTTTTCAAAATTCATGGTGTTAGTATATAGTGTCATGTCTATGTTTATGTCCATGCCACATAGAAATTGATTGTTTCAAAAACCATACCTTAGCAAATTCTTCAAGAAGCATTTCTCTCACAAATGTCCCCTGCCAAAGTTTCAGAATAAAAACAAAATAGAAAGTTCACAATTTGACTTTATTCTGATGACCTAGCAAGTTCACAAAAAATTATGAAAGAGAAAACATGATAGTTACCTTTTCAGTTAATGTAAAAGAAAGAATCTGTTTAACAACCAACCGGGAATCAGTGCCTTCCATCTGTTTTGTAACCAAGGCCCTCTCTGTTCTGGCACGAAGAGACTGTCACAAAAGCATTTGAGTTTCTGAATTAACAAAATTATCTGGATGAAATAAAAAATTACAAAATAAAAATTAGAAAAGAAATATGGAGACTCAAAACTTTGACAATACTTTGTCACTTATAGTAAACACACACAAGATTAAGATAGTGGCTGATGCAATCCCTTTAGATGGTGCTAAGCACCAATTAAGTGGGCCAGCTTGCAGATGTAGAAAGACAGGAAGCATTTCACTATTGGAGCAAGTAACTATCACCATTATTTTAAAACCCAGACCAACCAGTTGGTTTAATTTGAACGAGTAATCCTACCTTAGCTAACTGGATTACACCTATTTGCTGAATTGATCCGGAAACCTGGTTGGTTCAGTAAAAAAGACAGCCTGGGTGATTCAACTTGAACCAGATTGAACCTTATTCATATCAGTAACTAAATTTTATTTTAAGCATAATATTATCAAATGGCATAGAACAAGAATGAACTAACCCAGAGTCCTTTCCAGATCAATAGTCAATCCAGGTTCTGCAAATAACCAGTTCCTTTTTACCTATTTGTTTCCTCTTCATCTTCATATGCTTGAAAACCAAGACCATCAATGTTTATGTAGTATATTTATCTGGAGGAGGTCAGCCATGTGGGATGATGAGGTGTCTAAATTTGAGGGTAGACAAGAGTGGGTTGGAGAGTCAAGTAATGTTCTTGTATCAAAAACTCAAAAAGAATCCAGAGGATCTAGGAGAGCATGTCTTTTAGTTTTGTTGAACTACCAATTTTCCTAAAAGCTTAAGCTTAAGTATTTGGGCTCACAACATATATCATGCCCTCTAACAAGTTTTATCTGTTGTAGGAAATGGAGCCTCCTATGATACTGTAAAAAGTTAACTCCAATGTCAATTACCAACATGGAAGCTTCTAGTAACATGAGTGTCCTGCACCCAATGAGCTTTAATGCATGTCAATTTTGGTTTGGTGAGCGTCTAACTCTAATAATCAAACCAAGATTCTCAAAAAAATTCCAAATTAATTAGTGGGGAGAGGCTAGTCTCATCACTAAAGGGTACTAAGTCTACATAGGACTCCATGGTCTCTAATCCCAACTTGCAAAGATCTATTAGCATAAGAATGTAATGTTAAATAGGTTAACTTCAAGAGAGTATAGAAGATTATTATATGTTCATTATCTTAGAAGAATATGAAGCTTTTTCTGGAAAAAAAAATGAAGCAATCACTTCCTTTAGGCCCAAATAGCATTGGTTCCACCAAGAAGTGAAGTAGGAGAACCTATTAGTCATCTGTCACAGGTGGTCATTTACATTCCATCAACATCTATATTTCATGAATATCCAACTTAGGTATCTATTTGAAAATAGGCCTCTTTGCAGCTTGGAAAGAATTTTAGTGAGCATGTGAGAAAGTATGAAGGGGCCACATGGCATATTCATCCAAAGGTGAAAAAAAACCACCTAGTCTCTTGCTAGTAGAAAACCATTGTGGTTGCATGACACCAAATCCTAAGACAAGTGGTGCTATATGTTAGATAGATCAAGGCCTATTTTCAGTAAAATCTTTCTTTTTAACCTTGTCCAACCTTTCAAATCTTGCCCATTTCCCTTTAGCAAAATTCATTTGAAAATCTACAACCCCATCCAAGACTATGGCCTTTGCATGGCTAATGGCCAACAAGAAGGTGAATACTAATAACTTGCTATAGGTGAGAAGATTGTACAAAACTCTTAGTCTTGACCATTGCACAATGTGTATGGAGAGTGAGGATCGATTGACCATCTGTTCTTACATTGCGCTATGACTTTGTGGCTTTGGAGCAGACTCTTCAAACTAGCTAGTCTCGATTGGGTTTCTCTTAGGAGCATAGATGACATGACGACTACTATCCTGTAAAAGTTTTTAGCAAAGTGCTTGTTTCACCCTAATTTGCATAGTAAAAAAATTTGAGGAAGAAGGAAAAAAAAAACTTCTTTTATTTTTCTCACACTATTTAAATTAATAATTGTATCGATATTTATACATGAATGACTAAGGTCATTTTCCTTAAAAAAAGAAATCTAATATTTGATTTTAGGAGAAAGTATCTCAAAAAATCATGAAATAAAATTAGAATAGGAAACCATTGTATGTGGTATAGTTGGTAGTACAGCTAGGCGGTACAACTGTATGCACAGTTGTACTTACCGAATTTCCACTCTCCCCCTTAAGCTGGGTTGTAAATGTTGATCATTCCAAGCTTGGATCTCAAGTCTTCAAAGTTGGTTGTAAGAATGCTTGTTGTCTAGAGAGTTGTTGGAGTGTAAACCAATGAAATCATCCCTTCTTCCATCTTCTCCTTAATAAAATGACGATTTATCTCCACATTCTTTGTCCAATTATGATGAACCAGGTTCCTAGTGATACTTATGGCAGCTTGATTGTCATAGAACATCTTCATGGAATCTTCTACTAGAATTTTCAGTTTGTTTAAGAGTCTCTTTAACCACATTCCTTCACAAATTTCATGTGTAATAGCTCTAGATCCTGCTTCTGCATTACTCCGAGCTACAACAAATTGTTTCTTGCTTCACCAAGTAACCAAATTCCCCCAAACATAGGTGTAGTATCTTGAGGTTGATCTTCAGTCAATTATGGAGCTAACCCAGTTTGCATTTGAAAAAATTTCAATATTTCTCTTCTGTGTTCTTTTGAAATAAACTCCCTTTCTTGGAGTTATTTTGAGATATCTTAGAATATGATATACCATTTTCATATGTTCCTTAACTGGATTGTTCATGAATTGACTAATTATGTTGACCGAAAAAGTAATGTCTAGTCTTGTATGAGAGAGATAGACGAGTTTCTCCACAAGTCTTTGATATCTCCCTTTATCCACTAGAGCACTTCCTTTGACCATTCCTAGTTTAGTAGTGTAGTCCATAAGTGTGTTTGCAGGTTTACAACCAAGCATCCTAGTTTCCTTTAGCAAATCTAGGATATACTTATGTTGGGAGACTACAATACCCATTTTTGATCTAACAATTTCCATCATAAGAAAATATTTAAGATTTCCCAAGTCTTTAATTTTGAACTCATGGGAAAGAAAACTCTTGAGCTTGCCTATTTTTTCTACATGATCTCCAGTTAGGATTATGTCATCCACATAAACAGTGATAATGACAATTCTTCCTTTAGTACTGTGCTTTACAAATAGTGTGTGGTCAGATTGACACAGGGAGTAACCAAACCTCTTTATAGCTTTGGTGAAACGATCAAACCAAGTTCGGAGATTGCTTGAGACCATATAAAGATTTTTTTAGTCTACAAACTATGCCAATGTTTGTTTCAATCTCAAGACCTGAAGGAATTTCCATGTACACTTTTTCTTCTAAGTCACCATTGAGGAAGACATTCTTGATGTCCAGTTAATGAAGAGGTTAATCTTAGTTAACAGCTAACAACAACAGAATATGAATTGTGTTTAATTTGGCAATTGGAGCAAAGGTTTCTCATTAGTCAATTCCATAGGACTGTGTAAATCTCTTATCAACTAGCCGAGCTTTGTACATGTCAACACTCCCATCTACTTTGTACTTGATTGTGAAGATCCAATTACTCCCGAACGGATTCTTTCATTTTGAAAGTTCAACAAGCTCCCATGTCCCATCCTTTTCAAGAGCTCAGGTCTCTTCCTTGATGGTTGCCTTCCATTTAGGCATTTGTAGGGCTTCCTAGATATTGTTGGGAATTTCAATATCCGTAAAACTGGTAACAAAAGCCCGATAACCTGGTGACAAAATTTTATAGGAGATAAAGTTAAAAATTAGATGATTTGTGCAAGATCTTACTCCTTTCGTTTTGACAATTAGCAAATTGAGCTCATCATCTTTTGACTCATTAAGATTAGAATCAATGTTACCTCAGTGTGCCTCTTCTAGGACTGAATTCGGTTCGCTTTCATGTACTAGTCCGAGATGTATTTGTTGTTCTATATCTCCTTGAGACTTCTTCTTTTTCCTTGAGTAGACAATGAACTCATTGCTATTGACAGTTTGAGATTGATTTGGGTGAAAAGGAGTATTTGGCTCAGTGCCTACAAATTCAATAGTTTGGAGTGGGACACTTAGAGTAGGAAAGATAGGGTTAGAGTTGTGAACAATAATAGACTCAAGTGTTTGAGGTTTGGTCATAGTTTTTGTTTCCCAAAACTAGTATTCTTGAATTCTAATCTCCCCTTGAATATCGATTTTGGAGTAATAGGACTGATTTTCAAAGAATGTCACATCTATGGAGGTGTAGAACCTTTTTGTGATGGGAGAGTAACACTTATAACCTTTCTGGTTTGGAGAGTATCTTAGAAAAATACACTTAGTGGCCCTAGGATCAAGCTTACTTCAATGTTGTTGGGGAATATGAACAAAGGCTGAGCGAATAGAGGAAATGAGCCGAGTCCTAGGGTATGATTTGAGAAAGACTTTGCACAGTGTTTAAAAACTCAGGACATGGGTAAATATTCTATTGATGAAATAGGCTGTAGTAAGTATAGCTTCTCCCCAAAAATTTTTGGAACATGGGAGGAGAGCATAAGTGCCCTTGCAACTTCTAACAAGTGTCTATTCTTTCTCTTAGCTATCCCATTTTGTTGAGTATTAATGCAAAAACTTTGATGAACTATACCTTCTTTTAAATAATATCTTGCATTTTTAGTTTTTAACGCTAGAATTTTGGCATAAAACTGGATTTGGATCATGTTATAAAAATTTTCGAAAATTTGTCCTACTTTGGATTTTTCTTTCATCAAGAATATCCAAGAAATGCTAGTATGATTATCTACAAAGGACACAAACCATCTAGTCCCAGTTATTTTTTTTTATCTTAGATGATCCCCAAACATCACTATATATCGTGGAAAAAGGGTGATATGGTTTGTATGGTTGAATTGGATAAGGCTTGTGAACATGCTTACATAATTGATAAATTTCACATTGAAAACTATATGGACTTTTAGTGAATAATGATGGAAAGAGTTTTTTGAAATACAAGAAACTAGGATGTCGTAAATAATAATGTCATAACATAACATCATTATCTTTATTAGAACTAAAGACAGACCTTTTTTCACCAACTATCAGTTGAGATTGTCTTTCAATATAATTAGTCACTTTGAAAATATAGCGTCTTGAATACACCTTAGCATTGCCAATCGTCTTCCTCGAATTCAAATCTTGAAAAAACAATGGTTTGGGAAAATTTTAGTAACATAGTTCTTTTCTTGAGTGAGTTTACTAATGGAAAAAAACTACAATCCAAGTTTGGAACCAAAAGAACAAAGTCAAGAGTTAGGTCCTTAGAGACGACAATAGAACCTGTACGAGCCACCTTTGAGAGAGAACCATCAGCTATATGAAAAGTATAATTCCCATAATAAAGCGTATAATTTTGAAAAATTGTGGCATCTCTAGTCATGTGATCAAAAGCTCCTGAGTCAAAACAACCAATGACTTAAATTTTCTTTTTTACTTTTAGGGCAACAAGAAAATTACCTTTTTGAGCTAAGGATCTGGATCCGATGATAGAATTGAAGGAATTTGCCACTTTTGGGGTTGGTTAAATATTTTTTGTAATAGTTCCAATTGCTCTTTGTTGAACAGATTGGAATTAGGTGGTACTGGGTTGTCCTCAACAGTGACATGGTGTCCTAGACTTTCTTTATCATTTTGAGGACATGACGACTTCCAATTCGCTGGTTTCCCATGGATTTTCCAGCACGTGTCCTTGGTATGACCTGGTTTTTGGCAGTGATCACACCAAGGTCTTATTTTTCTTGGTTGATTGTTGTTAGAAGGATTGGGAGGACCTCGAGCCGCTAGGGCTGAACACTCGGTGATAGGTTGGTTGGTTTGTGCCCCCAACATGACTTTCTTTCTACTTTCTTCTCAACGCACTTTTGAGGTTGAGGAGTCTTTCTTAGTGGCCATTCCATATTTGGTCATGGACGGATTGAATGGTTCAGAATTATCTCTGATACCATGAAGAAATTTGAGGAAGAAGAAAAAAGAACTATTATTTTTCTCACACTATTCAAATTGATTATTGCATCAATGTTTATACATGAATGACTGAGGTCATCTACCTTAAAAAAAGAAATCTAATCCTTGATTTTAGGAGTGAGTATCTCAAAAAATCAGGAAATAAAATTAGAGTAGGAAACAACTGTATGCGGTATAGCTAGCGGTACAGTTGTATGCACAACTGTACTTTTTGAATTTCCACAGATAGCATGGAAGGAAAAACATGTAAGGATTTTCTAGGATATGTAAAGAACTACAGAAGCCATATGAGACCTAATTTATCTTTATTTTTCTTTTTGGGCCTCAACAATTGTAGCTTTCAAGGGGACTCCTCTCAATGTAATTAAGCTCAATTAGGATTCTATGTGTGAATCATAAGAGTAAAAATAGTTGAGCTTTGAGCAAAGCTTCAATCTATAAAGAGTAGAGTAGCTTTTTCGTGTATATTGCTTTTGGCCGATATATTAAGGTATAGGCCTTGTTTTGTACTTCAGGGGATTTATCCACTTGCTTTGGTTGCCTAGAGTATTGTATCTAGGGGAAAGGATTCCTTATCCTTCACATGTTCTTTCAATTCCCTATCAATGAATTGTTGTTTCTGATAAAAAAAACATTTGTTAGCTAGATCACCATGATGCCTACATGTTACAAACTGAACATATGGTATGTGTGTAAAATTAGACATCCAATATGCTCACCCCCATTATCAAGGATTTAGATCCATGCCTACCATGAAAAGGATGCTCCATGCAGAAAGGATGTGCAAACCAGGTTGGTAGTCATCCATCCTTAGGTTGGGAACACAGATGTGAGTTAAGACAAACAAGAACTATGTCATGCATCAAATTATCACAATTGATTAGTGGTATAGATTTGAGAAATAAAGGAAGCAATGAGGGTATATGTTTGAAGCATGAACAACTCAATTTGAACATAAACATGAGAATAAATAATAGAAGAAAATAAAAAGAAAGAGAAGAAAATCTTACCTCTGATAGCAAAGACTCTAGACGATCAATTCTGAACACGCCTTCCTAACAAGACACATTCTAGAATCAGGGATAGTGGTTCTATATAAACATTGTTTGTGTAGAGAGAACAATCAGGTTAATACATGTACAGGGCAAAACTGACATACTTGAAGGAAAAGAAAGTTTTCATAGATTTACCTTATAAAGAAGAGCCTGCAAAGAAGACTTCAGTTTGGGTGAGCTGTCAGTTAGAACTTTTCTAGCAATCCATGGGTATGTACTACCTAAAACTTTGTAATCTCGGTTAAAACCGATTGCAATTCCCTCCAAAACAGCAAGGCTGAGAGATAGCGGAAAAGAATTTGTAGTCACAAAGAAGCACGTTATATGATGTAACATGAGAAAAAAACCACCAACCTCTCTAGCAAAAGACCTGGAAGTCCACTAGCGAACCCTTGGATTGATAGTGGATCTTACATCTAAATAGAAAAAGTAGAAGAAAACTCCAGGCAAAGAAACACTAATAATAATTTGTCTACTACAACCCCATTATAAGCATGGACTCCTTAGAACAGGAAACCCCTAGAAAAATTTCTGAAAAGTAGAAAAAGTCCCAGAATTGCTAGAACCACCAAAGCTAACTCAAAATTACTTAATTCCAAAAATTAATCTAGAAAGCAAAAGAACAAACAAGCTTGCTAAAAGTACTCCAGGCAAAGAAACTCTAATAATAATTTCTCTACTACAACCCCATTATAAGCATGGACTCCTTAGACAGGAAACCCCTAGAAAAATTTCTGAAAGTAGAAAAGTCCCAGAATTGCTAGAACCACCAAAGCTAACTCAAAATTACTTAATTCCAAAAATTAATCCAGAAAGCAAAAGAACAAACAAGCTTGCTAAAAGCTAAAAATTTCTAAAAAGGAAAAGAACCTTCACAGAACTGCCCGATAAAACTGTTTTACTATTCTCAGAGCCAAAATTGCATCCTTGAACAGCGAAGCAACTCAAAACTACCTCTAGAACATCTGGTCAATACATTAAGAACCTGTAACTCCTCTCAGATAAAAAGTTATGCTAATTTAAATCAATTGCAAAATCAAGGCACTGGATTAACCTGTTTGGCCTTCTATACATCTATCATTATAAATAATTAGTGGATGCCCATTCCATGCCATTAGAGTAATCACAAGAAGCAACAAGGCAGATTAAATTATTCAACATTTCTAATATACAGCCAGTTATTCAACAATTCTTATAAACCCAAGTAACCATCTTAATCTTTCAAAAAAAGTAATAACAACACATGCAACAGTGGAGAGGTTCACAGGATCTCCTTCAAAAGAATGAGTACCTTCGAATAACAAGAGAAAAATATGAAGGTATCCGGAATTTAAACTTGTACCTGAAAATAAAGAAAATAATACATGAACTCATATGAGAACAACATTGAAAACTCTTTCTAAGAATTTAAAACACTAGACTTGAGAAATTGAACACCTATGTTCATTCCTTTTTCTTTTTGAATGACATTCAAATGTTAATTCTTTACTACCCATAATAATTCTAACTTACAAAATAATGTTTTAGAAAAAATGAACTGCCTTTTTATTTTATTTTATTTATGCTGGTGGTGTGGAGGTTTGTTCTTGGTTTCTTTCTTTTGTTTCGTTTGTTCTCTTTGTTTTTGCTTTATTTTCCTTAAAATTGATTAGATCTCTTGTTGTTGCACCCTCTAGTAATCTCTTTCTTTCTTCTTTCTTTCTTTATTTTTTTTAAATATATAAATTAACATCCTCTCTTTGTTTTTTTCCTTTAACAAAGAAAGAAAAAAAGATGATGTTGAATTCAATTCAGGGCATGGTATTGTGTTACAAGGAACAAAAAAATGAAAATGAACCACTACCATTTAAATTCTTAGAATAATCAACCTTGTTCATCCTTAATTGTTTATTTGACTTAACCAAAGTAAAAATCATCTCCTGTAGCACATCAATTACTATTGATATAAATATGTAATCTGCAAACAGATATAAAGGATATCAGAACACCTTACATGGTGCTTCCTAAGTTCCCTAAAAGATCTCCAAAACTTATATTGCGAAATCCTTTGGCAACAGCCATTTGAAAGACACCTACAAACAAATGATGCCCATTGAACCAATTAATAGATAGCTGCTCTGGAGATAGAAGTAAAAAGACTACAAACTGAAACAACCAGAACCCCTAGGTTCATGTAGATAGAAAAAAGGAAAAGAGAGGAGGGTGGGGTGGAACCAGTTAATGCATCTGTTACAGCATCCTTGTCTGCAGTTGGCGGAAGAAGCCTGCAGAGTTTATCGGCAAACCAGCCTTATAAATATCCTCATCAATGAGAATTATCTCTTCAGCAATTTAAGGGGAAGATAATTATTATACCCAAGAGTGACGAAGTCCTTAGCCAATGCATCATAATCACGGTTTACAAGATGGAGACAGGCTTCAATAAATCCATCTCGGAGTTCTGGTTCAAATTCACCCATCATACCAAAATCTGGTGATAAGAGATGTTAAAAGATGGTCCAACATGATACACACACACACACACACACACAAGAGTTTGGTCAACACAATTGAACCCAAAATGACAGTAACTGATAGACAAGTTCTCATAATAACACAAGCAAAAGAGATTCTATTGGGATTGAGCTTTAAAAGCAAGACATGATGTAACAGAGTTAAACTTGAGCTACAACTTTATCTGTTCATTGTATGCATTGATATTGACTTGAGCATTTTAGACCCATCATGACTTGGATGCATTAAGAGTTGTACAAAAGATATAAGTCATAGGTTCCTTACAAGATGACCACAATTAGTTCATGGATTTAGACAATCTAGTAGAGACTGCAGTACACTACCTCCTAATTGGAGGAATGAGTTTCCTAGGCCATCGCGATGAGTTTCTCATAGTGAGTGCGTTAGTGTTATGATTACATATTAGACAGGATTTGCGGTGAATCATGACGTAAGACTATCGGGTTGTCATGATTCACTAAGTTACTATGTTGCATGAACTCTCAACCTTGTGAGGATATTGAAACTATGTTGAAATCAATTGGAGACTGAAGAATTTCTGAACTCCTTTATTGATTGTATTCGGTACACACCATACACATATATATACACAAATGACTGAATAAGAAAAAATCAATCTAGCTTAATTCTCTCCTAAAATTAGGAAACTGAATCATAAGGAAATATCCTAAATGATCTCTCCTTTTTTATTCCTAAAATACTTTCCTAAATTAAAATCCTAACTTTGGCATTATTTCAACACTCCCCCTCAAGCTGGAGAATATATATCATATAATCCCAGCTTACAAGTTAAGTCTTCGAAGTTAGGCCTAGGTAAAGCTTTGGTGAGGATGTCTGCGGTTTGGTGCTTGGTAGGAACATAGTTCAATTTAACCGTCTCATTAGTCACCTTCTCTGTGATGAAGTGTCTGTCAATCTCAACATGCTTGGTCCTGTCATGATGCACGGGGTTCTTTGCTATGCTTATAGCTGCCTGATTATCACACATCATCAGAATTGGAGATGAACTCGTTTGTCCCAGTTCACTAAGAACCCTTTTTATCCAAATCCCTTCACAGATTCCCTGTGCAAGAGCTCTGTACTCAGCTTCTGCACTACTTCTAGCTACAACTGATTGCTTCTTACTCCTCCAGGTAACAAGATTTCCCCAGACAAAAGAACAATATCCAGAAGTGGACCGCCTGTCAATGATGTTTCCTGCCCAATCCGCATCTGAGTATACTTCAGTGTCACGGTTCTCTGTCTTTTTGAAGAATAAACCTTTCCCTGGTGTCATTTTTAAATATCTAAGAATCCTGTAGACAGCTTCCATGTGTTCCTCAGTGGGGCTGTGCATGAATTGACTTACAACACTCACTGCAAAGCCAATATCTGGCCGAGTATGTGAGAGATAAATCAAACGCCCGACAAGCCGCTGATATCTCCCCCTGTCTACCGGTGTACTTTCTTTCTCGATACCAAGTTTCTTCTGACTATCCATAGGAGTATCACTTGGTTTGCATCCAAGCATACCGGTCTCCTTAAGAAGATCGAGTATGTATTTTCTTTGAGAGACTACAATTCCCTTCCTTGATCTAGCCACTACCATACCAAGGAAATATTTCAAATTTCCAAGGTCTTTAACTTCAAACTCTTCTGACAAATACTTCGTCAAATTCTGTAATTCCTCCATATCATTCCCAGATAGAATAATATCATCGACATAGACTATCAATATGGCCATTTTCCCGGCATGAGACTTCTTGACAAATAGAGTATGATCAGCCTGACCTTGTTTGTAGCCCAGCTTCAGGACTGCTTTTGTGAATCTATCAAACCAGGCTCGGGGAGATTGTTTAAGGCCGTACAAGGATTTTTGGAGTTTGCAAACCTGATTCTTTGCCATA
Source organism: Vitis vinifera (assembly GCF_030704535.1). Taxonomy (NCBI): domain Eukaryota; kingdom Viridiplantae; phylum Streptophyta; class Magnoliopsida; order Vitales; family Vitaceae; genus Vitis; species Vitis vinifera. The sequence goes on along the minus strand of NC_081822.1, from coordinate 22,237,201 downwards.
CTTTCTTCGAAACCAGGTGGAATTTCCATGTAGACTTCCTCTTCTAGGTCACCATTTAGAAACGCATTTTTTATGTCCAGTTGTTGCAAGCACCAATCTTGATTGACAGCCAATGAGAGAAGAATCCTGATAGTGTTCAGTTTTGCAACAGGAGCAAAAGTCTCCTGATAGTCTATCCCATAGGATTGTGTAAACCCTCTAGCTACCAAACGAGCCTTGAATCTCTCGACTGATCCATCTGCTTTGTATTTTATGGTGAAAATCCACTTGCACCCCACAGGCCTCTTCCCAACCGGCAAATCTGTGATAGTCCACGTCCCATTCTTCTCAAGTGCATCAATCTCATCTTGTACTGCCTTCTTCCATTCTGAAATTTTTAATGCCTCTTGTATTGTGTTGGGAACCTGAGTATCATCAAGAGAAGTAGCAAATGCTCTGTAAGATGGTGATAGCCCTTCATACGTAACATAATTCCCAATTGGATGATCTGTACATCTCCTAACACCCTTCCTCAATGCAATCGGCAGAGTAGAATCATCAATGCTGGGAATTAACACCTCTCCAGCCCTATCCTCACCTATGTTCTCTTCAGGAAGACTTGAATTGGAGTCAATATATTGGCCACATGTTGACTGTGATCCGTGCTCTAATTCCTGTCTTTTCCTCCTCCTGATGTAAACTTGTAAGTTCTCATTAGCAAGTTGTGGGGCTATAGGTTGAATAGGCGTGGGAGACTGGATGGTCACGGGAGAAGGAACATTTGTGTGCTGGGCTGGCTGGACTGATGACAGCATGGGTGTGGACAACTCAGTGGGTGCGAATTGGGAAGGATTTGGTGACTCTGAGTGAAAAGAAGATACACCCTCAAGACGAGACTCCCAAACTTGATGTTCATTCATGCTCTCCCCCTGAACATGAAATTTGGGATAGAAGAAGACATGTTCAAAGAAAGAGACGTCCATGGTGGTGTAAAATCTTTTGTTGGTTGGAGAATAGCATTTGTACCCTTTTTGGGTTGGAGAATACCCTAGGAAAATGCACTTATTTGCTCGAGGAGCAAATTTGCTACGATTTTGAGGATACACATGAATGAATGCTGTGCAACCAAATACTTTGAGTGGTAAATCAGAAGAGGCGGCACGGGTGTGAGGAAATTGTTTTAAGAAAAGTTGACATGGGGATTGAAAGGTAAGCACTCTAGATGGCATACGGTTAATCAAATAGGTAGCTGTGAGAATAGCTTCCCCCCAGAAATAGTTTGGAACATTAGAGGAAAACATAAGGCACCGGGCAACCTCCAAGAGATGTCTATTCTTGCGTTCAGCCACCCCATTTTGTTGTGGGGTGTCAACGTAAGAACTTATGTGGATAATGCCGTGATTTTGAAGATAAGTACTGAGACTACTAGTAAAGTATTCCTTTGCATTATCTGACTTGAGGACTTGAATTTTGGAATTGAATTGGTTTTGAACCATAAGATTGAAGGTTTGAAAAATGTGCCCGACCTCTGACTTTTCTTTCATAAGGAAAACCCATGTTACCCGAGTATGATCATCAACGAATGTCACAAACCATCGAGTGCCAGAAATATTTTTTATCCGGGAGGGACCCCACACATCACTATGAACTAGAGAGAAAACAGTCGAAGGTTTGTATGGGATTTGAGGATATACTGTTCGAGTATGCTTTGCAAACTGACAAATTTCACAGTGATAAGATGCTGGATTTTTATTGATAAATAATTTGGGAAACAATTTTGCAAGGTAAACAAAGCTAGGATGACCAAGGCGATAGTGTAACATTATAATCTCACTATCTTTATTGACCTTAGAATTTGACACAGAATTGAAAGACTCTAACATACTCTGAGACTGTACGCAACTTGCTTAAGAGACTTGGTTTGAGAATTGGCCATATGAGAGGAGGTAGAGCCCGGAACACAGTTCAACACTGCCAATCATCTTCCCCGATTTCAAGTCCTGAAAAACACACGAGTTTGGATAGAATTTAATAACACATTGGAGATCACGAGCCAATTTGCTAATGGACAAAAGATTACAATCCAAGTTTGGAACATGGAGGACAGAGTCAAGATATAAGTCTTTCATAAGTTTTATAGAACCTGTCCCGACAATTTCTGACTTTGAACCATCAGCAATATGGACGGATGAATGACCATTACTTGGCTTGTAATTTTGAAGAATGGCAGCATCTCCTGTCATGTGATCAGAAGCACCTGTGTCCACTATCCACGGCTTCATTCCTCCTCGATTAGCAGTGAAGGCTACACCGGTAGTACTGCCACTGCCAACTTGGCTTAATAGTTTCTGTAGCATCTCCATCTGCTCTTTGTTGAATGGACTCGACTCGGGAACAGATGTGCTCTCAGAGTTGGCAGCCACGTGTGCTCTGCCATCTCTGTCAAACCGTGGCTTTGGTTTCCAATCAGCCGGTTTGCCATGAAGCTTCCAGCAAGTCTCCTTATAATGGCCTAGTTTCTTACAATAATCACACCAAGGCCTATCCTGTTTCTGACGATCTCCACCACTACTATTAAATGACCGAGCAGCAAGGGCAGAGGCATCCAATGTTGGGGTAGGTTGCTCTTTTGATCCCATCATCACTTTCTTTCTACTTTCTTCACGCCTAACCTCTGAAAAAGCCTCCCTGAGACTTGGCAGGGGTTTAATGCCCATGATTCGGCCTCTAACATCATCCAATTCCCTGTTTAGTCCTAGGAAGAACTTGAACAGTCTCTTTTGTTCCACAATTTGCCTGTATGTTGCTGCATCATCCGAACATTTCCATGAGTGAGTCTCGAATAAGTCAAGTTGCTGCCAATACCTTGTGAGTGTGTTGTAATACTGAGTAACTGACTGCTCTCCTTGGCGGAAGTCATGTAGGGCTGATTCAACCTGAAAAAGTTCTGAAGTATTTTCAGAACTTGAGTAAGTTTCTTTGGTTGCATCCCATATGTCCTTTGCAGTCCCAAACAGCAAGAAATTTTCTCCTATGTCATTATTCATGGAATTGATAAGCCATGACATGATCATGCTGTTTTCAATCTTCCACTTCCTGAAACCCGGTTCTGTAGTTTCTCGCATGGCTGCTTCTCCAGTGAGGTACTCATCCTTTCCTTTACCACAAATGAACAGCAACACAGATTGTGACCACTGTAAATAGTTATGGCCATTTAATTTGTGTCCTGTGATGAGAATAGGAGAGGAATCATTGCCACCAAGGTTTGGAATTTCAGATCTGCCCCCTGATTCTGGTGACGTGACGCTGGATACTTGTGATGATGCCATTCCGTATTTTGTCATGGACCGGAAAGGTAGAAGAACACTTCCCAAGGCACGTGCAGGGATTGGAGTTGAGAAAAAATAGCCGGAGGACGCCGGAAAAACTGATCGGAGGGCCCACGGAAGCAAAAGAACCCCAAAAGAGGCACGTGCAGGGCTCGGATGGCAAAAACAGGTAAGAAAGGTGGCTGGTCGGCGTCAGGCGAGCTTGGAGGAGGAAGCGCGTCGCCGGAAAGTGGCTCACGCGCCCTCACGCGCCGGCGCGTGAGATGCAGTAGCCGGCCGGAAAAACGCGCGTGGACGGCGCGTGGATGGGTTTCTGGTTCCGGTGCTTTGGGACAAATTGGAGATCTCCTCCAGGCGCTCCTTGCGGTGTAGAAAAAACCGTCGCCGGAAAGTTCGCCGGAAAAGTTCATCGGAAAAGTTGCCGGCAGTGCATGTTTTCTGACGACGATTCGACAGACCGGAAAGCGTTTTCTCCCTTGACTCTGAGAATAGGGACTGATGACCGGAATGAGAGATGGCCAGAGAGAGAGATGGTCGGATTGAGAGATGGCCAGAGAGATTTGGCCGGAATGAATGATGGCCTGAATAAGAGGTGGCCAGAAGGGATTAGGGTTTCAGAAAACTGGCTCTGATACCATGAAGAATTTCTGAACTCCTTTATTGATTGTATTCGGTACACACCATACACATATATATACACAAATGACTGAATAAGAAAAAATCAATCTAGCTTAATTCTCTCCTAAAATTAGGAAACTGAATCATAAGGAAATATCCTAAATGATCTCTCCTTTTTTATTCCTAAAATACTTTCCTAAATTAAAATCCTAACTTTGGCATTATTTCAACAGAGACTTTGACCTAATGAATGAGATTCTAATGTGGTCATATATCCCTATAAATTGGGTCACTGTTCATGAAGATTGGTAGAAACATGTATTCTTAATACAAGCACCATGATATCTCATGGAATTGATACAACATGTCCCCTTGGGTGATCTTAAAAACATTTGATCATGAAATCTGTGGTCATAGGAATTCCTCTAGTGGTATTGTTGGGATAATCAAAAGGTGTTCGTTGGCACAAATGCTAGATTTTTTATGAACGCTACATAAGGTAAGTGATAAAGTAAAAAATGATATAAACTGGAATACATTAGAAGATAATTTCACATTGACAAGTTACAATGGATCTAAAGATATAAGCACATACCATTCCTGATACTTCTAGTGCACAAGTGTCTCATCGTAGTGGGAGGTTTGTATCCCATGGATTATGACGAACAATGTGTCGTGTTAGTGCTCATATTTGGCAAAAGGCCTTATGTGTACAAGAAGACGCAAAGAAGCATGGTGGTATTTTTAGATCTTGTAGGAAGATGACAATTTACTCATTTAGAATGATGTAAGGATATTGTCAATGGTTAAGATCAAGTTCTCTACTTGGTTTTAGACGAAAATCTAGAAGGGTGCAATATATTCTTGTGATTAAAGTCCTTAGGGACTGCAATAATAAGAAAATTGTGCTATGTCACCTACACTAACAAGCATTTAGTTAAATACATGATGTAAGACTCTAAGAAGGGTTTGTTACCCTTTAGTTTTGGAGTTGTCTTTCTCAAAATTAGCATCCTTGGACATTTGAGGAGAGAGATCGCATTAAGGTGGTATCCTATGTTTCTACAATGGGTAGCCTTGTATATGCGATGCGACGTGTTAAACAAGATATTTACTTTATTATAGGGATGGTGAGTAGATATCAGTCCAATTCATGATTAGATCTTTGGGTGGATGTTAAACATATACTCAAGTATCTTAGGAGAATGAGGGAATATATGCTTACGAGTCTTTGAGATGAGTTGGTACTTTTTGGGTGTCGAGAATTAGATTTTCAGTCTGATGAGAACTGTCATGGGTTTACCACTAGGTATGTCTACACTCTAAGTGGTATTAGTTGTTGCTTTTAAAGCAACAAAGGAATCCTTTTGGCTTAAGGGTGGTTCCTTTGATTGGATCGTCCAAGATGTTGTTATGTGATAATAGTAGGGTGATGGTACAATATTAAAGAACTAAAGTACCGCTGGTAGAGAACACAAAGAGGAAGTGCCACCTTTTAGTGAGATAGTTCAGAGAGGTGATATGATTGTGGAGCAGATTCTTTCTGCAGTTCCCAGTTTGCTTTTAAGGCTAATGGGAGTTTGCTAGGATGAAGACCTTAAAAGCAAGATATGATGCAACAAAGTTAGACTTAAGCCTCCACATTATCTAGAAGGTTAGGTCATAGAAGTTTTATATTAAGGACCAAATGTTATTGGGGAAATGGCTTTAGAGATTCTCTAGACAACAACATTGTTTTTTTAGTAACATATATGGTTAGGTGATTGACCTCTCAAGCTTCAATCTTTATATATTTTCAGAGTTTCAAGGATTGGAGACTTTTTTGTTCTTTTACTCTAGTTTCTTCCTTCACCTTACTATCTTGGTAATTTCTCCTATCTTAACTCCTTCCACCCCTACCAAATTCTTTTAGAATTCAAAAGCTTCACCTAAGGTTAAGGCTTCTACATGGCTTGTGGCTAGTAAGGATGTTAAAACCAACAATACGCTTCAGGTGAGGATGTCTGTAAAGCTCTCAACCCAGACCAACATGTTATGTTTCACTTTCTTCATTGTCTTATAGCATTGAGACTTTAGCATCGATTGTTTAGACCTACCAAGATTGATAGGGTGCCTTCCAAAGGTATAGAAAATATGTTAGTAAACTATTTCCAAGGTTTTGAGAATCAATTTAAAGAGGGAGTTTTTTGACAAGTAGCTATCTTATTCTTGATATGGTTTTTATGGTTGGAGAGATGTCAATCTTTGAGGACAAATGGGGATGGATCCATGGAGGCTTTGGAATTTGGTTTACTTTTAATCCTCCCTTTAGGCCTTGATTATTGATCCTTTTGCAAATATACCTTTGAAGTGAATTGGAAAAATGTTTGCTACTTCGAGAGATTATGTGGGGAGACTTTTGTTTAATTAGTTACCTCATCCGGAAGAGGGTTCAATAAAGTTAAACTTTGAACACACAACTTTGATGTGTGTTCTTTTGGTAATCTATTAGAGACATTGTAAGAGATCATTCAGGTATGATACTAAGAAGTTACTCTAAACTTGTTGGAGTTTAACCATTGAGGTGAAGATACTAGCATTATTGGAGGGGTTGTTGTAGGCTAAAACTTGTTTTGAGAGGGAGATTTTGCTATTATTTTCTTGGTGTCTGATAGGGAGATACTAGCATTATAGAAGTTTGGTATTTTGCTCTGCAAAATTCTAGATGTTACTAGTGAGATGGGATGCTCCTTCCCTTAGGGTCCTCACTTAGTCAATCAAGTTGCAGACTAGTCATCCAAACAAAGAGCCAAACACTTAGTTTCTTTTGTTGGAGAATTTTTCCCTATCCGAATCTGTGTAGTTTCGTAGTTTGTCTACATTACTTTTCTACACATAGTCTGTGAAAATAACTTTAGTTTTTGTGGAGTAACATTCCTACTCTCTGATTAGCAATTGTACATCTTGGAAGGTTTGCTCTTCTTTGAATTATCATTCAATGGAATGAATATGTTTGTTTTTCAATGAAACAAAAAATTTTATACAGAAAAGCACTTTAAGGAACTCGATAAGGACTAAATACAGTTTGAATAAAATGGTTGGATGCCCACTTGGCTTGTAGGGAGACCTGTTATTGTCTCTTGAAAGCCATTGATTCGGGCTACCATGAACTCTTCCCTGAGTTGTGGAAGTGGGTTCAGATTTCGTTTCCATGATGATTTATGGTAGGGAAAAGCAGCCTCATACGGAATCTTTTCATTGGACCTTTCAAGACAGAGAGGAGCTTCCATCTCAGACCTTTCTCATCACTTATTTAACTCCATTTTTGGGAACTTGAATCTTTCTAGAAATCCTAATGCTTTGGAAGTCGATGATTTAGAATCTCTTCCTGCAGATCCATTCTGCACTAAGTCCTTTTTCTAGTTTCCAGCAGAATATAACCACCACAAATCTTATATACAATCATAGTCCCTTGAGAAATTCCAATGGATTCCAGCGATAATCCAATAAATAAATAAGATTAAAAAAAATAAACAACCGCTTATATCCATTTCTCTTCTAGATATAGATGCTTACTCAGAAGTCACCTTTTAATCAAAGTCACATTAATGACAATTGTTGGGCTTATGAATCATTTTAATATACTGGGCAAAGAAGCATGCCCTGAAATTATAGTTGACATTAGATATAGGAACTGACCATGCAAGGAATATAGAGCATGGTTCATGAGGGACAATTTCCTCTTATGTTTTTTAGATTTTAAGTTGTATCTTGGTGGAGACAAATTATTTTTCAAGTTCAAAATTATAACTAAGTCCTTCCATCCAAGCAGACAGTCACAACAACACTTTGAATGCACCCGCTTATAACCCTCGAAATAAATATACTTTACATCTTCCAATAGATTGCTGCATCACCATGCAAATTAAAGCCCTGTTCTTTAAGCTGTTTCTTCAAGCCCCAAAGGTCATGATTGGTTGCCTGGATTGGAAAAACTGACATTCTGCTTTATCTGTCCTGTTAACAAGTTCAACCGAGATATTATCCATCTCTTTAGACTTTTTCCTGGAACTTTTGCAATGTAAGCCACAATGTTATCTTAGACTTCCTAATTCACTAAGTCAACAACTTGATGACTTTTACCTACAATTTCATAAGCATAAAATGATGCAGCCATGAGCTAATAACAAGTTTAATTAAACATCATTATTCAACAGATTCCGATACTCAAATCTTCAATTGATTATCCATCTTACTCGTAAGTAAAAGAGCTTCCATGAAAAGAATGAAAATATCATCAGGAAGCAGGGTTACTCTATGGACTCCAGGAGGCCATCAAACAACTTTGCACCTATTCAGCAAGATTGAGGAGGTTTGAATAAACCACAACAGCCATGTGGGTGCAACTCATTTATCTTTTATAGGATCAGTGGTCCACTTGAAAGTAGAGATTTGAATCTTCCTTTCAACATTAAGCACTTACTTTGGTATTCGTAAATACAATAAGAAAAGCTCGACATAACCAAGACAAAACAGGTACTAAGCCACCACTATAATAAAAGAACTTGAGTGCCATCATTTTAAGGATGGCTAGAAAATTTTTTGTGCACTATCCATAACATCTACACTATCAATTTGAGTGAAGCCAGTCTTGGCATCTCCAGCAACAAACAGCAAATGTTAACCCTAGCATTCCAGTAACAGTTACAGAGAACAAGGGCACCTCTAAACCCTGCTCCTATTAAGCAGGAAGTAACACCCTGTTCCCAACCCAGGAAATAATGCAATTAATGGATTGAATACAAAGATACCACTATAGTTCATTTATAAATCTGCAAGTTGATGTGAATGTTATAAGCTCATATTCTACAATAAACATATTAACATCTACAAACACAGAAGCATGCAAACAATTAGCTTAAGAGATGTATGGATGCTTTACTTAAAAAGAGTTCAAAAGGTAAGCAGAATTATTTTTAAGCAGAGAAGCACTGACTAAAAAAAACTTGCAATTGTAACATGTCCATTATTTATGCCAAATTGAGCAAATATAAACTAAAAAGCATACCTAAATAAGCTAGTTTTCCATCATTTGTACGAAGAAGGTTTCCTGGGTGTGGATCCGCATGATAGAACCCATATTCCAGAAGTTGATTAAATGAGCTGTAAACTCCTACCTGTGTAGCACCAGGGAACATGTCTCTTCTTTAGCCATTGTGCAATAATATATATCACAATGTCAATTAGTTAAGCTCAAAATACATTATTTCATTTAGTTTTGCAGCTTGACCTCAATCAGGTAAAGATCCTTCACTTCTGTCAACTTTTGCCCCTGTGCACCCATCAAAATAAGAGAATAACATGAGATGAAAATCTAGAGAATACCAGAAGGCTACTCTGGGAGCATCTTCAAGAATGAATGTCTAGTAATAGCCACTTGAATAATTTCTAGGTCTTTTTGAGGCACATAACTATGAGTCCAGGGAATTTCTTGTGTAGTAATTCTGGAAATTATCAATCATTGCAAGCTATGTTACCAATGACTCCTTAGTTTTCATAAGAAATATAGGAGCAATTTTGTTTCATGTCCATTGTGCTAATTGTTTTATGCAAAAAATAAAACTGAAAGGTATCAGTTGAGACAATTGACCAACATCTGGGACACTATTTTAACATTTAGAAAAAAAAAAAAAAAAAATAGACCATGCATTAACAAAAGAAAAAAAGAACAATCATATTTGCATAGATAACTGCCCTACTTTCAGGATCTATCATTAAATGACATAAATAAAAAGACAATCCAGATGGGAAATCTGGCCTAATCTCAAGGGAATAATCCCCTCTCAAATTTTGGCCTTTAAGGTAGATCCCTGTTTCTGTTTTTCCTTTTTCCAAAAGATTGGGCGGTAACCACATGTTCCTTGGAGAAAAATTCAATGGAGGTGTCATTATTATTTTTAAAGTTGTCTGGTTTTATAATCACGTCCATGGCTGTCTGGCAATTATGAGTTTGTCTTTCTTGTAATTTGGTTCCATATTCTTCAGGAAAAACATGCTTGTGAATGATGACAAAAAAGGAAGGAATACTACATACCTCCACCCATTCCATAATGAGAACCCTACGAGTTGTTCGCTCCAGGTACATTTCTGGAACAAAAACATCTTTTATGCCACCATATAGCTGCCTGCTCAAACGTGTGTAAAAGAACCAAAGCTGGTTATAGCAAATTAAATAGGAGACCTACTTCAGATATTGATACACGAAAATACATGTAAACAACAATAAGTGCACAACCAGAAGATGAGAAAGAAAATTCCAAAGCCCTGGAACGAATTTCAGAAAATCATATTGTCACCAGCAATATTAATAGCACCTTTTGACATTTGAACAACATTTTAACCATCCATCATGAGTTAATTAAGCTGAAAAAGAAGCCCAGGATAACAGGCTTTTTTTCAAGAATATTACAGAAATGTATATCTATAGAACATATGAATAAAAAAGTATAAAATATTAATCAATATGCAACGGTAAAAAAGTTATGAAGATTACTGAGAAGATGAAAATTGATAGGACCATCGAAATGTTGTAAAACTTCTTAAAATCAAGGATGAAAATATCGGTAATCACGGATATATTGGTACTTCGATTTTATGGAGATATATCAGCGGATATTTTAGAAAAAAATATCGGTAGGCTTAAAATTGTTAAAAACTCATGAAAATGTAAGGAAAACCTCATAATAATATAATTAGAAGTATAATAGACATTTTAAAGTTATTTTATTGAAAAATTTGATATATGTATAACATGATTTATCATATTTGATAATAATATCGTATGCATCGATAAAAATATGAATTTTATAAGTGTACATTTATTATTAAATTACATCTAATATTATGATATTTAATTATATTATGTCTAATTTTAAAATATATATTAATATTAAAATTATGATCCATTTAATTCAATTGTATTAAACAATATAAAATAAATTATGATATATATATAATTTTTTAATATTTAATTAATTATTAATGATATTAAAAATATTATGAAGAAAATTATATAATTTTTATATTTTTGGTAATCAATTAAAAGAAAATTTTGCATTTAATTATAAAATAATTATAATTAATTTGCTCTTTAAAATATTCTTTTAATATTTTCTTTATATAATGAGTTTAAGTATATATAAATTTAGTGCACAATATATAACAAGGGCAAGCTTGCCCGGATGGTAAATGGAATTAACCCCAAACCTTTTGGTTTGGGGTTCAAATCCCCTCAGAAGCAAAATGAGAAGGCACTGTAGCGGCACTGTAGCACATTTTGACTTTACTGTAGCACGTTTGACTTTCGTTGACCCGCGTTGGCGATTTATCGCCAAATCACATATATATCGCGAGATATCGCCAATTTATTGGGATTTATCCCGAAATATCGCCGGACCGATATTTCTCCATGAAATGTCGTGTCGATACCCTCTGATACACGATATTTCGGCGATATATCGCTAAAATATCGCGACATTTTCCTCCTTGCTTAAAACTAAGTACAAAGGAATTGATTAAAACCAAAAATAAAATCTGAATACAAAAATGGCATGAAAGCTACTTTTTTGGTAAGTATTGAAGCTAAAGGAAAAACCAACTGAAAGTTTGTGTTTCTCTGCAAACAAGCATTGCGTAGGCGAATCTAATCATTCCTCCAAACAAGTATTGGGTAGTCAAAATTAATCATTCCTTCATTGTTACTTAATGATATTATTGTTGTTATTATAACTGTTATATCATTTGTAGATAAAGTTGTTATATTTTTTTCCTAATAATTTTTTACCTCTACAATGCACCCTATCCAGTAATACAGAGATACCTTCCATCACAGCCTTGCAACTATTCAAATGTTCCCTGGCTTTGCATTTGGCTTTAACACTATAGGGCAAATTTGTAGTCAAATGAGCTATATGCTATCCTAACTTAGTTGAAAATTTGAGGAAAGATACCATTGCGTCTCAGTACAAATTTGAAAAAACATCCTAAAAATGATAAAGCAAAATGTTGAATATTTTGATAGTACTAATCCTTCTTTAATCTCATTCATCCCTTTAATTAGACAATGACTAACATTTTATTTCCCAACCCAATAACAATGATGATGATTACTTAGTTGAAAAATTGTACCATCAAGTCTAAGTACAAATTCAAAAAAACATCCTAAAAATGATAAAGAAAATGTTGAATATTTTTACAGTACTAATCCTTCTTTAATCTCTTTCATCATTTTAATTAGACAATTACTAACATTTTATTTCCCAACCCTAAAGATGATGATGATGATGATGATGATGACGACAACGACGACCATGCAATTACATAAAAAATTATAAAGGAGTTCTTGTGTTTTCAATTTATTAACCTGATATACATTGTGGCCCCATATTCTAACAATTTAAGATTTTAACAAGTTGATAACCTAACATAGTATCAAAAGTTTGGTTAATTAGAGGTCTCGAGTTCGAGTCTCTCCTACTGTTTATTCTCCTAGCAATGTCTCTCCTTGTATTTGTATCAGGCTATAGATGAGGAAGGATGTTAGCCTAATAGCTTAAGCTTTTAGAAAGTTGGTAGCTTAATATGGTATCTCCACATGTGCAATATCCCCATGTCTGAGTATAAGGCTACACATGAGAGATGGTGTTAGTAGACCCAAATCCTCTGCCTAAACTTTTAGAAAAGTTAATAGCTTAACATGATATCAAAACTAGAGGTCCCAATTTGAGCCTCTTCCATTGGTACTCTTCTTGAGTGTCAAGTCTCTCCTACTACTATATACTACTATACATTGTATCATTTACTACTCTCCCCATCGATTTATCCACTACTCCAAGGAAAGGATATACATTATGTTTGTCCTTATCTATTTATCTACTGCCATTATCTTTTCCATCTATATATTATGAAGGTCTACTACTATTGTCTCCATCTATTTTATCCATTGTTACTACCCCCATCTATTTATCCATTGCTACTATCATCTCCAGCTATTTACCTACTACTACAACCGAGAGAAGGTGTCAGCATGATATATTATGGGTTCAGATCCTAACAACTTAAACTTTTAAGAAATTTGGTAGCTTAAAACAATATCAAAATTAGAGGACTTCAAAATAGTTTAAGCCTTTCCTAATTAAAAATAAAATAAAATAAAATAAAACAACTTCAACTTTTAGGAAAGTCAGCAGTTTGATACAGCATCAAAGTTAAAAACTTCTAAAAAAGTTGATAGTTTAATATGGCATCAAAGCTAGAGGTCTAAGGTCCGAGTCATCCCTACAGTCCTCAAGACTCTCCCATTGCTTCTATCTTCATCTATCTACCATGATAACATGGTACAAAAGCTAGAGCCTCAACTTTGAGTCTCTCCTATTATTACTAGTCTTATCCATACTCCTATTGCTCATGTATATATATATATATGGGCCCATATCCTAACAACTTAAGCTTGACAAGAGAAGCTAAGAATCCGCATGATGTATATTGTCACCATCTATTTTTCTACTATACTACTGTACCCACATGTCCTTGCAATTTAAATTTGAAAGGAGAAGCTAAATATATTTTTTTTTTAATAGGAAACCACGCGTGAATATATTGATAGAAAAAGAAGTACAAAAGGAGGATGAGGAATCCTCCCACCAAAAGTAAAACTAAACAACATGAAAAAATAACAATACACTAGGCCGTCCCATTGGAACTATTGGATCTACACACTGCTAGCCAATCAAGTTGTAATACGTTAAGGGGGATGCCCTTAAAACCCGCTGAACAAAAAGCCCAAAAGGACACAAGGAAATGAATGGAATCCCAAAGATTCTCTGAATTCCTAGCTTTGTCCTCAAATATCCTAACATTTCTTTCCCGCCACACAACCCAGATTTACGCTATACTCGCGTTTTGCCATAGAATTACCCCTCTTTTGGACTTGCTAAATCCTTTATAATTGATGAACATCATGTCTGAAATGCTTTTCGGAGGTACCCAATCCATCTTGGCTAGCTGAAAAAGTCTGTGCCACAACCCCAATGTCACTGAACAATGGAGGAAGAGATGATCTGCTGATTCTCCTTGCTCCATACACAACTTACATATGTCAGGGCTAAGAACTTTGTGGGGTATCCTCAATTGTAGCAAGTCATTGGTATTTACCTTCTTGTGTGTCACAAACCAGACAAAGGCCTTAACTTTGAAAGGGACTTGAGATTTCCATACAAACTTAGTGGGGAAAAATGGAGATGAATCAGGCATTTGGGACAAGGCTATAAAGAAAGACTTGACTGTAAACAATCCTGAAGACAATAAGGACCATGATCTTGCGTCTGAAGCGAAAGTGGATAAGTTCATACAATCTAGAGAATGCATGAGGCGTTCTAGATCTTCTATATCAGAATCGGTTAGATTACGACGGAAATTAAAGTTCCATGAGAAAGGGCGAGACGAACCGAGAATTGAAGATGTAGGAATATTTTTATCCATTACTACTCGATATAGTCTTGGATATTGGTCTTTAAAGATTTGGTCCCCCCACCACAAATCTTCCCAAAAGCGAATTCTTTCCCCATCTCCTACGATAAACTGAGTATACTTGGAAAAATCCTAAAAGACTTGTGCAATGGCCTTCCAAGGATAGCAGTGTGACCATCTGACTATAGTATTGGCGTTCCAACCATTTGAGTGTGTCCCGTATATGCTAAGAATGACATGATGCCATAGAGTTGTACTCTCCCTAGGAAACCTCCACAACCATTTCCCTAAAAGAGCGCGATTCCTTAAAGGTATCTTCCCAATCCCCAAAACCCCTTTAACCCTCGACTTGCACACTGCATCCCACCTAACAAGATGATCTCTTTTGCCTTCCCCAACCCCTGACCAAAGAAAGTCCCTTTGCATCCTCTCGACTTTTGCAACCACTGAAGCTGGAATCTTAAACAGAGAAAGGAAGTAGCTAGGGATATGGGAAAGGCAAGATTGTAGGAGAGTTATCCTACCACCTAAAGATAAGTAAGCCTTTTGCCATCCGTCTAATCTCCTAGAGATTCTCTCAATCACTGGATCCCAGAATCCACAAGCAGTTGGATTCCCTCCCAAAGGAAGACCCAGATAAAGTATGGGTCAATCTGAAGCCTTGCAGTCAAGCATCAAGGCTAACCTAGAGAGATGATTCTGATCAAGGTTGATGCCAAAAAGATTACTCTTGTCAAGATTGACCTTAAGCCTAGAGATTTGACCAAACACTAACAATAAACTCTTAAGAGTTTGCAATTCTTCCTCTCTAGGGTTAGCAAAGAGGATATTGCCTCCATCTAAATATCCACATGATATATATTGCCTCCATCTATCTACGACAACTATTCCCATCTATTTATCTACTGCTGCTACTGATATACATTGTGGTCTCATATCCACTTCTACTACTAATTGGGGGTGCAACTCAAGCAGGTTAGGTTGGGTTGATAGTCAACCCAAGAATAAATTACATCCACCCGAAGCCCAACCCAACCCAAGTTGTAAGCCGAGCTGCCCAATACAAGCTCAACGCAAATCCTTTTTCCCAAACTTGATTTGAAGTCAGATTAGGCTCAAGTTAGAAAAAAATTGTGTAAGTTAGGCTTGGGTTAGTTGAGTTAGCCAGGTTACATGGGTTAGTCAGGTCAAAACTTAGGTTAGGTCAGGTTAGGTAGCACGAAAGGTAAAAAGAAACATACACACACAAAAACAAATAAATAAAAAGTGCATAATATATTAGTAGGCCAAGAAAAAGCTTGCCAATGGAAGCTTACATTTCACCGTATGTAGGATTAATCCATATATGTTAATCTCATCAACATTAATCTACTGCAATAATTTAGTACAAGATAAATGTTGGAATATTAATTAAATTCTAAAGTTAATTAAAGTTTAAATACCACTAATTAAATAATATAATATAAAATTTAATTATTTATGAGATATATATATATATATATATAATTATCCAATTACAATTATTAACTACTCAATTCAGTTTCGGTCGCCCGACATCCCAACCCAAATTCAATTCAGTTAGCTTTTTTCTTTTTTACCCAAGCTCAACTCAAATTGAAAAAGGGACTGCCCAAGCCCACCCAAAATCAGGTTGGGTTGAACTCGTCCAAGTTGCATCCCTACTACTAATATACATTATGGACCCATACCCTATCAGTTTAAGATTGAAAGGAGAAGCTAAATATTCATATGATCCATGCGAACTATATTATTAGTTAAAGTCCAATCACATGATAGAAGCTAGATTTCTCCAATGAGATGATGAACTAAAGGTTTGGAGAGAATAGATTCCTAGTTCACACATCCTAGTCAACCATTGGAATTGTTGGGTAGCTTTTAAATGGGAGGAAAGTATAGAAAATGAGATATTTTTTTACTTTTTTTATTGATAATTTTTTTTTTCTATTTTATGTTTTATTTATTATATATTCTGCCGTTACATGAATTGGACCTGGAACCTCCCTTTTCCAAGCCCAACCCCTAGCCACTTGAGTTGAGCCTCAAGTATCCCACTTTGAGATCTCATGGACCACAAAGCTGCATTACTTATAGGAGTTAAATACAGCATAATGCAACGACAAGATAAAAAATGTCGAGCACAGAGAAACCTGTCCATAACTAAAATTTATATCACGTGCACTGAAATCAAACTCTTACCTAAACTTGATCCCATTCTTCGCTTCTTTTCTATAGTCCATCTCCTGCATTCAATGTGATTTACCTGTATTCAATATGAAGCACTAAGAAAATGCCTAGAGCAAAGGATAAAAGGAAAAAAAAAAAAGAAGTTTTAAAATGCTTCATGACTAATAGAAGATGATCAAAACAATATAAATGATCTAATTACTAGCTCTTCCCATATGGAAATGCAACAAATTACGGAAAGAGTGAAAGAGGGTTCAAGGAGAAATGTATGTTACAAAAATGAGATTGTTAACTAAACAAGATCTTTAGAGATATTAATATAGGATGTCTCATGCAGAAGATCTCACAAGCAAAAATATTTATACACACACTCAACTGTATGTTTTATTCTCTGCGATTCTCCCTTTACAATTGTCAGTTATTCCACATCAACCAATAACCTTGTTTTAATATGCATACTACAGATTATCTTTGATGCAACCATGAATCTTCAACACAGCAAGCGCTTGTGTAGACACTTTTACCACTCTACGAAAATAATTGATAGAAGCAAGACAACTTTGCCCAATATTCATCTTCCACATATTTCCTTATTTCTCACAATTTTCAGTTCCTGTAATGCAGGGACTCTTCCATGTTCCTTAAAATAGTATACCGAATTCAGTTTTCACTTTTTAAGAATCTCTAGAACCCAAAAAAGCAGGATTTTCATTTATATCCTTATCAAATTGACCTTGATGGATCTTATTCAGTTCCCTTTACTTTCCAACTGCCCACCTTAGTTTAACTTCTATATATATATATATATATATATGCAGGGAATCCTTATCCACTGTAGCTTGTGGATGTCACTGTTTCATTCTTTGCAGGCATGTCAACCACCCAAAGACTTGCAAATATCAATGTTGTATGGCTTTAAGCTCTCAGTATAACAAGTACTTAGTTTTTGATGTTAGGATATCATTTGACTAGTGTAGAGATTTTCTATACATGATTATTTGTTAATGTGACTGATAAAAAGGAGAAAACTAGTGAACTATTAAGAAACCAAGTAGTTTCCATTAAGATTCTCCACTAGATCTCAAGCAAAGAGTCTGTTCAATTTACAAATAAAATGTGAAACCAATCCTCAGTCTTAGCATAGTGGATTACAATTATTCTGTTTCTCCATTCCAATCTATCTGCCCATATTCTCTGTTACCAGCAGGTTCTCTCTGTGTCTCAACCTACATCCTTCTCAGTATTATCTTGTCCTTGTAGTGCCTTCATATGAGCCCTGACACTACAAACATTTGCCTCCACTGTGCATGAGCAAAAACCATGTGAATCAGATTTCTGTCTTCTTACCTAGTGCTAGTTGTGCTACTTTAAAATCTCAATTCTCACAAATAAACTCAGTTACTAATCTAAGCTTTCTCATGTCCCATCATGCACCTCACATCCTCGTTTCTTTTTCACACTCATCCTGTGCACTTCAATCATAATTGCAAATATTCCAGATCATCAAGCATGAGCAGCTGTGTACTTGTATAAATCGTCCCCTTCAGTTTGATAGAACTTTTAACCACAAAGTATTCCCCAAGCACCTCTCAACTTCATTCCTTGTCTGATCCTATGCACAACGATCTCTCCAGTCTCACCACAATCTCTTCAGTCTCTCCGGCTTATAAATTATGGAACCAATACAATGAAGACCTAAGCTAAAACTACATTTCTTTTGCCCTTTCCTTGCATCTTTTTGCCTGACCATCTCACTTCATTATCCTTCCATATTAATGGGAAAACTCGATGAACCATTAGATTATAGCCAAGAGCAATAATAACCAAAAGAACTTAAGAAATCAGAAGGCATCACTTTCAGAACTCCAAGGGACAATGGAGCATGGATTGTACCAAGGACATTATATAATTGCTTCATCTGCCTAACAACAGATCAACAGTCTCTTCCAATTATGAAGTAATCCTTTCCAACTAAAGAAAGCATTTGATCTTAACCTTCCTACTAACTTTTTGGGCCCCAATATTTGAGTACTTCCCTCAAAGCTTATGCTGCAATAGTCATAGCACTACAATTTATTAATACCTCTGACCATATAACTTCATCATCAAAAACTAGTTAGAAAGCAGTGCACATCCTGCCTAACCATGCAATGACACATACAAAGAAGCACAAAAAGCAATCAGCACAACATTTGCAAATATGGCAGGTCATTTAATCAGGATACAGAACAAATTAACAGATTTTATTATTTCTTTCTGGGTAGCAGTTTTAATTTGGGTAGCACTTTTTTATTAGTATTATTTTTTTTGTTTAATCTAAGGATATGTAATTCTTCCTTTTTAACACTCAAATCCTTATAATGAAATGTGTAATTGTCTCTGTGTGTTAGCAATTTCAGGTCAAAATTCCCATTGTGCTCTCCTAACTCAATTAATTCAAATCCTCCCTTGGACTCTTGTCATTTCTGAAGTGTTCATGAATGAAGATTGCTAGAGGAAATGGTGGGTGTTTTTGTGGTGATGGATTATATCAAATATTGATCAACCAAATTTTAAACTGTTATTATTTTTTTGAAAATTGGAGTTGAAGCTTAAGGGTGTCAAATTTTGTATTTATAACATTTGGGTCAATTACTGATTGATCATGCTAAAGGGTATTATACCTAGAATTTCACACTCTCATCTAATCAATCAGGATTTGATCACATCAATGAAATCTTCATTGTTTTTGAAAAAACTAATAAAAGGAGAGAAACAATCTCAAGCACTGCATTTAATTCATCAAAACCATAAAAAAATACAATCTGCAATGCCCTTTTTATTCTACTAACTCTGCAGATTGGAATAGAAACCAACTTCCTAAAAAATACGAAGCACCCTTTATTCTCTCACCTATCTAAACAATAAAATAACTAAAAAAATAATAATAATAAGAATGCTAACAGTTTTCAAACAAATGTGAAGTGCTTAATGAAGATTAAAACCCTAGTATTTAAGCCTATTTCTAGAAGAGGGTTGAACAGTTGTGAAGCTAGGTGGCCTACCTTGAGCTTCAAGTTCTTTACCTATTTTGGGGGTTGTTTGGTTTCAAAGTAAATTTTATAGATTTTGAGCTGAAAATAATATTTTAAGTGAGAAAAATTCTTTCAAAATGAGTTGATTCAATGTAGGTTTCATCTGTACTCTCATATTGGTCATCTTTGGGGTAAAACCAAAATATCTTTTTGTGCGAATGAAAGAAGAAACTGAGTTCAAACTTAATGTAGACCCCAAGTACGCTTTAGAAGAAGAAAGTGGGTAGCTGAAGTTCGAAGGTACTAGGCAAATGGTCCGAGAGAGGATTGAAGGCTTGAGCTAGGTAAATCCTTGTACTTGGTTAATTTTCTTCCTAGTGGATGCTTTTGATCACTTATAGAACTGTGATTTTTTATCTTTTCGGAAGTTTTCCATGTTAAATCTTGGTGTCATTGTCTCTTTATCTCTATCTCATCTTTTCATTATTTTATCTTAACTTATGAAATTTCCATTGATTTATTACATTGGTTGATTGAGGAAATGAGCTAAAATTAGATCATTTAACATTTAGAATAGTGTGAAATAATTTCTGTTTTGGTTTTGATTGTAATATATATTTGAAAAATGTGTTTTTGAATAGTTGAAATGCCTTATAAATATTGGTTGGGGAGTGTTGACTCATTTGCATGTGAATTGCATTGACTACTTTGTTGGGAGAGTGTTGATGCATCCATTCTTCCTTGTGCTTTTGCTTGTTTGTTGATGAGATCGAAAAAAACAACAAAAATATTGAAAAATCAAGGCAGTGATTAGTACTTGTGAGGTAACATCTCAAATTGATTTTAAAACACCTATTCACCCTCCTAGGTGTTGTCCGTCGTTGAGATTCATCCAGAAAATGAAATATTTTTGTTCCCTCTACTACACACACAGCCCACTCTAGGTGTGATCCATAGTTGAGATTGATCCACAAAATGAAATATTTTTGTTTCCTCTACCACACACACACATAATTTCAAATGATAGCATGGAAATACAGAGCAGTAGAATTATCACTAAGGGCAGTAGCAGGGTACCAAAACTCATCCAAAGTCAAAAGGGTATCTGGTTAAAGTGACAATTCTTCTTTAAATAAAACTCTGCTCCAAGTGATAGCATACTCTTGGAAACATCAGGATTTCATAATTGAAGCACAAGGATAACACAAAGAGATCCAAAGCATACCCGGAAAAGACTTGATGCCCATTCATCAAGAACTGCCTGAAAATTGAAGGTAATGCTTAATTATTATAGCTAGATTAAAATAAAGGACAGGTTTATGAAACTAATTTCTATTGCACTTCAATGGGCACAATCATGTCCCTTGAGTTGGTACAGGCATTATCAGCAATGCCATATACAACTAGTTAGTGGGATGTAGGAATCTCATTCCTTAGCTGCAACAAATACAAATGTACAGACAATTTTACAAAAGTTATGTACTGCAGAGCTACCTGAAGATCAGTGTTCAATTTGCCTGCTCTCCTAACCAATCCTGCAAGAAAACGCAAGATTAATATGTCCAAGGAAATAGCAGCTTGAACCCCAGGCCTCTGCACTTTGACAGCAACAACCTGACCACTAGGACAAAGCCTAGCTTGATAAACCTAAATAAAATTTTTTGTTATGGGGGGTCTGTGATGAGTTTCAATCTTGAAGAAAAATAGGCAACATATCCCAAGGTGACAAGCACCAAGTATAATTGAAAGTAAACCTGCCCAAGAGATGCTGCAGCCACTGGCTCTGGAGAGATCTCTGAGAACAGCTTATCAATTGGCAGTCCAAGTTCTCGTTCTATGGTATTGAAAGCAACTTCATTGGAAAATGGTGTTATTCGATCTTGCAAAAGTGAAAGCTGATCTAGATATGAAGGTGGAATCAGATCCTACAAGAAAGAATTTTGCGAACATGCTTATGTTGAATACCAACACAACTTAAATGCAACTGCTGGAAAAGAGCTCAAACTATCTGTGCTTCTTCTCAATTCTTTTAATTTCTGTGCAGGGGGAGGGATCAGGGTGGTTACTACGGATAAATCTCACATAGCAAAACATATGATACTCCTAGTTAATTTGGTTAAAGAAAATGTCAACTTACAGGACGAGATGAGATAGCTTGAGCAATTTTGATATATGCCTGCAAAACAAGTAAAAATAAAAACTCAACCAAGTAGTAATCCCAATTACCTGGCTTTGGATACATGAGTAGATGGTCACATTTTAGACTTCAAAGATGGGTGAAAGTTGAGTTCTGAACCAGTAAAGAAAAGGACGACAATGAATGAAGAAAATAAAGTCAAAAACTTGTTAGAATATTCTTGAATGTACAAAACACATCTCTACTGACACCTTTTTCTAGGAAGAGAATCCATGATGTTGAAAGCCTCCCAAAGAGATTTGGGTAGTAATGTTTCTTTTGTTTTTCCAGTAAAGTAACCATCCCAAAACAAAATGTAGGCATTGTAGAAGGGGCCTTGATTATCACAATGGGCAGAATGACATGTAGAGTTTATTAAGCTTAGGTCACTGTATAAGTAAAATTATTTGATCAAGCATGCCGAGGTTCATAACTCATTATAAAACTACTGATAACATCCAGCAGCAAACCTGCCTTTTCCTGTTTAGAGACGACCTACACTGGTTCTGTTTCCCGTCTTTCAATAAAAAATGTTCTATCCAGTTTAATTACTTGTGTCATTATTGAATTTTTTTCTTTTCTTTTCTATAATTTTATTTTTTCGGATAGGCAAGTTATAAATCTTATGTTAAAATTAAATGTAGCGGCAGTGTCATTGAAACAACTTCCATTGGCCTTTTTTAGATTATTTTTAGGCTCTCCAATCATTTCAGGCACATGATAAATATAAAAGCCAAGAAGGTTCCACTCAATTGTACTGCCACATTGTGCAGATAACTGGGTATAGGGTTGGGAAATTTCATACTTTCCTCATTTATACTTATAGGAAACATAGAATACTACTAATAAAGAAAGTGTAAAAATGAAGGATATGGTTTTGCCCCCAGGATGTAGTTTAATGGTAATGCCAACTAGAATTGAACCAAAGTTCCCGATTTTGAGCCTTCCCAGCATTTCAGTGCTGTAAGGTAGAGTGGTGGGCTCATATTAGAAAAAGAGAGGGGGAAAGAAAAATGAAGGAAAAGATTCCCTTATTTCAAAAGTAAAGATAAAAAGAAAACAAAAAGGAAACTTTTGCCTTTTTTTTTTTTGGATAGGTAAATTTTTTGTCCCCATTGGGACTTGAACTTAAAACCTCCCACAAACCCTCCCCAACCCTTTACCACTTGAGCTAGGTCTTGAGGGCAAACAAAAAGGAAACTTTCAGGCTGCCCAGAAGGATTTTTTTTTTTTCAAGAAAGAAAAAATAAAAAATACAGTGGGGAATCATACCAACATCATATTAAGGTAATTTTTCTAATTGACCTCCATAATTTTTTAAAAAGAAAGCATACTTGTAACCATGTTAAATAGAAGATATAAATGAAGGGCAAGGGGTTCCCTTCAGAAAAGGAAGCATAAATATGCAGGGTGGTCACTACAAGACTAGAGAAAAAACATAGCTCCCTACAAACAGCCACTCTCGCGTCCCAACTCAGAACCA
The DNA here is from genome assembly GCF_030704535.1 of Vitis vinifera. Classification (NCBI taxonomy): domain Eukaryota; kingdom Viridiplantae; phylum Streptophyta; class Magnoliopsida; order Vitales; family Vitaceae; genus Vitis; species Vitis vinifera. The sequence goes on along the minus strand of NC_081822.1, from coordinate 22,213,891 downwards.
AAGATTAAAGAATGGATCCCCAACTTACAGCTGCATGAAATCCCCAACAATGTCAATATTAGCTTCCTGATTTGCAACTTAAAGACTTCCAAGAAAAAAAAAAAGAAACCAAAAAACCAGCCATGAGATCCCTGTCTATTTTTTTTTTTTTTTGATAAGAAACGACAAAGGGATATATCGATAGAGAAAAGGAGTACAAGAGAAGGATGAGGAATCCTCCCACCAAAGAAAACTAAACTACAAGAATACAAAAACAAGAAAATACACAAAAAAAACAAACAAACTCTCTAGATTAGACCAACCCTTTGGAATTGCACACCGCTAACCAGTCAAGTTGTAACACATTAAGGGGAGTCCCCTTAAAAACCTTGGAACAGAAAGCCCAAAGAGAAGCAAGGAAACGAATAGAATCCCAAAGATACTCTGAATTCTTTGCTTTATCCTAAAAAATCCTCGCATTTTTTTCTCGCCACAAAACCCAAATTAAAACGATGCTCGCAGCTTGCCACAAAACTATCCCTCTCTTAGATAAACCAAAACCATTATAATTGATGGATAGCATGTCGAAGATGCTCCTTGGGGGAACCCAATCCATCTTGGCTAACTGAAATAATCTGTGCCACAACCCCATCGTCAAAGAGCAATGTAGGAAAAAATGATCTGTTGATTCTCCATGTTTCATACACATATTACAAATATCAAGACTAAGAGCTTTGTAGGGTCTTCTCAATTGTAGCAAGTCATTAGTATTTACCTTCTTGTGTGCCACTAACTAAACAAAGGACTTGACTTTGAAAGGGACTTGAGAATTTCAAACGAACTTAGTAGGAAAAGCTGGAAGAGAACCAGAAAATTGGGATAAGGCTAGAAATAAAGATTTGACTGAAAAAGCCCTAAAGAAGATATAGGCTAGGATCTCACATCTGAAACCGAAGGTGATAGATGCAAACCATCAAGTAATCGCATGAGGCCTTTTAAATCTTCTATCTCAGAATCGGAAAGGTTACGACGGAAATTAAAGTTCCAAGAGAAAGGACGAGTAGAACCGAGAATTGAAGAAATAGAAATATTTTTATCCGAGACTACTCTAAATAGTCTTGGATATTGGGATCCCAAAGGTTGGTCCCCCCACCACAAATCTTCCTAGAACCGAATTCTTTTCCCATCTCCTACCACAAACCGAGTAAACTTAGAAAACTCCTGAAAGACTTGTGCAATAGCCTTCCAAGGACAACGATGAGATCCCTGTCTATTTACCACTCAAGAAAGAACCATCACTAAATACAACCTCCACCAAGAGATAGGAGGCCCCTAGCCTATATCATACATGCTAAACAATTGAATCTGTGATATTTCACATCTGTCCGTCCTGTGTACCCATAATTGTCAATCCAAATAACCACCCTTATATATCAAATTAAATAATATTCTTTGAGTTAAATTTCTACACTTTCGTAATGAACCAAAAAATAAAAATAAAAACAAGGAATGTGACCACATTAATAATTACATCAGTACCGTTTTATAATTCTAAAAGTTTTAATACCATTTAGCAAGAAAAAACAAAATTTATAACTGAAGTAGTCATCTTATAAAATTCTTAGAGCAAGTCCAGGAATTTTTAATTAGAGAGACTGATTTAAGATACTAAAATAATATTTGAGGCTAAATTCTTGAAGCAACTATCCTTCTTAGTTTTTGAATAAGCCTCTTGGGAAATACTAAAATAAAACAAAGGGATTTTCGTATCTGCATGTACATTAATTTTACATCCATGATAAATGGAATAAACTTATCTCTTAACATTAAGTACATAAAAATAAGTGTATAGTACTTAAACAGCATAGCATGTAATGGCTATTAGAGTTTCTCATGTAGTATTCCACTGTAATTGTGGATTTAAACTTGGACCGTATAAGGGACATTCAAAGTATTAATATTCGCATTTTAGGCTTCAACCAGTGTCCTGAATGATTGTTTTTCCAGCGATATTATATCGGGTGATCATGTAAATCAAGTCTCTTTCAATATTTCCAATAAATATTAATATTTACATGTTTTTCACATATTTCTAGAACTTCTTGAGAACTACAGTGAGCAAAAATTTCCTCTCAAACTTGCAATTCCAAAAATGCAAAATTGAGGATAAAATGGTTGCTTATGGTAACTTAATGTAATGCCTGTGACACCTTACTTGCTGAATCAAGAAACATTTCAATGTAAAATAAATGGATGTTGTGTCTTAATTCCATTTTAAGGCATCTCTAAAAGTACAATTCTATAGTTACTGAAGAAATTTGAGGAATAAAAAAAAAAAAAAACTTTTTATTTTTCTCATACTATTCAAACTGATTATTGCATCGATATTTATACATGAATAGTTGAGGTCATTTACCTTTAAAAAGAAATCTAATCCTTGATTTTAGGAGAGTCTCTTATAAAATCAAGAAATAAAATTAGAATAGGAAACAACTATATGAGATACAACTCGCGGTATAGTTGGTGGTTCAGCTATGCGGTATAGTTGTATGCACAGCTATACCTTCTGGATTTTCACTCCCCCTCAAGCTGAGTTGTAAATGTTGATTATTTCCAGCTTGGAACTCAAGTCTTCAAAGTTGGTTCTAGAAAGCGCCTTAGTAAGAATGTCTACTGTCTAGAGAGTTGGAGGAGTGTAAACCAATGAAATCGTCCCATTTTCTATCTCCGTCTTCATAAAATGACGATCTATTTCCACATGCTTTGTCCGATCCGATCATGATGAACTAGGTTCTTAGCGATGCTTATGGCAGCTTGATTGTCACAGAACATCTTCATAGAATCTTCTCCTAGAATTTTCAGTTCATTTAAGAGTCTCTTTAACCACATTCCTTCACAAATTCCATGAACCATAACTCTAAATTTCGCTCATGCATTGCTTCGAGCTACAACGGATTGTTTCTCACTTCGCCAAGTAACCAGATTCCCTCATATATAGGTGTAATATCTTGAGGTTGATCTTCGGTCAATTATGGAATCAGCCTAATCTGCATTTGAAAAAATTTCAATGTTTCTCTTTTGTGTTCTTTTGAAATAAAGTCCCTTTCCTGGAGTTATTTTGAAATATCTTGGAATATGATACAAAGCTTTCATATGTTCTTTGGTTGGATTGTTCATGAATTAACCAACCATGCTGAAAAACCAATGTCTGGTCTTGTGTGTGTGAGAGAGATGAGTTTCCCCACAAGTCTTTGATATCTCCCTTTATCCACTAAAGCACTTCCTTTAACTGTTCCTAGTTTAGTAGTGTAGTTCATAGGTGTGTTTGTAGGTTTACAACTTTCATATGTTCTTTGGTTGGATTGTTCATGAATTAACCAACCATGCTGAAAAACCAATGTCTGGTCTTGTGTGTGTGAGAGAGATGAGTTTCCCCACAAGTCTTTGATATCTCCCTTTATCCACTAAAGCACTTCCTTTAACTGTTCCTAGTTTAGTAGTGTAGTTCATAGGTGTGTTTGTAGGTTTACAACCAAGCATCCTAGTCTCCTTTAGCAAGTCTAAGACATACTTATGTTAGGAGACTGCAATACCCATTTTTTATCCAACAATTTCCATCTTAGGAAAATATTTAAGATTCCCTAGGTCTTTAATTTCAAACTCATGGGCAAGAAAACTCTTAAGCTTGCATATTTCTTCTACATGATCTTCAGTTAGGATAATATCATCCACATAAACAATGATAATGGAAATTCTTCCCTCAACATTAAGTTTTACGAATAGAGTGTGGTCAGACTAACACTGAGAGTAACCAAACCTCTTTACGGCCTTGGTGAAACGATCAAACCAAGCTCGAGGAGATTGCTTGAGACCATATAGGGATTTTTTTAGTTTGCAAACTTTGCTAATGTTTGCCTCAATCTCAAGACCTAAAGGAATTTCCATGTATACTTCTTCTTCTAAGTCACCATTGAAGAAGACATTCTTGATGTCCAGTTGATGAAGAGGCAAATCTCAATTAATGGCTAACGACAATAGAACAAGAATTGTGTTTAATTTGGCAACTAGAGCAAAGGTTTATTGGTAGCCAATTTTGTACGACCGTATAAATCCCTTAGCAACTAGTCTAGCTTTGTACCTACCAACACTCCCATCTGCTTTGTACTTGACTATAAAGATCCACTTACTCCCGACTGGATTCTTTTCTTTCGAAAGTTTAGCAAACTCCCATGTCCCATTCTTTTCAAGAGCTCGGATCTCTTCCTCAATCAATGTCTTCCATTCAAGTATATGTAGAGCTTCTTGGATATTATTGGGAATCCGAATATCCGTAAGATTGGTAACAAAAGCCCGATTTTTTGGTCACAAACTCTTATAGGAGATGAAGTTATAAATCGGATGATTTGTGCAAGATCTTACTCCTTTCCTTTTGGCAATTGGCAAATTGAGCTCATCATCTTCTAACTCATTAAGATAAGAATCAATGTTACTTAAGTATGTCCCTTTTGGGACTGAATTTGGTTCAATTTCATGTACTAGTTCACAATGAGTTCATTGCTCTATATCTTCTTGAGATTTCTTCTTTTTCCTTGAGTAGACAATGAACTCACTTCTATTGACAGTCTGAGATTGGTTTGGATGAGGAGTACTTGGCTCGATGTCTACAAATTCAGTAGTTTGGAGTGAGAGACTTGAAGCAGGAGAAATAGGGTTGGAGTTGTGAGCAATAACAAACTCAAGTGTTTGAGGTTCGGTTACGGTCCTAAAATTGGTATTCCCAAATTCTATTCTCCCCTTGAATATCGGTTTTAGAGTAATAGGATTGATTTTCAAAGAATGTCACATGCATAGAGGTGTAGAACCTTTTTGTGATGGGAGAGTAACACTTATAACCCTTCTAGCTTGGAGAGTATCCTAGGAAAATACACTTAGTGGCCCTAGGATCAAGCTTACTTCAATGTTGTTAAGGATTGTGAACAAAGGCTGAGTAACCAAATACCTTCAATGGAAATGAGGAAATGAGCCAAGTCCTAGGGCATGATTTGAGAAAGACTTTGCATAGTGTTTGGAAACTCAAGGCATAAGAAGACATTCTATTAATAAGATAGGTTGTAGTAAGTACAGCTTCTCCCCAAAAATTCTTCAGGACATGGGAGGAGAGCATAGTATCACGGACTTAGTCTTTTCCTAAGCTCGTGTGACACTTAGACAAATTAAGACACTTGATATTGCTAAGTCAACCTTACTCCCAATGTTTAGCTTGCTAGGCTAAGATGCTCACGACTCAAAAACTTTAGAAGGCGTAGTAGGCGACGCTTAAAGAATGGAAGCTTTTATTGCTCAAAGGAAGCTTTACAAGTGCTTTTGGGGACTCACTTGCTTGGTTGGTTAGGTTCTTGGGTGGTGCCTTGGCCAAATGAGAGCCTCACCTATTTATAGGCACCAATGGAACTCTCTGGAACTTTGGAGGGTTCCTTACAAATCAAGAAGATTCTAGAACACTCTACATAATTTTATGTACAAACCTATATACAAGAATATACAAGAGATTCCTAAAATTCTCTAGAAAGCCTTGGACTCCTCTCATGCCTTCCACCATAGTGTAGAGGTGTGGATTTCTCTAAGCTTTTGTAGAACCTTCCACACTCTTCCCACTAATGGCTAAGTGTAGGAGTTTCCAGAAACTTCCTGGGCTCTATATAAGTCCATGGGGAGGGTCATTTGAAGCATCCTTTGACACTCTCCCCCACCTATGCCGTCGACATCCCCGTTGTTGCCTCTTCTTGAAACCTCTCGATGTGCTTCCAGAACCTTCTCAAGGCATCCGCATGTTCCCAGCTTACCTGCCTCTTAGGTAGTTCTTTCCATCGGACTAGATACTCTATCACAAAAAGGACCCCTTGTCTCCTTGTGACCCGTTCAGCCAGGATATTTTTCACCTTCTTTTCTCGTGAGGCTTTGGATGGATGCAGACACCTGCACTTTCGATGCTTGGAGTGTTGCTTCCTCTTACCCATTGAGTTCACCTTTTCCTTGGTGACCTTGTCCATGTGTGTGCGGGCTACCTCAGCTCGCTCCCCTTTTGCCTCATTTACTTGCACCCCTGATAGTAAGGAGGTCTTAGGCGTACTAGGCTTTGGGTTGACTTAGAGGGCACCTAGCAGCTACATTGAGCTCATATGTGCTTCGTGTTCCTACTCCCTCTCCTCGATCATGGCATTGAGCATCTTCCTCTTTGGACAATCTCGTGCCCAATGTGGACCATCACACATGAAGCATTTGATTTTAGGCGTAAACTTCTTCCTTTCTGCCTTACCCCTTCCTTCCCGAACGTTAGGTGTCTTGCCTGATCCCATTCTAGAAGCATTGTAATCCCTTGAAACCTTGTTTCCCCCACCCATGGCGTAGCTATCTTCCAAAGACTCAACCTTGGAGGAGTCTCCCCTCTTGTAATCTGTTAAAGACTTTGCTATTGCCATAGCAATGGCTAAGTCTTGAACACCTCGGCGCCTTAATTCCTACTCGGCCCACCCTTGCAAGTTATCCATGAAGTTGAATAGCAACTCCTCCTCAATCATGTTAAGAATCTCAAGCATGAGCGAAGAGAATTCCTTGACATAGTCGCATATCGAGCCTATGTACTTGAGACGCCTCATGTTTTTCCTAGCTAGGTAAGCCACGTCCTTGGGGTAGAACTACCTCTTGATCTCCTTCTTGAAGTCCTCCCACGTCTCTATGGTGCAAATGTCTTTCTCCATATCGGCAAGCCTCCGATGCCACCATAGAGTAGCTGTGTCAGTAAGGTAAAGGGTTGTAGTTCTTACCTTATCCGCCTCATCAGTCAGTGTGATAGCCTTGAAGTATCGCTCCATATGCCATAAGAAGTTGTCCAACTCCTTGGCATCCCGCTTGCCACTAAACCCTTGTGGCTTCGACACCTCCACCCTAGATGCCTCCTATGTGGCCATGACCCATGCCGACACAGCAGCCTTGTAGATGGCCAACTCCTGCCTAACCTCCTAGTCTCGAGACTCCATTCGAGTGGCCAAGGTCTCTATCCTTGACTCCATGCTAGCAAGCATGCTCAAGACCTTTTCTTGGAAGGACACAAACTCCTCGTGTGACACTGGTTGAACCTATGAGACTAGCACCCCCTCACGAAGATCTTCGATCTACTCCCTTAGATCCTCTAAGCCTTTCTCTATGCCTTGCTCGATCAAGTCTAACCCCTCCCGAGTGTCCGCCATGGCTAGCTCCACCTTAGCTAACCTTGCCTCCATATTGGCAACGGCATCACGAGATTTATCCTTCTTACCCCTGCCCCGTGCAGCAGGCTCGGTCTCCCTCCTACGGGTTTGCTTGCTAATCTCCTTCACGTTAGGGCCCGACATGCTTCCTTTACTATGCCCGCTTCGTAGTCGCGCTCTGATACCACTTGTCACGGACTTAGTCTTTTCCTAAGCTCGTGCGGCACTTAGACAAGTCAAGACACTTGATCTTGCTAAGTCAGCCTTACTCCCAATGCTTAGCTTGTTAGGCTAAGATGCTCACGACTTGGAAGCTTTAGAAGATATAGTAGGCGACACTTAAAGAATGGAAGCTTTTATTGCTCAAAGAAAGCTTTACAAGTGCTTTTAGGGACTCACTTCCTTGGTTGGTTAGGTTCTTGGGTGGTGCCTTGGCCAAATGAGGCCCTCGCCTATTTATAGGCACCAATGGAACTCTCTGGAACCTTGGAGGGTTCCTTACAAATCAAGAAGATTGTAGAACACCCTACATAATTTTATGTACAAACCTATGTGCAAGAATATACAAGAGATTCCTAGAATTCTCTATAAAGCCTTGGACTCCTCTCATGTCTTCCACCATAGTGTAGAGATGTGTGGATTTCTCTAAGCTTTTGTAGAACCTTCCACACTCTTCCCACTAATGGCTAAGTGTAGGAGTTTCCAGAAGTTTCTTGGGCTCTATATAAGCCCATGGGGAGGGTCATTTGAAGCATCCTTTGACAATAGGACCATTGCAACTTCTAACAAGTGTCTATTCTTCCTCTAGGCTATCTCATTTTGCTGAGGAATATCAATGCAGGAACTTTGATGAACTATACCTTCTTTTAATAAAACTTCCCCAAGGATAAAATTGAAATAATCACTTGCATTGTCAGTTTTCAATACTTGCATTTTGGCATGGAATTTAGTTTGGATCATATTATAAAATTTTTTGAAGATTTGACCCACTTCTAATTTTTCTTTCATTAGTAATATCTAAGAAATTCTAGTATGATCATCAACAAAGGACATAAATCATCTAGTTTCAATTATGTTCTTTATCTTAGATAATCTCTAAGCATCACTATGTCTCATAGAAAAAGGATGAGATGGTTTGTATGGTTAAATTGGATAAGGCTTGCCAACATGCTTGGATAATAATTAACAAATTTCACACTAAAAACTAACTAAATTAGGATGTACTAGACGATAATGTCATAACATAACATTACTATCTTTATTAAAACTAAAGACAGAAAAAGACCCCTTTTCACCAACTGTCGATTGAGGTTGTCTTTTAATATAATCAGTCACTTCAAAGATATAGAGTCTTGAACACACCTCAACATTGCCAATCGTCTTCCCTGAATTCAAATCCTAATAAACACAATGGTTTGGGAAAAATTTAGTAACACAGTTCTTTTCTTAAGTGAGTTTCCTAATGGGCAACAAATTGGAATCCAAGTTTGGAACTAAAAAAACAGAGTCAAGAGTTAGGTCCTTAGAGATGACAACAAGACTTGTACCAACCACCTTTGAGAGAGAACCATCAGCTATATGAACCATATAATCCTTAGAATCAGGTGTATAATTTGAAAAATTGTGGCATCTCCAGTCATGTGATCAGAAGCTCCTGAGTCAACAATCCAAGGACTCAACTTTTCCATTTTTCCTTTCAAGGTAGTAACAAAATTACCTTTTTGAGCTAAGGATCCAGGCCCGATGATGGAATTGAAGGAATTTACCACCTATTAGGACTGGTTGAACATTTTTTGCAACAATTCCAATTGCTCTTTGCTGAACAGACTGGAATTAGAGTTGTCCTCTACGGTGACATGGTGTCCTCAATTTTCTCTATCATTTTGAGGATGTGACGACTTCCAATCCTCTGGTTTCCCATGGATTTTCCAGCATGTGTCTTTGGTATGACCTGGTTTTTGGCAGTGATTACACCAAGGTCTTCCTTTTCCTAGTCAATTGTCGTTAGAAGGATTGGGAGGACCTTGAGCCACAAGGGCTGAACCCTCAGTGACAGGTTGATTGGTTTGTGACCCCAACATGACTTTCTCTCTACTTTCTTCTCGGCGCACTTCTGATGTAACTTCTCAGATGTTAGGTAAAGGTTTAATTCCCAATATTCTACCTCGAACTACATCTAGATTTTTGTTCCGTTCTAACAAAAATTTGTAGATTAGTTTCTTCTCAACATTCTTTTTGTATTTGATTGCATCCATTGGGCAGTCCCATTTGGTGGTTTCAAACATGTCCAGTTGTTACCAATAACGAGTTAAAAAACTGAAATATTGAGTGACAAACAACTCACCTTGGCGTAAATCATTGAGGATCCCTTTTATCTCAAATGTCTCTGTTGTGTCTTTTGTATTGAAATAAGTCTCCTTTGTTGCCTCCCAAATTTCTTGTGTCATTTCATGCAGTATGAAATTCTCTCCTATGTCATTGTTCATCGAGTTAATTAACCAAGACATAACCATATTATTCTCAGTCTTCCATCCTTGGAATTTCAGTTCTTCTTTCGTAGGTCAAGGCACTGCACCAGTAAGGTAGCCATCCTTCCCTTTACCACACATGAACATCATGACTGCATAGGACCATTGAAGATAATTTTGCCCATTTAGTTTGTGTCCAATAATGAGAAGAGCAACACCATCTAATCCTCCATTGTTGCTTGGAATAGGAGCTTCTTCAGTGGAGGTGACTTATGAGATTGAGGAGTCCTTGGTGGCCATTCCGTATTTGATCATGGACGGATTGAATGGTTCAGAATTAGCTTTGATACCATGAAGAAATTTGAGGAAGAAAAAGAAACTTTTTATTTTTTCACACTATTCAAACTTATTATTGCATCGATATGTATACCTGAATGATTGAGGTCATCTACCCTAAAAAAGAAATCTAATCCTTGATTTTAGAGGAAGCCTCTCATAAAATCAGGAAATAAAATTAGAAGCGGAAACAACTATATGCGATACAGATGGCGGTACAGCTATGTGGTACAGCTGTGCATACAGCTGTACCTTCAGGATTTCCACAGTTACAACTAGTTTTGAGAGCTCCATATAGTCATTCAGCCTAAATAAGAAAATATTGACCCACAAGAAAGAGGACCAAAGTTAAATGATCCTAATGTGAATGCATGTCTTATTCAAAAAACACTACCAGAAGACATGTGGATTAAGAGACACTAACGAAGTTTAAAATACCTTAAAATATAATCCAATCACATTGATCCAGGTTCAAAAAAGTTCACAGAAACATACTCCAGAGAACCCGCAGGTGAATGCACACAAAATTTAAAAATAAAAAGAAAAGGGAACTTCATAAGAACAATAATGAAAATACGTACAGATATATAAAAATAAATAAATAAATCCAAAAAATGTTTGAAAACACATTAAGATTGAGAAGAAAGACATACAGGGCCTAGTTCTACCAATATCTTCCGAAGCTCTGCAGCTCTAACCTGCAAGCAAGCAAAAAGAAGTTATGCATGCCTCCATACGACACAACAAACTGACTCATCTTCTAATCAGAAGCATTATGTTAAGGATCCAATCTCAATTTATTTGCACATAGAGAAAAAGAGACAGAATTAAAAAGGGAACCAAAAAGAATGGGCAGTCAAAAAACAAACTGGATACAAAAACAATGGTCTAAGTGTCACTGCAAACAGAACAAATTCCAAACAGCCAAATGGCTTATTCTCAGGAAAAAGAGTGCAAATGGGAAATTTTGTCACACTAAAAAAGAAAAGAAAAGAGAGAAAGAACTGAAAAAAGAAGATGGGAAAAGAGATAATAATTGGGATCAAAATCAAGTCATAGAACAACCATGCTCCGGAGCTACTTACCAGCAGCCAATGGCCTTGAGACTTAGCCAAAAAATATAAAAATAGAAGTAAAACAATTGTATGCCACTGGGGAAAAATGTAGGCTAGTTATTGATCATTGTCAGGTTTTGCAAGGAATTATTGAAATTAATAAACTATACCAAATACAATATGAAATCATTTACACCATAAATGGACCAACAGAAATGCAAAAACAAGTCAAGTCTTTAATTACATGGTTAATTCATGGATATACATATTTGAGAAGAGAATATGTAAGTTGTGGATTTCGAGCATCACCAATAGAAACCTAGGAAATGTTGTCTTTAATTCATGGTTAATTTACAACCCCATGTAACTCACTGGGACTTTGTAGATATTTTTTCACTTTCCAATATTTACAGATTCTACCCATAAAATCTCTGCAACATAATTCTACTTGCAATATAAGAATCAGTTTCAATTTCAGGTGCCAATAAGCAATATTTAAACTTTGTAAATAATAATTCCCTGATTCTCCCTCCTTTAATTTGATTAAAAAGACAGAAAATAATGATAATAATTCGCTTATTCTTCTTACTATGCTTTGATTAAAAGGACAGAAAATTTAAAATTATTCTAATTTTTACTATTTTTTTTTTCCAATTTCCATTAAAACTAAGACAAAAACTCCTCATTTTTGCGTTAATTTAAACTTTTCCATTTTCATTTTACCTCGAACATCTGGTCGGAGCGCTCCATGAGACCATCGATGTAGCGAAGCCCTAGCCACTTCCCAAGCGTAGTAGCAATCTGGAACAGGCGGCGAATCAGAACCAAGGGTCTGTTCCGATAAATGGCTCCGATCCTAGACACGTCGTACTCTGTCAGCGAATCCGCCTCCGAAGAGCTGAGGTTAAAAAGGTAGCCGGAGTACTGGGTAAATGTGTCAACGTCGCCGGAAATGCCGCAAACCACCGTCCTCCTGAGACGCACCGGCAGAGGAACCTTGCGATTGAAGCCATTGAGCTGGATGGCGTAAGGCTTTCCCTTCGACAATTTGGAGGCCGAAAGCGGCGGTGCCGGTGGCGCCGCCGGGAGGAGAAGCATTCCTGAGCTTGCTGGCGAACAGCGTGAATTAGCGGCTATCTTTTGTAAGATAATCCTAATCGCCCCTGCTCCTCTCTTCGTAACGTGGGGTGCCTTTATCTTTTATCCAATTTTTTCCACACAAAATTTCTGCTGCTGCCACATGGCATCCTTTCTTTCCGTTTACGGAAACTCGTTTCGACCATGTTTCATGTGCTCGCCTCGGACCACTAAATTTAATTTTTCTGACACTAATAAAAAAAACAAAAAAAAAAAACAAATGCTACATTTATATCTCTAATAATCTAGACCTAAAGGCATGATATTTGGGTGGTGTTATGGGATTTGCATGTGGAAGGCGTGAGCCTTTACTGTTAGGTGTTAGGTAACGAGTAGAGTTTACATGTAAAATGCATGAACCAACTTTAAATACGATTTTGTTAAATTCCCAAACTAAGAAGGACTACAAATAACTATTAAGTGAAATGAATATTTCTAAAAGGGAACTTAGGGAAGAAGATTGTTATAGAAACGTACAAGATAACTATCCTTTTCTTATTTATCTTACAACGCAACACCACACATAATCCTCCACAGTGTATTTACACGTAACCCACGAAGCTGACTCTGCTACATTTATACAACTCAGAGCACGTCACAGATAAAGCTTGAGGTTAGAGTTGGGCCACATGTATCGTCCTTACGCCGCTTGGACTCTCAGTTTTCTTAGGCACAGTGACGGTCAAAACTCCATCCTTTAGCGCAGAACTGATCCTGTCCGTGATTGCATTTTCCGGCAACCTGAACCTCCTCAAGAAACTGCCTCTTTGCCTCTCCACACGGTGCCATTGGTCGTCCACTTCCTCTTTTTCCTTGGTCTTCTCACCGCTGATCTTTAGGATGTTGTTGTCCTCCACTTGCACCTTCAGCTCCTCTCTCCTTACCCCTGCCAGTCAACAAGGCGTGTAAATGAGACAGTAGGCACCTTACTGTGTTGCAGCTGGAGGATACTTGGGCGCATAGCCCTACAGTACAGCCTATTGCTATCTCTTCTTTGTCTTTCATTTATTTCCGTTATAGAAAGCATGGAAAACATGTTGCAGGAAGCAAAAGCGAAAGGGAAGAAATTAACAAACCAGGAAGATCAGCGCGGAAGACGTGAGCGTTATCGGTCTCACGCCAGTCGACGTGAGCATGAGCTAGAGCCGACACATCGTCATCAGGGCCACGGCCCCAGCTCTTTTCAACCCCAAACCCAAAATCAAAAGGGTCCCAGGCATCTGATGGTGACAGGGGCGTCCAAGGGTCGTACCCTCCTCCCCGCCACAACCCCAACGAACTCATTGCACTTTAACTGCTCAGCCCTGCTGTTTTGATCTTATACAAGCCAACCTCCTATCCATGTGTTCGCAACTTGCCATGTGTTCATGGTGACGTTGGGTGGCCATGACAAGTGTATTCCTGTCTGCCACGTAGCAACCAGGTGGATGAGGTTTGGGGACATTTGTCAATGTCTCTGTGCACCGCACCCTCGTGGATGTAGAGACATGTCAAGTTCGCAATCTGGGCCACTTCAATTTGCAGAAGTGTTTCCAATCATCTTCTAGATGAGGTTTTTCTCCTTTTTTTTTTTTTTTTAATGTTTTAATTAATTTATGGGTTTATAGATATTAGAATGTTTAGTTTTGGATACAATATCGTTGTATCATTATTATTTCTTTTTTAATGAAATGAGACTATGAAGTAGAATACTTAAAAATACTATTGAAAAATGAGTCATAATAATCTTTGAAATTAAGTTTTTGAAAAATTAGACCCTCAAATGATTGATTCTACAAATATGATTTTTAACTAATCGATCTGATTTTGATTTTGATTTGTATTGTCACTTTCCAATTTCATTCATTGTCATATTAAAAAATTAATCTATCTACAATTAAGATTTGTCAAAGAAGATTATGAATGGAGAAGGATGTCATGACAATTTTTATTTGAGTGGTAAACAAATAAGGTGTCATTCTCTTCAATATTAGAAAACATGTCTTAACAATACCAAAAACATGTTTAATGACATTTCTTAATCTTACATGGCATTAGTTGAACATCTCTTCTTTTCCTACAGCTTTATCACACCTACAAAAATTCCTCAACCAATAGCATATATTATGATATGTTACTATAAAATCTCGAGTGTGTGTATGTTGCATCCAATAAATAATATTTTTCCAAAAAAAAATAAGAAGAAGAATTGAGTTGATTATTATTATGAATAAATACAAATCTTATTAAATAAAATACAAATAAAATATTTACCTGATGGGAGCATTGGAAAATTATGTTATGGGTTATGGATAGTTTCCATCAAAACTCTTGGATCATGAGTTATTCCTTCTCATCCAACAACAACATACCTAAATATTATATCAAAATCACAAACTGCTATAACATTCACTAAAGAAAACCTATTTTTCCCAACAAAAATTAATTTAGTGATGGAATTTTGTAGCTAAAAATAATTTTTCCTGACGAAATTTCAAATGTTGTCACTAATACCAATTTTGTGAAATCTTTTCATGATGAATTTGAAATTTTCGTCACTAAAATATATAGTGGGAAAATTTAGTGCCCATTTTTTTTGCACGAACACTTTTGTGATGAAAATAACCTATTTACTGACGAAAAATATATATCACTAAATATATTTTTTGGTGACAAAAATAAATTTATCACTAAAAGTTACAACTTTTTGTTTATATTTATCGACAAAGGTTTTTTTTGTTAGTGATAATATTATTTCCCGATGAATTGAAGAATTTTGTCACTAAATAGTATTATTAAATTGTGGCATCAAATAATATTCATTAATAGTTAGATGATCTATTTAATAATTAATTGTTATATTTTTAATCTTTATATAATAATAGCACTATTATGAAATAATATATTATTTCAATAATTAATATTTTATAGTATGAGATTTATTTATATTATTGTATAAAAATAATTAAAGATATGTAAAGTTAAATATTATGATGTAAGTATATTTGAATGCTTTGTTATGGAATAATATAAATATATATTATTTTAGTAATTAATATTCATAATATGATATATTATTTTTATTATTTTATGTAAATAATAATGATAAAATAATAATAATAATTGAAGATATGCAATATTACATCTTCCCTTTTTCCCATTTTATGAGATTTAATCCTAGCCATTCACTACATATTCCTTTTTCCCATTCTATGAGATTTCATCCTAGCCATTCATCTCATATTCCATTTTCCCATTTTTTGTTTCAAAACCGTAAAGACAAAGAGCCTCTCCTCACACTTTCCCCCACACCTAGCCCTTCTTTTTTCCTCCCTCACGGTCTCTCCCATTTTCTTACCCCCAAACACCACTTTTCTCTTCATTTTATCTCATTTTCTCAACCCTAAACACCATTTTATCTCATTTTCTCAAACCCCAAACACCCATATCTCTGTATTTTCTCTCATTTTCTTAACCCCTAAACACCTCTCTCATTTCTTTCCTCTTTCTCTTACATTCTCTCTTATTCCCACATTTGTGTCCCCATTTCTTAATCTCAACATTTCTAACATATAGATCCATCCATGACAATCGTCATGGATGCTCATCCTCGTCATAAATCCAACATCATGGCTAAGACTCCGTCCATGGCACAACCGATAGCCACACTTCATAAATGCTCAAATCTTGCAATGTCAGTCTCGACGTTGGCCACCACATTTCCATCTCACTTTGTATCTCATTATGATGTAAATAGATTTGAATGCAATTAGGTTTTTATTTTTTTTAGTTTTTTGGTTGATTATTATGTAGTTGGACATCGATGTATTGGGATTTTGATAAATTAGTTTTAATGGAAAGACTTTGTGATTTAATTAAATTTGTTTGGTTGGTACCTTGGCTTACAAACTAGGTAATGCTTGATTTTCTATGGATTAATTAAGCTTTATTTGGGCATATTTGAGATTCAATATGATTTTATTTTATGGATTAAGAATAGTTTTCAATGTTAATTTTATTCTATAAAATTTGGATATTATGTTTTGTAGACGAAATGAATTTGTCACAGTTAATTGTTAATGACTTTTGGGACAAATTATGTCAATTTTCAATGATAAACCTTTTTTACTTTTACCAATGAAATATTTCGTTGGCAAAAAGTTTGAGTGACAAATTTCGATTTTGTTGGAGAAAACTTTAGGCAACGAAATGAGATTTTTCGTTGGGATACTTTTAGCAACGAGAATAAGGTGACAAACATGATACGAAATATTTTTTGTCAAGAAATGTTTTTGCATACGAAATTCGTATTTTCAGTGACAAAATATTTTGTCCCAAAAAGCTTATTTTCTTGTAATGATTCGGAAAAACATTATCCTCTCCCATGAACTCAATATGGTGCTTATTGATCAACAAGAATACATGCATAGATAAAAGTTCTGTCAATTACATCAACAACATCTTATATGATAATAATTTTTAAAAATATAAATAATCATTTTTATATGAGAAAAATACAAATATGATATGAATAATTACTAATAAAAAACAATATACCTTAAAAATTTATCTTAGTTGCCGATTAGAGATACCATTTGAACTATCATTGAATAATGAAGGAGTAATCATTTCTTTTGAGAAATTCACCATGACCACTAAAACCTCATGGAAGTATTTGTGAATTGTTTTACCTAAATGTTGGAATCTATTCTTAATTAATTGATTTCGAAGATTATGACTAATAGACATTAAAAACATGGTCATTTTTATCTTCAACATTTAAAGGTTTTCTATCAACAAGCCATCATTTTTCTCAAAACATGTGACATAGAGAAATAAGTCCATGTTTTTCCATCTGCATTAGATCATAACATATGTTAGATGAACCATCTAAAAGCTCTCAAATGAAAAGTGAACCTATAAATGATGATGTAGAGACTTGTTCCTTATTAATAGACGAGTCATTTAATAATTGGAGAAATAATACAACCAATCTTTTTTTTTTTATAACTCTTGTCACTTCTAACTTTATATCTTCATCTTCACTTGATGATGATGAATTTGAATTGTTTGAGTGATGTGAAGGATTCTCCATAAGAATATCTATCATAAAAACACAATATTTATGAAATAAAAGCATAACAATATAGTCAAATAGTTACAACAATGTATAAGTAACAACTTGCATCATTACATTATGCTTCAATTACCATGAAAAACTAACAACTTATATTACACTCATTTCACATCATCATAGTAGAGATAAACTAATATAGGAGTGAATCTTCTCAATAAAATGTAGAGAAAAAGTCTTATAATTCAAAAAGTTTAAATGTATCAAATATCCAAAATAAGCAAATCAAATGTATCATAGTACAATCATCATATAGGCAATACATCATATGCATTCCACAAATCTAAAACAAATATTTAAAAAATCATTTTCACAAGCTTTGAATCCATTCCATTCAATTTGGGTCACTTTCCATATCCACCCACACCACTCTATACTCTTTCTTCTTGTAAAATGCATTAATTGCAATATGATACAATGGATCCTCATCAGTTAAGAGTCTTCTCAAAATCTTCATGCATTTCTTCATTAAGGGTCCTTCAAAATTCTCCAACACATTCATTGTTTTTTTCATTTCTTCTTAAGTTTGCTCTTTGTTACCTTTCTTTTGTTTTTTCTTAAAACTTTGTACTTCATCATTACTATTTCTTGATAAATTCTCATCTTCCTTTAAATTAATTAGAGTTTCACTAGGCATAAATGTAGAATGTATTGATGATTCCTTGGCCCCAAAAGCTATCACTCCTTTAGAGCTTCAATTTTTAGACCTAGTAGCTAACACTCCTCCAAACAATGCTTCTAATTCATCCACATTTGCTAATGGTTTAAAAGGAAATTGTTTGGCTTATGGATGTTTCTATTTTACAAGATAAACAACAAATTAGTCATGCGTATATATGAGACAAGTATTTTAAAATTCACTCAAATCCATAAGAAAACTACTTGCATATATTCTTCTAATTTTTTAGTTGGCCAATCAAAAGTTTTGGTTACAAAATTGTAACCATGTCCTATCATAGTCATCATTTTACTCCAAATGAGATATTGTCTTTTCATGCAATCCCACCATTCTTAAGTTGTTTCGAAGTGTAGCATTTTCCAAGTAACTTCTCCAACTCTTCAACAATTTGAGGCCAAGCACTAGACATTAAACCTTTACCTGATCTAAAACCTTTATTTGCCTCTTGAAGACAAAGATCAATAAAGTGCTTTCTTTGGGTCAGATTAGTCCAATTTGCCCTACTAGTTTCAACATGTTGGCTCATTAACGTACAAAAAACCAACCAACATTAATGATTAATTTTCATTCTTTTTTAAAATATATATATATATATATATATATATATATATAGTGGGATTTTGAATATTGTATATCTAGTGTGTGGGTTTGAAAACTAAATTCAAGTAGCAACATTAAATTAGAGCTCATAAATGTATAGTTTAGATGATAGAATAATAGATTAACTAGAGGTACAATTATTTTCTAGCTAGAAACTATAAATAATCAAGGACACAAAAATATGGCATGCATTTTCACTTAGACATCTCCAAACAAACAATTAAAATGACATAGGCAAACAACAATTCATCATAGGGGCACTAAGTTAGAGCACTTTTACTCCAATAGAAACCAAGTAAATAACATCACGCCTATATAAAAATCTGATGTACCAAGAAAAGAAAATTATGTTTTTTCCCAAGTTGTAACAAAAACACCAACAAATAGATAAAGCATTATACTAGGCTTATAATGCAAGGAAACCATTTCCATTCTTCAAGTAGAAGAGATAGAAAAATAGAGAATAAAGTTTTTGGGTTTGGGATAAGAAAGAAATCTAAATAAGGAGAAAGAGAAAATAATGGAGATTGTTAATGGGTTTGATGTGATATAAAAAAGTTTTCACATTTTGTTTTGTGGAAGACATGAAACAAAACCATATATAAGTTGTGGTATACCACTTCAAATTCCAATTTAGATATACATTTTCGAAGATCTAAATATCTCTAAATATGTTCAAATTCAGGTATGTAGGGAGAAATTGTGGAAGAATATATTCTTATCACTGATACAAAACCAAAAATTAACACATACAATTGATCAAGAGTATATTGTTTGACATATGTATAAAATTAAACTTAAAAGCATATAAAACAAAATTGACATATATCATACTTAAGCTTAACATATATTGAATATAATCTTGACAAAACAGTGAGTCAACCTTCACATATGTTTAACCTAACCTTGATTGAAGTGGAAGAAACATTAACATATGTCATATTAATAAGATTCCTACATTGATAGAAATAAGGTCTACTTTAACATATGCATATGTCAAGCTAGCTTTTATCATTTCTTGACACTGGCATAGATGACATATGTGAATACCGATCTACCTTAACAAATATACCTTATCTTGACGATGAAAAACTATCAATGAAGACCTTTTTTCTTGTAGTGCTAATAAATGTCATAGTACTATAGATACAAGAATATAATTTTATGATATATTTAGCAAATGAGAGGCCTTGCAAACACAAAAGTGTGGAATAATATGATTTTAAAAATTGTATGAATATATTTTGGTATAAATTGTGATAGAATAAAATCTCTTGGAACCATGATATTGACAAGAGTATAATATTACCCAATCACAGATATTTATGTCTAGAAATAAAGGACATACATTTTGTCATCAAGTGTGATATAGTATATAAAAGCATATCATGTAGTTTTCATTCACCAATTAACCATGGATAACCTAAAGTCACAATCACTAATTAACTAGCTAGAGTTTAATATTTTCCAATCACGAATATTCATGTCCAGAAATAAAAGGACATATTTTGTCATCAAGTGTGAGACATTATATAAAAGCATATCATGTAGTTTTTAATCACCAATTAACTAGAGATAACTTTAGCTAATTAACTAGAGTTTTGAGTTTGCCTTTTTATGTATTCGTGACTTAATCTATTTATTGCTAAATATGCGTGCGTGCGTGCGTGTGTGTGTGTGTGTGTGTGTGTGTGTGTGTGGCTTCCTTCAAAAGTATAGAGTCACAATCATTTAGGAAATTGCAAATTTTGGCCGATTATGGGCCTAGATGAAGATAGAAATGTGGTGAAAATTGAAAACACGGGGAAAAGGGGCATGGATATCTGAAACTGTTTATGAAAACCATTAAGTAGCCAATAACGAAAGTAACCAACATGTTGAGAATTAATAAACCAAAAACACACACTGCTAACATCAGGCAGCAAATGGAAGACCAAGAATACAATGAATGGGGGGTGGGGTCTACAAAATTGAACTCTTTAATTATCACAATTTCATATTATGCGTTCCTTAATTAAATCTAAGGTTTCAATTTTGTATATAAATATTGAAAACATAGTGTCAACAAGAGAGCATTATATTCTCAAATATTAAAGCCTCATTATTCAATGAAACTCTAAAATGAGTTGAGTGGCTAGACTCAAAATCCCATGGAATGATTTCATTTTCATAGTTTCAAAGTTGAATTGAACCAAACAATAGAAGGGAGATGTATCATTAAGAGAGAATGAGCACAAAAGTAAAACCTCTACTAGTTTTTTAAGGTTGCTTTAGACCCAAGTTTCTAAACCCACAAAAAACCAGTACTTCAAAAAATAAAAATTGAATCATACAAACACATATAAGCTAATGAAAACATAATTGTGAATGTATAACTTATATGGGACTTAGGCCTCTGAATTCACCAAATTAAATCTACTTCCTTAGAATCATAATTCAACCATGAAAACATACAATTATACAAGCGAGAGTACATCTAGCAAACTAGAACTTTTGATTCTCAAAATCCATTTCCTTAAAATCAAAACTTAATCATAAAAGAATATAAGTGGATAGTTGATCGTATATGGAAGATGGATGGAGCTTAAAGCAGGCTTTTAAGCTATACACCTACATTCACCAAAGCCCTCTTCTTTGAAATAAAATATAAATATAATAAAAGAACAAGACTAGTGTGTATACCAAAGCAAAGGGTTTGTAAGATTGAGTGTGTAGATACAAAATAAGTGTTATACTAGACATAAACCTCTAAAATCACTAAAAAAACTCACTTTCTCCAAATGATCTCTGAGCTGTTAAAATGCATACCAATGTGTAGTGGAGAATATGTGGAGGAGGGGTGTATCTTATATTATAGATACGCCTTCAAACTCAGTTCTTTGAAAGCAAAATTGAACCATAAGTGTGTATATCAAAGTATTGGAAGATGTATCACAATGGAATTTCTTAACTCACTATCACCCACTTCCTCATAATTATAATTGAATCATAGAATCACACAAATGTGCAAAAAGTGTATAAAAGGGTCCTAAACCACTAAACCCATCAAAACCCATTTCCTCATAATAAAAATTCAATCATAACAACACATGGAGATGCAAAATAGGGAGTGCATATCAAAGTCATAGGAACTGCAAAAAAGCAAAATTTCTAAACCCACCAACATTCACTTACTCAAAGCCAAAACCAAATCACACAAATGCATCCAAACATATGATTAAGCATCTTTGCAAAATTTCCTGAACCTCTAAACCTACCAAGCCCCACTCCTACAAAATCAAAATTCCCTATAGAGCCCTAAAATAAGTGATTGGCATGAGAATCATAAAGAATCGCACTAGAGAATATAACTATTTAATTAATAAACCATTTCAAAACAAAGAACAACAGTTCTACCTATGGTTTGATCTCATTACTGAGAAAAAGTGAGAACGACATAAAAAACCTAAATAGAAAGAAAAAAATAAGGAAGAAATTACCTTGAGAAAGTTTGGTAATGGTCGTGGAACCAGTAAGCTAGAAATGAGGTGAGAGTTGGGGATCATAGTTATGGTCGAGACTAGAGAGCTACATGATGATGGGGTAGGGTTGGGGTTTGGGGTTGGAGTTATGATTTGAGGAAGTTTAAAAAGTTTGTTTTTTCTATTAAAAAAAAAACCAAATATTTTGGTTTTTTCTATTCAGTCAATTTTTTTAAAAATTAAGTAATAAGTCATTAAAAAAAAAACCTAAATTCTGAAAGTAAATACTTTTAGCAAAAAGCTAAAAAAACAAATACTCTCTTACTTTCTAAATATCATCTTTCAAACCAAGTAATTCTTTAATATACACTTAGTTTCTAAATACCCATGGAATTTCATAACTTCACAAGTATTCTTTCAACACTTAAATAAAACAACTTCACAAGTGTTTTTCAAGAACTTAAAAAGATTCTCTCATACAAAACAATAAATTTGGGCAAAATATAAATATAAGAACTAGCTTTGCAAATTTATTATAATAGAAAAAATAGGTCTTAAGGTGCAAAGAATAATACTCATAAATTTTGAAATAATTGCATTTAAAATATTCTAAAGACTTAAGGTTTGGATAACAAGATTATTTTCAAATAGCAACCTTTCCATAAATAAAGTCTAAAGAGTCTTAAATAAGAGTTCCAAATTGAAATTAACCATTATGGACAAGTTAGTGTAGCTCAACTAGTTGATTAAATAGTCGATTTCTTACTAGCCATTATACTTTTTGCATATGACAATTGAAGGGTGCAGGTCAATAGAAAACCAGTAGATTGATACTTCAACCGGTTGAGGTCCCCCTTAGTTGCAAAACCAATAGCCATTATCAACCTACTCCTTTTACCTAGTGCTCAACCAATTGATCCGACTATCAAACCAGTCATCATTAACTTTTATACTTATGAAATTCTATGAGTTTTTTAGCTTCAAAGGTCTAAGGGCCAACTAAATTGAATCTCCATATGATTTTTGGGATCCATTTAAGCTTTAAGGAAATTTAGGAAACGTTGGTTCAAATTGAAAAATTCTTTTTAATGATGAAAAGAATATGTTAAACATGGATTTTTAATCTTGTATGAATTAAACTTTTTTCTTTCATCAAAATAATCAATAATACATAAGTAAGTTCTTTTAAAATCCTTCATAAAATTATCATTTTTTTTTGTTCAAAATGAATTGGCAATTAAAGGTAATGGTAATTTCAATTATTGTTACCTTAATCTATTATAAGAGAACCTATATATTATCTTGAAAAGAATCTTTTTCTTGATTTCCTTTTTAGCTTCATAGCGTTGAGTTATGTAACTTCTTAATTGATCCAATGTGGTCTTCTTTCCTATCATACTTGAAAATTAAACTTTAAATTCAAAATTTTGTTTTCTTATCATTAAAACTTAAATTTCATCAAACCGTAGGCTAACAATCTACTGTTTTGTTATGATGACAAAACAAAGATTACTAAAATACCATTTTCAATATATTTTAATCAAAGAACTTTAAGAAGTATATTAAAGGTGTTCAAAATAATATAATAAAGAAGAATAACATAATTAATAATCAATTAACAATAAACAATTTATAAGAGATCAATAACAAACAAGATGTTAAGATAGAGTCCTAAAAAGCATGGCATAATATATAGTTTCACTAATAAATTTATTTATTTTGATTCTAGTTCCCTTTATTATCCTTGTTTGCATTAATTATGTTTTGAGCATTCATGCTTCTATCACTTGCATTGTACATGACTTAGGTGTATTATGAGTTGCACAAAACATTTAAATCATAGATTCCTTACAAGATAAGAAGTTGTTTATAGCAAATTCATGGATTTGGACAATTCATTAGACATTATAGTGCATTACCTCCTAATTAGAGAGATGACTTATTTGGTCATTAGAATGGTTTTTCCATAATGAGTACACTAGTATATACAATTACACAATCGATATGCCCTACATTAAATTATGATATTATCTATCATGTAGTCATGATTTACCAAAGTACTATACTACATAGACTCTAACCTTGAAAGGAAATTGAGTTTGTGTTTAAGCTAATATGAGGCTTTGTGAGACCTTAATGTGGTCATATATTCCTTATAGATTGGTTCATTATTGACAGAGATTGGTGGCAATAGGTATTTTCATTGAAGTCATCATGTCATCTCATAGGATTGAGACTGTATGTCCCATTTGTGATCTTAAGGACATGTGATAAAAAAAACTATGGTCATTGTTATTATTTAAGTGGAATTTGATATATACTTTTATAAGTTAGAGCATATCAGTTGATCATAAAATAGGAAGATCTATAACTCTAGGATTGAAAAGGTAATCTTAAGAGCTAATCTTGAAAAGTTGATAACATAATGAAAAGAAAATATTTTAATTAAAACAAATATTTTTCTTTGGAGATAATTCAAATTTTAGAATTTGAGGGCTCTACTATTCTAATCTCTTTATGAAATTATTCCTTCTCTTTTCTATATATATGGACTTAGACTAGACCATGAAAATTGGTTTATGAATTTTTTTTAAATTTTGTTTTTTGATTTTATTTTACTTTTTCTCTTTGTTGGTGTTTTTCGCTACTACTTCATGAAATTTTTTTTATTGAAGGCATTGATATATGTATGATAAAATTTGTAACAAATTAGAATAACATGTCAACTTAAAAACGCATTAATACTAAAATGATGATACATCTATATATATATATATATATGGATCTATGTGTGTGTGTGTGTGATTTTTTAAAATATATTTATATTTTTTATATTTAATTAATATACAAAAAAAATATAAAGAAAAAGTTGCTACAATAATTATCATAATGATTTGGAGTGTTATATTCTTACAATTAATTAAATGAAATTTTTTAAAAAAAAAATTGAAACTCATTTATTTATTAAAATTTTAATTTAATATCTTGTCGTTCTCATGTATATTTGCATAACTATATTTCTTAAAATTAATTTAAGCAAAGAAAATGTATATAATTATGTTTATATGCGTCTAATAGGGTTAAGTTGCCTATAAGTTAGTATCTCATAATATTCTAAGTAAGACCCAAATTTGATTTCTCATATGGTGGTGTAGATCCCAAAATTTGTCCTAAATTATTTTTACATTGATTTTGAGCCTAGTTTATCCTTAGATTTTAAACTGGATTATATTTTATTTTTTTCGCCCACTCATTCCCTTTAAATCTTAATTTTTGTTATTTTGTTTTATTTTTATCTTGTATATTATATTATATTATATTATTAAAATTTAATTTAATTTTTTCATTTTTTTGGCCTCCCATTTTCTCTTCTTCTCTTTTTCTTCCTCTATGCACCCACCAACACGATCCCTTTTCTCTCTTCTCACTCTTCTCCCATTTTCTTCCTCCCATTTCTCTCTTTTCCTTTTTTATTTTTATTTTATTTTTATTTCCCAAAAACCCCTCAACCCTCATCATCGGCCAATCGCCGCCAGCAAGCCATTACCACTCAACGACTCCCTCTTCCCCTCTCTCATTTTTCCATTTCCCTCACTTTCTCGTTTTTTCTCACCTATTCCTTTTATTTTATTTTATTTTTCATTTTATTTTCTTCTTCATTTCTTCCATTTCCAAGCACCTCCACTTTTACTCTCTTATTTTCCAAAGGGTTTAAAATCGGGTAAGTCCTCATTTCCTCATGTATTATTTATATGCTTTTATTTTCTTATTATTATTAATTCTTGATTTTGCATTGTTTACGGATATAGAATTTGGGTTTGTGGATATACTGCATTTGTTGGTTAATTTGGGATCTTTGGATTAGGCCACTTGCATATTGTTTATCCTATTTGGACTTGGGCCTATTGCTTATTAGTTATTTATTTGAGCTTATTGGATTGGGTTTGAGACATTATTATATTTAGCCTTATATATTATTAATGTGGGCTTGTTAATTGATATGAATTTTTGGCCCATTTGTTGGATTGATTGATAATTGGTATGGGTTTTGCCTATTTGAATTATTTAATTTGGCATGAGTCAATTGTGACATATTTTGGATGTTATTTTGGGTTTGTATATTAAATTTGGTTTGATTTTGGTTGTGGATTTTGAGTTTGTATATTAAATTAGACTTGGAGTATGAGCAATTAAGTTTATGCCTAATTGAATTTAATTTGATTTGGTATATATGAGCTTGACTAATTTTGCTTTTATTTTGGTTATTAATTTGAAAATTTTGGACTAAGATCCATGACATATGAATATTTCTATTGGATTATATTTTCTAATTTGGGCCCATTTTAATTGGTGAAATTTATTGTATTAATTTGAAGTTTGAATTTGGGCTAAAATATTTGTTTTAGACTTTGTACATTTTTTATATATTTACATTTGAGTTATTTTTGTTTTGCATAGGCCCATTCCACTATTGAGATTTTGTTGGCTGAGCATGAATTTATAACACATGGAGAATGGAATTTCGTGGAAGGAAAAAAGGCTGAAGAAGGCTACAAATGGGACATTGAACTTGTTGTAGGCTTATTGGGGTATACGTTTTATTTCCCACTTCTATTTGGTTTTATTTCTATTGGTTCCTGTAAATATTCGCTTGTACATATTTACTCATTGCGTATAGAGTTGAATATCGAACAAACCAAAAATTTTGTTTAAATAAGAGAAACAATTCAATAAACATGTTTTAATAAAAATAATAGTTCAGAAAATATTATTCTTAATAAAAGAAAGTTTTTTTAATAAAAATTTAGAAAAATGTTCTTATGAAAATCTAAAAAATTGTTTTTAGTAGTAATTGTCCGAAAATTTATCTATTAATAAAATTGTTTAGAAAATTGATTTTTAGATAAAGTTGCCAAAAAAGTTATTTTTTAAATAAAATTATCCAAAAAATGTTTTTTTTTAATAAATTCCATTTCCTTAATTAGAATGGGATTAAAAATATTTTTTGTTGATAAAGGTCTTAAATAATCTTTTGATAAGAATGGAATGGGAATCTTTTTTGTAAATTAAAGTTGTAGAAGTCATTTTCTTAATAAAATTGGATTGAAGGTATTTTCATAAATAATGTTTGTAAAGAAATTGAGAAAACAAAGGTTATGCTTAATTAAAAAAAACACCCAAAAGGGGTTTTTAAAAATCTTTTCAATCACAATAAATTCAAACACAATATTAGTAAAATAAAGAGATAGAGTTAGAGAATTCAAACTCGGGTTTATAGTGGTTCGGCACTCGTTGCCTACGTCTACTCTTCTCAATCTCCTAACCGAGTCAGGGTTCCACTAACTTGAAGCTTCAACCAAGCTTCCAATCTTCTTACACTTTGATTCCGGCTCCAATGGGCTCTTACACAATCTCTTCAAGATTCAAACCTCTTGAAGGCTTTAACACTCAGATTTTTACAAGAAATAATCCCTCAACCTAGCTTAAGGGTAGCTTAAATACAAGACAAAGATAGGTTGACACACAAGAGTGCACTAAAGGATATACACGTGATGATTTAATGCACTATGAAGGAAATGAGAGCTTTTTTATCAAGAACAGGTAGGTAGACTATTGAATGCAAGTGTTCTCTTATCAATAAATGAAGTGGAACTCTCAATTTATAGGTTTCTAAGCTCGGGAGTCAAAAATAGCAAAAGGTAACCTCGACCGATCGAGCTAGGGGTCGACTGGTTCACTAGCCATTGGAGCATTTAATGCATGACAGGTTATCGTTGCCTCGACCGGTCCTCGACCGGGAAGAGAATCACCTCAATCGGGAAGAGAAGACCATTGGGAGAGAGAGAAAGTTTTTGGCATCCCTCGACCGGTCCTCGACGGACGAGGTCAAGCGATCGACTAGTTCCTCAACCGGTTGAGCCAGTTGTCCATAGCCTCGACCAGTTGAGCCTTTTTGGCCCTGAAAACCTATTTTTTTAATTCCTTTCTTTTCTAACACTTAGGCAAGGTCTTTAGCTGAATTATTAAGTCAATTATAAAACATTTTGCCTAAGGTACATTGGTTAAAAACTTGGGTTTTAATGAAATTGAAGTTTTAAAGAATAAATCGAGTTTTCTAAGTTGCATGAAACGTGTGAAAATTCTAAGTGCACTCATGCATTCATCTTACATTAGTTTCCTATGATCACAAGTCTTCCAAGAGTCTCGATCTTGTATCCATTTGATCATTTGATGAATTTTCGAGTTTATGCCTAAGATTCTTAATCATTAAACCAATTAGTCACTTAACTATGGTTTGTTATCATCAAAACCCGATTAGGAGAACCCTTGGGCTAACAATCTCCCCATTTTTTATGATGACAAACCTTGGTTATCTAGGAGAGAAAAAAAAAAATCTCCCCCTTAAACCAATCATGGATCATTCAAACAATTTTTAATAGGAAACAATGTAAAACACAAAAATTAGAATAGGAAACAATGGATCATGAAAATATCATATCATATATATATGGTAACCTCACATGTACACTAAAACATATTCTAAACAAGATAGATTTGACAATGATGACAATGATATGCATGCGGGTCTCCTAGATCCTATATATTTCTCCCCCTTTGGCAACATAAAAAAAAAAAAAAAACTAAGAGGGAACTCTAGATAAACTCAAGGCTGACGGGGTGGAGGAGGAAACACAAAGCGGAGGTAAGCCATCATCTCCTCATGCTGACTCGCCTGACGACTCTCAATGCGATCAATGTTCTGCTGGAGATGCTCGAATGTAGCCTGCTGCTGCTCCATACGCTCCTCTATGTGCTCAAATCTCTGCTGGATGTGCTTAAATCGACAAGTGAAGCCAGTCTGATACTGATCTATGCACTCCTCCATAGAGTAGAAACGAGTGTCATGAACTAAAGCAAGCTCCTCTATACGAGTCCCAAATGAGCTGATCTGAGCTGAGACATCCATCCAAGGCACATGATCAGGGGCGTGAGGTGCCTGAGATGGTAGCTCTGTGTGAGGAAGCTCGGTAAATGATGGCTAAGGTGATGGTCCTATTGTGTAAGACGGCTTAGTCATCATTGGTTCAGAGAAAGTGGCCTCAACATGAATACCCTCTGACTGAGGTGGAGGCGGAATGTCAAGCTCAGGCCCTCGCTGCTCAAAATCCCTCTAAGGGTCTAACCCATCCTCCATCTCTTTGATCTCAGCCTTCTCCTCTACTCCGGGATGCATCTATCCATGTCCCCGGACTTGTTGCTCAGATTTCCTAATCTAGGAGCCATCGGGTGCCCTCTCGAACTTCATTCACCCCAAGGACTGCTCATCGTAAGTGTCATAGCTAGTAGGGGCCTCGAAGTCCGCCTTTCTACTTAAGTCGACCCCGGCATCCTTAAAAACTCGAGTAAGGAAGCGGTCATAGGGGAGTACTCGTGTTGTGCTCTCAACGCAGGATATCATATGCATTATCATCAGATATCCCACATGAATCCGTCTCCCTGTCAGAATCGAGTCCATAATGAAAGCCTCAAGGTAGGAGACCTCATCCTGATGTCCACCTCGTGGTAATAAGATGGAGCAGATCATATGATGAAGGACTCGGCTGGACACGGTCAGGCTGTGTGCTGATGGTTTGCTCATCCCCTGGGAATCTGCAAGTCCGTACAATCTCTGAATTGCCTCTCTAAGCTCGAATCCCGGCATAGTGGGCCACGTCTTGGCCTCATATACCCGGAGCCCAACTGAAGGAATGTCAAGAATGCGACAGATACTCTTCGGGCTCAGTCTAATCTCAACTCCTCTAACTATGGACAAGACCGGTCCTCCAAGCCCATAGGTCACCCATGAATAAAAAGCCCGCACCAGAGTCGAGAAGATTGGCTCAAAAATCGTCACAACTAGTAGCCATCCCATCCGACTGAAGAGTCTCTCAAACCCGAAGTGCTAAAGTTGGGAGAAATTGATACTTCTCCCTGGGACGACTTTTCTCTGGGTGAACTTTTGTTTGTATTGCTGATAATCTTCGACAAAACTGAAGAGGGTTGTGTCATACCTCACCTTTCGGTGAGCCTCCGTCTGCTCAGGCTGAAATGGCTCAGCAGGGCGCTTGCCCTAAGCCCTGAAGGTTCCCGTCTCTCGCCTAGGAGCCATCCAAAGAACGAAAAAATGGAGAAAACGCACGGAGATGAGGCTGAAACCAAACGAGAGAGGATGAAGTCCAACCTGGAGCCTTAAATGCACGGAGATGAGGCTGAACCAAACTTGAGGCGCGCGGTACAAAGAGAAAACGCTTCCAAGATTGAAAACCCTAGGTTTTAGATTGAAACCCTAGCCTTAAATGCGTCCCAAAATCCACTCCAAAGCCTGCGAATGGTCGACGATATTGCCAAAATTGACTTCTGGAAGCAGGGATGTGAAGAGTCTTCAAGGTATGGAGGAGAACAGGTGAAAAATGAAGCGCAAGGGGCTTTTTTAAATTCCCAGCCCCGACGAACCGGTCGACTGCTTGGTCAACGGTCAACAGTCAATGGTCAACGCTATAATTTTTTGGCATTTTCTTGTCTCGTGATCCTCCCACTGCCCTTTTCAGTTGAAATCCCCAATTTTTTTATGTCCAATGCCAAGGGAATTTTGATTTTTGGTCAAAATTTGACCTTTTTCCTAAAATTATTTCTATATGATGCATATGATATGAAATTCACGCAATCATAAGGTATATTCAATCAAGAATTCATCAAGCAATCATTTGATCATAAAGAAATCACCCCTAGTTGTCTTCTAATATCAACAAATTTCTTTTCACTTAGAGGTTTTGTAAAAATATCGTCAAATTGATATTTTGTGCTTACAAATTCAAGTGTAATGTCACTCTTTTGTGCATGGTCTCTAAGAAAATGGTATCTAATTTCTATATGCTTAGTCCTAGAGTGTTACACCGGATTTTTTGAAATGTTTATGGCACTAGTATTATCACATTTAATAGGAACATGCTCAAAAATCAAATTGAAATCACTAAGTGTTTGTTTCATCCAAAGGATTTGTGTACAACATAAACTGGCTGCTATGTATTCGGCTTCCGTCGTAGACAAAGCTATCGAATTTTGCTTCTTACTATGCCATGAAACAAGTGAGTGTCTTAGGAAATGACAAGTGCCACTAGTGTTTTTCCTTTCAACTTTACAACCGGCAAAGTCGGCATCCGAGAATCCAATTAATTCAAAGTTATCACCCTTAGGATACCATAGGCCTATGTCCATTGTCTCTTTTAAATATCTAAGAATTCGTTTTACGGCACTTAAGTGAGATTCTTTAGGACAAGATTGAAATCTAGCACACAAGCATACACTATACATGATGTCGGGTCTACTAGCGGTCAAATATAGCAAAGAACCTATCATGCCTCTATACATAGTTGAGTTGACAGACTTACCTTTCTCATCCTTGTCAAGCTTGATGGATGAACTCATTGGAGTCTTCATTGTTTTGGCTTCCTCCATATTGAACCTTTTGAGGAGATCTCTTATATACTTTGCTTGATTGATGAAGGTTCCTTCCTTTAGTTTCTTGATTTGAAGTCCAAGGAAGAAGTTAAGTTCTCCCATCATGCTCATTTCGAACTCACTATGCATGCATTTAGAAAATTCTTCACAAAGAGAGACATTAGT
This sequence comes from Vitis vinifera, assembly GCF_030704535.1. Taxonomy (NCBI): domain Eukaryota; kingdom Viridiplantae; phylum Streptophyta; class Magnoliopsida; order Vitales; family Vitaceae; genus Vitis; species Vitis vinifera. Next base: position 22,182,153 of record NC_081822.1, on the reverse strand, counting down.
AGCTCCAAAAATGATATCATCAACGTATATTTGCACTAAGAGCATGTCATTTTCTTTAGTTTTTATGAAAAGAGTTGTGTCAAATTTTCCCATTTTAAAACCCTTTTTCAAAAGAAATTTACTCAATCTTTCATACCATGCTCTAGGTGCTTATTTCAAACCATAAAGTGTCTTTTTAAGTTTAAAAACATGATTAGGAAAATTAAAAATTTGAAAACCGAGTGGTTGTTCAACATATACTTCTTCATTTATAAAGCCATTTAAGAAAGCATTTTTCACATCCATTTGATATAAAACAAAGTCTTTAAAACATGCAAAGGCAAGTAGCATCCTAATGGCTTCTAATCTAGCTACGGGAGCAAAGGTTTTTTCATAATCTATCCCTTCTTCTTGATTAAAACCTTGGGCTACAAATCTTGCTTTATTCCTTATAATTATGCCATTTTCATCCATTTTATTTCTAAAGACCCATCTAGTTCCAATAACACTTTGATTTTGAAGCCTTGGCACTAATTCTCATACTTCACTTCTTTCAAATTGGTTTAACTCTTCTTGCATAGCAATCATCCAATTTTCGTCAACTAGAGCATCTTTTATATTTTTAGGTTCAATTTGAGAGATAAAAGCAAGATTATTGCAAATATTTCTAAGAGATGAACTAGTTCTTACCCCACTAGATGGATTACCTATAATATTATCTTGTGGGTGGTTGATGACAAACTTCCAATCTTTAGGGAGGTCTTGGCTTGATTCACCTTGCACTTGTTGAGGAGGAGGTAGTGCCAAAGGTGATTCTTCTTTCTTGGGATCATCTACAATTTCTTCTTATTGCCTTCTATCTTCAATTTATAATTTTCCTATGGAGGTCTCCAAGCCTAAATCATAATCAAAACTCTCTCTTTATTGGAGAGAATTGTTAGATTCATAAAAAATAACATGGATGGACTCCTCAACAACCATGGTTTTTTTGTTAAAAACTCTAAAGGCTTTACTTGAAGTTGAGTAACCAATAAAAATTCAAACATCCGATTTTGAATCAAATTTTCCAAGATTGTCTTTGGTGTTTAATATAAAGCATTTTGCATCCAAAAACTTTGAAATAGCTAATGTTGGGTTTCTTGTTTTTCCAAAGGTCATAGGGAGTTTTCTTAAGAATAGGCCTCAATAAAATTCTATTTAAAACATAACAAGAAGTGTTAACCGCTTCGGTCCAAAAGTATTTTGGTAAATTGTTTTCATTTAGCATGGTTCTAGCCATTTCTTGAAGAGTTCTATTTTTCCTTTCAACTACCCCATTTTGTTGAGGAGATCTAGAAGCCGAAACATTGTGGTTAATACCATGCTCATTGCAATAGTCTTCAAAATCAATATTTTCAAATTCTTTCCCATGATCACTTCTTATACAAGTAATTGTAAAACCTTTTTCATTTTGAACCTTGTTGCAAAACTTTGAAAACTCATAAAAGACTTCATTCTTTTGACTTAAAAATAAGACCCAAGTGTATCTAGAGAAGTCATCCACAATAACAAAAGTATAAGATTTTCCTCTAAGGCTTGGTGTCCTAGGGGGACCAAATAAATCCATATGCAACAATTCAAGAAGCCTAGTTGTTGAAATGAATTTTTTTTTTTAAAAGAGCTTTTGATTTGCTTTCCCATTTGACAAGCTTCACAAACTTTGTCTTTTTGAAAATTTATTTTGGGAAGGCCTCTAACAAGTTCATCTTTGTTGAGTTGGGAAATGAGGTCCATGTTAGCATGTCCTAACCTCCTATGCCACAACCAACTTTGATCATGCATGCTTGAAAAACATCTATCATGGCCATAATATTTTGAAATATTTATTGCATAAACATTATCACATCTATGGCACATGAAGATGGTTTTATCATTTTGAATGTCTTTGATGATGCAATGAAATGCTTAAAAAATCACTTTAAAATCTTTGTCACAAAGTTGACTTGTGCTCAAAAGATTATGTTTTAAACCATCCACTAATAAAACATTTTCAATAAGAGAGGATGTGCCATTACCAATGTTGCCTTGACCAATGATCCTTCCTTTTGAATGGTCTCCAAAGGTAACGTATCCTCCCTTTCTCTTTGTAAGGAAAGCAAACTTCGATTCATCCCCGATCATGTGTCTTGAGCATCCACTATCCAAGAACCACTTATCCTTCTTTGATCCTTACAAAATAAAATTTAAGTTGATTTAGGTACCCATATCTTTTTGGGTCCTTGAGGGTTAGTGACCTTGAATTTCTCAACCCATACCTTTTTAACTTTAGCATTTGAATTCTTTTGAGAACAATTTTTTAAGGGACATGTACATGTGCCTTCCTCTTCCACAAAAGTTGCAAGTGGTAGATGGACTTGCACTTGCGGATTCTTTTACAAAGTAGTTTTTAAAATACTTTTGATTTTTTGAAGATTTGAATCTTAGCCCTTGTTTGTCAAAGACACATTTTTGGCTAGCTAAGATCATTTCAAAAGATTTTTGTCCACAAGAGAAAATTGAAAGAGAGGAGGTCAACCATTCATTTTTCTTTTTCAAAATCTCATTTTCACTTTTCAAAATCTCATTTTCTTTTTCAAGATGAGTTTTAGATATTTCAACAATTGAAAATTTTTCTTTTACTTCTTCAAGTTCCTTTTCAAGTTCTTGAATTTTTTTTCAGAGAATTATTTTTCAAACTAAGTTTTTCAAAATCCTTATATAATGCTTCAAAAACATCATGCATATCTTCATCACTAAAGTTAGAGTTTACCTCATCAAGATCATCTATTGCTATGAAGCACATGCTTGCCAGTTCTTTCTCATTTTCTTCTTCGGGTGATTCTTCACTTTCACTCCAAGTGGCCATCATTGCCTTCTTCATTCTTCACTTGGCTTCACTCTTGTAGAGATGACAATCATATTTAATGTGTCCCGATTTTTTGCACTTGAAACATATCAAATCTCTTTTCTCTTCTCATTTCTCCTTATCACCATGGGATGAAGATTCCTTTTTAGAAGGATCTCTTCTAGAGGTGAACTTTCTTCCTCTAAACCTTTCACCTCTCATGTATTTGTTGAGCTTTCTTGTGATGAGGGCTAAATCATCATCTTCATCACTTGGTTTTTCTTCTTCAACATCTTCTTCTTCCTTGGTTGTAGCTTTTAGGGCTATGCTCTTCTTCTTTTTGTCTTCACCCTCTTGTAGCTTCTTTGTCAAATTGATCTCATATGTCATTAATGACTCTATGAGCTCTTCCATAGGTAGCTTAGTCAAATCTTTTGCTTCTTGAATTGTGGTGACCTTGGTATGCCACTTTGATGGGAGAGACCTCAATATCTTCATCACCTTCTCGGATTCCTTGTAGGTTTTTCCCAAAGCTTCAAGACCATTGACAATGTCGGTGAACCTAGTAATCATCTCAACCATAGTCTCATTTTCTTTCATTGAAAACAATTCATAGTTATGAACAAGTAAATTAATTTTTTACTCTTTCACTTGATTAGTTCCTTCATGAGTTATTTCAAGCAACCTCCAAATTTCTTTAGCCAATTTGCATTGACATATTCTATTATATTCATTTCTATCCATAGCACATTGCAAAGTAAAAACGACTTTAGCAGCTAATTGAAAGTTTCTTCTATCAAGCTCATTCCATTCTTGCTTGGGTTTTGGAACCAAAACTCCAGTAACTAGTTTAGTGGGAAAAGTTGGGCCATCTTCAATGACATCCCATACATCTAAATCAGTAGATTGCAAATACCAAGTCATTCTAGTTTTCCAATAGGGATAGTCGGTTCTCGTAAAGAATGGAGCTCTATGTTTTGAAAAAATTTCAGCTTGGGATGAGCTTGATGGAATAGCCATTTCCTCTTAGATGATTAAGTCTTTAAAAAAAAAAAAAAAGGTCTAGCTTTGATACCAATTGAGAAAACAAAGGTTATGCTTAATCAAGAACAGGTAGGTAGACTATTGAATGCAAGTGTTCTCTTATTAATAAATGAAGTGGAGCTCTGAATTTATAAGTTTATAAGCTCGGGACTCAAAAATAGCAAAAGGTAACCTCGACCGGTCGAGCTAGGGGTCGACCGGTTCACTAGTCGTTGGAGCATTTAATGCATGACAGGTTAACGTTGCCTCGACCGGACCTCGACCGGGAAGAGAAGGCCACTGGGAGAGAGAGAAATTTTTTGGCATCCCTCGATTGGTCCTCGACTGGACGAGGTTAACCGATCGACCGGTTCCTCAACCGGTTGAGCAGGTTGAGTCTTTTTGGCCCCGAAAACCTATTTTTTTAATTCCTTTCTTTTCTAACACTTAGGCAAGGTCTTTAGGTGAATTATTAAGCCAATTATAAAACATTTTGCCTAAGGTATATTGGTTAAAAACTCGGGTTTTAATGAAATCGAAGTTTTAAAGAATAAACCGAGTTTTCTAAGTTGCATGAAACGTGTGAAAATCATAAGTGTACTCATGCATTCATCTTACATTAGTTTCCTATGATCACAAGTCTTCCAAGCGTCTCAATCTTGTATCCATTTGATCATTTGATGAATTTTCGAGTTTATGCATGAGATTCTTAATAATTAAACCAATTAGTCACTTAACCATGGTTTGTTATCATTAAAACCCAATTAGGAGAACCCTTGGGCTAACAGAAATGAATTCTTTCGTAAATAGAAATTAAATGGAAAGACTTTTTTTTTTTTTTAAATAAAGTTGTAAAAATTCATTCTTTTTCTAATAAAGTAAGTAAAAATAATTTTTATTGCTAAATTGAAATTTTGTATTAAATTCTTTTGATAAAATAAGCGCAAATGACTTTCTTGATAACAAAAATTGAATATAATTAAAATTAAATCAAATCATTTGTTGAAAATAAATTGAAACTTTTTTTTTTTTTTTTTTGTAAATAAATAAGTTGAAATCACTCATTCAAAATTGTTTTTAATAGAATCCTTTGAAATTTCTTGAAAAAAATATTTTTTTTGAAATATCATTTTTAATAAGTTTAATAAATTAATTTGCATAATTCTCTTATTGTGTAAAATGGGTTTGATATTTGAAAGAATCCATACATTATTTCATTGACAAGTACATGTGAATATATATATATATAGGAGAGCTTTATAGTTGTATAATTGTTAAGTCTACAAAAATGGAACAACATGGAGAGAATATTGGCAAGGATAAAGGCAGAATATAGGGAGAGATAAATGCACAGATGGAATATACATTGGAATGTCAAATGGAGATTTTGGCGGAGGATTTCTTGCTGATTTTGGTGAAGGATTTATTATTGATTTCCGTAGAAGATATCTTCCTATCATTAGTGGAGGATTTCCTACTATCATGTCCCCGCAAGATTGGGTAACTATCATGGACGCCAATCTTGTAACATTGACGGAGAAAGGTTTGGCAGTAGAGTAGTTTCATTAGTGAATCGACGAGCTGATCAACAGAATGAACAGGGAAAATGCAAAGTTGATGCTTAGCAACCTGATTGTGAACAAAATGAAAGTCAATGACAATATGCTTCATTTAGGAATGAAATACAGGATTAGCATAGAGATAAGTGGCCCCCACATTGTTACAGTAGATGGTGGGAGTGGTAGAAAGGTTGATACGAAGTTCAATGAGGAGATTTTGAATCTAGTTAAATTCAGTCGTTGTTGAGGCTATAGAACGATATTCAACTTCGATGGAGAAGCATGCCATCGTTTTTTGTTTCTTAGAACTCCAACTAATAGGTGTAGCACCTAAGAAGACCAAGTAAGCAGAGGTGGAATTTCAATCATTAACATCCCCGACCCAGTTAGCATCGACAAAGGCATGCAAGTTAAGTGAAAGACACCTTTGGATGAGAATTCCATGGGTAGAGGTCTCTTTGAAATAACAAAGGACACGCTTAACAACGGACCAATGTTGCATAGTAAGTTGATGCATAAACTGGGATAGCTTATTGACAGTGAAGGAGATGTCAAGACAAGTCATGGAAAGATATTGCAAGGCTCCAAGTGTTTGGCGATAGGTAGTGGCATCAGCAGGTGGACTGCCGTCATGAAGTCGAAGAGGATCAGTAGAGCTCATTGGAGTGGAGACTTCCTTGGAGTCAAGTATGTGGGTGCGATGATGGAGTTCCCAAATGTACTTGTGTTGAGAGAGAAAAAGTCCACCATCTATACAAAACGTTTCAATGCCAAGGAAATAGCTGAGAATTCCAAAGTCTTTGAGAGAGAATCATTGGGCTAGTGTGGTAGTAAATTGTTGAAGGAAAGCTTCACAATTCCCTGTGATAAGAGAATCATTGACATACACAAGCAAATAAATAGGGAGAGAGCCATGACTATAAATAAATAAGGAGGTGTCAAAGTGGGAGTTAGTGAACCTAGTACTAAGGAGGAAGTTGCGCAATTCTTGAAACCAAAACCTTGGTGCCTGGCGAAGACCATACAAGACCTTATTGAGTTTGCGCACATAAGAAGGTCTTTGAGCATCAATGAGTCCTTGAGGTTGTTGAATGTAGACATCCTCAGTAAGGGTGCTATTGGCAGATCAGAAGGTTGGTTGCGTCTATCAACTCCCCTTGTGTTCGTCGTAGACACTTGGGTGAATGTACTATAAGGCTAGGGTATGCGCCTTTCCTAATAGCAATTGCTTTTAGGAGAGTTAGTAGCGCCTGAGATCCTACAAGTGGTATCAGAGCCGAGGTCACGAGTTCGAACCCCAAAGGTGTCGTTGGGGGGGGGGGGGGGGGGAGGGGAAGTTTATTGGCAGATCTGAGGGTTGGCCGCATCTATTAACTTCCCTTGTGTTAGTCGTGGGCACTTGGGTGAATGCACTATATATGGTTAGGGTATGTGCCTTTCCTAGCATAAATTGCTTTTAGGATAGTTGGTAGCGCCTGAGGTCCTACAGGTGCCTTAGAAAAATGCATTATTTACATCCAATTGTTGGATTGACCAAATTTTGAGTCTCAGTAATAGTGAGAACAATTCGAATTGTGGTAGGCTTAACAATTGGATTGAAAGTGTCATGGAAGTCAATATCGGGGCATTGGTCAAATCCCTAAGCAAAGAGTCTCACTTTGTAACGATAGATAAAACCATCAGGGTTGCGTTTGATCTTATAAATCCATTTACATCCAACAATGTTTTGTGATCGGTGAAGAGAGACAAAGGTTCAAGTGTTGTTATGGACAAGGGTATCAAACTCTTCACCATAGCTTGGTGCCACTTAGAGGATTTTTGAGCTTGGGTAGATGAGGAAGGCTTGGTAGTGGATAAGGAAGGCAATGCATGTAGACAGTATTTAGTATTGGGTTTGACAATGTGGTTTTTGGATCGTGTGATCATAGGGTAGGTTGATTGGGTAGTGGTAGAGTTTATCGGATTGTTATAGCAAGAGGGAATCGAGGACAGTAGCAATAAGGGTCAAGGGGGTAGGAGAAGATGTTATAGGATGGAAGAGTACAAGCGGTGTGGAGAAGAGACAAGAATGGCCCAATTAGTGATAGACTTGAGTTGAACAAGAGGAGAGGACTAGGAAATGGCATGGAAGGGAAAGAAATGTTTGATGAAGACCACATGACGAGAGACAAAGACTCAATTAGTATGTGAATCAAGGCATCGATAGGCATTGTGTTTGGTAGAGTATCCAATGAAGACACAAGGGCGAGATTGAGGTTACAATTTGTTTTGAATTATAAGGTCGTAACCATGGGTAACATAAACAACCAAACACTCAGAGTTTGAGATAGTTGGGTTTTTTGTTAAAAAGTTTGTAAAAATGGGAGTAGTTATTTAGAATGGGGGTAGGAAGGCGATTGATGAGGTAGGTGGTTGTTTAGAATGTGACAAACCAATAGGAAATGGTAAGTGATGCATGGTGAAGGAGGGTGAGCCCAGTTTTGACGATGTGGCGATGACGACATTCTAATGTGCCAATAAGTTGGGGTGTGTGAGGAGGTGATTTCAAGTGTTGAATGCCATGTTTGGTGAGTGTTGAGTTCAAACTGATATATTTTCCTCTTCCATCAGAGTAGACTGTAATGATGTTGGTGTTGAAGTATTTTTCAACTACAGATTTGAACTTATTGAATAAAGTGGTAACCTCTAATTTCTTTTTCATAAGATAAAGCCAGATATATTTAGTATAAAAATACACAAACACAATATGGTATTGAAAATGATCAAAGGCATCAATGGGTACATGACCCCAAACATCAATATATAAAATTTCAAGAGGTTTAACACAAGTGACAGATGAAACTCCAAAAGGAAGTCTATGGATTTTGTTACTTAAACATGAGTTGCAGTAGTTGAAGTTGGTTGCAAAACATGGTAAGGACTCAGTGGACACAAGATGTCGAGTTACTTTTATTGATGGATGACCAAGACGATGATGCTAGTTATTGATCGAAGATTTGGTGGTGTGAAAGACACGAATAACTTTATTGGTGTTGGAAGAGGATGGCCACACATATACATGTCCCTTATTCGATCCTTGAATGAGAGATGCCCTCGTGCTCAAGTCCTTAACAACAAAACAATAAAGGAAAAAATTCAATGGAAGTTTGATTTTGGTTACAAAATTGGGACACGGATAAGATATATATATATATATTAATTTTAGGTGCACACAAAACATTGTTTAAATGAAATTTGGATTGAGATGTAATAAGATCAGTGCAATTGATATGAGTGATAGGAACTTGATTACCATCAACAAAGTTGACACACAAGAAAAGGCTTGTTATTGTTGTAATGAGGTTGTCGCACATGAGTATTGGGTTGAGATGAGTGGCTGTGATTAGAAGGACTACCAATAGTGGGGAAAAGTCGGTTGTTATAGTTTCCCAAGTGTGTTGGCTTGGTATTGGATATAGGAAATACACTTTTATTGTTGGTGAACTGAGAATGTCTGCCTGTGCCGTTGATATTGGTTTTTTTATTGAATTGGACAGTGATGTTTGGCTTCTCTGACAAGGTTTCATTGTGCTTCAAGGTGAGTTCATAATCAACAAGTTTATCATGTAGTTCCTCAAATGAAATGAGGGTATCACGAGCCCGAATTGTTGCACTTAGATTTTTGAACTTTGAACCAAGACCTTTGAGTACAACATGAATGAGTTTGTCATCGCTCATAGTTGAACCAGCAAGTACAAGTGTTTCAGAGATGCTTTTGATGGTCTACATATAGTCAGCAATGCTTAAGTTGTCGGTGGAGATGTTGGTGAGAATTTCCCGGAGTCCCATTGTGGACCCGCATTTTTCACGTGCGTCCCCACTCGATCGGCGAGACTCGCTTTTTATTTGTGAAAAATTAATTTTTGGAAAAAAGTTGGAGCCGCCACTTATTTTATTTTATTTTTGAAAGGGAAAATAAAACAAGAAATAAAACCTTAAAAAAATGACTCCATAATTCTTGGAAAAAGCATGTCTGTGAAAAACCCAAGTTTGAGTCTGGGGATCAGGTTACTTATTGGGAAGGTACCTTTAAAAGGTAGCACCCCTCTAAGCCCTATAAAGGTCTCTACTGACAAAATTAAGGGAAGTGTGGCAATTAATCAGTTAATTATAGATACCTAAATAGGCTAGGTGATTTTAGAGAGTGGCATGCCAAACACAATCAAATTGCAATAAAGGAGAGTTAGGGTGCGTACCTGAACCGCTCTTCAAGCGCTATCATAAAACATAAAAGTTAGTGTAGAAATGTAGCACACAACATTTGTTTTATTCAAGAAAATCAAGCATATATCAAGACATCCAAGAATCATGTCAAATATGGATATGGTCATCAATGACATACAAGTCCATAGAGTTCTAAAAAAAAAATAGATGAGAAGAGAGCGTACCTGGATAGCAAACTAGTACTCCTCTATGGGAAACAAGAGCATCTCAACAATAAATACGAAACAAATTCATGTATATCATCAAGAAGAATCAAAAATCAACATATCAAGCAAACAATATTGAAGAAGGTATCATGAATGTCGGGCCCCCACCAAAGCCTTAATTAATTTCGCATGAGTTGGTTCTATGAATTCCATTGTTTGGAATCATAAAATTTATTCATGCTTGTTGAAAATCGAGAAAACCATGGAAATATCCGAAAATCAAATAAAATAGTGAAAACGCATGATGGAAGGAAAATGACAGCAAAAGTTTTGTTGAAATCTGGATTTTAAGCCTAGAAACTCCTAAAGAAGCTTAAAGAAAACTAGAGTTATTTTGACGAAAAATGGTTTTGAAATCTAGATTTAAGACGTATAAGATCACAAAAAGAAGAAAAAGAAACATTAGAAGGAGTATGATGTGTGGCAAGGCGGCCAAGCTGGATTAGTGCCTAGGCCGCTTTTGAGACTGAGTTACTTAGGTTGCCTGAGGATGCTTCTGTAGATTGCTGAAATGGAATTCTTCACAACCTGAGCAAGAACTTGGTGCACTCCGACTGACGTATCCCAACATTTCTTCTAATTCAGGTTCAGAGAATGTTATGAGGTCGTTTGAGTGTAATTAACATCTGAGTTCTGCTTCTATCATCAATTTGCTCATAGATAATTTTCTTCAACTGAGTGCTCATGTCGTAATTGATTTTCAGATGTCCAGTTCCTCTGATGACTCCTCATTCTTCAGGCATATCAATTGTCCATAATAAAAAATTAACCCTCAGTCCAAAGGATTCAACAACTTAGTCGCATGTGTGAAGGCAAATGGGTAGTAAGCTAGAGACTTTCTGATGGATCCTACATCTCTGAACTTTCGAGAGTGGCTGCCAAGAAGACACCAAGTTCCACCATCCTCTCGTTCCTCCTGAAGGTTCCTTCTCAACAGGCTTCTTCTCTGTTCCATGAATCAGGACCATCACATGAAAGGCGCAAAGTTGGATGATCTGCTCGTTACTGATGTCTTTTGGAGCTGTTAAGATTTTCTTGAGTAGTTAGTGGTTGAATGACAATTTGGCCTATTCCATCTTGAATCTATGGCAGTGTTTCCAGGCCTTAAGCCTGTTATGCTTATCATATTCTCATAATCTATGGCAATGCAATGGACTTCCACTCCAGAAGGTTTAATTTGAACAATGGCCTTTGCTGGACCTAGAACTGTAGCTGAATCTCCATATCAAACTTCATGAGTTCAACATGATAGCAAGTCCAATCTATTCAGTCTGACTTCCCAATAAATTCCTGAACTGTCATCTTCATCCTTGTAAAGATTGCTTCCAGCATCTGAACCATCTGTGTCATCACCTTCATACTCAGAACCATCATCATCATCATCTTCTGGACTCCCGTGATCTTCATCCCTCTCTGTGGGGAAGAGCCAGAATTGCTTATTTTGATTTAGATACAGCATGTAGGGCTTAAAGTCTGGATTTCCTATTTCTCTCTCTTCTTGCTTGATTAATTGATCACATCTAGACGCATTAAACTCTTTCTGAATATGAGTTCTTTTGATCTCTCCTGTAGAGGTTTTCACATCTACGAGATAAAGCAACCTCTGTAAGCCTTTCAGAATCAGCAGTCTGTTAATGTGTAGTCACAAAGTCTTGAAATTCTTGGCTTGACGTCAATAACTGATGATAAGGTGTCGCATGTAGGATCTTCCCATCTGACATTAACAAAACAGAACCAAAACAAGAAGAAAATCAACTTGGTGGGTCATAAGTAGGACTGTTTTCCTTGATAATGCACTTATTACATGTTCATTCAATAGATTCATTTCAGTATGTGCTTCAACTGCACTGAATGGGACGTCCAAGGGATGTATACCGGCATCCTGGTAGAGTGTACGAGCCAGTTGGATTCGCTGTCTTTCAGGTTTTAACGCATCAACTTCTTGAACAAGTCCTGATGCTTGGTTATTTAAATGTCCTCTATTACTGTCACTTCTACCAACCAACCCTCACTGAACGTTTCAGGCCTGGTCAGGTCGGAATTGCTTGAATCTGTCCACCCAGGTCAGCATCGTTTTCAATGGTCTCTTCATAAATAAGTAAATCATTCAAGCCTGGGAAGATATGTTCTGAATTTATGCAATTATAAGTTAGATACTTGACTTTTCCCAAATCAACTAGTAGAAATGCTGATATATCCTGCTCTCTATTAAGGAAGAAAAGCCTCAGAGCGCGCCAAACAAGGGACTCTGTTTTGGAAGAGATTCGAACACAGGTTCCCGTTCTGTTCAGAATTGCTCTTTATAGGAGTAGGCATAATCCATCTTCATAAGTAGGAAGAAGTGAGGCAATAAGACCTTGCTTTCTTGTACCAGTCTCTACTCTAGGGTAAGGTGTTGCTGCAAAGTGCTTTCTAATAGGACAGCCACGTGCACTTGCTCTTTTGAAAATATGAAACAGAACGTGAATTAACGGAGAACCGATAATAACGTAGATGATTTGAAATAAGCTCTTGTCGCCTGCATGCTTAACTCTGGAACCTTTACCTTTTCTCCTTGGCAATGACTTCTGGTTCACTTCAAAACTATCGCATACTTCTGAGCATTTAAAGCATGAATCATGACCTTCAAAACCCTTATCATGACAAGGATCACCATTCCCATTGTTACCTCTTTTACTGCACATCTCATTTAATAATTGGTGTCGTCATCCTTCTGAACAAAACCAGAGATGATGATAGTCCGAGAAACTACACTGCAGATTGGCATTCACAAAAATTCCTTCGCAACTTGATCTATATCCCTGCATTTGGTATTCAAATCAATGATGGCAGTCCCCACAAAAAAAAAAGCATATTCTCCTCGAATCTGAAAATGATGTCCTGAAGTGAGGCATTGCATAGGAAAAAATGTTGCTTTAGTCACAAAAGCTTTCCACTTTCTGTAGCATCTTTAGGATATAGAACTACACTAATCTGCTGAGCTTCATTCCTGTTGTGATCTTTAGAGTGGCTGGACTAGTGTCATCTAACACAATGGTTTTGGGGCATTAAAAACAGCTCCGCTGGCCTAGGATTGAGCAACATCATCTTAAGCATGATTTCTGGTAGTCTCCACCTGGTTATTTGGCTCCCCTGCTATGGTTCTTCCGATGCTCATGGGCCGTAACAATATGCTGGTGTGCTACTCAGTTCGGTTCTCTCAAAAGAATAGCAGCAGCAACCGTTGCCTTTTTAGAACTATTTTTAGTGAAAACCGACATTGCATCGTCAATGGATGTTTGTGTTTCAATCATCTCATCATTATCAGTAGTTCTCCTTTCTTTTTGGAACTTCTGGAATATGGAAGAAAACCTGTTAGAGTGCAAATTCTGCAGATTTTGGGGAGTCCTCTCAGTTTGATTAAATTGCAGATGTACATTTTGCACATGAGTCTGAGGTTGTTCCAATTCCTTCTACTTGTTGGCAGGCATGATGGTGTTGAAGGAATTCTTGAAAATCTGAAATATGTCGATGAGTAACCTTGGAACATTCGAATGATCTGCAGGTTATTTTCCTGCTCTCATCACAAGGCTATCCCAATAAGTGAAGTTCATGCTCTATTTCATCCCAGCCACAAGAAAAAACCGCTTTTAAAGCTTCAGCAACATCTCGATTAATAATTCTATTGCACATCACAAAATTCTGTAATGCACAAATTACCACCATTTTGTGCAGATTTTAAGAAATGCCCTGACAAAACTGACGAAAATTCGCAGGCAGAGGACTTTAGCGCATTCAAGTTATCATCCATAGTTTGTGAGGTATTTTATCAAACAGCTCCTGAACAAAAGTAAAGCTTCCCACCTCAACATATGCACTGACTGTTATAGTTTGACGCGCCATACCTTGCTCACGAATTGAAGAAAAACATCCAGTAGCAAGCAGCCAAGCCATCCAATCCTGCCACATGTAAACTAAATCACTTCTTGCTTGAACCCATATTTCAGAACAACACCATATACAGACGTACTGAAACTTTCACGCAGAGAATACGAAGCTAGACACATTGCTCGTCGCTGATTCCCCCATCCAATCATCCTCCTATGTCTTCTTCTCAAATTGAACCCCTGATTCTCCCAGAGATAGTAAGCAGAGGTCCTCTCAATTCTGTGATAAACAGGTGCAAAACTCCTCCGCCATTCCAAAATAGTATACATCTTATTTACTCGTTAAATTCAAGCATCTGAAATATTCTGGATCAAGGTAACCGAAACTGCATTTTACATTTGTGCTGATATGAGATTTATTCGAAGTGCCTGATTTTAAAAGACCAAAATCAGAAATCTTGGCCACATAATTCTCGTCAAGCTAAATGTTTGTTGATCTAATTTCTTGGTGAATGATTCTCCCATCAGAACCAGTGTGAAGGTAATCAGTACCGCATGCTGAACCAATACAAATCTCTAGCCTTTGCTCCCAAGACAGTTGTGATCAGGGAATCGACATGGTGCAATCCTCATTCCAATTGTATAGATGGTCTCTCAGAGTCCCGTTTTCCATGAATTCATAAACCAGTATCATTTCATGCCTCTCATCACAATATCCAGTAGAGTCACCATACATAAACAACACCAGAAACAGGGGAAGGTATCCAAAAAACAGGGCATGGAGAAAATAAACGAAAGAAACCAAGAAAAGTCATGTTTCATGTTTCGAATCAACAGGTTTAAATAGGTGGGTGAAATCAAACATATTCCAAATTGGAATCAAACATATTTCAAATAGAAATCAAAACATGATTGAAGACAACTCACAAAGAGACTAAAGCAGTACCAAACTGATCCTGACGAAAAATCAATAAAAGTGAAACATGAAAACACTATAATCTAACCCAAATAAATCGAAGATTAGCAAATATGTCTCTGATGACCACACCAAAGCATCCAACGAGTCTCTATCAAAACAAAAGAAATCTGGAAAGGAGTCCATATTTTGCAATGAAGAACTTACCTTTAGGCGGCTGCAGAGTAATGAATCACCCCTCTCCTTCCTCTTCTTCAGCGTACTCCTCCAAAAGGAAAAAAAAAAATCCTTTTTTTTGCTATCTTTATTCCTCTCCCTCTCCAGACCCCAATACATGCTTCCCACCTTTAATTCTCCCACCTCTTTTTTTATATGGCAGCCCCTTCTTGCAGAATATTTTGTTTCCTTATTTTTTTAGCCTTCTCCTTCAAAAGCAATCTTCCCAATTTCGAATTCCCCTCCAAAACCTTCCAAGGAGAGTCCCACTTTCTTTAAACTCCAATGGTAAGTTTCCTTGCAAAAGCATAAAATTTTTTAAAGTAAATAATTGAATGATTAACTAAATAAGTAAACAAACTAGAGGACAATAAAAAAAATATAATGAATAATCAAGTTAAGAAAAATAATATAAAAATGAAGAAAACAAATAAAAATAAGAGTGATTGATGATCATAAAACTAAAACTAAGAAATAAAAATAAACAAATTAACAAAAACTAGGTCGCACGAGTCATGCAACCGTGTAAGTCATACAAAAAGTGAGTCTAAAAGTGCCTAATAGGCTAAGTGTGCCTAAGTGGGCCTAGAGCGGTGCCTAAAGGCCAAGTGTTAAGGATCACAATAAAGGGTCAGATAATCCCTTAACCAAAGTCTCCGAGGTGACTCAGAAAAAGGTAAGTTGTACGAGTAGTAATGGGCCACCAAGGAACTACTGTGGAGCACTGAAAACGAACTTAAAGACATGTGCTAAAGGGACAAAATTGAGGGTCTACACCCATGACCCGAGTGTGAGATTGACTAGCATATGTTCTTTCCAAATGACTCTGGGCTTCAGCAGCAAAACGAGCTGAGATAATGAGAGTGATAATGTTTTCGGACACAGAGACAAATATGGTGTGAAAAAGAAAGCTATCTTGTCGCTTCCATAGACGATGTGTTGGGTTTGGGACATCACCACCATCGTTGGAGGTTGGTACAGTTGAAGGTGGGCAGGAGAATGAGCCGTCAATGTATCCTTCAAGGTTATAGCCAAAAAGTATGAATTGAAACTGGACACGTCATGAGGGGTAGTTGATTTGGTGAGTTTGAGAGGGAGTTGAGTGGCGATTGATGGCAACGAGTTGGGTTGGTGGATTCAAGGGGAAGATGGGGTTACCAACAGCTTATGATGGGTTGTTTTCAACCATTGGAGGTTGCATGTGAGAAACTTGCTTACTGTAAGGTTAACTCTGATACCATAAAATAGGTTTGATATTTGAAAGAATTTGTATATTATTTCATTTACAACTACATGTGAATATATATATAGGAGAACTTTACAATTATATAATTGTTAAGTCTACAAAAATGGAACAAAATGGAGAGAATATTGACAAGGATAAATCCAGAATATAGGGAAAGATAAGTGCACAGATGGATTATACATTTGAATGTCAAATGGAGATTTTGGTGGAGGATTTCTTGCAGATTTCGATGGAGGATTTATTATTGATTTTCGTAGAAGATATCTTCCTATCATTAGTGGATCCTGCTATCATTGTGCATTCTTATAATTTGATTTTATTGTCATTTTTGTGTATATTGATTTATGTCCTTAATCTTGGTATTCATGATTAATTAATTAATTGTCACAGTTCATTTCATTCGTTTAGTAGAGACCATAAGTATACAAACTTATAAGGGTGTTATGGTTTATCATCGTATCTTCCTGATAAGTAACTTGACCCCGAATTTTGGCTTGGTTTTTGTAGACATGTCTTTTTTAAATAAGAAGTCACACAAGTTTTTTTTTCTTATTTTGTTTTTTCTTTAAAAAATAAACTAAAATAAGTGGCGACTCTAAGGTGGTGTTTGTTTTTTTGCTGAAAGCAATTTAGTTTTAGAATTTAGGTTGTTTGTTTTTTTACTTTTTTATGACTTATTATAAACTTTTTACTAAATAAAAAAAGCCAAAATATGTAACTTTTTCTAAATAGAAAAAATAACATATTGGTTTTTTTTACTTTTTAATACTTAATAGAAATAAAATACTACAAAAACAAACAATCTAATATTTAACACTATTAAGCATTAAGGTTCTATTTAGAATTAAGTAAAAAAACAAACACCACCTAAGTCTTTTTTAAAAAACAAAAAAAAATTAATTTTTTCACAAATAAAAAAACGAGTCTTACCTTTTGAGTGAGGACACATATGAAAAATGTGGGATAATAAGTGACTCTTTCCCTCTTTTATTTATTATGACTTTTGACCAAAACTTTCCAAAATCGGGCTTCTTTCGTGACATTTTCAACCATGGATATTTTCAAAAGGTAAAAGTGTTAAAACCAAATTTGAATATTTTTTAATGGAAAGAAAAAAATAAAAACACCCATATCCACTCCTACAAGAGATAATAATGTACGAAAATAACAAAATAATGTCCTTCCATTACTATCTTTGAAAGAGTGTCTTTTTAAAAGCAATTTTAAAGTGAATAATTTTGAATAAAATTATATTTGAGAATTTGAATATAAAAAATAGTTTTCTTAACTTATTATATTTAGAGCCCGTTTGGTAATATTTTTAATGGAAGTGTTTTTAAGAAGAATCATTTATCAAGTGTTTTTTTTTTCATAAAAGTGATTTTTCCATACAACAAGTTTTTTTTTCCCGGATTTTTAAAAGCGTTTCCTAAATTTTGTCAAACACTTAATTTTTTTTTCAAAAACACTTTTTGAACCAAAAATGCTTCCTAAAATCACGGTTAAATGGGCTCTTATTTTTAATGCAAAATTTTCAAAATGTTTTTTATATTTTTAATTATTACTCAAAATACTCAACACGAGAAACCTAAAAATATCTCATAAAATTATATTTGAGAATTTGAATATGAAAATACATTTTTTTTTAAAACTTATTCTTCATTTTAATACAAAAGTTTTAAAAATATTTTTCATATTTTTAATTACTACTCATAATACTTCACACAATGTAGCTAAAAATATCTCATAAAATTATGACTCTGAAATTGAATATAAAAAAATAATTTTTTTAAAACTTATTTTTCATGAACATACCGTATATTTATTTATAATCCAAAAGTTTTCAAAATATTTTTCATTTTTTTAATTACTACTCAAAACAATCTACACAATACAACCAAAAATATCTCAAATCTTTTATAAGATAATCCCATATTCAAAAATAAAATTTGAAAATTTTGGATAGTTTATCAAATATGTTTTTTAAATCATAAAATTATTTTCTGCATTAAAAACTATTTTCGATTGAAATTTTACAAGATATGTTTTTAAAATTCTAAAATTATTTTTTATTTTAAAAAATAGAAAACCGTTTCCACTAATAGTTTGCAAAACATGTCCAAAAACATCTTGCACATTTTTCTTAAATTTACTCCCCATACAATCACATTATTATTGATGAAGGATAATAAGTTTCATGGATAAGAGGTAGAATTTACGGATAAAAGGCTGTGATGTTTTTTTTTTCACGTAATTATAAATAGAACCTTAAATTAAATAGTACTTAATAATGTTAAGTATTATGTTTTTTTTTTTTTTGTAATATTTTATTTCTATTCAATATAAAAAAATAAATAAAAATCAACATGTTACTTTTTTTATTTAGAAAAAACTAAATATTTTGACTTTTTATATTCAACAAAAAATTTATAATAAAGCAATGAAAAAGTAATAATCTAAAATCTAAAAACAAATTGTTTTCAGCAAAAAGTTTAAAAAATAAACACCCTCTAAATGTTGATATCTTTAAAAGGTTTAAACTACATATCCAACTATGTACTAGATTTACTTGTATAAACTCTCAATGATTTTTTAATCATAATGGGAAGAAATATTTGTATTGGTTTAAAACTTCAAATGCAAATAATGTGATTTTTGTTTTGTATGACTATTTTTTAAAAAAATTCTTTGTAAAAAATGGTGGTTGTAAATTTAATTTGGGATTTGTAACATTTAAAAAAATATTTTTAAACATACTATAAATTATGAAATATCAATTACAAAGTGTCTCATGAATAGACAATTTTAGCATAATTATATCACTTTTGATGTAAATTTAAAATTTTAAAGTTGTTTCTTCATAATCCAACAATTAAATTGAAATTTTCTGTTTAAGAAACAACTTTCTACTTAACGGAGAAATAGTGTTTCAACTATCAACCATGGTATTAAGGTTTTATTAATTAAGAATATGATTCAGACTCCGCAGGTGGGCAAGCCGAAGTGGTTATCGGGCATGACTAGAAATCATGTGGGCTTTGCCCGCATAGGTTCGAATCCTACCGCTCATGCATATGGATAATTTTAATTTGGGTTATCCCAACCAATGTTTTAAAAATCGGACCAGACCAGCCGGTCCGACCAGTCGAACCGTCGACCGATGACCTTTCCGATTCGGTCCAGCCCAATGAACCGTTTTATGGTCAAACCGGTATTGAACCAGTCAAACCGGTATTGAACCGGTCAAACCGTCCGGTTTTTTACGAACCGGCCAAGCTTTTTTTTTCCTATTCTACAAATATTTGTTACTATTAAAAGGCCCATTAACGATTGAGCCCAATTTCATGCCCAATACTTTTAAAACTTAACTAATAATAAACCCATATTTGGTTCAAGCCACCATGCCCAATCCAATAAAAATATAGCTTATAAATCTCTCTTGGGCCATGCCTCCAAGCCCAATTTGCTGGCTTGCTTAGCTTGCAAAGTATGCTGCAAGGTCTCTATTTATAGAGCACTTGAAGCACATGGAATTCATGTGCTTCCGATGTGGGACTGGGAATAGTACTAATATGGCCTCTTTGAGGGTTGGAAGCATGAGGGCTGGACTTTTGAACCATTGAGCATTGCAATGTTGTTAAAATATATGTATATATATATATATATATATATATATATATAATAAGACTTAAGATTAATGTTTTTATTTCAAATTTTTATCATATAAAATCTTTAAAGAAATGTAAATATTTAAATTCCTATTTATTTTTATAATAATAATTATAAACAATAATATAAACTAATTTATAGAATAATTTTAAAACAATAAAATACAAAAAAGAAATATAAAATTAAATATTATAAATTTTTTCATCTTAAATATATCTTCATTCTTAAATATTACATATTTCTATTTAATAAAATTTAAAATATTAAACTTTATCATTTAATTTAATATATCAAATATAAAAACCAAACATTATTAAAACTTATAATTTTATATATTTTTAATTTTTATAATTATTTTTAATTTTATATAATATATAAATTATATATTTATTACATCACCGGTTCAACCGGTTTGACCGTCGGTCCGACCAGTGAACAGTGAATCGGTAATTTTTCCGGTTCGATGACCGGTCCGGTTCTGATAACATTGATCCCAACAAACCAAGTCATGTCATTTTCTCCTTTAAATTAGAGAGAAAAAAGAAAAAAAAAAAGAATCACAAAGCATATTTTATTATGGTATAATAGATGTGTCATGGTGATCAATTATAAGGCTACTATTTCCCATGAACTACTTAGAGTCCGTTTGATAATGATTTTATAAAGCACTTTTAATATTTCTAATACTTGAAATTTTTTATCATTCAAGTGTTAGAAATGCTAGAAACGTTTTCTAAAATCACTCACAAACGTACTCTTAAAGCAAGCTAGTTTCACGATGATTTTAAGAAGTGTTTTTAACATTTTTAAAACTTAAATTTTTTTATCATTCAAGTGTTTGAAATGTTATAAATGTTTTCTAAAATCACCATCAAACGCCCTCTTAATTTCCACCTTGCTACCAAAAATCAGACTTTAGAACAATGTGAATCACATTTTCCAGATGAATGAATTCATCTAAATATTTATTGCTATGCCCATACATTTTTAATTAACCGGGTGCAACGGAGATGAAATGTTATAATATAATGTAATTCAAATATGAAAAGACTAATATAATATAAAATATTTATAACAATATTCAACTTGAAACCTTATTCGTAATTTTTTTTATATATATTATTCCAAGAGTACGGTATGTTTATAGAAAGTTATACTATTGTTAACCTAATCTAGAATAGAATAGGAAATTAAATTTAGATTCTAAATGGCAAACCCAAATTTAACTCCCTAAAATAACGAAATTCATTAAATGAAATATCCAAAATAATCCAATTTTCAATATCCCTCTTGAAGAGCTAGTCAAATTTAGGTTTCAACAATCCTTTAGCAAGTATATCAATAAGTTGTTTCTTGGTTGAAATAACTAGTATACAAATAAGTGTGGACTTGTACTTTTTATGTGTTTCTATTTGATCGGAAGACTCATTTTTTCATTATAAAAAATTGATTTTTGAAAAGTTGGAATCACCACTTATTTTATTTATTTTTAGAAAGAAAAACAAAATAAGAAATAAAACTCTAATATGATTTTTTTTTTTTGAGGGAAAAGATATGTTAACAAAAAATTGAGTTTAAATCTAAGAGTCAAGTTATTGATTGAGAAGGTATTACAAAAATAATACATTTCTAAGCCTTAAAAAATTTAAACTAAACAAGTGAAGAAAACTATAACAATTAATTAATCATGGATATTAAAAAAAAGAATGACACAAAAATACATATAAGAAGGCCATGATAAATAATGATTATAGGAATACGAAATGAATGATGAGAAAGTTGCACAAAGTGATTTACTAAATTGATTTTAAAAAGATGATTTGATTATTTTCAAAGACTACAACACATTTTCAATAATTTCAAAAGAATTTATTTACATTAAAAGCAATTTCAAATTAAGGATTTTAATTTGTTTGTTTTAAAAAAGTTTCAATTTATTTTCAATAAATGATTTGAATAAATTTTATTTGTATTTAATTTTTATTTTCAAGAAGGTTATTTGCACTTATTGTTAAAAGAATTTATCAAAGTTTTCAAAATTGGACCAATAATTGAATTGGAAAAGTTATCGATTCACGGTTCACTGGTTGGATTGATGGTCGAACTATGGTTAAACCGATGATGTCATAAATATATATTTTATATATTATTAAAATTAAAAAAGTTAAATAATAAAAATAATAAATTCTATATAAATTTTGACATCATCTACTCTGTTTGTTGAGGTTTTTTCACAAAAATTTTAACTTGTAGAACCATCAATCATCATATATTATATATATAACACAATATAAGATGTTATACATTCATAATGTTAATAAACTCAATATTTATCAAATAATCAAACCATTGTTATCCTACATCCAAATATGAGCAATAAACCAACAATTAACAAATTATCAAAGAGTTGTTAACACATCATCCATAATAGATAATACAAATGTCAACCACAACACTTAAAATAGTTACTCAAAATATAACACGTCAATGTTTGAGTATTCATGAAGATTTTTTCAACTAATAAATATAAAATTCATGTCTTCATTCATTTTGGAAATTGGAATATGGAGATTGAAAATGAGCATATGGAAAACCGAAGTTCTCCACATCAAGCCCTTCTACAGCCACACCACCATCACCCTCATCATCTACAAAAATATTGAATATATATCAATAAGAAATCATTTTTGAAGAAAAAAAAATATAATTATTGAGCTTTTATAAGTTTAAATATTCTACCAACCAATGTGAGAACTTGAACCTTCTACTTCATTTATTGGAATTGACCTTTCTTCATATAGAAGATTTTCCAATTCTTCAACATCTAGCTCTACTGATTGATCCTCATCAACTATCCAAAAATCGGTCTCATCAATGCATGCATAATCAATGGGATCATAGGTTCTTTTCTTGTTATAGAACCTAAAAAGAAAAACATATAATTATTCATAACTGTGAATGAAAGAATTTAAATTCAAAACAACTAAGAAAGCATTTATACCGATATTTTAGCCGCAAATTGTAATGAACGTATTCAAGATCATCAAGCCTTTGATGTTCCAATCTATTCCTTCTTTTAGTATGTATACATTCAAAGACACTCTAATTCCTCTCACATCCAAAAGACGATGCAGTTTGGCTCAATATTTGAATGTTCAACTTTTGTAAATGTGGTCCATTGTATCCATGTAGCCTCCACCTTTCATCTAGTTACCATTTTCACATTAAAAATAAGAAAAAAAAAACATTAGCAAGTTTTTAAATAGTAAGTAGGTAACTAATGAAAAAAAAGAAACACACTAATAAATTAAAATTATCTTTTACCAGGTTGAAGTACTTCATGTGAAGAATAAGCAAGGTTTCTTCCAAAGCTTCCCAATTGATCACAAAACTTCATTTCGTTCATCGTATCAAGCTTGCCTTTCAGAACTTTCTAGTCAATAACATCCATGACACCTCCAATAACAGTTGGTTTATTACAAAAGTTTTCCTAACATATTGGAAAAATGGATTTGACCAATAAGCTACTGAATGAATGTTTTTCTTTAGTTGTTGATCTCGATGTTGCTTTATGATCGTTGTGTAAGGCTTGTATAGTTTTTTTTTTTGTGGTTAAATAATTTCTTGATGCCAAAATGAGCCCTATACATGCCTTCATACATATATCCCATCGAAGGCCACTCATCACAATCAATAATACACAATAAGCACATTAGTGGAGACATAAGATTCACAACTATCAACCAATCATTTCAAAATCTATTATCCAAGATGATGGAAACTGCAACTCTACTTTTATTATCCCTTGAATATCCATACTCCACAAAGAACTTGCTAGTCACCAAAGCTTGCAAGTCATGTTTATGATCATGAAGACTCTTGAGTGTAATGAATGTGGTAGCAAAGCGAGTCGCACCAGGTTGGAGAATATCTATCCATCATTCTTTTTTTCTCAACCAACTTAACAAAGCAACATGATTATACACAAAATTGTCACATTTGATGCACATCTTACAAGTTCAGCAACATAGTCCATCAACCAATATCCTTAAAAATCAAATTAAGACAATGAGCAACACAAGGCGACCAATTGTTGTGTTTATGATTCTAAGAAATCAATCTCCCTATGGCCACATAATTTGCTACATTATTAGTCACTACATGAACTACATTGAGTGGATCCACCCATTCAATCACCTCATCAAATAATTGAAACAAATTAGTTGCATCCTTGACAATGGCTGAAGCATCAATAGATTTCACAAACGATATTCCTTCAAGATAATAAACAAAGAAGTTGATGAGTGTTCTTTGTCTATTATATGTCCAACCATCACCCATTATTGTACACCCAACTTTTGCCCAAATTGCACCATAAAATTCCACAAGTAACTGAACTTCCTTTTTGGCGTCCTTTAAAAGATTAACTCGTAGCTTATGGTAATTTGTACCCTTATATCCAAGACCAATTGCAGATATAGCATCCAACATTGGCTTGAAGTAGAAGAAATTCACAACATTAGTAGGAATGCATGCATCATAAAAGAATCTCTCAACCACCATATCTGCTCTCCAAACAACAATACTTATTCACTGTTGATTTTTTTTTTCTTTTTCCACTACTAGCTACCATAGGATTTTGCATTTCTTGAACCTCTTTTTCACCTTCTACCATATCCCTTTTGAATTGTAACATATTAGGATCATAAGGATTTCTATATTCATATGCTTCTTGGGTTGCTTTCTTGGAATTCATAAACTCCTACAAAGAATTTTTCATTTGAAATCTAACATCAAGAGGAACTGCTTTACATGGACCAATATCATCTTTCACTCCAGCAAGGTGTTGCTTTATTCTATTAATTACCACCCCCCCCCCCCCCCCCCCCCCCCCCCCCTCTTCCTCTTTTTGTAACCTTTTTACAATACAAACAAACAAGAGCTTTCATTTCATTTGTATATCTTTCTTCAAAAACATGCTCCCATGTAGGTTCGGTCTTACTTCCAATTGTTTGTGAATTGGTAGTTGAATTTTGACTAGAGGATGGGTAAAGTTTGATTCCATTGTTTATTTTTCCATCAAATTGTAAAAAAAAAATTATAATTTTAATAATAAAATTAAAGAATCAAGTCATAAAAAATTTAATTAAAAAAAAAAAAGTTATCAACAATTTATAAAAACCCCATATTAATTTAGAGAATTAAAGTCATCAACAATTTTAAAAATCAAATAATTAAAATTTTTGAAATTTCTTGAAGAAAATTTTTTCAAAATGAGAAATTTACTTTCAAATAAAATATTTATTTAAAATTTAAAAATCAAAATTTTATTTGAAAATGAATGAATTATTTTAATTCCTAATGTTTTAACTTTTCAATAATTTCAATAAATTAAAATTTTAATGTGCAATAAATAAACAAAAACTGAAAAAATTATAAAATTAAATATTAAACATAACATCAAAATTATAATCAACAAAAAAATTAAGACATTAAATTAAATTTCAAAAAATAAAAATGAAAGTTTAAGATTTCACCTTCTGGAGTTGTTGTTGCTGCTGTTGGAGTTGGGGCAGCTACACGGGGGGGAGAGAGTAGAGGGAAAGGAATCATGTCCGACGATGACTGTGGTCGGTTGTTGCTAGAGCTAGAGCGACCGAGAGGGAGGAGTGGGGGTGGTTAGAAAATGAGCTTTTATGGTCATCAAAATGGCATTATTTCGATGCTGTGAATTTTTTGGATTTAATTTTTTTTGAAAGCAAATTGATTTTTTTAATTTTTTTTTAGAAAGCAAGACTTTTACAATTTTATTTACAAGAGTATTAAAGTCCAATTCAATTTTATTAGTAAATTATTTTTTAAACAATTAAATTGAAGTTATTTTTTATAATAAAATTATGAAAATCTCTTTTTTTTTTCAACAAATTTGGATAATTATCTTTTCTAATGTTTTTTAAAAATAAATTTGAAACCATTATTTAAATAATAAATTTAAAATATTTTTCATAGAATCGAGATAATTCCCAAAGTTCTTTTAATAAAATTGAAAAAACTTTTCGTAAAACCAAAGAAATATATATATATATATATATATATATATATATATATATATATATATTGTTTACAAAAAAAAAATCATTTTTGGTAAATAAAAAGGGGATTGAAGTACTTTTAGTAAATATGATTTTTTTTAATAAGAAAATGACTTTTTATAAAATTATTTACAAAAGTACTTCAATCCCCTTTTTATTTACCAAAAATAACTTCAATTTAATTGTTTAAAAAAGAATTTCACAATTATGCTTTATGAAAGAATTTTGATTTTATCAAAATAAATAAATAAATAAAATTAAAGAATCTTACTTAACTTTATTAAAAAAAAAAGATTCCTACATTTTATTTATAAAATATTAGTCAAATTCAAATTTTATTCAAGGAAAATGATCTTTAGAAATTATTTAGAAGAAGAATCTTTAAAATTTATGTATAGAAAATATTTCAATTCTCTTTCTTCTTCTTTTTCTCTTTTTTCTTTTTTCTTTTTATTTTTTTTTATCTACCAAAAAGGTAATTCTTATTTAATTTTATTGGAAAATTAGTTTCAAATTTATTATTTAAAATGTATCTAAAATTTATTAAAAAAATGATTTTAGATTTTAAGGAAAATAGGTCCAAATTTATTTCAAGAACAAAAAAGGGAAAAAAAATATTTTATTTGTTAAGAAAAAAAAAACAAAATTTTAATTTATTTAAAAAACAAAAGATCTAGTTTTATTCAAAAACTATTTGAAAAAAGTTTCACTTTGACACAAAAATTATGATTTCACATTATTATAGGATAATTTCCATTTTATTGAAGATAATATATTTATAATTCCAAACAAGAAGATTAAAAAAATAATTTATTAAAATGATTAAATATTTATCTTTATTAAAAAGGGGTTTTAAATTTATTAAAAATGATTTCACATTCTAAAAAAAACTAGATTTATTTTTCAAAAAAAAAACTAATTTATTAAAAGCAAAATCTCAATTTGTTTTAAAAAATCTGTTTTATTTTTAAAAATATTTTTACATAAAAATATATATAAAAAATCAGTT
Organism: Vitis vinifera; assembly: GCF_030704535.1. NCBI lineage: Eukaryota > Viridiplantae > Streptophyta > Magnoliopsida > Vitales > Vitaceae > Vitis > Vitis vinifera. The sequence continues at coordinate 22,155,246 of NC_081822.1, read as the reverse complement.
TATCAAAATTATTTTTTAACAAAAAATTATTATTAATTTATTAAAAGATATTTTTAGCCATTATTCCTCATGCATTTTATTTCTTAGAAATATTCAACTAAAAAAAAAGGCATAACCGATAAAAAAAAAAAAAAAAGATGGTAGTATATGAATAATATAGCAAACAAAACAAAACAAAAACAAAATATATATTCAAGAATAGGAAATAAAACAAATAATAAGACAGTCATATAATCTAAAGAACCAAGGAAAACTACTTAAAAGGAAAACACATAGAGAGAAAACACCACTTTATTCATGAGATAGTATAGAAGGTAATGTTAATGTGGAGAATATGCCTTCTATGGAGAACTTGACAAATCCTTTCACCAAAACTTTGTCAAGTACAGTTTTTGATGGTCATAGGGATAGCATATGAGTCAAATTTATATCCAATATGCTTTGAATGTTGATGGGAGATTGTTAGGATAAAGCTCTTGGAAGCATGACATGATGCAATAATATATGTTTTCATTAATATTTATATTATACCTTTGTTTTCACTTTACTATCCATTATGATTAATTTAAGCATTTAGACATGCGTACATGATTTAGGTGTATTAGAAGTTGTATATGATATATCCAAGTCATTAGTTCCTTGCAAGTTGATGAGTAGTTCACAATTGATTCATAAACTTAGACAATTCATATAAAATTATAATACACTACCTCCTAATTAGATGAATGACTTGTTTTGATTGTCAAACTGAGTTTATCATGCGAGTGCACTAATATGTGTGATTACACATTAGACATGACCTATGTTAAATTGTGGTATTGATTATTAGACAATCATGATTTCTCCAAGCTACCATGTTGCATGAGTTCTCCACACTAATAAAATATTGAACTAATATTAATGTGGTCATATATTCCTTATAGATTGCGTCACTATTGATTAAGATAGATAATAATAGGTATTTTCAAGATAAACACCATAACATCTCATACAATTGATCATATATCCCCTTGATGATCCTAAGAACTTATGATTATGAAATTTATGGTGTCACAATAATTTTTTTAGTAAAATTTAACACTTACTGAGTTAAGAATATATCAATCACATAATAAAAAGATGTTATGACTCAAGAATGATATAAATTAATAGTTTTTTACCTGATTAGATTACAAACATACTTGCCTGTAATAGTTAATAAATCACATATATAAGAAATTAGTTAAATTAGATTTAATCAATTTATTTCTCAATTTGATTTTATATAAGATTAGAATATAATTGACACACTGTAATAGAATATTGAGTTGAATATTGATTCAACTTTAAAATTGAATTTTAAGCAAGCCCATGTTTTCTTAAGTTCACAGGATCCTTAGTGGATATTTAAGTTGATCCTTAATTAATATTTAAGTTTTTAGTGATACATGTGCAAACGTTTATTAAGCTAATTAATTAAAATCAGTAGGAGGAATTAATTAATTGAGATCCATTAAGAATTAAATTTAATGGTCCAACAATCTATATGAACCCTTTTTAGAGTGTAAGGTTCAAACCCACTAGAAAATCCATACAATCCTTTCTACAGTTTAAGGCTAGACACCCTACTTTATTATTATCTTCCACGGAACCCTGACCTCCATGGAAGTCAATCCTTCTTTATTTACAAGCAAAAAACCCAATTACACCATAGTAGCAATTCAAAAAAAAAAAAAAAAAAAAAAATCTACTTTGTTTTTCAATTATTATATTTATTTTTATTTCTTCTAATTACAAGTTTATTGTTAGCAATTTGAGGATTAAATGAAAGCTCAAAATTTTAAACTTATTAAAACTAAAATAAAATATTATATTAATTTGAGAAAATCAATAATCTCTTAATATATTCTTACACATTTCACATTTCAAACCGTTAAGAAAAAAGTTACAACCGTTAAGTTAATTATAAACTTCAATAAAATTTATCCGTTTCTTTTTAAGTAGCTTATAAAATTTCTACAACTCTCAAAAGTACTCATTCTTATTTATTCAATTATTTTACTTCTCTTTTCTTACATAAAACCCTGATTACATTCATTCCCAGCCCCCAAACCCACCCCTAATTATACATCACACAATTATATAGATCATACAATCACCTCCAGTACCCTCACCACCACCTTGCTATTAGTAACTTCACCACACTCATACAAACTACATATGCCAATCTAGCCTATATCTATCTGTTTAACATCGCTTCCAGTACTCGTCGCCTCTTTCTTAGGCACTGTCACAGTCAACACTCCGTTCTCCAGCGCACAGTTGATCCCCTCCGTGTTTGCATTTTCCGGCAACCTGAACCTCCTCAAGAAGCTGCCTCTCTGCCTCTCTATGCGGTGCCATCGCTCCCCGCTCTCCTCTTTCTCCTTGGTCTTCTCACCGCTGATTTGAAGTATGTTGCCGTCCTCCACTTGCACCTTTACGTCCTCTTTTCGAACACCTGCCCAATATTACACACCCTTTCAAATTAAAATTTCTTACCGACTTTGCAGGTATTGTTTTCAAAAAGCAAAGCAAACAAACCAGGAAGATCAGCGCGAATGGTGTGTGCGTTATCGGTTTCACGCCAGTCCACGCTTGCAAGAGCAACGGCTGAGACATCGTCGTCTCGGCCTCGCCTCCAGTCCCTCGACCCAAACCCTAAAGGGTCCCATAATTCTGAAGAAAAGGGTGAGCCAATCCAGTGGTCCAACCCTCCGCCCCGCCACGGTACCAGCGAGGTCATCCTCTTACCGCCCCGCATTTCACCTTCCTTATCTTGGTTCTTTTATAGGATGAGGGCCGGGTTGAGAGTTTGCCATGTGTAAGTGTGGTGTCCATCAAATACGTTTGCCACGTGTGGAGTTTATGACACGCGTACCTCTTCTTTTGTCAAGTTTATCCACGTCGATGCGATTTGACGACTGTTGTCAATACAAGTTTCTGCATGCCGGAAAGGGAGCGGACCGGTTCTGTTTTGGGCCGACAACTTTAAGCGCTGGTGGACTTCCCATGGGTCGGAATGGACGGGAGTAAAATGTGAGGGAAATTAGGTGGATCAAAGGTGATACTTACTCTATAGGGTCATCTATTTTAAAAAATTCAATAAAAAATTAATTTTTTGAGAAAACGATATTACAGTTTTTGTTACCTTCTTTCTATTTTCATATATATATATATATATGAAAAAAGAAGAAAAGAAAAATGAAAAAAGATATGAGATAGGTTCTCACAGGGAGTGAAAGAGAGAGTTGCAGAGTGAGATGGACTATCCAAGAAGTGAAGTGTTAGGCCCACAGCAAAAGCTTGGGATAAGAGTGGATTTGAGGACATATATTTCGATTGTGATAGATCTAAAAAAACTTAGAATAGATTGTATCCACCCTAATAATCTAAGGTTTGAGAACAGAGTAATCTGAGGTTCCTTACACAAGTAAACTATGATAATAGTAATTACTTAATTGGAACTTGACATTAGCTCTTAGTGAGATAAGATATGTTAAATTGATCATACTATAGGAAGATTTGGAACTCAAGTATGATAGAAGTAATTTTGAGAGACTAACAGTTTTCATCTTATGAGATTACAGACAATCAATTCATGAGAAAACTATATACAACAATAGCAAGTTACAAACCCAAATAATTAATATTTTGTTATTTATATAAGATAGTAGAGTGTGATTGACTTTCTATAGTGGGATGTTAAGTCAACTTTATGATTAGATTTTGAGGGAGCCAATATTGTCCTATAAGTCTCGATGATCCCCATTCTTCACCTTTTTAATTAAGAGACATTCAGTGATGATGGACCCCTTTCCACTATATTTGAACCATTCAAGCTCAAACTTCTTTTTGACACTCTTATCTTTCTTTTTATCTTTTCCAATTAATCTTTCCAATAAAATTTTCTATTTTTTTGCATCTTCTTTGGATTTATGATTTTATTTCCTTAATTTCATATACTTCTTGAATTTTCTAGCAAATCTTGCAACTTCTCCATTTGATATTCTCTCATCACCCTCACCTTTGAAACTTAAGGATTCTTCTTTATTGGAATTCAAGGTAATAGCTTTTGCTTTCCTAGACAAATTAAAAATCATTTCACAAGTTTGAAGAGAACCTACAAATTCACCTATCATCAAGGAATCCACATCCTTAACTAAACTCTTCAATAGTAGTAACTTTTGCTCTAAATCTCTGTAGAAGAGATCTTAAAGTTTTTCGACTTTAGAGTGAGTGATGGGTTCACCAATATTAAAGTTAAAATCACAGTATCTATTAATTTTGCATGAAACCCATCAAAATTATCATGATCATCCATCTTAATAGTCTCAAATCTAAAAGTCAACATTTGAAGTATGGATACTTTTAACGATATCGGTTCCTTCATGGGTCACTTGGAGGACATCCCAAGCCCCTTTTTTCAAAGTACATCTAGCAATCCTATGAAATTCAGTTGTGCTAATGATATTGAAAATGCAATACATGTTTCTGATATTATCGTCACTAGCTTCATTTTAACCTTTATCTCATTCCAATTTGAGCTTGATAACATTTTTCATTTTACCTTCTTTATGCCTCACATTAGGTGGAGACTAACCAAATTCAACGATGTTCAAAACTTTTTTGTTTTACATTTTGAGAAAATGTTAAATTCTCACTTTCCAACGTGAATAATTTTTGTTGGTTAAAAACAGTTTATGCTAGTGGCGTTGGAAATGGAATACATGGTTCTAATATTATTCTCACTAACTTTATTTTCAACTCTATCTCATTTTAATTTAGGGTTTATAACATTTGTTGATCTGCCTTCTCTATCCAACACCTTAGATGGAGACTAACAAATTTCAACTATATTCCAAACATTTTCATTTTACCTTTCAAGAAAATATTGAATTCTCACTTTCTAATGAGAATAATTTTTTATAGTTCAAAACAATGGTCTACTAATAGAAGCACCCTCTTGTTGAGGATCCATAATTGAGATTCAAGGACTGAAATGACTATGTAGTAAAAACCATGTTTTACATAGAAAATCTCCTAAGAGATAAAAAATTATGGGCCTATGGACAATTTCATGCATCCACTATGAAGAACAACCAATTGAGTATAAAGATTTATCTAGCTCAAGTGCACTAATCCTTCATGAACTACTTGACCAACACCTTCTCACTTCAATTACATGTTTTTTTTTTTTTTTTTTTTTGTTAGAGTTTACACCAAACTCAATCTCAACCTCTTCTTGAAGTTCAATAAAGAAGAAAAGGGATTTTCACCTAAACCCAAAACTAATGAGAATACAAGATATGGATGAAAGAACTAAATCGACCTATTTTTTAAGAGAATCCAATCGAAAAATTGATTTGGAAATCAAAGTGAGGGATTTTCTTGAAAACAAAACACTTCCAATATTGATTGAGAAGACATCTCAAAAGGATTGAGAAAGACAATTGTTGGTGTTCTTTAACCCATAAATAGAATATTTTGGTTTCAATAGAAAGGAATATCTTTGATCTAATGTCTAAAAAATGATTAAGTTGAAAATGGATCAAACCGACATAAAAGTGGATTAATTTTGAAACAAGACATAAAAATACTAAAATAAAATAAAAATAAAAATTGTTGCCCAAGTCTCCCTAAGCTTCTTCAACAAAAATATCTAAGAAAGCTAGTAATTTGAAACTTTAGTTAATTCAACTTCATCCATTTACTACTTTAACTAAATACCTAAGCCTCTAAGCACTTTAAACATCTTGATCTTCTTCAGGCAGGTAGTCAAAGGAATGATTTGAAAGACCTAAATTAGGAGACAATTAGGAAATTTTCTCCAAAATTGCCAATCTAGCCAAAGCACTCACACACATTATTGTTTCAGTATAGGTGTTATCTCTAAAATATCTTTAGAGTATCAATATTTTATGAAACTTCTATAATTTTATCTACCTTAACCATACTAAAAGTTCATCATTGTATAAGATAATAAACTATTATGAAATCAATTTAGGTATATTTGTAAGATGTAAAATGAGCATATTTTAGTAGGAAGAAAAATAATAAACTATCATAATAAATGTGAAATTTTGCTAGTTATATTTAAAACAAATAAATAATGGATACTATCAAGTTTATTTGCTAAAATAAAATAAATGAAAAAATAAATAAAATAAAATGACAATTCTTTACTAAAAAATATTTACATATCTAAATCACATATAAAAAGTTTAATGTTCTATAAAATATTAAAACAGTATGAAAAACATGAAAATTGATATTTAGATTTTTTTTTTAATCCAAAACATTAGTACTTTTAAGAATGAAAATATCGGTAAACACGGATATATTGGTACTTGGATTTTATAGATATATTCGAATATATCAGGATATATTGGCGGATATTTTGACACAAAATATAGGTAGGTAAAAAATTGATCAAAACTCATGGTATTGTAAGAAAAAACTCTTAGTTAGAAATTAAATTAGAAGTATAATAGATATTTTAAAGTTGTTTTGTTGAAGAAATTGGTATATGTATGATATGATTTGTGATATTAAATTTAATTATATCATGTCGGTCTATAAGAAATGTGAATTTTGCAAATGTACACTCATTATGAAGCTACATGAAAGATTTGATTTCATTAAATATCAATAATTTGTACATATTACATTGTAATGACCCTTTAGAACCAAAATGATGACCGATGTGGTTCAATGGAATTGGTAGATGAAAGAATCTTGCCTTCTTGTTGGAGACAATATTGGTACCAACTCATTGAGTCTTGATAGTATTGATTAAAAATCCGAACATGCCACACATAGATCTCTTGAGTCTTGCCCATTGTCTTTACATGAATGGGATACTCAGGGTTCACCCATGTGCTCGTGTCAAATCTTCCTTGCATCTGATATGGAATGTGGTATGACATTTGTATAGAAGGAGAATAGCTAGAGATACCATACTCTTCATCGATAGAACTTAAACCTATTGCATAATTTTGAAAAGGTTGACCATAATCCATTACATAAGGAAGGTAAACGTTAACCTCATTCGATGAGTCACTAAATTGAGTCCCTATACTCATAAACTCAAAACCGACTGAAAATAACTCCTCATTAAATGGTGTCATCATCTGTTCTCTTCTTCTATACGACTTCCCAATAGCTTTTATGCCTAGACTAGCTCTTCTAGAGCCATGGTCTTCATTTTGTGTGTAGTGTGTGAAATCATCTTCATAAGTGAATGGGCTCATTGGATATTGACTTTGTTATTGTTTCCTAACATCTCTTCCATCATTTTCCACATTATCACTTTCATCATTAGTTCCACCTCTTGAACCATCATAATTAGAAGCAGAAGTACTAGCAGCGCTAGGTCTCTACTTTTCCTAACACTTGTGGAGTCAACTAGAGGTTGGGAATTCAATGCCGTCTCAAATGAATCCTCAGTGTTTTTGCTGAAATTCTCATTATGAACTTCTTCAGACAACACTCGTTCAACATCAACACCAAATTCTTGAGCATGAGTGACAATTTGTGGATAAGAATTTTCATCGTCATCATCTAAGTATAGAGGCTTGAACCATTGGAATAGTTGATTATCCTATTCTTAACCCATCTCGATTGAAATATCAAGGAGATCAAAGTAATCTTTCTCAGCAACTTTATCATTTTCTGCCTCCATATTGCGTAGCTTTAATTTCATGTTATAATAATAAAAAACAAATTATTACAATCGGGGGTAAGGCAAACAATTTCATTGCTTCATGTGGATGAGAGAGAATGTGCTCTAATTTCTCTCACAAATAGAAGATGATGCAATTTGTGAAAGAACTTTGATGGTCAGCTTCATTAATGTAGTCCTATGGTTTTCATACATGAACCATCATTCAACTACAACCAAATTCATAATTATATAAATATTTATGTTGTAAATTTACGATAATGATAATCAATTTAATTTTCTACTAAGAAATAGTGCTCACCAAGGACCATGGTTATCTTGTTATGATCACTAAATCCTCTTTTCATGTATCGAAAGAGTACAAGCTATGTATTCAATGTTCAATATACTAATATCATATTTTTAGTAAAGGTTGAGATAAATTGATGAATGAAATTATTGTTTGATTAGATTGGACAATATAACTATTTTTAGTTTATTTCATTTCCAAATTGATCAAACACTTTAGCTGTTGAGTCTAATTTAGTAAAAACCTCATGGACCACTTGAAGTAGCTGGAGATCGCTACCAATTCCATGTTTGTATTGAAACCTTGGATTTAAGAAGTATGCTACAACAAAATTAAGTAGAATTGGTATTTTGTAAGAGAAAAATTATATAAATCTTAATTACCTACTACATGAAGTGGATGCTTGAGTGTTTTCTCCCAACAACCTTTGATTATTCGGAACATCCATTCTCTAGCATGTAGTCGAATGAAGTTCTCTTTTTCATCATTTGTATAAGCTTGTACACAAAGGGCATCATGGGAACAACTTTTGAACCCACAAGTTGAAGCACGATGTATAATGACTCATATAATGAAACTACTTTTTCCATTTTGGCCCAATACGGATGGTCGAACATTAATTTCTCCACTTCTTGTCTTATTTTTTTTTTCAGAATGAGCTTGTGTTGTGCCCAATCATCACTTACAAACAATTTCTTCAAAGCAACCATTTTTTTCAAAAGGTTTTCAAGAGCATTATAATTGTTGGCAAAATTTGTAGCCCAAATAGAACAATGTCTCCACCATAGAACTTTCTCATTTATGCAAGTACCCAAGCATAGTTGTAAATGAAGTTGGTTATTTTGTGTGCATTTCTTATCACCTTTACAACAATTGGTCTTTTGTTAATGTCTTCAAACATTAAGTCTATGTAGTGTGACGCACACAAAGCCCAACATATGTGCTTTCACGAATGCCGACCCAATATCTGTGACAAGTTGGACCATGTTTTCCTTCCTAACATATTTGATAACACTCTTCAACAACTTGTATATATATTTGTGATCTTTGATATTGTTGGATGCATCAAATAATTTAAGGGAAGACTGTGGTCCCTTTTGAATAGGTTATAAAATTAATTATACCTAATTTCGTGGGCCTTGTCTATCCATTGAACATTATTGTTCATCCATATGTCTTTCATTTTTCTCTTTACTAGTTCACATAAGCTTCCATTTTGTTATACTCTATTTCCAAATACTTGTTCTTTATTTCATATGGAGATGGAGGTTCGATTCCCATACCTGCAATTCATATGTAAGAAATATTTCAAAAATATCAAAAAATTCCACACCTACTCATACAATATAAAAATATACCAATTAGTAATTACTTGCTTGTTATGTACCGATAATCATATTCTTGAAGTAGTAAGAGCTTGCTTTATAGAGCACAACACTCTCATAAATGAAAATTTTGCTTATTAACTATCTCATCATTTCTTTAATAGAACCACCTTTGAATAGATCTTTGATATTTCTTTGTCTTATTGCAAAAGACTTGTATAGAGATGGGGTAATAGGTGGTGATGGTTTCAAATTTTGCACACTGTGTGATTTCCACATTGACCTCAATGCATCACTAGGACATGACGACCCCCTTGTTTTACGCTTGATTCCCATAAATGCTTCATGTTATTGTTGATCTTGTTTTGTTGCTTTTGAGGCACAAATTGCAACTTAATAAGCACTTCACTCATCAAATTGCATATTTGTCGAATACCTATACACATCATCATCATCATTTTCATTTATGACATGTCTTTGGTTGCCTCCCATTGTGCCATGTAATTGAGCATGAATCTTTTTGAAAGTGCAACTTTCTTTGCTCTTGCTTTGGATTTTTGATGCAAAAACTCTCATATCTCTTCTTTCACTTCGAGAGACACTCTAGGATACCTTTTGGTGTTGTAGTTCGGGTTTCTATACTATAAATTAAACTTGAATCGAGTGACGTCTCCACTCTTCATCAACAATCCACAATAGTTACAAATTGTCTCATTTCTGTTCCTTTTCACCAGTGTACAATGCTTCCAAGTTGGTCTCGTCTCGGCATGCCGCTTCCACTTCCATTGATCATTCTCTTCAACTTGAAACATCAAACCATTAATTTAATAAACTTAAATGAACTAATTATGTGATTTAAATAAATGAAATTAGGTATACAATAGACTATAATTTAACTTGAATATAAAATTAATATTAAATTCAATTGCAATTGAAACTGAACTATGCATAATATTAAATTGAAGTAATTTAAGTTCAATGCTATTAATGATGCAAAATACTAAAATAAATCATTAATTTCATTCACTTATTGAAGATTTACTAATTATGTGATTCAAGTGTAGAACCTTAAGTTAATTTACTTAAATCTATTGAAAAATGTACTAATTAATTGTAAAAATGAACTAATTAATTCAATGCTACCATAATTGTAAAAGTACTAAAATTTAATCCATAAATTTAATTAACTCAAACATTTTGAAAAACAACTAATTAGGTTATTAAACTAAATAAGTTATTGGAAATGTAAAGTGTTAAGTTAATTTAAAACTAATTGATTACTACTCAAAAAGAGCATATTTTAAATAATAATTCTCATAAATTTCATATCTTTTGAGTAGTAATTATGTCTAACATACACAATTAATACATTGTTGCCCATGTAAGAGATGCTGCTGATTTTTGTGAAGTTTTGGAGTTATTTCAAGGTGATATTGATGCATTGAGTGACAAAGGAAAGAAATGAAACTAAAAAGGGCTAATAATCTTTTGAGGAAGAAGTAATGTGATTGGGTTGGGATTTGATCAAAGGTAGTTAAAGTGGAGTTAAACGAAGAAAATGAAGGAAGTACCAAAAAGGAGCTTAAAAACCATATGGTGTAATTTCGCATGATAATGCGATAATTTTGCATGACTGTGTGAAATGGACCAAAAGAGGGATTTGTGTTGTAGGCTAAGGAGAATTTGCAAGCTGATTTTGCATGTTATTGTTGTTGTTACTCCACTGATTTTCCATGACCATGTGAAATTGCTAAGTCCAAGCATGTCTCATTGAATTTCTCATGTAAAGAGTTTTTTTACACTTTAATTGTAGATTTTTCTAGAAACTCTTCCTCTTAATAGAATTCTCTATTTTATTTGATTTTCCCTTATTTTCTCACTAGCTAAACATCCCTTGTGAGACCAAATCTCCAAGCATGAGTGGCTAATTCTCGTTTTTCTTGGAGGAAGGAGAATCTAAAGGCAAGATCCATGATGAATTAGATAAATGTATTTGAATTGCAAAGGTAATTTGATCCAATTGATTGATTACTTAAATTTGAGGATTTTTCTCTTTAAATTATCTTGAATGATTATTACATTGCAAACTAGATAGATTCATTAAATTCTTAAAGCTAGATTTAATGAGATTAAATAGTTGCATTGTATGAATAATTGGAAGATGACTTAAGATGAATTAAATATATAGTTTAAATTGATCTTTTGGATTAAATAATCTAATTTGAAAATAAATTAGACCTAGACCTAAAGCTAAATAAAAAATCGGTTCAAATGAGAATTTAGATTTTCAATATAATTTGATGAAAAATAGATCTCAACATCTATTCACCATGGAAATTGTTTTTAAAAAAATCCTAACTCTGAGAATTTCTTTTCCTATTAATTTTATCCTATTTTACATTTTATTGTTCTTCTCAATTAGAAACCATTGCTATTTCGATTTTTCATTATGAATTGTCAAATCAATTTCACTTTATCACAACCATTTCTTTTCCTCCATTCAAGCCTTAATTGTCAAGAATAATCCATCCTAGTGGACGTGATTACTACTCAAAAAGTGCTATTTGATAGCTTGTAATTAACTTTTTTAAACACTTTTGAGTAGTAGTTATTGCCTTTTAACCCAATTAACATGTTAAAGACCCTTGCAATCAATTCTAATCAAATTGTGTTAAGTTTTGGTGTTTTGATAGCTTTTTGATCACCAAAGCAATCCGAGATTGAGGAGAGTTATTTGGAATCCATGGCAAAGCAATGGAAAGCTCAAAAACATGAAGAACCGAAGCTTTGAAGTCCTTTGCCATAAGCAAATCCGGAATGCAAGGAGGGGAAGTAAAGAGAAATCTGCCATGAAGCATTCTTGATGACAGTCATGTTAGCCACTTTTGGAGCACTTCCTGAAGTCCAATTTATGCATGCTATATGTCGTTTCGAAGCTCAGGAAGTAAAAAATCCAATGCTTCAAACGGTACACAATTCAAAGTTGAAATGAAGGAGTTACAGCCATTGGAAGCCGATCACTCCAAGCTGAAGGAAGAATTTTGCACGACTGTGAAATCACCCTTTTGCTGCGAAATGATTTCGCAGCCATTTTGCACAGTGCAACGGAATTTCTCCTAAAGCTTCCCGATATTTGCGACCGACACTTTTGGATATTTTGCTTCAGATTTTTTTATGTCTAAATCCCTATTTTCTCCTTGTAACCCACCAATTATAGGATTCCTTAGTTATTAAGTTTGGAAAAAGGGTGAATAACCTCAGATATTTTGTTTTGTAATTTTCTTTATATATATCATCTCGGGAGCTTGTTCTTAGAGACACCCTTTTGTATAAGTAAGAAATATATCTACAGAGCACTTGCTCTGCTTTTCATATATATTTTTGTTTTCTCGTTCTTTTTATTTCTAGCCAACCAAACTCTGAGGATTTTTCCTCAGAGGATGAAAGGCTATGTTTTTCGTCTCTTGGAGTGAGGAAAGCCGGGTAAGTTTCCACATGCATAATATGGAAGTTTTGTTGTTTTAGTTTTTAATGAAGAGAAAGTGTGACCCGTTAATGGTTTTTATCTTTTTAGTTAACTTAAAACGCCTTTAAATCACCTGGGCCAACACTTGGTAAGGCAAGTGATCTCCGTCCATGGATATTCACTAGTTTATCTCTTGCGAGCCTTTGGGAGGTGACTTGAAGGTAGGATTTTCTAGAATTGCCAACACTTGGTAAGCTTTTGGACTCCAAGGAGACATCCATTAGTTATCTCTTGCGAGCTTTTGACGGGTAATCCAAGGTTAAAGATCACCTTGAATGGCAAATGCTAGGTGAGAGGTATGAGTCATTGCAAGGTGCATCAGTGAGAGGGATTTAGTATTTGAACCCATTAATGGGAAGCATCTGTATAGCACCGGTTAGAGAATTAACTATATGTTAATTCTCTAATGCGAGGAAAAGAAACAAGTGACCGGAACTCCCTTTTTGTATGAGGAATCTGAGCCTAGTGATCTAAAACTCCAAGAAACATTTTTCTTTGTAAGTAAAATCAGTTACTATTTTTGGTTAGTTTAAAACCAAACCTTTTTCATTCAAACATCTTTATGTTTTCTTTTAAAGCTAACCTTGAAATGAAAAGGCACCAATTCAACTTTGAATTAATATCATTTGTGAAGTGAAAACTCATCCCAGTGAACGATCCTAGAGCCACTATGTTATAGTAGCTTTGTCTTTGCTACCCTAGTTCATGGTGTAATAGGTTATAAATTTTGTTGATTACTTCCTCAATCAAGGAGCACCAGCTGGACGTGAATCAGCTGATACACCAAGTGGGCACGAATCAGGACGACACCTAAAAACCACTATACTACGATATTTTGTACTAAAACCATTTTTGATCGGGTACAAACTACTCTAGAATAATGAATAAAGTTATAAATTGTGTTTTGATACGATAAATGACGAAAAATCAATCAATCACTAACTTATTGCAAATGTACTAATTATGTGATTCAAATATATAATTATGTTAAGTTAATTTACTTAAATTTATTGAAAATATACTAATGAATTGTAAAAATATGCTAATTTAAATTCAATGCTATACTAATTTAAAAATGTACTAAGTTAATTTATTATCAATAGGCTATTATTACACTTGAATATTAAAATAAAATTAAATCGTTAATTTAAAACTAACTTATTACAAATCTATTAATTATGCAATTCAAATATATAACTATGCTAAGTTAATTTACTTAAATATATTGAATATATAATAATTAATTGAAAAATGTACTAATCTAAATTCAATGTTATACTAATTTAAATATGCATTAAGTTAATTTATTCTCAATAGGCTATTATTACACTTGAATATCAAAATAAAATTAAACCATTAATTTAAAATTAACTTAATGCAAATCTACTAATTCATTATGTGATTCAAATATATAGCTATGCTAAGTTAATTTACTTAAATCTATTGAAAATATACTAATTAATTTAAAAAATGTATAACCATCCTAAGTTAATTTACTTACATCTATTGAAAATATACTAATTTATTGAAAATTAACATTAAACTATTATTAAAATTAAACAAATAACTTAAATCCTATTGATTAAATAATTTAAATTTAATACAAAAATAATTAAAATTTAAAACAAACATACCTTACAATAATTAAGCAACCTTAGTTTGGAGTTAATCCACAAACTTGAGCACTAGATTCCCAAATTTATGAGATTTTGAGAATAATCACAAAAAAATATATGAACTATAAGAGATCATCAAATAGGATGACCTCGCTGGTAATAGGTTGAAATGAATTGTAGATGAAATAGATTAAAATTTAACAATTTATAGAAAAATTTTGAGCTAAAATAACTGTTGGAAAATGATTTTAACATTAGAAATAATTTATAGTTATTGGATGAAAATTTGGGCAAAATATGACCATTAGATCATCAAATAGCTGTTGGGATCACTTACCAGCCATTGGATCATCTCCCAAATTTAATCTGGGCCCTTGGATAAGTCATTTGATCATTTCAGCAACTTTCAAAAAAAACGGGTGTCATTTGGACCATTCGACCAAGGTGAACATGATTTGGGTTGTCGGATGAAGGGTTAACAACAACAAAAATATCCATGGAAAAATTGGTGATTTTTTTGTTGATATATTGTTGATTTTTCAGTCATTTTTTCCAACGAGGGTCAATTTTTCCTCTATATTGCCGATTTATCGGTCTTCACCTATATATTGTCAATATATTAGCGATTTTTATGGATATTTCTTGATTTTTTTTGTCCAATGATATTTCTTGCCTATATATCGTTTCGACCTCCATTGATATACGAGATATATTGACGATATATAAGCGATATATCATGATATTTTCAGCCTTACTTTTAAGTCAATGAATTATTGAATAAAACCACTAAAATATGTTTGCATTTGATTGAATAGCATAGATATATCCTTTTAACATCAAATATAAGATCAATCAAATCAAAACAAGGAAATAAATTACAATTTAAGGTAAAAAGGAATTATATGCTTAAATATTAAAGGCAAATAGACTCATATAATAATATAAAATATAAATATCACAAACTAAAAAAAAAAAGAAAAAGATTTGAACTCTTAGCCAAAGATCAATAAATAAATTGCTATGATATCATTTTCCTTATACATTAATTTACAACTAAAATTATTAACTATAACATTATATCGTATCAGTGACAAGAAATTATGATTGTCTTTACATCTTTACTGTTCTAGTTCAAAGATGTTAGTATTTACTATAATATTTGGATTATTAAAAAACTAAGGTAAAAAATATTATGGTGATGACATTATATTTTACCCCTCAAAATCAAAAGTACTTGTAAAATATATTTATATTCTTATATATATATATATATATATATATATATATATGACATCACAAGATTGTCAATAAACTTAAATTATATTTTCAAATGATAAACTATAAGTTATGACACAAAGAATGCCATTGAAATATAATATTAATAACAATAAATTAAATTTATCACTAAATAATTTTTACTTTATATTATTTTTGTAGGCACCAAAAATTAATTAAAAATTTTAGCCCATGATACTAGACTTACCACTAAATATTGATTTTACACTATCTTTAATAGTAACATTATTTATTTTTATAATAAAAGTAGGAAAATAAGTACAATTATATTTCGTGACAATATTATAATACTACTGCAAAATATTAGTATTTGATGACATGTAATAATTTGTGGTAAAATAACCACTGAAGTTTATACTTAGTGACAAACTATAAGTCGTGATATTATTGCCCCTAAAATCAAAATGATGGATAGATTTAGCAACAATAAAATAATAGTTACCACTAAAACCTTTTCCCACAACATTTTGCAATAAAATTTTTCTCATAACTAAATGTAGTCATTCTAATACCTTTTATGGAATTAATATACGTAGGTCACTAAAAGTTAGCCCTAGTCACTTAAATCCACTAATGATCTATATAAATCCTCTAATGATTTAGGGTTAAAAAGAAAACTCTAACCACCACCCTCTCTAAGTGAAAGAGAAGCTTATACTTTTCTCTGTGTTAGGATCCAAATTAAGGAAGAATCATTGGATGAAAGATATTTAGAGCTTGTTTGGCAGTGATTTTATGAAGTGTTTCTAACATTTTTAACTCTTAAAAATTTATATCATTCAAGTGTTAGAAATACTAGAAACGTTTTCTAAAATCACTACCAAACGCACACTTAATCTTGAATATTCTTTTCATCAACTTGAAAAATAATTTGGAACATTCAAGTTCAAGTTATGTCCTGAAATACTCAATAAGGTAACAATTAAAAATTTGCAATGCACATAGGATCTAGTAGCATCCTTTTTTCAATTCGCCTAGGATCTAGTAGCATGCTTCGTTTTTTCAATTCACCAATATAGTCATAAGAGCAATAGTGGAGGAAGACAAAGGGTAGCTTTCAAATACTTAATAGGGTCAAGGATTCCCCTACCTAAGCAATTAAAGCTCATCTTTCTAAAGGAAAAAACATATTTCACATAGGACAAAATCTTAAAATCTCTACGATAAACCCCTACGGTATTTTTATTTACCTTGAATAAGGAAATTAAGAAAAGAAGGAGAAGAGTAGAAATCGTTTCAAAAAAATGAATTTGCAAGAAACGAGACAGTCTTTTTATCAAGGTAATAATGATTTGATTGACTCATCAGTAATACTCCAAGAAGACAAAAAGTTTATCACCTTCAAAAGACACCACCTACGATTATAATTATGGGCTTGAAAAGTGATTTTAAAAACAATTCTAAAAAATAGTTTTTTAAAAATAGTTTTTAAAATTTGGTATTTTAAAAATAAAATTACATTTAGGAATTGAATGCTAAAAAACGGTTTTTTGTTTTAAAAAAAAAAGTCATGTTTGATTGGTTTAATGAAAATAATTTTATTGAACAAGTAAAATAAAAAAACTTATTTCTAAATTGTTTTTTTAAATTTAATGTTTTTTTCGACTAAGTTGATTTTGTAAATATAAATAATGTTTAAATTTATGTTTCATTAAATTAAAAAAATTGTATCCATTTTTTAATTACCTGCATAATTTTTTTATTTTTTAAATACAATTGTTTCATAGTATATTTACTCTTTAATCATTACTTAGCCTCAAATGCAAATCATGATAGCAAAAAGAACAACTCCACACAGGCCCATTCAATGAAAAATCTTTCTTTTATTACCTTAGAAAATTTTGATGGAATGTTTGAAAGGAACTTAAATAGCGATGTCTTCAAATGCTATACAAAGGTACATGGAAAAAGTGTTCTTCAAGAAAATCTTTGTGCATCATCAACCCCACCATCTAAAATACCCAATATATAGTTCAAGGTACCCATGTCTTCACCCTTTTCCAACCAGGTCTTTGTCCCTTTCCTATCTTTACATTGACATTATTGTGGGGACCTTCTCCCACGTGTCTACCCACGTGTACCTCCACGTGACTATCCACATGGCAGAACCCTAAGTGGACCACGTGTCACTCCTTCCATCACTCACCAGACAACCTTCGAAGCACCTAGAAACATTCTATCCGAACTATTTGGGCCACTGATCGAACCACATCTTCTTGATAGCCCCAAATCCTCTCTAATATGCGAGACGATGGCTATCTGACACCGGAATGACTGAGGGGACTCTTCCCATCCTTACTCTACGTCAGTAAACTAACACATCCAGTCCCATACCTTCAATAAGATTGAAGGAACGACAAGCTGTGTCATGATGCGCTCTTTGACACAGTCGCTAGCCACCTTGTAGATGCGATGATTGCCTTGTCACTACTGCGCAATCATCACTATAGCATTAAGTCAATGGCCAGCTCAACACTTCTGTACTCTCATCCCATTTAGTAGTATAAAAACCCCACTGAAGCAGAATTCATGGGGGGCAACACTATGAGTTCCCTCACCTACTCTCTCTCTCTCTCTCTCTCTCTCTCTCTCTAAGGGTTCTTATTCATTCCAAAGTTTGACTTAGGCTTCGGAGGGTGTGTTTGGACAAACTGTCCGGACATCTTTGTGCAGGGAAGCAAAAAGTCCAAATTTCAGCATCTAAACAGAAGTTTTTGCTGCCATATCCAAGGAAGGAATCCATCCTCAATTGACCTAGTATCAACATTAGCGTCGTCTGTGGGAACGAAATAAAGATGTTAACACCCTCTAAAAGCCGATCGTCCACCATGGGTAGCAAGGGCTACTTCAACCGGCGCGAAAGTATGGAAAGAAGCCAACTCAAGAGCGAGAGACAGATGCAAGCCCTACTCTGTAAGACAAGGAGACTCAAGGAAGAGAACGAAGTGTTGCGTATTCAGTTGTCCTCATCAGGCCCTCCTCGTAGCCAACAGCCTAGAAGTCAGCAAACAAACTCCAGGCAAAACGAGGAGGCAACATATCCTGGGAATGCAGAGTTCCTTTCTAATGAACAGGAAATACAGCCTAAAGAAAGATCCCCACCAACCTGCCACGCATCGCAGGATGAAAGCTCTGAATCCACTCACATCTCAGCAAAAAAGAGACATGATAGGAAGTCCCAACTATCGGATGCAATGCGCGCAAGGCTAGGGCCTCAAATGCTCAACATGGGGGGAAACCACATGTAATGATGGCCCAAGAGGCATGTCCTGGTCCCTCAACTGTACCGGTCATAACAGACTGGCTCCCTCATTCACTAGTAGAACAACCAGTGGGTGATCTGGTCAGTAGGGGTCCCCCTAACTCTATCTGTAGGCAACTGGATGACATGCTCTCCATGCCTTTCAGCCCTTACATCATAAACTACGAGCCCCCAAGAGGGTTTGTGGTCCCGAAATTCTCTATGTATGATGAATCCAGCGATCCATTTGACCATATTGATAACCCGACTCTTGGTAGCTTGGCATGTAAGGGTATCAACAAAATTTATACCTAACGTCCTTACACTAAAGTAGCAAAGCTACTATAGCATAGTGGCTCTAGGATCGAACACTGGGAAGAGTTTTTACTTTAACTGGTGAAGTTCGGAGGATGGAGTGAACTTTTCTTAATAAAAATTAGGTTAAGATGAAAACATAAAAAGATGAAGGTGTGTAAACTAAACTAACATGAAAATAGGTTAAAAGATGGAAAAAGAAGTTTCTCAAAGCTTTGGATAGCCATGCTTAACTCACTATGTAAAAATGGAGATTTTGGGACTTTTCACCTCGAGTTGGGGAAGCAACTAAGGTGATGCTTACTTCCCGAACCGGTATGAGTTTAACAACTGAGTTTTAGTCCTTGAAAACTTACAAAAAGGGTAGTTGAACCTCATAAATGCTCTTTTAATGATATAGGTCATCTCCTCGACTTGTAATACAATGGCTCGTAGGGGATAACTAATGAACATCAGTGGATCTAACAATAAGAATCCACTGAGACCAAAAGGTTATCAAGTATTGGTCATTCAAAGCAAGTCAGAGGGATTAAAAGCTTTACTTTGAATGAAAACATTTATGACGCTCAGCTACTTACATTCATGGCTTGGAAATCTCCATCCTGACACGGGAGCTTCACATGGCATCCATTACTTCAAGAAACTAAAAGGTTTTAGCCTCTCATTCTTGGGGATTTCATCCTCCAAGGGTGTTTGGCTACTAAGAAAATGAGAAAGAAAAGAGAAAAGAAGCTTCTGAACAAAAGTGCTCTTATAACTTATAAAGTTACAGGTTACAAGATTCTTTGATGTCTGAGGCTCTTCACCTCTATTTAAAGACAATAAAAAGCTAAATTACAAGAGCTATTACAAAAGCAACCTTTTCATTGGTTGATTACAAGGGTAAAATAGGTATTTACAAAGCTAAAAATCAAGCAAAATATCTTGGAGAACCGGTAGTGGAATAACATCAACAACATCTCAAAACAGGGGATTCAAAGGAATTTCGCAATGTGCCTAAATCCACCTTGCGAAATTTTCGCAAGGTGTTTCTTCATGGTGCGAAGTGGCAAAATTTCGCACCATGAAGAAAATCTCCTTGCGAAATTGGTCATTTGACATGATGCAGTTGCCTTCCGAAGGCCATATCTTCCTCATTTCAGCTCCAAATCATACACGGTTTGAAGCGTTGGATTCTTGACTTCCTAAGCTTTCAAATGGTATATAGCATGCAAAAAATGGACTTCGGGAAGTGCTCCAAAAGTTCAAAGGAAGACTGAAGCTGTTTTCTTCACTCTGTTTTCCTCTTCTCCATTGCTTGTGCTCGTGTTTCCACTTGAAATTCAAGCCTATAAACGTACAAAATCCTTGCTTAACTCGCCCAAGTAGCTTCTCCATCAATTGGCATGCTTGAATCGATTCATAAGCTGATAAAAACATCTCAACTTTGCCACAAAAAGGTTAAAACCAATTACTAAGGACCTTAATGAATTAATTGGGTTAAATGAATATGATTACTACTCAAAGGTGCTTAAAACCATTATAATTAGGTCTACAAAATAGCACTTTTTGGTAGTAATCACATATCATGCACTATAGGCAACTCATGACCCATGACATAGAGAATAACACGCTACTGTGCAAGGTCTTTCCAGCCAGCCTCCAAGGTCAGGCTCTTTCGTGGTTCCACCACCTACCCATGAACTCAGTGAATAACTTTCGAGATTTGTTAGAGGCCTTTGTGGGACAATATCTATGCTCAACGCGACATAAGCAAAACATCAATACCCTGCAAAGCATAAAGATGCAGGAAAACGAGTCATTGAGGGAATTTGTGAAGTAGTTCGGGCAGGTCGTCCTCCAAGTGGAATCTTACAGCATGGATATCGTCTTACAAATCTTTAAAAAGAGTATATGCCCGAGTACACCCTTCTTTGAATCTCTCGCCAAGAAGCTTCCAACAACTATGGATGATTTGTTCAAGCAAGCAAACAAATACTCCATGCTTGAGAACGACATCCACGCAGCTACTCAACAAGTCCTGGTCACCAATCGACCTGCCAGGAACTCCAAGGCCACAAGCCAATGAAGGCAGAAGGGTAAGGGGCAAGGCGAACAACAGTAGTCAAACCAAGTTGGCCTTACCCCCCTCAACATTTCATATGACAAGCTCCTCCCCATGATCTGAGATCTATCTGATTTCAAATGGCTAGAGCCAATTAAGACGGATCTGATGAAGCTTGTGCCTACCATAAAGACCATGGTCACACCATGAAGCAATGTAGAAGTCTCCACTATCTAGTAGAAAGACTAGTAAGAGCTGGATATCTGAAATAGTACGTCCACTCAGAGGGGAGGCGTAAGGAAACAACCCAAGACCCAGTCACCCAAGTCCCTACAACTTCGGCAGCCCCTAGATTCATAATCAACTACATTCATAGGGGGCTCGTGGATGAGAAATACAATTCTAAATGGAAGAGGCAAAGGTTACTTCGAGCCACCTCCGTAAGGGAGCAGGTCAGTTCCCTCCGAACTGGCTTGCCCAATGGGGGCATACGCCCCATAGATGGGATAATTACATTCCCCCTCAATAGACCCCAATGAGGTGCTACAGCCCCATGAAGATGCCCTGATCCTGACATTAAGGATCAATGATTTTGATGTAAGGTGGATCTTAGTTGATCCAGACAGCTTAACCGACCTGTTACAGATGTTCACATTCAAACAAATGGGGTTCCCACCATCCGCTCTAGAAAATCCCAGGCGAATAATATCAGGATTCAATGGAGCTTTAACCACCTCTCTAGGAGATGTGCTGCTACCCGTCCAAGTTGGGTCAGTTATCCAGAATGCGCAGTTCTCAGTGATGGAAGACTTGTCCCCTTTCAACACCATCATGGGGGGCACATGGCTACATGGCATGAAGGTCATCCCCTCTACGTATCACCAAATGGTAAGCTACCTAACTGAGGACAAACATATCAACCTCTATGGAAGCTAACTGGTTGTACGTCAGTGTTATCAGGTAGCACGAGAGGTCGGATCCACTAGTGATAATGAGCCACCCACGGAACCAGCAAGCACGATGGAACAATAGCAATTAAAGAGCTCGACGGAAAGAGATCCGTTGGTGGCTAACCCCCTACAGACTATACATCTCTCAAAAGAAAGTGATCACTTTACCTATGCCAACTCCCTCTTAACACCAGAAGAGGTGCAAGCCCTTGAAAAAGTACTTCAGCAGAACAAAGATGTCTTTGCATGGACCCATTCTGACATGCTCGGGATCCACCTATCAATAGTCTCGTATCGGCTTAATATTATACCTTTCTCATAGCCTATCCGCCAAAAGGTTCGACGCTTCCATCCGAATAGGCAAAGGGTCATTCAGGCGGAAGTTGAAAATTTGCTGACAGTTGGGTTTATAAGGGAAGTAGAGTATTCGGAGTGGTTGGAAAATGTGGTGGTTGTCCCAAAAAAGGGAGGTAAATGGCGAGTCTATGTCGATTACACTAACTTGAATGATGTTTGCCCAAACGATAGCTTCTCATTGCCATGAATAGACCATATAGTCGATTCCACTACCGATCACGAGATGTTCTCTTTCATAGATGCATTCTCCGGTTACCATCAAATTCCTATGTTCCAATTAGATGAGGAGAAAACCTTATCTGTGACACCACATGGGCTATACTACCAAAGGCTAATGACAAAGATTTTTAAACCGTTAATCGGCCACACTGTGGAAGTATATATCAATGACATTGTGGTAAAAAACAAAACCAGGGGTGAGCACACTCGACACTTAGAAAAAACCTTTCGTTTGATGAACGCATACAACATCAAGTTGAATCCGGCCAAGGGCACTTTTGGAGTCAACGCAGGCAAATTCTTGGGATTCATGGTTACACAAAGGGGAATAGAAGTCAATCCGGACCAAATCAAAGCCGTCATGGAAACATCAACCTCAAGTTGTAAAAATGAGCTGCAATGCCTTACCGGCTGTCTAGTTGCATTAGGGCGCTTCATAGCCCGATTCACAGACAAATTAAGGCTCTTCTTCCTCACATTGAAAAGAGCTAACGCGATCGAACGAACGAGTGACTATGAGCAAGCATTCAAGGATATTAAATGCTACCTCACACAACCACCCATTTTGAGTAGTCCTCAACCTAGTGAGCAATTGTATGTGTACCTAGCAGTATTTAATTGTGTTGTCAATGTTGTTCTATTTCGCTCCGTGAAAGACAAGGAGCAAAATCTGTCTACTATGTAAGCAAAGCAATGGTTGATGCGGAAGCCCAGTACTCAAAAATGGAACAAACAACCTTAGCCTTAAAAAGTGTTTCACAATAGCTCCACCCCTATTTTCAAGCCCATCAAGTGATGATACTCACAAATCAAGCACTCAGAAGCATTTTGCACAAACCTGACCTGTCAGGAAGAATGCTAAGATGGGCCATTGAACTCGATGGGTACAGAATTAAGTATCAGCCCAAACTGGCGATGAAGGGGCAGGTCATGGCTTACTTCATAGTTGAAACCCCACATAAACTTCATCAATTTGCGGGTTCTCCCAAGAAGGGATGATGGATAATACATGTCGATGGAGCATCCCAAGTCTCGGGATCCGGAATGGGACTCCTCTTACAATCATCAATCGGAGAGCAGTTGGAACAGGCTATCTAGCTCAGTTCCTAGCCTCTAATAATGAAGCCGAGTATGAGGCAATCCTAACTGGATTGAGCCTTGTTGTTACTTTATCAGCTTCTAAGCTCGAAATATGTAGTGACTCCCAACTAGTTGTTGGGCAGATTCAAGGGGAATACAAAGCCAAGAACGAAAGCATGGCTCAGTACTTTGGACAAATTAAACAAGTGGGTCATCAAGAGAATCTCTTGCACAGAAAACGTACAAACTGACGCCTTAGCTAGAATAGTTGCTACCCTTCCTATAATGGAACCAACATTATTGCCAGTCTACCTCCAAGTTGCATCGTCAATAGTAGTTGCACTTGTATGCAATACCAGTGAAATAGGAATTGGTTGGATGCATGAGATCGAGACATACCTCCGGACAGGAGATCTACCTGAAGAAAGCAAGCAAGCTCACAAGATCTGGATACAAGCCACTTGCTTCACTCTGATCGGGGACAACCTCTATAGGCGATCTTTTGGAGAACCATACCTCTGGTGCTTAAACGACATGGAGACACAGTGCGTATTGGATGAACTACATGAAGGTGTGTGTGGCAATCACATAGAGGGACGTACCTTGGAGCATCGAGCTCATTTGTAAGGGTACTATTGGCCCACCATGAAACAAGACACTGAGAACTATATCAAGAGGTGTGATCGATGCCAAAGGTACGCCTCCATTCCTCGTATGCCCTCTGAAGTCCTCAATCCAGTCATGAGCCTTTGGTTGTTGGCACTTTGGGGAATGGACATAGTTGGCCCCCTACCCATCGTAGCCGCATAGAAGAAGTTTTTGCTTGTAGCCACTGACTACTTTAGCAAATGGGTAGAAGCAGAGGCTTATGCCAACATCAAAGATAAAGACATTTCCAAATTCATCTGAAAAAACATCGTCTGTCAGAAACACAACTGAAAAAGGGGTCGAAAAACTCTAGGCAAATGGGAAAGGACCCTACATTGTATCTAAGGTTGGAGATTCAGGGGTTTACCATCTGCATGCACTAAACAGAACACCCCTACTCCGCCCCTGGAATGTGTCTAACTTGAAGCAATACTATCAATGAATTAGACTTAAAGAAAGAAGATTTAGCAAGAAGGCATAAGTAAAATAAAACGAGTATGTATTATAACTGGAAGGTGTCATTACATAATCAAAATCCGAATAGAGCAAGATGAAAGAAAAAAGTGCAAAAGTACAATCAATGCCCATTAAAATGACCAATTGTATCTGAATCTTTGTCTCCTTGGGTAGGGCCTCTATCCTCTTCGTCAAAAAGATAGCTAGGGATATTATGAGTAATGTAGTTCTTTCTCATGCAGCATTGGTAGCCAAAGAAGAACATTTCATCAACTTGTTTCTAATAATCCTCCTCTAGATCATTTTTTTTAGCAGCAAACCCCACTCAAAGCTCCTCTAACTCCTTCTTCTGGGTAGTAGAAGCCACTTGAAGCTCATCTACCTCATTTCTCAATTGGTTTCTCTCATATCCCGCTTCCTTGCACTTGGCCTCCGTGATATCCTTTTCCTCTTTCATCCGGCACATCTCGACCTTCGTTGTCTTTTTTCCTTCCTCCGCCTCTTTCAGCAACATGCTCGCATCAGCAATGGCTATTTGAGCGGCTACCAAGTCACTCTCGGTCTTCTCAAGTTGAGCGTGGAGCTCCTTATTGTCATCTAATCACCGAGTAAGAAATGCCCTCATGGACTCTACCACCTCCAATCATTTGAAGAGTGAGTCTCGCTGCCGCATCAAGTTGCGAATAGCAACCACCCCCTAAAATAGCATTGAATCAGGTGTTAGAAGCCAAACATTAAGTAAACTTGAGTAAAGAAGAAGCAAACCTTACCACTTTCATTACCTCAACGGTAGTATACTGTTGCATCAGATGAATACACCGAAGAACAGATTCTAAAGTGCCATGGGGGAGGCGAGGCATGACAATTATGGGAGGATTACCAAGTAGGTCAACAAAATATGACGGGTGAGCATAAAGAAGGCATTTATGCTTGTTGCAGGGGGCTCAGGAGTAGTAAGACAAGGAACTTGCCTCAGTAACGCCGCTGTCTCCTCCCAGCTAGGAGAGCTGATCGGGGCGTCTTTGTCATTAATATCGTCACCCGGAGTATGAACTATAGGGGTCTTGTCTTACACCAGACAAGCGTCCTTCTTAGTAGAAGAACTTACAACCAATTCTTGCCCGAACCTAGCAATGTCAGATGGGGGCACCTGCGTCATAGGAGCATCCAAGACCGGCTCCTCATGAGAAACCTCCGACCGAGTCCTCTTAGCAGGTAGAGGAGCAACCAAAAGTGCTTTAGAGAGGCATTTATGCTGCCTCTCCTTAAAGCTGACCCTCAGGTTCGGAGTCATCTCTTATTCTTCTTCTTCTTCCAAGGATGATGCAAGGCGCCTCTAGCTCAAACTCCTAATTCAGATGGGCCCCCATGAAGGATGATCCAGTTGAGTCTTGGTTGGTGCCGACCTCTATAGAAAGAGAAGGAGAAAAAAGGGGGACAGAGATAAGTCCAAGGCATTTCCAGTAGGTCAGAGAACAGACTTCTTCTTAGTAAGAGGGTGAGCAGTAGAGCTGTTGGCCGAACGACTTACGCTTAGAGCCTATCTCAGAGTCCCCTCCTGATGCTTTTTCTCTCTTTGATCAAGTCGATTTTACCTTGCCTTCGCATCTGCCGCCCAAGCTTCCTTGTAGAAAGGAAGGTCCCTCAGTACAGGATGCTTGCCAAACACCAATACTTTAGGTGCAATACGAGGAAGAATGGGGAAGACGTATGGTTGAGGTTCCCAAACCACTAATAGCAAATTATGGTTAGTCAAGAGAGTCTGATGATGATACTCGCAGGCAGAAATCACAAATAGTTTGTTGAGCCGATCAAAAGATTCTTTCTCGACCCACTCCATGAGTTGGTATCTTTTCTTCTTTCCTAGAGCAAACAAATTAGTGAAATCACTGGCAAACCCTCTAATTGGTTAAACTGCAAGGATAAGGCAAAAAGAACTACAACCTATTCTACCTAAGATCACCAACGAACGACGCGGTTCAAACTCTCGGCCCAGATGCTCGATTAAACCAGTCTAAGGGCCCGAAATAACAATGTGCCCCTTAGCCGCACCCTTAGTGGAGTCTGAAAGCCCCGTCACCAACTGAAGAGACGGGATATGAGTTAACAAGCTAAATATCCCTTTCCGACTCATTTTAACGGTATAAATAAAGAGAACCTCTAGTAACGAAAGGTCCAAGTGGAACAACATACTTAAAATGCTACACCTCATTAGCACTTTGACCACGTTCAGATGAAGGAAGGACGGAGGAATCTTCATGAAATGAAGAAACTGCTTAAAAAACGAAGGAAGAGGAAAACGGAACCTAACATTGAATTTCTCCTTGCTGAACATAACGACATTAAAGGATTCCTTCTAGGTAGGCACAGGGCCACCATCCATCAAGCATATAGAAATGTCATTTGGTACGTGAAAACGTTCCTTAAACTCCCGCTTAGAAATGAGTTTAATTGGCTTTTTCGGATGATCACGACTGGTGCCTTCTCTTGTTCGACCATTTTTCTCGCCCTTACCAGTCGCATTGGTAGGTGCAACACCCCCTCGCACTGACATGCTGAGGCAATGGACCGAGTAAGACCTGCATGGCACAACGATCAGACATTAGAAAGTAGTCACCCGACCCTTCTACTCATAAGCAGTACTTAAGTTGTACAACGAACAACCTACACAGGCCCATGCCCCACAGTTAGGCGGAGCGCTTGTCACGACCTACAGAGCAAGCCCTAACCAAGGCTCCCCCTAACCATGCTCCACAGAGGCCTTAAACCAAAAAGCCTAAACAATAGTCCTAAAAAGCCAACCCATAAAGGAAAAATACCCTAGTTCTAGCAAACGTCATCGTTTAAATCATCAACGTTGACTCCCCTTCCCAGAAAAGCACAAAAGCCCTACTTCCTATCCTCAATGACACCCATATTGAGCCCAAAAAAGCCACAAACAATCCTAATAGCAACAAAATGCATCATTGAAAGTAAATGAACCAATGCGAGGGATTAATGGCTTACCTAAAACCAGAAGAAACACTGCTGCCAGAACTAAACATTCACCCCAAAAAACATAACTGCTACAGATGGCGGAACCACCTAGAAGATAGATGGCCACTGGATGTGCAGTAAAGCAGAACGCAAGAGCCGTCGAAAAAAGCAAACAGTAGGACAATGGGAGGGCGGTGATTGGAGTTGCAAAGTGCGAAGGAGATAATGGTAGAAGGAGAGAGTAGGAAACATCCAAAAGGTGAATATTCCCAAAGGTCTAGGGTCCCCTATTTATAGGGAATAAAAAAACCCTAGGGATCCCAAAAGACAGGTTGTCGGGGAACACACCCCAAAACGACACGGCGCCTGACAAAACGCTTCGGTGGAAACGCCCCTCATTTCAATGACTGACATGTGTCTCACCCACATTGGAGGATTCTAGTGGGCATTTTTAGCCCATCCACCTCTGCTCAGGTATAAGTGCACGTGCTAAAGGAGGCATTGTGGGGCCACGTGTACCTCCACGTGATTGTCCACATGGTAGAACCCTAATTGGACCACGTGTCACTCCTTCCATCACTGATCGGACAACTTTCGAAGCACGCGAAAACATTCTATCGAACTATTTGGGCCACTGATTGGACCGCATCTTCCTGACAGCCCCAAATCCTTTCTAATATGCAAGACGATGGCTATCTGACACCAAAAAGACTGAGGAGACTCTTCCCATCCTTACGTCTATGTCAGTAGACTAACACGTCCAGTCCCATACCTTCAACAGGATTGAAGGGACGACAAGCTATGTCATGATGCGTCGTCTAACACAGCCGCCAGCCACCTTGCAGATGCGATGATTGCCCTGTCATTATTGAGCAATCATCACTACAACATTAAGTCAATGGCCAGCTCAGCACTTCTGTACTCTCTCCCCATCAAGCACTATAAAAACCTCATTGAAGCATAATTCATGGGGGAGAGGGGGGGCAACACTGTGAGTTCTCTCACCTACTCTCTCTTTCTCTAAGGGTTCCTTTTCATTCCAAAGTTTGACTCGAGCTTCAGAGGGTGTGTTTGGACAACCCGTCTGGACATCCTTGTGCAGGGAAGCAGAAAGCCCAAATTTCAGCATCCGAACATAAGCTTTCGCTGCCACATCCAAGAGAGGAATCCATCCTCCGTTGACCTGGTATCAACAATTATATTAGCATTTTTTTTCCTTATGCTTCCAAATCAAGTTAAAGATGGGTTTTTGGGTATAATAACTTCCCCCAAATCCCTACCCTATAAAACCAATAGATTAAGGAGAGAACCCTTCACCAATGGATTTGTTTTCTTCTTTCTAGATTGTTCATCATACACAAAGGGGTGACAAATTCCATGTTGGTTCCAAATGTGCTCTTTCTCTACTCTTGGATTTAGAAAATTAGGTTTGATTTAAAAGGGTTTTAACCTAATCGTTTTCAGATTTAACAACATGATTAAGTTGAGAAAGGGAAATACAAGGACATAGAGAAAACCCTTTTGAAAACATGGAGAATAATCCCCTATTTTTTTCTTCTGAATAGTACAAAAAACAGGTGAAAACATCTTTAAGTTGTTCTCAGAAAATAAGGTCCAAAACACATAAAAAAACACGGAGAATAAAAACACCATTCCTTACCAAACATGTTTTTAGTTTTTATTTTAAAATAATAATAAAAATAAAAAAAACACTTCCCGAATAAGTTCATATTTTCCCATTCATTTATTAAAAATCCTTGGAAATGAGGAAGATGTAAGGAAAAAAATAATCCACTAATGCATGGAATGGCCAAAACAACACATAATTTGAAGATGCTCACTTGCTACATCATCTCAATGAATCCCTCGTCAACAAAGCACATTAAATAAGAGTTGATGACCATTATTACAATGAGGGGATATTCCCCACTATTATAGCAATGTGTTTTTATATAGATGAAGACAAATCCATCCCTTCTAAAGGACAACCTCATATTAATAACTTCAGGGTATGACCCCTCAGTAGGGTTGAAACAACCAATTTATTAATTCATAATGGTTATTGCTAAGATGTAACAAGCACCATTAAGTTATTTGATGATTTCAAGTAATCAATGATCCCATTAGTAATCCCCTTCTAATTGATTCCTTAGAAAAGGTAAGAATTCTACCGACTCAAAATCATGGTTGACTTGATCATTTGAGAGGAATCAACTTAAGCAACCCTCCTCTTTTCCATTGTTATCCTTGTAGATGAGTATTATTATTATATTAATGGTTTTTTTTTCATATATTTATATATGATATATTTAAACTTTTAAAATTATTATTATTATTATTATATTAATGGTTTTTTTCCATATATTTATGTATGATATATTTAAAATTTTAAATATTTTAAATTCTCTATTCGATGTTTATGAAGAAATATATAAGAAAACTTTATTAATTTTAAATTCACTTTTCTTTTTAATTTTTATCTGTTATTTTTTTTATCTGTGTTCCTCAAACTTTTTCGAGAAGTAAATAGAACCTTGATTAATAAGAAAAACTTTGAACCCAATCTTTCAATTATATAAATTTATGTAAAATGCATTACTTTGCCCCTAATTTTTTTTTTATTTTATCATGTGGTTAAATCTACAAATCAAATGTTTTTCTTAAAGAAAAATGAATCATGGAGAGAATATTTTTACTAGCCTTCATTCATGTTCTTATAGCAACAATCAATGGCGTACCAAAACCATATGTACTTTGTTTGGTAAATATTAGCTAAGAGTGGGATGTAGGTGGGTTGTGAGAATCAATTTTCTATTTTATACTTGTGAAGCATAATTTTTTTTTTATTAATCCTTTGTTAAATTAGATCTATTTAAGAGAATGAAGAAGGAGTTTAATTTGTCCTTAATTGGGAAATTTCAAAAATAAAATAAAAATAAATAAAAATAAAAAACCAGAGAAGTATTTGACTTAATTAAGTAATACATATTTAATTAATAAATGGGCCGTTATAGGTCAGCCCAATGCATCTCCACTAGCCCAGCTCGACATACAAGCTTGTGTGATTGTGCATGCACTCGGTTTTTGTTCTGAATGTTATCTCTGACTAATGTGGGACTGACATACCACTTCTTATATGTTACTATGTAGCAGATAATATGCATACATATATTTA
The DNA here is from genome assembly GCF_030704535.1 of Vitis vinifera. Taxonomy (NCBI): domain Eukaryota; kingdom Viridiplantae; phylum Streptophyta; class Magnoliopsida; order Vitales; family Vitaceae; genus Vitis; species Vitis vinifera. The sequence continues at coordinate 22,124,031 of NC_081822.1, read as the reverse complement.
TATTATAATTAGATTCTTTACTCATATATAATATAAATTAATTATAATAAAATTGTTGTAAATTTATTTTAATTATGGTGTATTTTATATAATAATTCAATAAATATAAATATAAATTAATTTATAAATAAATTTATCAATATTTTAAAATAAAAAATATTAATATTTGCTTTATCATTTTTTTTTAATATCATTGAATTCATTTGAATATATTTAAATTACATAAATCTATATAAAATTTACTTTTAAATTCTTAATATTATTATTCAATGTCATAGTTATATCATACATATTAATTTCTTTATCAAAATAACCTTAAAATGTCTACTATTACTTTTTAAATTATTTCTTAAAAAATTTATCAAATTTGTATGAATTTTGATCAATTTCTATCTCCCTTATATTTTCTATCAAAAATTCCACTAATATATCTTGATATATTTGTAAAACCAAGTTATCGATATATTCGTAAAAATTAGTATTTTCGTCATTTGAAATTATATCCAAATGGTGGAGTAGACATTGACTAATATATAATTTTGTTCAATCTTTTTTTTTAAAAAAATATTGACATAAATTACATGAATCTCCTTTCGTATCAATAGGTGCATATATCTTTATCTTAAGCTATAAATGCATGAAATTAAGTTGTTTTATTTGCTTTGTGAAGAATGTAGGAAATAAATGTTCACAATTTAAATATTTTTGTTAAAATCTTTTTGAAATTTTCTTTTCAACCAAGAATCTTATTTATTTATTTTGTATCAGATTTATGCTCTTACTTTATCACCATCTTTTAAAATCCACAGGAAGAATAAGCCTTTTAAAAGTTGTTATTATCTTTTAATTGAAATATATAAGCATGTTCAATTTTAATTTATAATTTAAAATAATAATAATATGATGGACTAATGATAATATTTTATATTTATATTAATAATAAAAATGACAATATAACGTGAACGAAGGGGGGTTGCACTGGGTGCGGATGTCTGCCTTCACGTGATTGCAGAGAGCAGATACATGCAGAAGGAGACCAAGCAAAAGGGGGCGGAGCGGCGCACAACCCTTCCGTCTTTCTCTGGAACCAACTCCAGCCAGCAAAGAAAACTGCCATTTTCTAACAGGGGATGCCCCACCACTTATTTGGATTTTTTGACCGCTTCAACGCACTTCCACTAGCACAGAAGAACCCACCCGCCTTCTTCTGCAAGGGAATCTCCACAATCCAGCTCCCATTCACGGCCTGTCCCCATGCAGCCTTCCTCTCATCGAAAACCCTCTCCTTCAGCCGGCCTTCAACCCCCCGCACTCCTGAAACCATCCCATAACATCTGCTTCACTACTTACATCCTCTCCAAACCACTCACCAACCTTACAACTCACCATCCCACCTCCCCTATAACGTCGTCGCTCTCACCAAAAATGATCACCACCACAGCTCCCCACACACGGCCCGTATCCATCCCTCTTTAACCCAATCCCACATCACCTTTATACCCGCCTCCACGGCCTCACCAACCTCGCCACAAAGCTCATCCCTTTCTCCACAAGTACGCCTCGACGCCGGCCGTCACCTTGGTAGACCCCTCTCTTAACCATTCCACCCTTTTTATTATGCTTTCCTAATGCATGCAGTTGTAGACTTGTAGTATTTACCCTGCCTTTGTCCCATCCATGCATATAGTATCGCTCTGGGCTTACTTACATTTTGGTTGGTTTCTATGGATCGCTCCTTTACTTCTTTATTATTATTTTCTTTTGAATTGTCCGTGTTGGCTTGGTTCCCTCTCTAAGTTGCCAACTTCCTTAGATGTGGCAACGTGTGAGAAATGGTGTCATCGATGAAGTTGATCTTGTTTTTCATTGTTAGCTAGAGCCATATGCATGGCACGACCCCAAGTATTGTAGATCAATTGATGAGACTTAGGTGGTGTTTGTTTTTTTGGCTTTTTACTGAAAACCATTTAGTTTTAGAATTTAGGTTGTTTGTTTTTTTATTTTTTCATGACTTATTATAAACTTTTTATTAAATAGAAAAAGCCAAAATATGTGGCTTTTTCTAAATAGAAAAAATAACATAATGATTTTTTTTTACTTTTTAATACTTAATAGAAATAAAATACTAAAAAAACAAACAACCTAATATTTAATACTATTAAGTATTAAGGTTCTATTTAGAATTAATTAAAAAAACAAACACCGCCTTAGATATGGTCTCCATTATGAAGGAAGAGTCGTCCATAAGTACTAAATTAGAAGTTTTTACGATTGAGCGATTTATGACGTTGCTCTGATACCATATTAGAAATAACAGAGGAATTTGAGAAGAAAACCCTTCTTTATTGAATCCAGAAGATCATAGGAAAAAGGAAGAGAAGGGGCTTATATAAGTGGCTCTAACAAACCCACAACTAGCTCTCTTACTCTAGCTCATCCTATACTTAAACTAATTTTGTTATCACTCCAAACTCTATCTTAATAATTGAGGTCGATTTGGTTCAATTTAGATAGTTGGTTGGATGCAAGTTGATTTTGGTTTTCAAAGAAATTAAAGCAAACTTAATTTTGAAATCCAAAATATATTTTAATTTTTTAGTCCAAAATAAAATGAATACATTTAAAATTAATTTAACTATAGTTTAAGAACAATGAATTACTTTAATAGAGTATAATATAAATAAAATTCGTAAAACATTGAATAATTATATATAAATCCTACAATATCGATTTGGTTTGGTTTTTATTGGGTTGAAGATAAAAAACCGAAAATCGAACTGATAAAGTTAGTTTTGAAAATTTTTAAATGGAACTGAATTTTATGGTTTTTGAGAAGTGACTATCATTTTCTATATTCAAAAATAGAAAATAAAGAGTGTAACAAACAACACTTTAATTGTATATCTTTATTTGCATTTTAAAGTACAAAGTGCTAATGTTGATCATTTAACCTTTATGATGAGGAGAAAATGGAACCCGACCAAATTGAAATAATATTAAATTGGATTGATGAATACGAGAACCAAACCAAATCGACCCAAACCGAAAAATGTCTACCCTTAATTTGAATGATGTTTGGATTAAGGGTAATTTGTGCCCAATTTGAACCTTCTTTATTATTTTAATTAGTGATATAATTTATATCTATATTTATATGTACAAATAGTATTTTATTTTACATGTTTTTAAAGATTATTATTATTATGCAATACATATTATACTCGAGTCAACACATGTAGACTCGATCTGATCCAAGACTAATCTAATTTGATCATCAAAACTTGGTTTAAGGATTGAAGGAGAGGGTGTGAGAGAGATCAAGTAAAGTTTGGGTAAGAAATTTTGATGGTTTGGGCTTGTATTGGGCCTATTTACCGGTTTAGCCTAGTTTGAGCCCATTGGGCTGGTCTGGGCTGGGCTGTTGGGGATTTTATTGGGTGTGTTATTGGGCTTTAATGTTAAATGTTTTGGGCTTTCTCTTTTGAACGTTCATTCATTTATTTTGTCCACATTATATATCACACGAAATATTAGAGTGTCTTTTGATATAGCTTTTTATAATTATTATATTGTAGTTGCATCTATATTATTTATGAGAGATTTTTGCTGCCTTGTCAACCTCCTCCCTCAACTCTACCCTAACTATATTTATTAGATTTTTTTTTTCAACCTTCTCTATAATTGTTTATTGTTTTGATAGGGCAAAAAAGATTAATATATTTTCTATTTTTAATTTTTAAAATAAAAATATTATATAAAGCATAAAAAATTTAGTGCTAAAAAACAAAAATTTACCTTGTATTCTTTTAAAAATTGATTCTTTGTTTTACTTTTGAAAATTTTAGAAAGTATTTTGAAAAAAAAAAAAAGTGTTTTTATATAATTTTTTATTTTTTAAAATTAAATATAGGAAATGTAATCCAAACAATAACCTAGGTGATGTTACAATTTTTTTAATAATAATTCTCAAATGAAAGCGCTACATTAATTTTTTTTTTAATAATATTCTAAAATATAATATTTTTAAAATAATGTTGTGGAGAATAACCACTACATTAATTGTGGAATTAAAATGCCAAATGGAAGGGTTATTCATGAAGTCATTTGTAAAACACATAAAAAGGCTTCCAATCCATCCCGAGACTCATTTTCTTTTTCTCTTATTTGTTCTTTCTCTCATTCTCTTAATTCTTTTTAATAGCTTACATTTTGTTCATTCTTGTTTTATAACACTTTTATAAATTTACTTTTAAAAGTACATAATTTTTAAAAATTGCTTTCAAAATTTAAGGCATTAACAATTTTTATAATCTTTAATTTTTAAATTACTTTTTGTAATTTTTAAGAAGATCAGGTAAAAATAATATTTTTTTGTAAAACTTGTCAGTTGTTCCTATTTTTAGTATAAGACAAAGGAAAGCTACATGGGGTCCACTTGGCACGTGCCCCTGTTGCTTCATCTTCTTCATTACCCCTTCGGTCCCCTTAAAGATGACCCAAATTGTTAATTTTTAGGTTCATGAATCATCTATTTTGTGTTATGAATAATGATTTATTTATTTGATTTTCAAAGAATTATTTGTCTTAATCATCTTTGATTTTTAAAATATTTATTGCATTATATATAATATTTTTTTGTTAATAATTAGGATTATATGATTAAAATGATAAATGAAAACTCAAAATTTGAAATTTAATCTTTTGTCATTTTTTTTGTCTCATTTTAATAAAAATACCTTTATTATTTTCTAGTAAAAATAATTTAAAAAAAATATAAATAAATATTTAAAATGATAAAAAGCATTTATATAAAAAATAAGGTATTTTTTAAGTAAAAAAATGAGAAATGTAGATTTATAATTTGAGAATTATTTCATTTTTTTTAATCAAATATTTCTAATAATTATTGGGTTAATGGTAATATGACCTGCCTCAAAAATGTATTGTGCTCTAAAATTTAAAAGTTTTAAGTTTTAGCGGTTTGAAAACATCTTTTAAAGCAAATGTTCCAATTGTGAAAACATATTTTAAAGCAAATTTTCTAATTAGAACTATCCTTTTTGCCAATTTAACAAAATTTTTAATTTTTTAAAATTTTTTAATTTGAGGAATATTCCAAGAAAAGATTTGAAAATATAAAATTGGCTACTTTGAGTATTCTATATGTTCACCACCTATATTACAAAGCATATTTAATAACAGATTAAGAATTAATTACAAATATAAAAACCCTTTAAGAATAATAATAGAATTTTTAAATAAAAGTATTATTAACGAATATTTTAATTTTTATATTTATAATTAATTAAATATTTCTTTTTAATAGTTTACTGTGCCCAAGAAATCTTCCCTGTCACGTTGTTTGAGACAAAATATCGGATTCGTCGGAGCCACGAAAAGAGACAAGAACAGTGTTGGCATTAAAGATGATGCAAGGAACAAAAAATAATAATAAAAAAAATAAAGCAGATAAAGATAAAAAATAAAAAATAAAAATAAAAATACATATATAGTATAAAAATCTTCCATTAAGAGTTTTCTTACTTTTTCCATTCTTCTCAAATTTGTATGAAATAATAAATATGAATCTCTCTTCTCATGTTTTGTATATCTTATCCTAAAATCTAAGTTCAGCAGTGGCCGGCAACACCCACCTACCCTCTCCCCGGCACTGAAAAACCATGGCGGAGACACCCATCCGATTGGGAATATTGGGTTACGGCGAGATATCGCGAAGGCTATCCAAGTTGTCCAAGGCCATTGCTCTTGTTCCCAACGCCACCCTCGTTGCCATCGGCAGCCGCCGGATCCACAAGGCAACAGGGATCATGTCGGCTGATGGATTCCCGTCGTGGGTGAAGATGTACGAGAGCTACGAGGCGGTGCTGGACGACCCGGACGTGGATGCGGTGTATGTCCCTCTTCCGGCCAAGTTGCAGCCGAAATGGGCGGTGGCGGCCGCGGAGAAGAAGAAGCACGTGCTTCTGGAGAAGCCGGTGGCGCCGGATGTGGTGGAACTGGACCGAGTGTTGGCGGCGTGCGAGGCTAGTGGGGTGCAGTTCATGGACGGTACGTTGTGGATGCATCACCCTCGGACACCTGAGATGAAGGAGTTCATCTCCGACAGGCAGCGTTTCGGCCAACTCAAATCGGTAATAGTGTTTAGTTTTTTTCCTTAAATGATTAAATCTTATCATCTGCTGAGATCGGAGGTCTTTTATATATATATATTTGAATAGATTATTTCACATTCAACCATCATTTGATTCCTTACTGTAATGCTTAAAATAAAATAACTTTCTCTGATTCAAAAGTAATACAGTCTAAGTGTAATATATATATATATATATATATATATATATTTCATAGCAAAAATAAGAATTTGTGCTTTGTATTAGAAGAAAATTGTGAGTGATATCAGAAAAATCATTCACTCGTATGTTTAAAGAAATGATTTTAAAATATTTTAATAATAAAATCAAGCATTTACAAACGAATTTTTTTTTTTTCTTTTTGTTTTTTGGTATATCACCTTTTTTTTTTCTTCCTAAATTCATTGTTCTTTTAGCTATTCTCCAGGTTTGTATATTGGGGTTGGTTCTTCTTTGAAATGATCATCTAATCATACTGGTGCCTCAGATACACTGCTGCTTCACATATTATGCTAATCCTGAGTTTCTGGAGAATGATTTTCGCCTGAAACCCGATCTTGATGGTCTTGGTGCTCTTGGTGATTGTGGGTGGTACTGCATTAGGGCAATCCTCTGGGCTGCTGACCACCAACTGCCTAACTCGGTCACAGCTCTGCCTGGGTCCCTCTTCAACAACGCCGGAGTAATTTTATCCTGCGGAGCTTCTCTAGACTGGGCCGATGGCAAAGTAGCAACCTTCCATTGCTCGGTCCTATCTAATCTGACCATGGAGATAACTGCTACGGGAACCAAGGGAACTTTGCAGCTTCATGACTTTGTTATTCCTTTTAAACACGACACTGCATCCTATTCTACTGCTTCGGAGTCTTGCTTGGAGGAGCTTTCGACAGGATGGAGAGCAAGGCCGAGTGAGCACTCTGTCGCAAACGATCTTCCGCAGGAGGCCCTGATGATGCGTGAATTTGTTGGTTTGGTTGCGGGTATTAAGCGAGATGGTAAGGAACCTGATAACAAGTGGCCAGCTATGACTAGGAAGACACAACTAGTACTAGATGCTGTCAAGGCCTCCATAGAGAGAGGTTGCGAGGCTGTTGAAGTGGGTTCATAAGTTGATCAAACAAATCATGCTTCTGCTTGCTTTCATATTAATCATCAAACTGGTTTCAACTCATTGTGTTCTGCTCAATAAAACAAACCTATTTCTACGTTATTGGAACATCCGTTCAAAAGGCTTACCGGTCATCACTCCTTTGTAAAAAGGTTCATTAATTGGAGGGTGTTTCTCAAAGTGGATCCCAGGATCATCTAAGATTTAATTCAAAATTAATTTGTTAGATGTTAAATTCTATAAAGTAAATAAAAGCAAAAGTAGAAAAGAACATAGTACGAGATTCATGGAATTTTTTTTTTTTAATTTTAAGAAAAGAAAAGGCAATAAAACACAAAACTTAGATTGAAGGTATTCTGATGAGATGTGAGCACAATTAAGGTTCTCATAGCTACTCAAAGAATATATATTTTTTGAACAGAAGTTCACTGACAAACTTTTTGAAACTTTAGTCAAATTAAGAGAATTAGGATCTTTGATTGGTCTAGCAAAGGCTAGAAAAATTACAAATGTTAAGCCTTACTTGTTCGGTTGCATAACATGATCAGTAGATAAATAGTTCATTTGGTACCAAAGAAGGGAAGATTTCTGTGATTCTTTGTCATGGGCATGCAAGTCATGCTGTTCATGAAGATTCTACATTTCTTCTCTTGTCTAATGCATGTTGCAAAGCTGTTGGAAGTGCTTATAAATACTAACCGGTTCAAGTTTATGCCTAGACACAGTTGTGGAGCAAATGGCTGTCAAAGTCGTAGGTGAGAATTGGAGGAAACTAAATAGATTAATTGGCATTGTCGTTATTCTTCCCAAATTCTGTTTAGTTTCCTCCAATATCTTATCTCTGGCCTTCACATTTTAAGGTTTCCATACCTTACTCTCTTACTATCCACTTTGTCATAATGGTCATGTATGAATAGATATCTCCCTTCTCCCGTGCAATTCTCTCATGTTTACAGTTTGTCCTTCATTTGCATGTGGCATGTTTATATAAATTGAACTTCTTCAGCAAACACAAAAAGTTTTCATAGATAACACTATCCTACTTTGAGCCTTAATTTGAATTTATATCCCTCGAATTGGGATAGTTATTGTTGTTTATATAACTATGGGGATTGGTATGAATTTGTTAGAAATGCAATTTTTTTTCCTTATTTTGGAATATGTTTAGCATCTCTTTTATATAATCATCATGTTTATTCATCGTTACAAAATTTGGATTTAATTAATTTATTTGCCAAAAAAGTTCCCAAGAGAATTTTTTGGGAAAAAAATAATAAATAAGGTATATAATTGGTCATATAATCGTGGTTACATATATGTTTTTTATGAAACATAGTTAACTAAGGGTATAACAGGATTAGTGGAACTAACTCCATTTTTTTTATATATTTTTATGAACAAATTGTGAGCATGGAAGCAAAATTGATTATGCAGCAACTTAAAGAGATTTTCTATTAAATGAAATGCTTTATATACAAGTGGTGTACTGGAATTGTAGGGCTAAACATAACAAAATTTAGGTGTAATTGTTATAACAAATGTAATGTAAATACAATTAAGTTGTTGTTGTTTCAATTTAGTTTATTTGCTATATGTTGCTACGGTTGTTGAATCTGTTGATTGTTATCACAAATAATTGATGGAATTACGAATGGGGTTGGTGTATGGTTGTAGACTAAAAACATTTTGGTTTCAAACATATATTTGTTCTCTAAAATAGCGAAGAACAAAAGCTATTTGATAAGTATTTTTTAAAACATTTCTAAAAACAGTTTTCAAAAACAAATTTTATTAAGATTTTGTAAAATAAAAGTCTATTTGAAAATTGAAATGTTTTTAACTTATTTTTAATGGTTTTAAATATATATTTAAAATAACTTTTATTTATTGTGTTTTCATTTTAATCATTCTCTATATTTGTATAATTATTTTTTTAAACAACTCTTTGAACACAACTTAATACAATTAAAAGATGTTCTTTAAAAATACAATTTTTCTATTTTTTGGTTATCAAATATGTTTCTGCTTTTTAATTTTTTCTAAAAAATAAAAAAATTATTTAAAAAGTAGCTGTTAAACAAAGTCTTTTAAGTCTCCAAGCATATTCACTAACTTGTTTTATGTTATTTTTCAAAATTAAGGCCTTAAATCTTTTTGGTTGATTTAGATTCCATATTTAATTAACAGAGTCATACACGATTTTTATACTTTTTATTATTAGGAATCTTTATTTATTACATATATATAATTAAACAAAAGTGATGAAATCCAAAAAAGATTCAAAGAGAAAAAGGAGAGAGAAGAAGAGAAAATCTAAGATTTCTCATTATGAATTCTCTTGAGAAAAATGTATAACATCATTAGAATTTAAATAGACCTAATAAAAAAGAAATAAAACTAATTTACCCTTATTTTCAAAAAGAAAGAAAATAATTTTAATATAATAACTAAATAAATAAATATATATATATATATATCATAACTAAATAAATAATTCTAATATAGTAACTAAATATATTAATAATGTCTAATATCTTTCCACAAACTCACTATGCAACTATAAGAAGCATCCAGAGTTTGTCAACCAAAAACTGAAAACACGAAAGTGGGTGTGACTTGCTAAACAACTTCACAATCACATTGTTGAGAAAATCCCTTAACAATCAATCGATATTTAGCAATACAAGACACCCCCGCATAACTTCCTGAAGTATTTCCCATACAATCGGTTCTTTATCTCGAATTTGACTCTTAGCAACTCCTATGTTTGAAGCAAGATGTTGTCTAATTAGACCGCGAATTAAAAATGTCTGGAAAAGTTCTATTGCTATTTCGTGAGGCAATCCACATCGAGCTTTGTATTGCTTAATTGAAGTACCGAATTCCAAGTATCAGTCTTATGTAAAACAGAAAGTTCCTTGGTCATAGCTTGGAAGTTGCTGCGAAGAACATGAGAGAAGATGATCCATAGTCTCAAAAGGTGTTGGAGTAGCCATAGGAGGAGAGAAATGAATATGACAATCAAAAACCAAAGTTCCAATATCTACATGAAAATGATCTATATCATCCAAAAAAAATATCAATGTGAGAAGTTCAGATTTAGAAAGAAAACATCACAAGAAAAGAAGTAATGAAAGACATAAAACTAAAACTATCAAGGAAAGATAAAAATATAGTCAACATAAAACTATCACGGAAGGAGAGATCAAGGAAGAGACACAGAAGAAGACATAAAACCATAGAAAAAGGAGAGACAGATAGAATTTAGATTCATATTCAACATACGAAGACATATAAAATTTGGATTCATATCTAACAAATAGATGTAAACAAAATTTAGATTCATATCCCACAAAATTTTGTATTCATATCCAATAAACAAATAAGGGAAATGTAAAATTAGATTGCTTATACAATCTTTCCAAATCTTCTCATATCTCTTTAGAAAATCTAGTATTACTCATTATGATATCTCTTGAAAAAAAGGTACAACACTATGGGAATTTAAATAGACTTAATAAAAGGAAATAAAAACTACTTTACATTTACATCTAAAAAAAAGAAAATAATTCTAATATAATAACTAAATAAATAAATATATAGTAACTAAATAAATAATTCTAATATAGTAACTAAAATATATTAATAATTTCTAATGATTAATTATCTCCCTTTATAATATAATTGTTTTTCTTTTTGGTCTTATGACTCTAATAAATTAGTATCAAGCCATGACAAAAGGATAATAATTAGAACAATTCACTTCGAGTTCCTCAACTTAACAAAAATAATTACAATACTTGGAGTATCAAGATAAAAGTTTTGCTTAGTAGGCAATATGCATGAAAGGTTGTAAACAAAGGTTATAAGGAGATACAAGACAAAACCATTCTATTTCAAATTCAATAGAATATTTTGAAAAATACAAGGAAGAAAGAAAAAAAAGTGTTTGCCTCATCAATCAAGAAATAAATGAAAGCCCCTTCGAAAAGATTTCAAGTACCAATATTGGCAAAGAAGCATTAAAGATTTTAAGCTATATACGTAAAGGAGTTGATATAGTAAACACAACACTGCTTCGTATTCTGCGGGGTTCGAAGTCTTGCTCGGAGGGGCTTTTGACAGAATGGGAAGCAAGGCCTAGTGAGCACTCTGACACAAACGATCTTCCTTAGGAGACCCTGATGATGTGTGAATTTGCTGGTTTGGTTGCGGATATTAAGCGAAATGGTAAGGAACCTGATAACCAGTGGCCAGCCATGACTAGGAAGACACAACTAATTCTGGATGCTTTCAAGGTCTCCGTAGAGAAAGGTCGCGAGGTTGTTGAAGTGGGTTCATAAGTTGATCAAACAAACCATGCTTCTGCTTGTTTTTGGTATTGATCATCAAACTGGTTTCAACTTGTGTTCTGCTCAATAAAACAAACCTATTTCTAGGTTATTGGAACATCCGTTCAAAAAGATTACCACTCATCATTACACCTTTGTAATAAGGTTCATTAATTGGCGGGTGTTTCTCAGGTCGATCCCTGCATCATCCAGAGATTTAAATCAAGATCAATTTATTAGATGACTTGAAATTGAAGTAAATCAAAGTAAAAGTAGAAAGGAACTAGTGCGAGATTCATGGATTTTTTTTATTTATTTTTTTAAATTTTAATAAAAGAAAAAGTAATAAAACACAAACTTTGATCGGAGGTATTCTGATGAGATGTGAGCACAATTAAGGTTCTCATAGCGACTCAAGGAATATTTTTTTATTTTTTATTTTTAAGAAAAGCTCACGGAAAAACTTTTAGAAACTGTAGCCAAATTAAGACAATTACAATCTTTAATTGGTCTTGCAGAGGCTAGAAAAACAAAAAATGTTAAACCTTATTTGCTTGGTTAACATAACAATATCAGTGGTTAAATAGTTCATTTGGCACGAGAGAAGGAAGGCAAAATTTCGGTGATGGTTTGTCATGAGCATGCAAGTCATGCGGTTCATGAAGATTCTACATTTCCTCTCTTGTCTAAGGCATGTTGCAAAGCTGTTGGAATTGCTTATAAATACCCACCGGTCGAGTTTATGCCCATACAAGAAAACAGATGACCATCGGCCAAAGGGCTGTCAAAGTCGTAGGTGAGAATTGGAGGAAACTAAATAGATTAATTGTTATTGTCATTATTCTTAACAAATTCTATTTAGTTTCCTCCAATGTCTTATCTCCAACCTTCACATTTTAAGGTTTTCACATATTTAGCTCCCTTGGTGTCCGCTTTGCCATGACGGTGGATAGGTGAATATCATTGAATTTAACTACATGTCCATGTTAGAGAGATCTCCAGTGCAATTCTCTCTTATTATCAATGAATGTTTATACTTTGTCCTTCATTTGCATGCAATTTCAGTTGCCATGGTCTTTTATCTAAAATGAACTTCTCAAACTTGAAATCCATTAAAAACTAAATTTAAAAAATAAAACAAATTGGAAAATACCTCCTCAAGGAAATCGACCCCATTGTGCAACTCATAGTTTTTATTTATTTATTTTTTGCTGGAAAGTTTAGGAAGTTTTCAAATTTTATATTTTATTTTTTAAAATTTAATTAGGTTGCATTTAGTTTGGAAAATGTTTTTTGGTTTTGGTATTTTATTTTTATTTTCTATATATATATATATATATAATACATTTGCCTCGAAAAAGTGGAAATTGTTTTTAAAAAATGAAAAATAGAAACGAAATATTTTCACATGACAAATAATAAAAATAATCAAATTATATTTATTGATGTTTCTTTTTAAATTTTCTTTTCTCTATTAGTTATTTTAATAGTATAATAATAAAAAATAATATGCCTATAATTAATAAAGGAGTTTAGTACATTTTTTTTACATGAAAAATAATTAAATAATTTGTTTTTTTTTATTTGCTCTGATAATTATTTTAATAGTGTAATAGAAAATTTTAATATATCAATAATTAACAAAGGAATTGACCTAATGCACATATTTTGATTTATTAAAATTAATTACTTTCTGATATAAAAATGTAATATTATTGATAAAAAAAAGAAGTAGATTATAGTATTGTAATATTATTAGTAAATATTAATATTCCTTAAGAAAATGTTGAAAATATCAAATTAGAGTTTCACTTTTTCCAATTTTTTAAACTCGGTTTTTGTTTTTGAGTGAAAAAATAGAAAAATACACACACAAAAAAAGAAGTTTTTTATTTTGAAAATAAAAAACATAGTATTTTTAAAAAATATCTTTTAATTTTTTTAAAGTTTTTTTACTTATTTTTATAGAAGTGTGGAGAATAATTAAAAATAAAGCTTGAAATGAGGACGTTTCGAGGATGACAAGGAAGGCCGAGTGAGTACTCTGTCATAAACGATCTTCCGCTGGAGGCCCTGATAATGCTTGAATTTGCTGGTTAGGTTGCACGTATTAAGCGAAATGGTAAGGAACCTGATAACAAGTGGCCAGCCATGACTAGGAAGACACAACTAGTACTAGATGCTGTCAAGGCCTTCACATAGAATGGTTGTGAGGCTAGCTGTTGCGTACATGGTTCAAAGTTGCTGTACCGGTCATTGACTCGGAGGGTCATGAGGCATATCGGTCTCGGTGTCTTGGTTCGGTATGGAACGATAGGCAAAATAAGATAATTAGAAAATTTAAAAAATTATAAAAATATTATATAAATTAAAAAAAAAATATAATTGAATAAGCTAAAAATTTTAATAAAACAATTTTTTTTTTCACATTTAGCTCAAAATTATTTGTGATAATATTAAAAATTGAGAATTGAATTCTCACCTTACTAAATACTTTAATTTATCATTAAACCTCATCCATACCTTTCATATCATTTTATTTTAGCAAATCGGGACCAATTCTCCTAATTTATTACTATTAAATCATATCTCATAAATCCATATAAAAGGCAATTTTTACTTTACTAATTTGAGCTTCTTCCACCCTTCACCATTGCTATCAAGAGTCAAGACCCACAACACCACCTGCAATTGCAAATTTGCAATTGTGCAAGACCCAACACGGGAGGGGGAGCAATCTAACTATGAGGGGGTTGTCTTGTTGATGTCGCCGGTGAAAGATTTAGTCCACTTGATGAGTCACCACCGCCGACACCAAAGCTCCACCCTTTGGTAATGCTCGACTTTGAGAAAAATCAGGTAAGTAAATCCTAAATCATGCCCTCATCTTTTGGTGGTTTATCCGCTTATTTCCAAACGGGTCACAGGTTGGGTTTTTTTTCTTCTTCGTCTTCTTTGATCTTTTCATTGATGGTTTAAAATTTCAGAATAGGTGTTAATTTTTGAAAGGGCAATCTCTGATTTTTTTTTTTTTTATTCTTTGTAACATAACCGAGTCAATCGAGTTAACTCGAAATCTTAGTCAAGTCTTATCGATTCCTAACCGAGTTCGTGCATAATACCGTATCTGGTATGGTCTCGTCGCGGCAGGTGTCGAGGTGGATACGACTCGGCCGATACTTTGAACCTTGGTTGCGTATTTCATTAGTTGATCAAACAAACCATGCTTCTGCTTGTTTTTCATATTGGAAACTTTAGCCAAATTAAGAGAATTAGGATCTTTAATTGGTCTAGCAGAGGCTAGAAAATCTAAAAATGTTAAGTCTTACTTCTTCGTTACATAACATGGTCAGCAGATAAATATTTCATTTGGCACGAGAGAAGGAAGGGAAAATTTCTGTGGTGGTTTGTCATGAGCATGCAAGTCATGCTGTTCATGAAGATTCTACACTGCCGCTCGTCTAATGCCATGTTGCCAAAGTTGTTGGAATTTCTTATAAATACCATTGTGGAATAAGAATAATATTGGTGGGAAAGCAAGACCATCCAGTGAAGGGGCAAAAGGGCCGTTAAAGTCGGAGGTGAGAATTGCAGGAAACTAAATAGATTAATTGCCATTGTCATTATTCTTAGCAAATTTTCTCCATATATTATTTTAATGTTGTAAAATAAATTTCACTAGTTTCCATTAACTAAATTAACTATAACATCACATCTAATTATATGTCCTTTAATTATTTTATTTAAAAAAAATCAAATTACTACTAGAATTTCTTTAATACAATTACAAAATTTATTTTTGTTATTCATTAATCATCAATAAAAATTTAATAATTCTAATTATTATTATTATTATCATTATTATCTTAATTAATTTTTTATTTCTTTGATAATTTTTAATTGAAAATTTAAAAAACGAAGTTAACTAAAAATCTGGTAGGGAAGGAAATTATTATTATTATTATTATTTTACTTTATTAATTATTTTTAGTCTATTAGGAATTTTTTATTTCTTTGATAATTTTTAATCGAAATTTTAAAAAACAAAATTAACAAAAAATCTGGTAGGGAAGGAAGTCTTTTTTATAAGCTAATGGCGATTATTTTAATAGAAAGGTGAGTGATGGAATAGACTATTACGACATTTGAAATAGCTTATTCATAAAAATTATATATTAGATCATCAACACTTGAACTTCTATAAGCACCAACAAATTATTAGGTGAAAAAAGAATTTTATATCACATAATGACAACTTCATTTTTGGCCATTGGTAGTGGACTATATTAGAGGCACCAGAAAATAACACAAGAAAAGATACCAGGAAGAAAATAACACATGAAAACATACAAGAAAGAAAATTAAAATTGAATCATATATCAATAAATAATACTAAACAAGTATATTCTAAAATTTTCCCCAATAAACAATAATCAAGAAATATAATCTAAAAATTTCCAAAAAATTAAAAATGTGTAAAATTTCAGTAAAATGGAGAAAAAATATTTATTTTTTTGTTTCCACCTAAGTATTGGGTGCAGATTGTTAAAAATGGTATCATAGACAATCTCAACCCTCGTGCGGGGGTTTGTTTGACCCCGTAGGGAGTGTTTGTTTATTTGGTCTCACAAACTTATGGAACACAATAAAAACGTATATGGAGGGAATTTGTGATATCCCACATTAGATGAAAGAAACAGTTTATAACATTATATAAATATAAACTTCTTTTAATCTTGTACATACGTTTTAAAATCGTAAGAATCCTTTATGTTCATAATAGACGATATGTATATGATTAGGTGTAAATTTTTAAATATTAAATTAGTTTTCATTTCATTTTCAATTGTGAGATCTTGTATTTTAGGGATTCAATAGCAATATGTCTATGCTCTTACCGGTTTAGAACCGTTTCCTCCACGAAAACCTAGTTGACTTGGCTGGGATCATGGAAGAAAATATCGGTAATCACGGATATATCGGTACTTCGATTTTACGGATATATCGGATATATCGGAGATATATCGGCGGATATTTTGGGAAAAAATATTGATAGGCTTAAAATTGTTAAAAACTCATGGAAATGTAAAGAAAACTTCATAATAATATAATTAGAAGTATAATAGACATTTTAAAGTTATTTTGTAGAAAAAATTGATATACATATGATATAATTTGCGATATTAAATGTAATTATATCATGTCGATCTATAAGAAATGTTAATTTTGTAATTGTTCTCATTATAAAGTCACATAAAATACTTCATTTCATTAAATAACAATAATTTGTACACATTACATTACAATGTCCCTTTAATACCAAAATGAGGATCGATGTGGTTCAATGGGATTGATAGATGAAGGAACGTCGTCTTGCTGTTGGAGACAATATTGGTACCAACTCAATGAGCCTCGATAATATTGGTTAAAAATTCTAACATGCCATGCATATATCTCTTGAGTCCTGCCCACTGCCTCTACATGGATAGGATACTCAAAGTTCACCCATGTGTTAATGCCCAATCCTCCTTCCATCTGATATGGAACTTGGTAAGACATTTGTCTAGAAGGTGAATAACGCGACATACCATACTCTTCATCTGTTGAACTTGAAGGTTGACCATAACTCATCACATGAGGAGGGTAGACATTAGTCTCATTCGAAGAGTCACTAAATTGAGTTCCTATACTCATAGATTCAAAACTCCCTGAAAGTAACTCCTCATTATATGGTTCCATCATTCGTTCTCTTCCTCTATAAGGCTTCCCAATAGCTCCTATGCCTGGACCAGCTCTTCTAGAGCCATGGTCTTCATCCTGTGTGCAGTGTGTGAAAGTATTTTCACAGGTGAATTGGCTGACTGGATATTGACTATGTTGACGTTCATTAATATCTCCTTCCGCATTATCACCTCCATCATCAGTTCCACCTCTTGAACCATCGTAACCAGAAGCAGAAGTACCTGCAGCACTAGGTCTACTACTATGGCCAGCACTTGTGGAGTCAATCTCTTGGTGGGAATCATCAGTATCTTTGCTAAAACTTTCAGAGTGAACTTCTTCAGACAACACACGTTCAACATTAACTCCAAATTCTCGAGCATGAGCAGCAATTCGTGGATCGGGATTTCCAACTTCGTCATCCAAATGTATAGGCCTCACCCATTGGAACAACTGATTATCTTCTTCTTCACCCACCTCGGCTGAAATGTCAAGAAGATCAAGATAATCTTTTTCAGCAACTCGATCATTTTCTGCCTCCATATCGCGTAACTTTAGCCTCATATTATAGTAACAAAAAACTAATTGCTCCAATCGAGAGTAAGCCAAACGATTTCGTTGCTTTGTGTGGATGAGAGCAAACGTGCTCCAATTTCTCTCACAGGCAGTAGATGACGCAGTTTGTGAGAGAACTTTGATGGCTAACTTTCTCAATGTAGGTGTTTGATTCCCATACATAAACCACCATTCAGCTGCAACCAATTTGATAATCATATAAATACTTATGTGGTGAATTTACAATAATGATAATCAATTTTTCCTACAAAGACTCACCGGGCACCATGGTTGACCTTGCTGCAATTGCCGCTCGATCACCGAATCCTCTTTTTGCATCTCGAAAAAGCACAAGCTATGTATTCAACATTTAATTTGTTAATATCATATTTGTTAGTAAACGTTCAAATAAATTGATGAATGAAATTATTATTTTATAGACAAATAACAGTTTTTTATTTACCTCATTTCCAAATTGACCAAGTGATTCAGTAGTTGGATCTAATTTTGCAAAAACATCATGGACCGCTTGAAGTAGTTCTGGATCACTACCAACTCCACGCCTATATTGAAATCTTGGATTCAAGAAGTATGCTACAATAAAATTAAGTAGAGTTAGTATTTTTTAAAACAAAATTAAATACAGAGTAAAAACTTATAAAGATATATAGTACTTACGTACCTGTTGCATGAAGTGGATGTTTTAGTGTTTTCTCCCAATGATCTTGTATTATTTTGAACATCCAATCTCCAGCTCCTTGACGCGTAAGGTTCGTTTTCATCACGTGCATAAGCTCATACACAAATGGCATTGTGGGAACAACTTCAGAATCCATAAGTCGAAGCACCACGTATAATGGCTCATATAATGAAACTATATTTGTCATTCTGTCCCAATACGCATGGTCAAACAATAATTGCTCCAACTCTCGTCCATGTTTTGTTCGACTCAGCTTGTGTTGTGCCTAATCATCACTCATAAACAATTTTTTCAAATCGACCCTTTTTTTAAGAAGACTGTCAAGAGCAATATAATTGGTAGCAAACCTTGTAGCTCCTGGTCGAACAATGTCTCCACCACAATACAGTCTCATTTGTGCTAGTAACCAACCATGATTGTAAATGAAGTTAGTTATCTTGCGAGCATTGTTTATCACCTCGATAACACTGGGTCTTTTACCAATGTCTTCAAAGATTAAGTCGATGCAGTGCGCCGCACACGGAGTCCAGTATAAGTTATACTTCTTCATCAATTGTTTCCCTGCTTTCATGAACGCCGACCCATTATCTGTGACAATTTGGACCACATTTTCTTTACCGACTTCTTTGATAACAGTCTTCAATAGGTCGTATATATACTTGTGGTCTTTGATATAGTTCGATGCATCAACTGACTTAAGGAAGACCGTGCTCCCTTTAGAATAAACCATGAAATTAATAATACTTAATTTCGTGGGCCCTGTCCATCCATCTGACATTATTGTGCACCCATATGTCTTCCATTTTTCTCTTTGTTGGTTCACATAAGCTTCCATTTCTCTGTACTCCATTTCCAAGTACTTGTTCTTTATGTCAAATGGAGATGGAGGTTCGATTCCCATTCCTGCACTTCATATAAAAAAAAAAATGTAAAACATGTCACAAAAGACTATACTTACTAAAAGTATAACACAATATAACATTTAAAAAATTAGTAATTACCAGCTTGTTGTGCACCAATAATCATATTCTTGAAGTGATGAGACTTTGCTTTTGCGGGTGCGACGCTCTCATAAATGAAGAATTTGCTAATTAAGCGTCCCATCGTTTCTTTAATTGCACCACCCTTGAATATATCTTTGATATTTTTTTGTTTTGCTGCAGAAGACTTGTAAAGTGAAGGGGCAATAGGGGGTGATTGTTGCGAATGTCGCATACTATGTGATTTTCGCATCATCGACGGTAATCCAGGAGATTGTGAAGACTCCCCTGTTTTGCGTTTGCTTCCTACAATATTCTCATATTGTTCACGTTCCCATTCTGATGCTTTCGAGGCACGAACTGCAGATCGATATGCATCCCGCTCATCTGGGTGCATATCTGCCGGATACATATACACATCTTCATTCTCAACATCTTCATCATCATCATCTTCGTCTACCAAATGTGTATGATGAGTCCCCATTGTGCCACGTAATTGAGCACGAATTTCTTCAATATCTGCATTTTTCTTTGCTTTTGCTTTTGTTTTGTCATGCACTAGGAATCGTATCTCTTCTTTCACTTCGGGCGGCACTCTCGGACACTTTTTGGTGTTGTTATGCGGGTCTTTTTGCATTAAATGAAACTTGAATCGCGTGATGCCTCCACTTTTCATCACCAACCCACAGAAATTACAAATTGTTCCATTTCGGTTACCCTCAATCGGTAAACAATACTTCCAAGCCGGATCTCGCCCTGGCAGGGCAAAACCACCTGGCAGGGCAGAACCACCTTCACTAGCCATGCTAAATCTATTGCAATAAAAATACACTTGAATGTGATTTCAATGTAAACAAAAATCAAGTCAATATTTAAATTTAAATATATGAGAAATGTACAAAATAATGATAAAGAATGACCATAGTTGATATTCCATATATTTAATTAAACTAATTAAATAATTTAGCTAAGTTAATTTTTTGAATCTAAATCTAATTCTATGAAAAATTTACTAAATTAAAAATTAATCATAATTGGATATGAAACTAAATCATGATAATCATAAAAATTGAACATATTTAATATTCCATATATAGTAGTTCATGTTAATTAAACTAATTAAATGATTTAGCTAAGTTAATTTTTTGAATCTAAATCTAATTCTATGAAAAATTTACTAAATTAAAAATTAATCATAATTGGATATGAAACTAAATCATGATAATCATAAAAATTGAACATATTTAATATTCCATATATAGTAGTTCATGTTAATTAAACTAATTAAATAATTTAGCTAAGTTAATTTTTTGAATCTAAATCTAATTTTATGAAAAAATTACTAAATTAAAAATTAATCATAATTGGATATGAAACTAAATCATGATAATTATAAAAATGGAGCATATTTAATATTCCATATATAGTAGTTCATATTAATTAAACTAATTAAATAATTTTGCTAAGTTAATTTTTTAAATCTAGATCTAATTCTATGATAAATTTACTAAATTAAAAACTAATCATAATTGCATATGAAAAAAAATCCCAATAATCATAAAAATGAACATATTTCATATTCAAAATATACTAGTTCATGTTAATTAAACTAATTAAATAATTTAGCTAAGTTAATTTTTTGAATCTAAATATAATTTTATGAAAAATTTACTAAATTAAAAATTAATCATAATTGGATATAAAACTAAATCATGATAATCATAAAAATTGAACATATTTAATATTCCATATATAGTAGTTCATGTTAATTAAACTAATTAAATAATTTAGCTAAGTTAATTTTTTAAATCTAGATCTAATTCTATGATAAATTTACTAAATTAAAAATTAATCATAATTGCATATGAAAAAAAATCCCAATAATCATAAAAATAAACATATTTCATATTCAAAATATACTAGTTCATGTTAATTAAATTAATTAAATAATTTAGCATGTTAATTAAATGAATTAAGTGTGAAACTAAATCACAAATAATCATCTAAAATAAACATATCAATTTATAATTAAATAATCAAATTAACCTAAGTCAATTCAATAAAAATATACAAATTAATTACTATTGAATATAAAAATAACATTAAATCATCCATATTAATTATAATTGCAAACAAAATTAATTACAATTTAAAATAAACATACCTTAAAATTGGAGTAATGAGAGAGCAAATGAAGAATGAAAGCAACAATGGGTGAAATTGATGGAAAAATGGCAATTTATAGAAGAAATTTGGGCCAAAATAGCCGTTGGAACACCAATTTACCGTTGAAATTCAAATCTGGCCGTTGGATCACAAACTGGGACAAATCTGGCCGTTGGATCACATTATTACCGTTGGAATCGCATCTGGGCCATTGGATCAACGCGGGGGAAATCTAAGCCGTCAGATCGCGCTGGAGAGAGGAGCGAAAAATCGGCAAAAAATCGGCGATTTATCGCCGAAATATCGTCGATTTCCCGCGGCCACAGGCGATTTAATGAAAAAATCGCCGATTTATCGAGATTCGGCGATATATCGCCAATTTATCGCCGATTAATTGGCGATTTTTGGCGAAATTTCCTCCTTCGATTTTTCTCCTCCATATGCCGTGTCGCCGCCGTCCGATACAAGATATATCGGCGATATTTCGCCGATATTTCGCGATTTTTTCCTCCATGGCTGGGATAGACTACGCTCCATTTTGAAGTGGAACTAGGAGTTAATACAAAAATAATACTTTTTTTGGAATTTAAGAAAAAAAACAACAACAAGAAGTAGTTTTTTCCATATATAAGCATTCACATTATTTTTAATGTAAAAATTGTTTTTAAAAACTTATACTTAAAATCACATCACAATCGATGATTGTGTGTGGACCATGCATTTCGGCTCATGCGTTTCCCACTCGATGACGAGCTCGATTTTTGTTTGAAAATGATTTTATTTACTAAAAGAATTGACTTGGAGTTGCCACTTATTTTTATTTTATTTTTTAAAAAAGAGGGTAAACAAAATAAGAAAGAAAACCCTAAGTGCGACTCCTTATTCTGGAAAAGATGGTTTGTGAAAAGCCGGATCGGGCTCGGGGGTCAGGTTACTTATCGGGAAGGTATGGCATGAACCGTAGCACCCCTCTAAGTTCCTGAAATCAGGTCTCTATTAATAGAATGAAGCTGACGTGGCAATCAATGAGAAAACCAATGAATACTCACCTTAATCATGCACGACGTGGGAAGCAGAGCATGTATAAAGAACAAACAAAATATGAGTGGATGCGTACCTGGTCCTCTAGTCACGAATGCGCTATCATGAAACAGGATTAGTGAATGACGAATAGATAAAATTATGCGCATGTCAAGGAACAGAATAAATCAAACAAGCATGGTAAATAAATTAATTAATCAATCAGTCAGTCATAAAATCACATATGTGGGGCCCCCACCAAAGCCCGATTGATCTTGCCTGAATTAATCTCGCGAATCCCATTATTTGGAATTATGAAGATTCATCATTCTTGCTTGTGTAAAAAAATCAAAAGAAATAGAACATTATTTAAAAATTGGAGTGGAATTAAAGTTATTCGAGAGAAAACTGGATTTTTGAGATTTATTTGGAAATTAGAGTTTCGAAAATTATTTGAAGATTGGAGTCTTGAAAATTAAATTTAAGAATTGGAATTTTGGATATTAAATTTGAAAGAAATTAGAATTTTGGAAATTGGAAATTAAGTTCAGAAATTGGAATTTTGAAGGATTGTTTAAAATGGAATTTCAAAATAAATAAATAAAATAATAATAATTAAATAGATTAATGTGAATGTTGGAATTTTGGAATTGTTTAAAATGAAATTTTAGAATAAATAAATAAAATAATAATAATTAAATAGATTAATGTGAAAGTTGGAATTTTGGAATTAGCGGAAGTGGAAATTTTAATGAATTGTTTAAAAATGGAATTTTAGAATAAATAAATAAAATAATAATAATTAAATAAATTAATGTGAATATTGGAATTTTCGGAATTAAAATTGGAAGTCGAAAATTTTAATGAATTGTTTAAAACGGAACAAAAATAATGATTAAATAAATAAACGTGAAATTTGGAATTTTTGAAATCGGAAGTTTTAAAGAATAAATTAAAAATGGAATTTTAAAATAAATGATTGAAATATTAGTGATTAAATAAATTAAAGTGAGTATGGGAATTTTCGGAATTTAATTCAGTAATCGGGAATTTTAAAGAATAGATTAAAAATGGAGTTTTAAAATAAATGAATAAAATAATTATGATTAAATAAATTAAAGCGAGTATGGGAATTTTTGGGATTAGAAATTAAATTTTTAAAAAATGGAATTTTTGAAGATATGTTTAAAGATCGAATTTTAGAAATAAACAAATAATAATGAAATAATGATAATAGAGATCAAATAAATTAGTGTGGAAATCGAAATTTGAAAGAATATCGAGAAATTAGGGCTTTAAGAATTAAATTGCGTAAATTGGGAATATAGGAATCACTTGAAATAATAGGCATCCATTATGTGTATAGCATTCCTAATGGTAGCCATTACCATATGGTTGCTAAAGAGTATAACCACCTGAGCCCATCATGAGGTTATAACCTCCAGGAGGCAAAGTTGGTTGTTGCATCCGGGCTACTTGCCACATTTCAATATTCAAACCCATGCTCAGGCCCACATTCATGCCCAGACTCAGGCCCAGTTTCATGCCCATGCTCAGGCCCACTTTTATGCCCATACCTGTAGGTTGATCCACGCCCACATATCCTCCCACTCCTATGATAATAATAAACCCCACTTCCTGAACACCACCACTCGTGAAATTCACCCTCCTACACCTCCCCTTTGGCATACACTTGCACCCAAGAACCCAGGTTTGCCTTCCTCTCTGATTAGGGCTTTGATCCAATAAACTACAACATGAGTTGAGAGGGTTTCAAAGAAGCCGACGAACGAAGTTTAATCTGAAGCAAGCGCGCAGGAAAACACGCGGACTGAGGACAGCCTAGGCAACGCGAGATGGAGGGAAATCACCACGACTTCCATACACTTCAGTGGGTGATGAGAGGGTGAGAAAGATTGGTTGCATGGGTATGAAAGTGGGGGTGAAAACGAGGGTTATGTGGTGGCACAAGCATGGGCTGTGATGGAGCACAAAACAGGGGTTGTGGTCTTTTTAGGAAAACAAATGGGTGCATGACACGGTGTAGAGAGAGAAAAGATGGCGGTGAGTATGGCATGAACATGGGAGTGAAAAATGCATGATAGGATGAGCAAGGGAATGTCATGAGGGGAGCATGTGGGCTGCACGGACGTGAATGGGTGGGAAGATAAGCAACTGGAGAAAGGATGATGGTGGAAAACAGAGTAAAATGGGTAGTGGAAGTCTGAAAACAAAAATAGAACTCTGAAAACAGGTTGAAGACCAAGCCATGCTAAGCATAAAATGAAAGCAAATGAGCTCAAATCCCATAAGAACAGGACAAAATCCACAAGGCTCACATTCAGACATCAGAATAAATATATATATATATACACTAGTAATCCCAGAAATCATAACCGAAACTATATGAAAGCAAAGAGATCCATTTAACAGAAAACCATACCTGCACTCTTTCTTCCTCAGGCAAACTTCTCTCCCTCCGAAGACCTGTTTCCTCCGAAGCCGCCCCCCCCCCCCCCCTCCTCTTTTCTTCTCTTTTCTGCCTCCCTCTTTTCTTTCTTCCCCTGTAACTTGCTCTGCCACCTCCCCACTCCACTGTGTGTCCTCGGAGGATGGTGTCACCATTCACCCAACCGGCATGGCTACTGTCAAATCCATAGCCATGTGTCTTGTGCAGTTGCTGTTTCAAGGAGTCGGTCCCCCCACTCCATACGCCCTCCTCCAGATGCTCTCCAAAAGTGGCGGGAAAAGCTCCAAATGACTAAAACAAATATAATATATGTAAAGAAAAAAAAAAAACAAGACCAAAAGAGGGGTCTACATTGTGATTTTAGCTTTATAATTAAAATCAAGTTTTAGACTTATGCTTAAAGTCATTGTCATTTATGATAGTTTTATTATTTTTAAATTTATTACTGTAGACCCCCTTTTAGTGGTGAGGATCCGGGGGGGTTTGTTTTTTTTTTTTTTTTGAATTTTCATTATCTTGTTGGAGGGGTAGGGGACCCCCAGCTGAGTTTGGATGTCGTCTGCATGAGACGTGCAGATGGAGAGGGGCAGAGACGCCAGCCGTGCTAGGGGTCAGAGACGCCAGCCTTGCTAGTGGTCAGAGAAGCCAGGCTGCTGACTGGTGAACAGGAACTGGAAGGTTGGCTTGCTGAAGAAGACACCAATAGGGGGATGAAAAAGGGGGGACAGGAAAAAGGTTGGAGATCCGGAGAGAGGGGGGGTGAGCTTATAGAGGAGGGAGCCGAGTAAGCACGGGGGAAGAAGTTCAGGTATGGCCAACATGGATTTCTTTATTTTGGTTCTCTTCATTTTCCTTCTCTATTATTGCTGTTTTTGAGTATAATTTGTTGTTGATCTCTTGGTTGCTGGGATTTTGTTATCGTTTGTCCTTGTCACATTTTCTGGAGTTTTGTTTTGGGTATGAACTGTCTCTGTTGCAGCTTTCCTAAAATGTCTAAATCATGCCCGGGTCACTCACCAACGTTTAGGCACATTGATTGTAATATGAAACGTGGCTGTCTACTGGTTCATTTTATTTCATTCTTTTGTGCTCTATTTGTACTCTGTTTTCGATGTTTTCCTTTGTTTCTGGACTATTCAAAGTGTTGGATATCTCAGCTGGGTTGATCATTTTGGTTGGGATATTTATGGGAGAGTCCCATAAGAAGCTCAATTCTCATACAAACGAAAATTTCTGGATACCTGTAAGATGTGTGAACCACATTCATTAAATGTTGAGAGATGCAGAAGGGAGAGCCCGGATGAGGATGGAGAATGCAGTCGTCATGTTATGGGACCCTTACAGCACAACAAATGCTTTGTAGCAACAGTCACCAATCGGGACGGTGCACCAGTTACTTAAGGCGAGAAAGCCAGAGATCCACAACGTTATAGATTGCACCGGTAGTGGAGATTATTTGATATCTCAACTATGACGAAGGCTGATTCAGGCGTTTGACCACATGGAGCACCATGTCGGCTGTAACAGGTGCATCAAGGCAACAACTTGCGAACCTCGGTTTGGCAGTGATGGCGTGGGCTCATAGCAATCGATCCATACGTGGAGTAGATTATATATTATGAAGATAAGGCGAGCCATTTGAAATGAGGTCCTCGGTATTTCCACTAGTGTTTTTTGGATGTCAACTCTTGCATGGGACTGCCAGACATGTTGACTATTTTTGAACCCAAGACCCAGCGTCCCATGAATCGCATCAGGCGGCCAAAGGGCGTCGTTTTCAAACCGGGTATTCACAGGGGCAAGGTCCCCAAGCTGCAGTTTCAGTTTAGCGCTGGGTTTTCGGGCACTCCGAATAAAACAAGACTGCCCAAGAACTTCACTTTATTGGGTCTGGGGGCAGGCTACATTTGTAACCAAGCAACCATCGAAGCTCCTTCACTTTCCCTCTCCTCTGATGGCCGGTGAAAAACTTGCTAACAGGGATGAGCGTGATCTATGCATGATTGGAGTTGGAAATTGCTCCCAGTTGCAGTCTCCCTCTTTGCCATATAACCCCTTCTATTTCACCCTTGCCGTTTCCCATGAACTGGAAATCCCGTGTACAGGGCTTTGCATGGCCACCTCAAGCATCTTCCATGTGCTTAATCCATCTCCTCATGCCGTTCACCCTCACCCATCTTTCATAACCTCCCATGCACATGCTCATTTTCTGAAAACTCATTCAAACCTATCCCCACCACCTTCGCATGGCCATGCATGGCCACTTCTATTCACTTCTTCATACCCATCGTCATCCCCTACATCCATCAAACCATCCCACTAAGCCCATCACTTCAGATGAATGAGCCTGCTTTGCACCCTCCATCTGTATTGCCACCCATTAAATCTGCTCCAGCATCTGAAATGACCAAACGTCACATGCCTTTCAAACCCACCAATCACACCCATTTTCCATACCCACTAAGCCCATTTTCCATGCATGGTCACGTGACGCCCGCCACACTCATTTCTTGCTCAGCATACCCATTTTCTCTCTCAAATTTATCTACTACATGAAGAAAATTTAAACAGCAAAGGATCACATGTTGACATTTAAGCATGCAATGAACGGCAAAAACGGAAACGTTCACCTTGGTTAATTCCGTGAAAGGCCATTTCTTACTCTTTTCTGGTATTGAGGAAGCTCCTCCAGTGCTTGATGGTGCGAGAATTACGGGTTAATGAGCTCTTCCCTTCTACACCCAGATTCAGTCCAAAACGAGAGTGCGTGCTCTCTTTCAGCCAAAGGAGGAAGGAGCAAGGGGCCATGCCGCCAGTGAGCCCTTCCTTTTCTTATATATATATATATAAATAAATATATTCATATATATATCACACACATTATTTGGACCACCACTTGACTTAATGGGCCAGTCAAGTGAATTAGGGTGAGCTCATAAAAAATCAAGCAACAATATGTGTCCAGTCCCATTATGGACCATAATGCAAAAATAAATAACACTGATTTATGACATTATTAAATTGATTATGTAAGTCCACACATAAAAATTCCAACAATCTCCCACTTGGACTACATAATCAAACATTACAACATACACATAATCATAAATCAATGTCCCATAGAATCTCATCAGAAATAAATAATCAAAAGCAATCATATATGCTTCATTGCTTGATTCATAGGGAAATGTACAATAATAGCAATCCTTTCAACAATAACATAGTATTACAATACCAAAAAATGGCTCCCACTAACTTAATACAACCTAGGCTTCCAACAACCCCATTTGAGATACATGTTCCTGAAACGCAATTATGGGTAAGCCTTTTGTTAATGGATCCGCCAACATACTTTTTGTGGACATGTGTTCAATATCAATAAGAGACTCTGCCACTTTCTCCTTAACAAAATAGAACTTTACATCAATATGTTTGGAGCGAGAAATACTCCTAGTGTTCTTGGAGAAAGCAACAGCTGCGGAATTATCACAAAATAATTTCAGCGGTCTAGAAATGGAGTCAACAACTCCTAAAGCTGAAACAAAATTCCGCATCCACATAGCATGACAACAAGCCTCATAACATGCCACATACTCTGCCTCCATAGTTGAGGATGCTGTAAGTGTCTGCTTGACACTTTTCCAAGATACAGCTCCTCCTGTCATCATAAAAATATAGCCCATAGTGGATTTCTTATCATCTATGCAGCCAGCAAAATCAGCATCACAAAACCCAACTACATCAAGTAAGCTGGTGCGCTGATATGTCAACATTAAGTCCTTAGTTCCTTGCAAATACCTAAGGACCTTCTTAGCTGCTTTCCAATGTTGACTCCCAGGATTGCTCAAGTACCTTCCCAACATGCCCACAACAAAAGCAATATTAGGGCGTGTACATACTTGAGCATACATAAGGCTACCCACCACAGATGAATAAGGAATGGTCTTCATTTCCTCTCTCTCATCATCATTTTGAGGACACTGAGCCTTTGAAAATTTATCACCCTTCACAATTGGCGCTTTAGTAGATTTACAGCTGTGCATATTGAACCTCTTCAATATCCTTTCAATATAGGCTCTTTGAGACAATTTAAGCACTCCATTAGCCCTATCACGAAGAATCTTTATGCCCAAGACATAAGAAGCCTCACCAAGATCCTTCATGTCAAAATGGGTTGACAACATGTGCTTTGTCTCAATCAACAAGTCAGGATCATTTGATGCGAGTAGTATATCATCAACATATAAAACAAGAAATATGTAACTACTCCCACTGACCCTCAAATATATGCATCTGTCAACTGTATTCTCTTTAAAACCATTTTGGGTGGTAATACTATCAAACTTCAGATACCACTAGATCTTTCATCAATATACAACCCTGTCTTAACTCAATGATCCTGTTTGTATGAGATGGACAATAAAATCTGGAACCCCTTGATCCAATGCAATAGCCAACAAAGAAACCACTAATGGTTTTAAGATCAAGTTTCTTTGACTGTGGGTTATAGGGCCTAACTACGCTTCCGCTGCACATAGCTCATAAGGTGTCTTAAGCACAGACTTACTGGGCACTTGATTCAAAATATATGCCGCAGTCCTTAAGGCTTCACCCCACAGAAATTCTAGTAAGGAGGAATTGGACAACATGCACCTCACCATCTCTAACCAATCTCTCTAATAATTGCCTAGAAATATAACCTAGGCGTTTGTGCCACAATATGGAAGAACTCAAATTTTCTTGGCTTATCAACTCTCAAAGCCCAGTCCAAAATGTGCATAGTCATATGCACATTGAAAGACTCAAAACATTCCTCAAAATTATTCCAGTAAGAGGTTTGATGGCAGACAATTGCAGAGTAATACCAGGATTGCTAGTAGTTGGAAAATAGCAAAATTCAACAGTATGCATGTTATTACAATATCATGCATTTGCTAATTTCCATAATTTCTCAATTTAGCAATAGCTTGGAATTTTGAAAATTCCACGGCGGTAAGGACAACCAATTAAATATCACAACCAAGATGCACTAATTTTATTACCGAAAGGGCAAAGAAAATTAGTACGGTTCATAATATAAAATTAATTTCCTTCACCAATCCAAGCATCCTACCAAATATTATAATCATCGATAGGACAATCACAATACCCGTATGGACCTTAGTTATCACAATAATAAAACAATCAAAAGAGGGAGATAAAATATCTCAACAAAGACAATTTGACACATATAGGATCACGATAGGCAACCTCACATATGTTCACTATTGTCATGAATAAAATTCAAAATATCTCAATTTTCACAATTTGACACACTTGGAATTGCGATAGGCAATCACACAAGTGTGCTTCATTGCCTCAATAAATTGAAATATTTAACAAAATTGACATAGGACAACATTATTGATATAAGGAAAAATCATACCATAAAGAACAATAATAATAATAATTGTCCCAATAAAGCCAAATTTAACAAAAGCATAATAATTCTAGCATATGCACAATCAATCCAAGAATACCAAGGCAACAAAAAAAAAAAAAAAAAAAAAAATTGGTTTTTTTTTATGACGTCATGATGACGTCATCACGTCACTATTCATCTCCTTCTCCAGCTGAACACGGCCTGGTGCAGGAGAAAAAAAAATTTTCCTTTTTCGGCCAAAATTTGGCATTTTCCGACAAAAAACGCTTAGATATCCATCCTCAAACATCAAACCTTCAATTTAATCCCAAAATTTGCACAAAAAACGCATAATAGGAAGAACCAAAGCAAGCCCTAATTCTCGAAAACCCACCAAACAAGCTCCAAAAATCAAATAAAATGATGGGTTTTGCTCCAAACAATATTCTCTACAAGTTTCCAACAACAATCGGGCTTGAAAACAGAGAATCAATATCAAACGAGAAATAAAATTCCAAAAAATGGCTTCCACAACAGGAAACGGGAAACCTAAAAATTAACCCAAAATTGCAGCTCAAATGTCATCCATGTTGGCTCTGATACCAATTGAAGAAAATTTAAACAGCAAAGGATCACATGTTGACATTTAAGCATGCAATGAACGGCAAAAACGGAAACGTTCACCTTGGTTAATTCCGTGAAAGGCCATTTCTTACTCTTTTCTGGTATTGAGGAAGCTCCTCCAGTGCTTGATGGTGCGAGAATTACGGGTTAATGAGCTCTTCCCTTCTACACCCAGATTCAGTCCAAAACGAGAGTGCGTGCTCTCTTTCAGCCAAAGGAGGAAGGAGCAAGGGGCCATGCCGCCAGTGAGCCCTTCCTTTTCTTATATATATATATATATATAAATAAATATATTCATATATATATCACACACATTATTTGGACCACCACTTGACTTAATGGGCCAGTCAAGTGAATTAGGGTGAGCCCATAAAAAATCAAGCAACAATATGTGTCCAGTCCCATTATGGACCACAATGCAAAAATAAATAACACTGATTTATGACATTATTAAATTGATTATGTAAGTCCACACATAAAAATTCCAACACTACAAGCTGCCACACCATGGACTGTGAGACATAGTTGATGATTTTGTGAATCAGTTTGAGAGCTTTTGAAAGTAAGGGCCTTTATTTTGTGCACATGCATGCTGGGACCCATCTTTTTGAAATCATCAACCAAGTGGTAGAGGCTGTAGAGAAACGCATAGAGGAAACATGTAGGAGTATTATGGTGTGCTATAAGGATGATGCCTCTTGAGCGAAAGATATTGCCCTGAGGAAGTTCAGGGATAAAGACCTTTTGGGTGCAAAGAAATTTGTATCCTGGGTGTGAGGGTATTTCTCAAATGTTAACTATGTTTGATGTGTACATCTCAGCTGAGAAGAAAGTGAGTGGAGGAGTGGATTGGTATGGGATACTTGGCGTAATCCCCTTGGCCGATGAGGGAACTGTGAAGAAACAGTGCAGGGAGCTGGCTCTTATGCTTTATCCTAATAAAAACAAGTCCACTGGTGCAGATGGTACATTTAAGTTTGTTTCAGAGGCTTGGAGTTTATTATCTGATAAGAGCAAGTATTTGCTGAATGTTTCCCACTGATGGCATTGCTTAAACAAATTGGTGGATAAAAGTCAAAGATATAGTTTTTTATATTATTTTTTATTCTTCATTGGTGGCATGGTTCTAGCAGGCTTCAAGGTGGCTTATTATTATTTTTTCTCTTTTCTCCCACGTGCCATCTTCTTAATTCCACTTTACATGTTAAAATTTTCATTTTTTTGCAAATTCATTCATTTATTCATTTATTTTATCTATTTTATTCATTTATTTTTTATTTGTCTATTTATTTATTTATTTATTATTTTATTTAAGAATATATATATACACGTATCATTTCCAAAATAATCTCGTAAAATGTGATTTTTAAATTTATTTTACGAAACTTCAAATCTAACATTCAATTTTCCAAAACTCCAATATTTTAAGTTCTAAAAAAATTTTCATTATTCACGTTCATTCATTTAAGTATTATTCTCATTATTATTATTATTATTATTTCGTTCATTTATTTTACAAATTCCAATAATTAAAGTTCAAATTTTTCAAAATTCCGTTTTCCGAATTTAATTTTCAATCTCAAAAATTCCACTATTCACATTCAGCTGTTTAATGATTATTTTCATTATTGTTATTATCTTGTTCATTTATTTATTCACTTATTCATATATTTAAAAATCTCATCTCCAAATAATTTCTCAAAATCTCAATCTCTAAATTCGATCTCCCATCTCTAAAATTCTATTTTTCGCAATTATTTACCTAATCTTTATTATTTCATCATTATTATTATTTCACTCATTTATTTATTCACTTATTTGTTTATTAAAATTCCGTATTTAAATAATTTTTCAAAATTCCGATTCCCAAATTTAGTTCTCTGAAATCCCAATTCCTTTCAAATTTAATTACTAAAATTCTCATTCTTATATTTAATTTCTAAAAATCTAATTTTCAAATAATCTCTAAAACTCCAATTTTCAAATAAATTTCAAAAATCCAGTTTTCCCTTAAACAATTTTAATTTCTATTTGGTGATGCATGTGGTATGTTTTGTGTTCTTTATTATACACTGACCCTATTTTTATGATAGTGCATGGTGGTTCGTTGCCCAGGTATGTACCCATTTCCCCTCTAATCGTTGTCTATGCATGTCTCGATTCTCACATGTGCGTGATTTATCCTGAGTGTTCATTGATTTACTCATTCATTGCCATGATTGCTTCAATTTTATTAGTAGAGACCTGACTTAGGGACTTAGAGGGGTGTTATGGTCTTTACCGTACCTTCCTGATAAGTAACCTGATCCTCGAACCCGATCCGGTTTTTCACAGACCACCTTTTCCAAAACAAGGAGTCACACTTAGGGTTTTTCTTTCTTATTTTGTTTACCCTTTAGAAATAAAACAAAAATAAGTGGCGACTCCAAGTCAATTTTTCTTAATCAATAAAGATCAAATTTTCAAATAAAAATCGAGCTCGCCATCGAGTGGGAAACGCATGAGCCGAAATGCGGGGTCCACAAAAACTCTCTCGTAATTTATTTTTATATAAAATATATTCATCTTTAAAATAAAAAATCAAATTAACATTTAATTTAAGAAAACCCAAACAAATTCATGAAAACAAGAAAGATAAATTCAGCCTCTGTTTGGTTACCAAGAAAATTAGAAAAAACAAACAAACCCAATTTGAGATTCATTCGTTTCTAGTTTTCTTTACTACTAAAAACTTTTAACTTTCATTATCACCGTAAATAATATTAAGAAAAAGGAAAAAGGTTTTGCATTTTCTATTCACGAACCCTACATTTTCTACTTTTTTTTTCTTAAATTTTCTTAATATTTCTCGATATTCAAATGTTTATTGAATGACAGTTGATATGTTGAGACAAATGGTGAGGAATTGAGAAAAAAAACAAGATGATTTGAGTTGACTACATCAAGGTTAGGGGGAAGGAAATAGAACTATCAAAAGGAAAATAAAATATTTACTATTACTTCATTAAATCACATTGTTTGAAAATATAAATTCAAGAAAAAGTTGAAAATACTATAGGGGTCAATATTTTATTTTTTTTTTAATTTTTAAGATTTTTTGTTTTTATTGTATTTATTTATTTTTAAGTTTTAATTGTATTTTTAATTTTTAAATTTTTTATTTTATTATTAATGTCAACTAACAAAATTTTTATTTTATTTTTTGAAAAAAGAGAAGATGAGTGGATTTATATATAATATAGGATATGAAATAATTATTAATTAGAAAATTAAAAAGAATTTATTCAACACTTGAGGATATTGGAGAATTTTTCCAAAATAATTTATATCTCATATTATATAATAAATAAAAAATTATAATATATTTATTTGTATGATACTTTTATCAAATTAAAATGATAAATTACTTTTTTTATAATTATATTTAATATTAATAAAGTAAAATGATATTTTATGAAATAATTAGAAAAGTGTATATATTTTAAAATTGATTTATAAAAGTCAAGGTTCTTTTTATTTATATATATATATATATATATATATATATTTTTAAATCACTGAGTCAAAACTATTTTTTCTTGTAATAATCGTAATATTAATAAGAATAAAAATATTAATAATATGATAATAAAAAATAATAAAAGTAAAGGTCATTTCATAGACCATATTATATTATGTTTATATTTAATTTATAAAATGACTAAAATAAAATAAAATGAAATATACTTTAATGTTTAAAATAAAATTATATCACATTTCAATATTTTTATTTAAAAATTAAAAATTATCTTATATTTAACAATATTCATAATTAAAATATTTGAACTTTATAAATAAAAAATATATATTATGTTATTCAATAAATTAGTTTTTCTTTTTTTAGCCATAAATTTAATTTATAATAAAAATTAATAAAAATAAATAAATTTATAATACATACATATCTCATATTTTATTATAAGATTAAAATATCCCATATAAAATTAATAAAAAAATGATGAATTATATATTTCATTATTTATTCTATAAAATGTTTGGTTAAATATAGGATATTATAAACGATGAGAGAATATTCAATCCCATCACCAACCAAATATGGGAAACGATATAATATATATATTTTATCCTATTTCATGATATATCCAATCAATTAAATATGATAATATATATATTTTATCCTATTTCATTATATATCCGATCAATTAAATATGATATTAACATTAAATGTATAAATATATTAATTATATGATTGTTAAATACATTTATTTAAAATCATTTTTTTAAAAATAAATTTTATAAAAGGATGTAAATGAAATGAATTGAGGAAGAAATCACAGGAGGAAAAAAAAAAAAAAAAACCTGATTCGTTACTTCTTTTCGCTACTGCATCCCGGCTGGCGGCTTTTATAGCATAAAGAAAGAAAACATTACATCCAAATGGGAATAATAATAATGATAATAATGAAAGCCGATGTGAATGGACTTTTCCAAATGTCTTTTTCCTTTTCAAATATAAATTGAAACTCTTCTGTCCTTTTTCCTTTTGGTTTTTTTCATCCTTTCACCTCAAGCCTTTTTTTTTTTTTTTTCTTTTTTAAACTATTAATAATAATAATAATAATAATAATTTCTTTATTTTTAAATCTTTTAGCGATTAATTTGTCTTATTTCATTTTATGGGATATGTGGTAAAATTTAACATTTATTACTTAATGGTTTAAATTAACTTTAAATTAAATTATACTTAAGTTATTAATTTAAAATTTATTATTTAATTTTCACTTTAAATATTAATATTATTTGATAAAATTAACTTAAAATATATTTAAATTATTAAATTGATATATTTATTCTCATAAATTATAATTAAAATAAAGGAGGTTGGATAATGGAGTAACAAAGGATATCATGAAGAAAATTAGGACAAATGAGAGTAAAAAATAAAATAAAAATGTAAACTTAAAAATAAATTAATTGTTTATACTTATTACTTAAAGTTGCTTTTTATTTTAAGTTATACAATTAAGTTATTTTACTAAACATACTTAATTTTACTTAATAACTTAAATTAAGTTATTAAATTGCTTTAAGTTATTAAGTTGGTTTACCAAATACCCATTTCATTTCTTCTTCTTATTATTATTAAATAATATAACATTATGCTATAGATAATACTAGTTAATAATTTTAGTGATCATGCTATAAATATTAAAGTAAAATAATAATATAAATATATGATGCAATACAGATGAACTAACATAATAATCATAATATCAATAGGAATAAAAATATTAATAACAACATAAAAATAAAAAAGAATAAAAATAAAGATAATTCCATTCACATCGTTAAGATTTTATATAACTACATTAAATGACCATTAATTTCAAATTTTATAAAAATATATCCTTATAAGTATATTTCATCTATAAAATTTAAATTATAGAGAATTATTGAATACCTTTATGCAAAATTATCCTAAAAAATATATTTTATAAAAAAAATATTAATAAAAGTGTTAAATAACGAAATTGAAAAGAAATGATGACCAAATATATTTATATCAAATGAGAATGGAAATGAAATGGATCCAACAAAAATGATGGAAAAAAAAAGTCATGTAATCACTTCTAAGTGAATAAATATTCAAACATTCTCTAAAATAATTTTATTATAATTGAAAAGTTGTAAGTGATGTTTGTTTTTTTGATTGAATAAAAAAAATTAAAATATATATTTGATATTTTTTATTAAGCTAAAAGGAAACTATCTAATACTATTGACATAATTAAACTAAACTTATTGATAATAAATTTATTTTAATTATATTGTAGTAAAGCTCACGATGTGGAAGCATCTTAGCAAACGGTGGCATACTAGAGGCGCATGTCTTAACGATTTCTATAGAAACAATAAGCAAACACCACCCTAATCTTTAACAAGTACTTATATTATATGATTTTAAGGATGTATTATTGAGGATGGAGACTTCTACTGGATGTATTATTGAGGATTGAGGATATAGACGACTGTTGGGCCAAAGAATAAATATTAAAGTAAAATTATCTATTTATGATTAAGTGGACCTCTTTTCCATAATAAACCAAACACAATTATTGTCTTTCAGACAACACTACTTTCCTTTACATTGCCCCACACTGTTAGTAACCGATAAGCTTTCTTTGATTCCCAAACGACATGGTTGAAACGTTGATCCAATTTCGGATTTTGGGTTGCGTCGATATAACAAGCAAGGTATCGAGAGCAATAATGCTAGCCCCCAACACTATGTTGTACACCGTCGACAGTCGTTCACTAAAGAAGGCCACCAGATTTGTCGTTGCATATTGGTGTCGAGCCAACTGGATTCAGGTCTATCCAGCTTCACTGGAGTTAGGCAGACTTCTTCTCTACACAGAAGGATGTTCGGATAGGTGGTCCAGGCACGTCCTTCCGAAGTTTAAGTCAGAAATCAACGAGGATAGCCCTAACTATTCTTTGTGGGAGAGAATGAGTCATGTGTACCTTGTTCGTGCTTTTTGAGGGGTTTATATAAAGTTGATGGCATTGTCATTATAACGCTGATTATGCACTCTAGCATTTCTTGTAATGATGATTGCCTTTAGGGCGGTTGGGCAATCACATCAAGCTTAGGTTGCTGACTGGTGTCATTTGTTGACTATCGTGCCAAAATTTTAGACCATGTAGTTTACTGTCCATTTGGCTTGCCAATGTTTGGGATTGTGTGTAACAATTAATTGACATTGACTTTTGGGTGTAAATGGCATCTACCTCGTTGCTCAAATATTAGACGTCTAGTATGGCGCTCAGACATCAGGTGTCTAGTTCGATGTTCAGACATTAGACATCTAAGCCGTCGCTCAAACATCAAGCATGGTTAACCATGTATGTCAGAAATCCTGAGGACTTGATTAGATTGATTTGCCCGTCTGAAAGGCCCAACCGACTTTGTCTATCTATTCCATATGATATTGTGGAAGAATGAAAACTTCTCACTTCTGGTGTTAGATGGATCTTATCTTGATCCAGACGGAGTGATCCCAGACAAGTTATACGTTTGCCCTGGTTGGCCAAAGGGTCTTGAGTCTGGGAAGGACATGTAAAGGAAAACCCCCCACAATGCCCCATAATTTGTCTGTCTTTATCTAGTAGGGAAGCTGTCGAGTTGAAGTAGGACAAATTATTCGTTTTCAAGTTTTTAGGCGCCAAGGGGCTTGTGCCTCTTCGACACGACTTACGTATGGTACTTCAGATACTGTTATTGCCCATATTCTCCATATGCTACATAGAAGGATGTGCGGACAGTAGAAATGGTAGGTCATCTCCCCATTTTTCGCTTATTTTGCCTTCGTTTCTCGTTTTATAACGATTTCTCTATTGCCCCTCAGGTGGTAGCTGAAGTTCGAAACCTTATTCAATAACACACTCATCTTTCCTACCAGCTAGAAGTAGTCAAGACCATGAGGGCATACGTTGCCCATAATGTGTACGAGAATGAGGATCTCCTTGCCAACTTGGAGATGGCGAAGGGTGAAGTTGTTGTTGCCCAGCAGATGGTTGAAGAAGGTGTTGGTCTACTTAGGAAGGCCAAAGAGGAGAAAGAGGCATCTCAGGCTGAAGTTCACTGACTGGCTAAGAACAAGGCGACTATGGCAGCTAAGAAAGAGAAAGTTGAAGAAAAAACTATTCGGCTGAGGCAGGAACTGTAAGATCCCTGGGTAAGGTTTGATTCTTTGTATTTCTTTACTCTGGTCGGTTGAAGCCTAGTCTTTCATACTTGCAATAAGCAATTTTACTAATAATATTGTTTTAGGTTGGTCACATTTCATGGGCGGAGCAAGGGTACTTCGTGTAGAGTCTAGAGGTGGTATGCCCCCAAGTATTCTACCTTAGTTACAATATATGGCCCTTCCCAATTATATTGCAACTTTTCGATTCCTACATCAGCTGTATTCTTGAATACTCTTCTGAGGACTAAAGATCCTAACCGAAAAAATTGTGTTCATGCCCTTTTGTTGTACTGAGCAATTGTCATCTGATGGTATGAAGCTAACTGGATAGTCGCGTTTCCTCGCAATTTGTCTACCCAATCCAATTATCTTATAAGTTCTTCATCATTGTCCATTTGGTCTTGCACAATTGTTTTGGTAGTAGGCATGCCAATCTTAGTTAGAATAATGACCTCCATCCCATAAGCAAGGGCAAAGGGAGTGGCCCCTGTTTGCTATCTAGATGTTGTCTGGTAAGCCTATAAGACTCTGGGTAGCTCATCCACCTACTTTCTTTTTACCTCTTCCAATTTTTTTTTTAGTGCATTCAAGAAGGTTTTATTTTTCGACTCTGCTTGTTCGTTGCTTTGTGGATAGCGAGGTGTTGAGTATAGGTTCTTGA
This sequence comes from Vitis vinifera, assembly GCF_030704535.1. Classification (NCBI taxonomy): domain Eukaryota; kingdom Viridiplantae; phylum Streptophyta; class Magnoliopsida; order Vitales; family Vitaceae; genus Vitis; species Vitis vinifera. The sequence continues at coordinate 22,084,391 of NC_081822.1, read as the reverse complement.
TGTTTAACTTCGAGCAGAATGTTCAAAAGATAATACTGTCAAACTATGGTCCATTATTTGTAACAATCACTCGTGGAACTCCGAATCGGCATACGATGTTTTTCCTTATGAACTTGAAGACATCTTTATCTTTGATGCTAGCATAGGCTTTTGCCTCCACCCACTTGTTGAAATAGTTGGTTGCAATGGGCAAAAAGTCTTTTTGTGCTGCTGCAATAGGCAAGGACCTGACTATGTCCATCCCCCACTATGTAAATGGTCAAGGACTTGTGACCAAGTTGAGCACTTTTGAAGGTACACGAGGAATAGGAGCATGTCGTTGACATCGATCACATCTCTTAACATAGTTTTTAACATCCTACTTCATGGTGGGTCAATAGTACCCTTGCGTGTAAGCGCGATGTGCCAAAGTTTATCCGCCTAGGTGATTGCCACATACACCTTTATGGAGTTCAGCTATAACATATTTGGCCTCTGGCTTGCTAAAAAACTTTAGGTATGGACCTCCAAATGACCATCTATACAGTTGGTCATTAATTAGAGTGAAACGTACTACTTGTATGCGAAGTTTGTGCGCTTGCTTTTTGTCTCTTGGTACTTTCCCTGTCTGAAATTATTTCACAATGTTAAGCATCCAACCTGAGTCCATTTGACTGGTGTTGGACACTGGCTCAGGTGTGATTGAGGGGGCAGCTTTGAGGTAAATAGGTAGTGTCACCACCTCTTTTATAAGAAGAATGGTAGCTATTTCGGCTAATGCGTCTGTCTTCCCGTTCTCTTCACGCGGCACCTGTTTAATGACCTACTCGTCCAGCTTTTCCAGGCAACTTTTCACCATGGTGAGGTAGTGAGACGTGTTCATCATTTACTTCATACTCTCGTTGAATCTGTTCGACAATTAGCTGATAGTCACTCCTGATTTCCAACTTGGTTGCTGCTAATACTAGGGCAAGATCTAGCCTGACTAGGACAACTTCATATTCTACTTCATTATTGGCGGCAAAAAAATTGAGACAAATAGCTTGCTCCATCAGTTCCCTAGTTGGTGATTGTAGGATCAGACCTACTTCAGATCCAGACACTCTAGACGCTTTGTTTACATGAAGTGTCCACCATTGATCTCAAAGGCGATTAGTCGGATGGGCTTGTTTTTTAGAGAGTTCAGCTACAAAGTAGGCCATAGCTTGTCTTTTCAATGATAACCTTGGCTGATACTTGATTCCATACTCACTCAACTCGATGACCCCTTTCAACATTCATTTGGATAGATCCAATTTGTGCAGGGTAACTCGGAGTGGCTGGTTTGTGAGTATGGTCACTTGATGAGCTTGGAAGTATGGGTGGAGCTTCTGAGTGACATTTTTTTAGGCTAGAGTAGTCTGCTCCATTCTGGAGTACCGAATCTCAACGTCTATCATTGCTTTGCTCACATAGTAGACGAGCTTTTGTTCTTTGTCTTGTATGTACTGAAATAGGAGGACACTAACAACATAGTCAGATACAACCAAATACATATAAAGTTATTCATCGGACTTGGGGTTGCTTAGAATGGGCGGTTTAGTGAGATAGCACTTGACTACTTCAAATGTCTGTCTGCATTCATCTATCTAGCTGAACATGTTTGCTCCCCTGAGCGTGAGGAAGAAATGTTTCAACTTGTCCGTGAAATGGGCTATGAAATGCCTCAAAGCTCCTAGATGGCTTACGAGGCGCTGCAACTCTTTTTTGTTGCTTAGGGCGGGTGTTTCAAGGATAACTTTTATTTAAGCCGGATTAATTTCAATTTCTTTTTGGGTTACCATAAACCCTAGAAACTTTCCTGTACTGACGCCAAATGCACACTTAGTTGGATTGAGCTTCATGTTGTATCCCCACATTAGACAAAATGTTTCTTCCAAGTGCTGGATGTGCTCAGCTCGGGTTTCTCTTTTTACAACAATGTCGTCAATGTAGATTTCCACGGTTCAGCCTATCAGGGGCTTAAAGATTTTCGTTATTAGTCTTTGATAAGTAGCATTAGCATTCTTAAGCCCAAATGGTGTGACTTTATAGTAATACAACCCATGTAGTGTAACGAAGGTTATCTTCTCCTCATCTGACTGGAACATAGAAATCTGATGATATCTAGAGAAGGCGTCTAGGAAGGAAAGCATCCCATGCTCGGCGGTGGAATTGACTATCTGGTCTATCCGGGGTAAAAGAAAGTTATCCTTTAGGCATACGTCATTTAGGTTGGTGTAATCAACACAAACTTGCCACTTTCCAACCATGTTTTCCAACCAATCTGGATATTTGACTTCTCTGATAAATCCGGCTACCAATAGTTTGTCAATTTCTATCTGAATGATTTTTTGTCTGTTTGGATGAAAATGTTGGACCTTTTGTTGGATAGGATGCAAGGAAGGTGTGACGTTAAGTTTGTGGGAAGCCATAGATGGATGAATTCTCGACATATCTGAGTGAGTCCAGGCGAAAATGCCCTTGTTTCGCTTAAACACACTTCCTAGTAGTTCCAGTTCATCCTGTGTAAGTAGAGAGCTGGTATAGGTGATTTGATCTGTGCCATGTGAGAGACACAGTGGCTGGAGTGGATCAATTGCAGATGGATCTTTCTCCGTCGGGCTCAGTAATTGCTATTGCTTCCTTGTATTTGATGATTTAGGATGTGCCTCATCGTCGACTGGATGTTCGGAGTCTAGTGCCACCTGATAGCATTGGCGCGTGATTAGCTGGTTGCCAAGGGAATCGACTTGTCCCTCCTCCGTGAGGTAGCTCACCATCTGATGGTATGTAGAGGGAATAACTTTCATTTTGTGAAGCCATGTTCATCTCATAATGACATTGTATGGGGATAAATCGTCGACCGCTGAAAATTTTACGTTCAAGGTGACTGGGCCAACTTGGACGGGCAGTACAATGTCACTTTGAGAAGTCGTCATAGCTCCATTAAATTCGAACAACAAACGCCTTGGGTTCTTTAAGGCGGATGGTGAGTAGTCCATCTACTTGTAAGTTGACATTTGTAAGAGGTCAGTTGAACTACCCAGATCAACCAGAACCTTTCTCACGTTGAATCCACCTACCCCTAGTGTTAGGACTAACGCATCTTCATGCGGTTGCAATACTCGGTTAAGATCTACTAGAGGAAAGGTAATTGTGTCGTCAATAGGGCGCACACTTCATTTCGAAAAGTTACATTGAAGGGAGTTGACCAGCTCTCTTACAGAGGTTGCGAGGAACAACCTTCACCTTTTTCGCTTAGCATTGTGTCTATCATCTACGGGTGTATGTAGTTGATGACAACTCTAAACAACTACCTCTTATGTCATCTCTCTTTGCCCTCCAATTGTGCGGACATACTGTTTTAGGTACCCGACTTTGATTAGCTTCTCCACCAAATAATGAAGACTCTTACATTGCTCGGTGGTATGGTCGTGATCCTTATGATAGGAGCACCTTCTATTCCAATCCTGTTTAGATGGATTTGTCTTGATCGGCTCTGACCATTTGAAGTTTGACAGATCACATATCATCAGGAGGAGTCTCTCATATGAGATACTAAGGGGGGTTAATCTCGCTTGATTCTGCTGCTGCTAGCCAACCCGCTTCTTGCTAGCTTACCTCGATTAGTTCGAGGGCTTAGAACTTCCTGCTTCATTGTCCTTGGTTAGATGATTGGTGACCAAGACCTGTTGAGTAGCTGCTCGGACATCGTCTTCAAGCATATAGTATTTGTTTATTTGCCTGAATAAGTCATCTATTGTTGCAGGCGGCTTCTTTGCAAGAGACTCAAAAAATGGTGTGCCCAGGCCGATGTTTCGCTTAAAGATCTACAAGATAACATCCATACTAAAGGACTCCACTTGGAGCACAACTTGCCCGAACCGTTTCATGAAGTCTCTAAGCGACTCGTTTTCCTATAGCTTGATATTTTGTAGGGTGCTTATGTTCTACTTATGGCGAGCGGAACATAAGTAGTAGCCCAAAAAGACTTTTGATATATTTCGTAAAGTGTTCACAGGATTCTACGGGAGATGGTGGAACCAAGAAAGAGCTTGGTCATGTAGGCTAGCCGAAAAAACCATGCACAACAGTGCATCATTCCCTATATCAATGTTTTCAGAATCGGACTAGTCATTGAACCGAAAAAATTACCAGTTCACGGTTCACTGGTCAAACCGACAGTTGGAGCAACGGTCAAACTGGTGATGTAATAAATATATAATTTATATATTATATAAAATTAAAAATAATTATAAAAAATTAAAAATATATAATTAAAAATTTTAATAATGTTTGATTTTTATATTTGGTATATTAAATTAAATGATAAAGTTTAATATTTTAAATTTTATTAAATAGAAATATGTAATATTTAAGAATGAAGATATATTTTAGATGAAAAAATTTATAATATTTAATTTTATCTTTTTGTCTTTGTATTTTATTGTTTTAAAATTATTCTATTAATTAATTTATATTATTTTTATAATAATTATTATTATATTATTATAAAAATGAACAAGAATTTAAATATTTACATTCTTTTAAAGATTTTATATGATAAAAATATTAATCTTAGATTCTTATTATATATATATATATATATATATATATAGATTTTATATGATAAAAATATTAATCTTAGATTCTTATTATATATATATATATATATATATATATATATATATTTTTTAACAATATCATTTAATAAATATGGTGCAATGCTTTCAAAGGCTTCAAACTTTGAGATCCGTCTAGCCCTCCAAGAAGCAATGTTTTGCCTCTAATTAGTCCTAGTCCCAGTCCCACACAGGAAGCACATGAATTCTATGTGCTATAAGTGCTTTATAAATACCTTCAACATCCAAGCCAAACATGCAAGCAAATTGGGTCTGGAGACATGGCCCAAATATAAGTTTTATAAGCTTTCTTGTCATTGGATTGGGCCTAGTGGCTTAGACCAAATATAAGCTTATAATTAGTTTCAGTTCTAAAAGTATTGGACATGGAAATGGGCCTGATGGATAATGGGCCTCTTAATAGTTAACAAATATTTGTAACAATTAAGGTCTGACTAGTTTGTAAAAAACCGGATGGTTTGTCCGGTTCAGTGGTTCAGTCATCGATTTGAATAGTCCAATGTTGGTTTTGACCATGAAATGGTTCATTGAGATGGACCAAACCGGAAAGTTCACCGGTCGATGGTTCAACCGGTTGGTCCGGTCCAATTTTTAAAACAATGTCCTATATTGAGGGTCATAAGTTGCCTGAAAGTGCATGATGTGATCGAATGAATCGCTTCTTCCATTGTACATCGTAAATTTTGGCACTATGAACCCCCTAGATGGCTCATAGTTAATAATATGAGGGTCGAACGGTGTGGAGAGCATGTCATCCAACTACCAGGTGACAAAGTCGGGCGAAGCTCGAATTGTCGGGGCCTCAGCTTGCTACCGCCTTGGCAGCTGAGAGGGTCATCCCGACATAACTACTGTAGATAGGGGACCTAAACAGGCTTTCAGGGTTTCTGATATGCATGGTTGCCCCTCCACGCCTGGTGTCTGAGGTCATAATTGGGCTCGCATCTCATCTGAAAAATGCCACCTTCTGTTGCACCTTCTCTTCATTGATGTCCAAGGTAGAGTCGATGCCTTCATCCAGGTGCGTTTAGTGAGTTGGCGAAACCTCCTCCTCAAACAGTCTCGTGTAGCTGCCAGAGGAGAACTTTGTTTTCCTGAGAAAATTTGTCTCATCAATCCATCTTGAGGTTGTTTGTTGGCTTTGAGGATGCCGACTTTTAGAGGGGCCTGATGCTTACATTTATGCCCACAACTCGTCGTCATTCTCTTGTTTGAGTCACTTCATTTGGTGAAGCAAAGACTGCATCTGCCGATCATTCTCTCGTTGGCGTTTCTCCATCCTTTCACGCCAGGGAAAGTAGTCTTCGTTACCCATAACTAATGGTTGGCTTCTGGAGGGTGTTGACATCCTTAGTTGTTCCCACAGACGACGCCAATATTGGTGTCTAGCCAACTGGATTCAAGTATGTCCAGCTTCATCGGACTTAGACAGATTTCTTCCCTACACCGAAGGATGTCTAGATAGGTGATCCGGGCACGCCCTTCTGAAGCTTATGTAAAAAATCAACGAGGATAGCTCTAACTATTCCTTGGGAGAGAGAATGAGTTGTGTGTATCTTGTTTGTTCTTCTTAAGGGATTTATATAGAGCTGATGGCACTGTCATTATAGTGCTGATTATGTACTCTAGCCTTTCTTGTAATGACGATTACCCTTAGGACGGTTGGGAAATTACATAAAATAAGGGTTGCTGATTGGTGTCATTTGCTAACTGTCGTGCCAAAATCTCGAACCATGTAGTTGACTGTCCATTTAGCTTGCTAATGTCTGAGATTGTGTGTAACAATTAATTGACATTGACTTTTGGGTGTAAATGGCGTCTAGTCTGTCGCTCAGACATTAGGCGTCTATTCCGACACTCAGACATCAAACGTCTAGGCCAACGCTTAGACATTAGGCATCTAGGTCGTCGCTTAGGCATTAGACATGGTTAACCACGCATATCAGAAATCTTGAGGACTTGATTGGATTGATTTGCCCGTCTGAAAGGCCTAGCCGACTTATTCTGTCTATTTCGTTTGGCATTGTAAGCCCGTCTGAAAGGTCTAGTCGATTTTGTCTATCCGTTCTGTCTAGTATTGTGAAAGAAGGAAAACTTCTAACTTCTTGTGTCAAACGGAGCTTATCTTGGTCCAAATAGAGTGATCCTAGACGAGTTATACGTTTGTCTTGGTTGGCCAAAGGGTCTTGAGTTTGGGAAGGACACGTGGAGAGAAGCCCTCACACTACAAACAAGCTTGCACTTGAAGTGGGCAGAGCTAGTAGTGGAAAAGAATGAATATTTGCTTCTGTTGTTATTTAGAAATACTAACTTATCTCCCGCTTTATATTTATCTCACATTTTGAGATAGATATTGGAATGAGAAACTTCACCATCCACAACTTTTGAGTCCACCAACCACATTTGAGTGACAATTTTTTTTTTTTTAAGCTATTTTTATTTTTTGCTCCGCATGATCATTATGACTTTATTTATAAAGATTTCTCAACGAATTGGAAACTTGTTAAAATTCATGAACAAATCTTTCTTATTTATTTATCTTTAATTTTTTTAAATTATTATTATTATTATTATTATTATTATTTTTAATGCTTTAACCTCATCATTACAATAATAATATTAATTAATAATTACAATGATAATGGTAAAGTTATAAGCATTAAAACAAATAATAATTTCTTTTATTTTTTAAATTTTTTTATCATTAATTTTTTTTTTCTTCTTTTCAATTTGTGTTTGGCTTAATAACTTAATTTAAGTCATTAAGTGAATGAAGTATATTTGATAAAATAACTTAATGATATAACTTAAAAGTAAAATTTTTTTAAGTAATAAGTAAAAACAATTAACTTATTGTTAATTCCACATCTTCATTTATCTTAATTATCTTCATAATTTTTTTGCTATTGTACAACTTCTATTGTTATTTGACTTCTTTTACCCTGATTATAATTTATGAGGAAAAACAATTAACTTATAGTTAATTCCACATCTTCATTTATCTTAATTATCTTCATAATTTTTTTGCTACTATACAACTTCTATTGTTATTTGACTTCTTTTACCCTGATTATAATTTATGAGGATAAATATAATAATTTGATAATTTAAAATAAATTATTAAACAACCTTAATACTTAAAGTAATAATTAAATAATAGTTTTAAGTCAACAATTTAAATATAATTTAATTTAAACTCAACTTAAGTCATTAAGTAATAAATATTAAGTTTTACCAAACTCCTCTTATTATTTTTCTCTTTTTTTAATTATTAAATAGTATGAAATTAGATTATAAATAATACTGGTTAATAATTTTAATAATAATAATAATATCATAATATATGCAATATAGGTGAACTAACATAATAATCATAATATCAATGAGAATAAAATTATTAATATAAGCATGAAAATAAAATAAAATAAAATAAAATAAAGATCATTTCATTTATAACCTTAAGGTTTAGAACAAATTTATTAAACCACTATTATTTTAAATTGCATAAGAATTAAATAATAAGTGTTAAGTCAACAATTTAAATATAATTTAATTTAAACTCAACTTAAGTCATTAAGTAATTGTGAAATTAAGGTTTGGTTAATCTCAGTTTTGATGATAACAAACCAAAGTTTAGAACTAATGATTATATTTCAAGTGTGATTAGACAATACAATTTTCAAAGTGGCAATCACAAAGACAAATCAAGCCAAAGAGAAATCATGAAGAAGAAGAAGACCTCAAAGAGAAGTGTTTTTCAAGACCCAAGCTCCATAAGATCTCTTCGTAAAGTTGTTGGTGCACTAGGATTTTTATGTATTACATTTTTTACTTATACACCAAAATCATCCAAGAGTTTTTTTTTCATTTTAAATCCTTTAAAGTTGGATGATTTCATGTTTTCAACTAAAACCTTATGTCAAATGTTTTCCAAACTTGTTTAAAAGGTTTTAAGTTGAAAAAGTTGGTTGTTGAGCCAAAAACGGCTCAACCAATTGAACCGGATAAGGAATCGGTCGACCCCCAGCTCAACTGGTTGAGGGGTGTAAAAAAACATTCTCTCTCTTCTAGAATGATTATTCAACCGGTTAAGGTTGAACCTCAATTGGTACCCCCATCTCTGTCAAATATTAAATGCTAATGACTAGTCAACCGATCGACCCCCAGCTCAATCGGTCGAATCTCCAATGACTAGTTTGACTTTTTTCCTTTATAAAAAGGTTCTAATCTTCATTATTTCATAAGCTTAACTTTCCTAAATATTTCTTGAATATATTTGAACCTTGGGAGAGTATTTTTTTAGTGCACCATTGTTATAAAACTCGCATATCATTAGTGCACCATTCAATCCTAGTTTTCTTGTATCATTTAAGCCTTGTACTAGGATTTTGTGCGATCATTTATTATCTTCATTTGTAAATCTTTGAGAGGAAGAATTTAAGTGTGATGTATCATTTAGGGATTCTCAAGTGTGGGGGTATCACTTGAGGGGTTATTCAAGAGTGAGGTATCTCTTGAGGTTTGTAAAGGTGTTTGGAGCCAAAAGTCCAAGAAGGTGGATTGAAACCATAATTCAATTGTATTGCTTGAAGGTTTGGTTCGGACGCCTTAAATTAGTGGAACCTCAAGTTTGGGATTGAAGTTAGAGGATAGTGGATGTAGGTCGGGTTGCACCGAACCACTATAAAAATTTTGTATTTGCATTCTCTCTTCCCTAATTTTTTACTTTATATGTAATTGTTTTTATATTGTTTTATTATATATTTGCATATAATTGTTTCTTGCATTCATATAATTTAAATTTGCAAAAAGAGACCATCACCCTATTTACCCCCTCTAGGATGATTACCTTAGATTGGATTAGTCTAATTTTTCTAATAGTAATAAATATTAAGTTTTACCAAACCCCTCTTATTATTTTTCTTTTTTTTATTATTAAATGGTATGAAATTAGATTATAAATAATATTGGTTAATAATTTTAATAATAATAATATCATAATATATGCAATATAGGTGAGCTAACATAATAATCATAATATCAATAAGAATAAAATTATTAATAACAACATAAAAATAAAAATCATTTCATTTATAACCTTAAGGTTAAGTATAAATTTATTAAACCACTATTATTTTAAATTGCATAAAAATATATCCTTGTAAATATATTTCATCTATGAAATTTAATTTTTAGAGAGTTTTTGAAAGTATTTATGTAAAAATAATTTTTATAAAAGGATGTAAATGAAATTAATTGAGGAAAAAATGATAGAAAAAAAAAAGCCATGTATTCATTTCTATGTGATTAAATGGTTCAACATTATCTAGAATTCTCTAGTATTTATATTATATAGTCTTAAAAGTTAATTCTCCACTTTGAGGCGTCCACGGAACCGAGAGAAGAAAAATTAAAATAAAATTATTTATTTATTTTTTTATTGGTTAAAATATATAAAATAATCTTTATATTTATAAATTTAACCCATTTCATATTTTTATTTAAATAATAATTCATTTTTGAAATAAATAATGTCAATTATTCCAAGTATTTAGTTTTAAAAAATATAATTATTTTTATAAAAAAAATATGAGAATAATTTTGTTAAAATAAAATTGGGTTTTGAACGAATTTTTTAATCAAATAACCCTCCATCGTACACAATTATTGACTTCCAGCCTTATCTTAAAAGCAGTCAACACTGCTTTCCTTTACACTCGGCCTTCATCGATACGCTCTCTCTAATTCCCAAACGACATGGCCGAATCGCCGATCCAATTCGGGATTTTGGGCTGCGCCGACATAGCACGCAAGGTATCGAGAGCGATAACGCTCGCCCCCAACGCCACGCTGTACGCCGTCGGCAGCCGTTCGCTGGAGAAGGCTACGAGATTCGCCGCCGCCAACGGATTCCCTCCCTCGGCTAAGATTTACGGCAGCTACGAGGCGGTGCTGGACGACCCCGACGTGGATGCCGTGTACGTGCCGCTGCCGACGAGCTTGCACTTGAAGTGGGCGGTGCTGGCGGCGGAGAAGAAGAAGCATGTGCTTCTGGAGAAGCCTGTGGCTCTGAATGTGGCGGAGTTGGATCAGATTTTGGAGGCGTGCGAATCCAATGGAGTGCAGTTTATGGACGGCACGATGTGGATGCACCACCCTCGGACGGCTAAGATGAAGGAGTTTCTCTCCGATCCACAGCGTTTCGGACAACTCAAATCGGTATGTTCTGTTTGTGAATATATAGGAAAATTCTCCAAAGATGGAAATTTTGGGTCTCAATAAACCGTCTGTGAAGCATTAACTTGGAATTCCGTCCTGTTTGACTTGACAGAATTGCAAGGGAATGGAAAAAAATATATGACAATTCTTTCGACATAGAGGGAAAACACACTTTTCTCTTTAGAATTGGTCTGGAGTTCCTAGAACAGGAATTTGGGGATTAATTTTTCTTTTTCTTTTTCTTTTTTTAAATAAGATGATGATAGGGACAGTTTTGGCCCTTTTGGGGAGTCAAAAAATCTAAGAAATGGAGAAGACACTCGGTTATCTATGGTTGGGATATTTGATTAAAAGGGTTCTTGCCAATTTTTAAAATTTAACCCCTCACCCTTTATTGTTTCCATGGTATTTTCATTGACATCTTGCTCAAACTCATGGGTAGGGCTCCACTAAAACGAACAATCTCCATCATGGCAAGCAGCCAATAAATCTATCAGAAATCCCACGTATAAAATCAATTTTTTTTTTTAGAATTCCGCTTGCTTGGATGAGGTTGGTCTCTGTTTAATTTGCAATGTGATAAGATTGAAAAATGAACTTTGTCTTTTCCTTGTAAGTGTATTGTCCATTTAGCTATTGATGAAATAATTGAGATTTAAGAGGTAGGAGCATAGTATATTTTCCAAAGATTGACCTCTCCTTGGTCCCACAGGTGCAATCCTGCTTTACATTTTTGGCTGCTTCTGATTTTCATGAGAATAACATTCGTGTTAAGCCAGACCTTGATGCCCTTGGTGTTCTTGGTGATACTGGGTGGTACTGCATCAGGGCAATCCTGTTTGTTGCTGACTATGAACTGCCTAAATCAGTGAGAGCTTTGCCTGGTCCTGTTCTTAATAAAACAGGGGTACTCAAATCATGCGGGGCTTCTCTAATATGGGAAGATGGGAAAGTAGCAACCTTCACTTGCTCCTTCGAAGCCAATTTGACAATGAGTTTAACTGCTGTTGGAACAAAGGGAACTTTGCAGGTTCAGGACTTCGTTATTCCTTTTAAAGAGGACAGGGCTGCTTTTTCCGCTGGTATAGAGTCGTGGTTCAATGAACTCGTGACAGGGTGGAGAACAATGCCAAGCGAGCATGTCGTCACAACAGATCTCCCTCAGGAAGCTCTCATGGTGAGGGAATTTTCCGGTTTGGTTGCAGACATTAAAAGAAATGGTTCAAAACCTGAACAAAAGTGGCCAACTCTCAGTAGGAAGACGCAGCTGGTGCTGGATGCTGTGAAGGCCTCAATCGAGAGGGGGCTTGAGCCTGTTGAGGTGTAGTGGGTTGATAAAACTTTCCCATCCAGTGCTCTGTTTGCTTGGTTTTTAGTGTCTTGGGTTTGATTAGTGCTGCTTTTGAATGAACCTTGCTGAACGCTGCCTAATTAATAAATAAAGAAGGCTTGGAACGCTTGCCATTCTACTCTTTTTCTGCCTGCATAATCAATGGGACAAGTCTTCCTCTTCCTCAACGTGAAGTTATAGACAACTCCAGTAGTGGCCATGTTGAACTGGTTCTACGATTCAAGTCATCTAATGCTTTTATGGGTGTTTAGAATCTTCGTTGAAATGATCTATACTAACATTGCCACAGTCAGTAGTGGCCATATCAGCACAATAGGGCATTTACACACTTCAATGCACAATGATTATATATGGTAAAATTGTGAGATTGTGAGCAACCAAAAATAATCTTTTGGGCACAAAAACAATTTTTTCACAAGAAAAGTTGAAAAACAATGAAAGAGATGATAAATAATTATATACAATTTATCACATCATATTTTCTATTATTTTTTAATATATATGGGAACAATAATAAAAATTAAACTCATAATAGAATTATGATTTTAAATCCTTAGAAGAATCAAATTCAAATATTAATAATTCTAATATACTAAAGAAACCCAGTCTTGGTTTAATTAGGATTTTTACGTTGTCTCTCTTAAACAAAACTCTTCAAATTTCATCATACTTGTCATCTTCTTCAACTTGAGCAATGTTCTACTTTAATTGACTTCTTTAAAAACATTGCAACTTAATTTTTAGAAGAACAAAACTTGAATATAATTTCTTTTTCTTTCACTAGATCACAAATGTAGTGAAATTTGATGTTAGCCTATTTGCTTTTTCCATGAAAATTTGGATTCTTGTGTGAGAAATTTTAATCACAAATGTAGTGAAATTTGATGTCAATGTGTTTTCTTTTTCCATGAAAAATCAGATTTCTTAACTCTAGTATTTGCACCACTAGAATTTCTACATGCGCATACACCATACCCCCCACTAAATCATTTTTAAAACTAGATTTAACCAAACTTTTGATCCAAGTTTTTTTATAAATAACTAGAAAATATAGTTTTCCAAAAAACAAAAAAAAAAAAAGTCCCTACCTATCCAACAACTTGAGTAACCTCAACCTTCAGGTTTTCTCTTCACTTTCCTTTTAAATTGCCTTTCAAACTCTCTCCCAAAAACTTCCCTCACCACCTTCACATTTCAACTTTTATACACAAAATAGAGACTAAACTTCAAGGTGTTTTCAGATTTTCCCCTTGAAGTGCCCTGAGAATGGATTTAGGAGATGATGTAGTCAAGTTGTCCTTGGATCTCATGGAGCTGAAGATCTTACGCGTTTATCCTCTGATGGAGATGGCCATGGAATCCAAACTTTCTCGGGTTGTCGGATCGGTGGAAGAAGATACCTTATGAGTAGCTCTTGAAGAACTCGCACGACTTCAACTAGAGCAAGCTCGGGATAATCTGCCTCGGGAACTCCACCCTACTCCATAGCTCAGAACTGATCCTCCTCAACTCCTGATCAGCCTATTGGGTTGCATCCTATGGACCATGGTGAGTTGGAGGAGCCATCGGTCCATACACGTTACTATAGTGCTTGGCCTAGGAGCTCCTATCTGAAAGGGCATGGGTAGCTTGGACCCCCCATGCAGGGTTAATCTTAAAGCCTACATCCTTGAGAATGCTCAAGATGAGGAAGGTGAAAGAAGAGTGCCTTTTCTAGAAGACGAATCACGAAGATGAGTCATCGTGTCTAGAACAACCTAGCTAATGTCATACTACTAGTCGGAGAGAATGGCATGAATGAATTGAGCAAATGACCGACATATTTGGGTTTGATGAGTAAACGAGTAAAAGAAGTAGGTAAGGAAAGTAGCAAACAACCAAGCTGGCTTGGAGAAGCTAGTAATAGGAATGTCAGATGGAAAGGGGTGGGGAGTGCCAAAAAGCAAAGTTGGAATGGTATCAAGTTCCTTTCTAGTGAGAGCTTGTACCTTTAGAGAATAAAGGAACGTGAGCCTCAAGTCGTGGCACGCCAAGGACCCCCCGGATGGAACGGGAAGAAACGAGGAAGGACTAATCGTACATAGTCACCTAAAATGTTATGCCCTAAAACCCACTCTAAGAGCATGATGGTTATTTCACACCTTAAGCCCAAAGACTTAACTAAATATTACCATTTACCAAATTCTTGTTTAGAGTAGTAAAATAAATGAACTTTAAAATCTCCAGATATCAACTTTAAAAACTAACACATCAATCAAAGTGTTATTGTCCAAATAACTCCAAATTCAAATAATTTAAACGAGAATTAAATTTTAATATTTAAACAATATCTAAAATAAAGTTTGAACCAAAATCCTAATAAAGAAAAATTCCCTAGCCTAGTTATCACTTCTCGCCCGAACTGAGAGTACCTGAAAAATTATCAATAAAGGGGAATGAGCTGAAAGCCCAATAAGGAACATCAATACAGTTTCATGGATCAAATAATTTCAATCATACTTGTAAGAAAGAGATATGAGGTACAATCATTTTCATAAAAATGTCTAAGTTCAAATATGCTAATACATTTTAAACTGTTCAACCGAATATTTTCATATCTATCAAAACCATTTCACGTCTAATCCAAATCAAATACATTTCAAATATTTTCACTTTGGTTATTGTATAACAAATGTTGCCCAGTTAAGTGAGACTTCACAAATGAGTAACTAGTTTCAAATTTGTTCTATTTAAGGTGAACAAAACCAAATGTCAACAATTATAACTTGTTGACTAATATCATAAAGTCAACTATTATAACCTATTGACTAGGGTCATAAAAATGTCAACAATTATAACTCGTTGACTAGGGCCATAGAAATTAGAGTCAAACACTTCATTTCATTAATTCAAACTTACAAAACAAAATATCATATCTCTATAATTTTCATTTTCCATAAACAAATAAAAATGCTCAAACGCATTTTCCATGCAAAACATATACTTGATCCATGCATAGAAATAAAAAATAATATTTTTATACATTTCAAAATACAATATAAAAAGAAAATTATTTTTTTCTTACAAAATTTGCATTAATTTCCCTTATCTCAAATAAGCACTAAAAAATTTGAAGTATTTAGCTTGAAGAATTTACTCCTCACCTAACATAATATCATATACAACTATTATTATTGATTATTATCTAAAGGTCTCAATTATTATTATTGATTATTATTTAAAGGTCTCAAATTGATAATCCTAAGAATATTTTATTTAGTAATAGGGATCCTAATTAATTTTCCATATTAAATTTCTTACCATCCAATATTATTTTCAACTTCCTAAACAATAACTATTTAAATTAGTGAGTTTTCAAATTTTTATAAAGCTCATATTCCTTCCAAATCTTATCCCAACCATTATTTCTTTTATATACTCAAATTAAATTAAGACTTTCACTAGAAATTATTATTATTATTGTTATATTATTATTATTTTCAATATCTTATTATTAATATTATTTGACAATTACCTCTCATCCTACTTTTACCTAACAATTATCCCATATTCTTTTGCAAAAACCCACCAACTCCATTATGCTTGTTAATTTCCCTCCACAATATATATATATATATATATATATATATATATATATATATATATTATTTTAACTTCCTTTGTAGAGTCAACTCTCCAACCTTCTTCATTTTTTTTCTTTGTTTTCTTTTGATAATAGGGCACGCCTTTCCAACCTTCTTCTCTTTCCTATTTGGTTTTTATTTTTATTTTCTTTTATTTTTTCTATTAATTCGAATATTCCAAACTTTCCAATCTTTATTAATAACTCTATTCTTATTAATAAATTTTTAATCTTTTTTATCTAAAAATTAATTTAACAAACTCTAATCTAGATTGAGATTTTCCAAAGAATATCTAAAGTGTTCAAAACTAATTAATGAATATAAAAATATTAATTTAAGGATTAAAATCTTACTTGAAAAATTGATCTTTAACCCTAAGTCTACAATTCTTCAGCCCTACACTCTCTGATATTTGTTTAAAAGAGTTTTTTGGAGTAAAGAAGATAAGAAAGATCAAATTTATACCTAAAGATTTTAAATATGAAAAGACCTTTTTACCCTTATTAATTTAATTTAATTAATTAGTTACTTTTTAAAATTATGATTTTACCCTTAAGGTTTGGGACATCACACGAAAGGTGAGTTTGGCCACAATCGAATGCATATACGCATAGAACATGCAAACAAGATGGGGATAATAAGTCTCTTGAAGAGAGAACAAAATCTTCCAACCTTGCTCTTTGATGATGGTAGGGAAAAAAGTGTCCTAGAAGGCTTAGAGGTCTATGACATGCTCAGCCTCTACGCGTCAATAATGGAAAAAGATGTAGTAATGATCTCGTGCCTCTTAACAGAGAAACACTCGATTGGAAGGGCTCCTAGGTCGAAAGAATCCTGGAGTGGAATGCCCTATATAGGCTCAGGTGATCTAGGAAGGCTCACCTCCTTTGACATCCACAACTAGCCATAAGTAAAAAAGAATATGAAAGGAAACTAAAAAGCAATAAAATAGATAAAAATTTGAAGGAAAACTAAACCGTTTGGAATACCATAAACGATACGTAGAACAATACTATGTGAATAAAAATGAGAAATATGAAACAAACTAACCTCAAAAGGCAAAGAAGAAGAAATTCAAAGTGCTCGAAAACAACTTAGAAAGAGTGAAATGAATAAATGGTGCGTTGTATGACTATAAATAGCTTATAGGAGTGCTTAGTGCAGATTAGCGCTTGAGTGTCGTGAACACTGGAAGCAACACTAAATATGATTTATAGCACTTAAGCGTTCTAACCACTCGAAGCGGCACTAGAAATAACTTATAATGCTTGAGTGTTAATAGCGTTGGATTGAGCGCTTGAGCGTTGGTAGCAGTGCTCGAGCATTTGAAGCTTTAAGGTAGTTCAAGAAGAGGACAAATTTCACAAAGGAAACTTAGGAAATTGAACTAGATTAACAAAGAAGAGATAATGAAACATAAAAGCAATCAACTTAGGCAAATCATCATGCTCAAGAACTCTTAAGATTAGTTTAATCAATAATAAATTAGGTGAGTTACTTTAGATATTACACATCAATCCATTAAGAATCTCAGTTTCAAGTTAATCATAATCTCAGTTTTGAAACCAAATGCATAACTATCAATGTATAAGAGGGTCAACATGGAAACATAAGTATTGATGTTCAAGGGAATACGACTTACTGTCTAGTTCCATATTTCAAAATTTGATCACTTAGAAGGGATCCATCACATATTTGGTCAAATTAAAGTACACATCTAGTCAATTTGATCTAAGAGCATTGAATTTTTGCTTAACATGGTCTCATTGATCTATATACAACACAACTTGACTCGCCCTTAATTTTATATCATTTTTTTCTTTTGAAAATGGAGGCATTGTACATCATGATCAATATTGATTTTTCATTTTGTTTTCATTCATGGTTGTCCTTGTATCCACTTTGGGGGTGTTTCCAAATATTGTAAGTGAACAACTTACTTTTGAGAGCATGAATCTTGGAAAATGTATGAGAGTTTTGCTTAACCTATGATTTAATAAATTTCATTGACTCACTTCGGGAAACAATTATAATGATCTTAGTCAAACAAGACATGTGGATAATAAGATTTGAGCATGAAAAAGGATCCCTTTAAAGTGAACAAAGTCTGCTTTAAGAGGTAAATTTGAGAAGTCTCCCTTTTGATCAAGCACAAGATGTAACTAAGGTTGAAATTCCACCATACAAAGATATTTAATTATCAGGAATCAAGTACATCAATAGTGATTAACAAATATTTATGAATCAATCCACATCAAGTCTTGTAGATCTAGTATATTTCTCTAGTTCACAAACTTAAAATATTACAAATTATGCTAATATATCAAGTAATTAAACAAAAATCATATGCCTAAACTAAATTAAAAGATAGCTAAGGGATATAAATAGAAAATCAACAATAAGCTCAAAACCTTTAAGGCTTATAACTCATGAAGATCATTCGATTGGGCATATGCACAAATATTTCCTAAGGAACTCAAACCTAAGAGAATCCAACAATTTGGTAAGAATATCTATCAATTGATGTTCAATGGGGACAAACTCTAGAGAGACGACCTTTTTTTCAACTAGATCCCTTATGAAATGATGATAGATTTCAATGTATTTAGTATGGGAATGAAAAACAGGACTCTTTGAGATATTTATAGCACTAGAGTTGTCATAGTGTATGTTCATGGTCCCTTACTCAATTCCATAGTCTTTTAGCATTTTCTTCCTCCACAAAAGTTACGTACAACAAATTCCAACAACAATATATTCAACTTCGGTAGTAGATAAAGATATAGAATTTTGTTTCTTACTAAGCCTAGCCATAAGAAAATCACTAATAAAAAAAAAAAAAAAAAACATCAGATGAGTTTTTTCTATCCTCGACATTTCCGACCCAATCAACATTGGAATAACTAGCAATCACAAGAAAAAAATCATAGGGATACCACAAACCATATTCAAGAGTCCCATTTATATAACGTATAATTCTTTTAATAGTAGTTAAAAGTATGACTCTTTAAGATTTGCTTGGTACCTAGCACAAGCTCCAACACTAAAAGATATGTCAGGACAACTTGTTATGAGGTATAGTAAGCATCCTATCATACTTCTATAAAACTTTTGCTTAGCATATTTTCCATATGCATCCTTACTAAGCTTAGTGGTAGTGCTCATAGGTGTCCTAGAGTATTTGGTGGATTCTAGACCAAATTTCTTAACTAACTCCCTAGCATACTTGGATTGAGAAAGAAAGATTCCATCTTTTAGTTACCTAATTTGTAATCCTAGGAAGAAGGTTAGTTCACCTACCATACTTACTTGGAATTCAATCTTCATTTCCTCAACAAAAATATGGGCAAGGTCACTAAAGATAGCTCCAAAAATTATATCATCTACATAAATCTGAGCCACTAATAACTCATCGATGGACCTATGTATAAATAAGATTTTGTCAACTCCCTTATCTCAAACTTTTTCTCTAAAAGATAAGTCGTAAGCCTCTCATACCAAGCTCTAGGAGCTTGCTTTACATGACCCCATTTTCATCTTGTTTGTTCTTGAAAATCCATTTTGTACCTATGGCATGCTTATCTTTAGCCCTAGGAACTAAATACCACACATTATTCCAAGTGAATTGATTTAACTTTTCTTAGAGTTCGATAGTCTAAGATTCATCACCTAAAGCTTCCTGTACATTTTTGGCTCTATTTGGGAGGTATAACATACAAGACCCATCTCATTTATTATTGATTGTCTCCTAGTAACCACATGTTCATTTACATTTCCTATAACATTTGAGATTGGGTGGTTCTTAGGTACCCTGGATCTATGCTTATTCCTTGTTTCTTTAGATGTGTCATCTAAAGGTGTGGTTTCATACTTATTGGGATCAATGTCTCTTTTAAGGATATCATTAGGGTTATCTTTTGTGATTTACACATTTTTAGAGTTATCCCTAATTGATTCTTAGGTTAAAATTTGATTCTCAATTATATCTTGATCATACCCATTATTATTTATAACAACATTAGAGGACTCTTGGATAATTTGTGAATTTTGATTATAAACCCTATGGGCTTCACCAGTAATAGAATAACCTAGGAAGAAACCTACATCAGATTTAACATCAAACATTCCAAGGTTCTCCCCATCCTTGAGTATATAACACTCACTACCAAAAGTCCTAAAGTACTTAAGATTAGGTTTTCTCATAGTCCATAATTCATAAGATGTTTTCGTTGTTCCAGGTCTAAGAAAAACTCTATTAGCAATATAACATGCAGTTTTTATAGCTTCAACCCAAAATTGCATAAAGGTATTATGCATATGAATCATTACCCTAGCCATTACTTGTAACACTATATTTTTTCTTTCAGCCACTTCATTGTGCTGAGGAGTTCTTAAGGCTAAAAATTCATGTTTAATTCCTTTAGACTCACAAAAGAGGTCAACATCCACTTTATCAAACTCTCTCCCCTTATCACCCTTAATATTTGCAATTCATTGGCTTATTTTCACTTGTATTCTAATAAATAAAGACTTCAAGGGTTCTATGGTCTCTGATTTCTTTCGAAGAAAACTCACAAATGAATATCTCAAAAAACCATCTACACCCAATAAGACATATCTCTTCTTTCCTCTACTCTCTATGAGCATAGGACCCATAAGATCCATATGAAGAAGGTCCAAAGGTCTAGTGGTACTAATGTCCTTAAACTTTTTATGTGTACTCTTAATTTGTTTACCTTTCATAGACTCACCACAAATTGGTTTAAGTTCACCCACTAAGCTTAAGGATTCCTTTAACTTTCTCATTGTTCACTAAGTGCACAAGGTACCTATAATTTATGTGACCTAGCCTTCTACGCTAGAATTCAATAGGATCTAGCTTTACCTTACTACGCATAAGAGGTGTTCTCGAGATATGATTTATAGCATAATAGTTGTCTACTTTTTCTTCTTTATTAACTACCTTACACAAGTCTTGACAAAAATTCACATAATAATAATAATAATAATAATGATGATGATGATGATGATGATGATGATGATGATGATAATAATGATGATAATAATGATGATAATAATAATAATAATAATAATAATAATAATAATAATAATAATAATAATAATAATAATAATAATAATAATAATAATAATAATAATCTAAATTGAGTGTTTCTTACCTTTGAGAAACATAGTTTCTCCATCAGAGGGAGTTTCATCTTTATTAATGTACCCCAAACCTCATTTATTACTATTGGTTTTGCATTTATCAAGTATTTCATTACGTACTTTAGTTTTAGGGTGAAAATTTTCGTTCACACACGAAGAAAACTTATTGCTCTTTATCTCTTGAATGAGAGCATTATTATTCTTAAAGAGAGAATGATGTTCAAACTTAAGAAATCTAAATCTTAAGTTAGTCTTTTTTTTCTTTTTACACATCATTCTTGGTTTTATGAACTTCAAGAATATCACGATCCCTTAGATAGTTCTTAATCAATTTTTCATGCTTAACAACAAGATTATTCTAGAATTTAGCCTTTTGATCATCATTGAACTCATTATCACTATCACTATCATGCACAAATTTCACAGATGTAATGAGAGCTAAAAAGTCATTGGAATTGTACCTTGCATCTTCAAAAGTTGTGAAATTACTATCTTCATAGTTTGTGTCTCTCCATGTAGCCTACATAGACTTTTTAATATCTTTGAGGCTAGGAAAATCTGTAACAAAGTGTCCTAGACCTCTTTAGTTAAAGCATTCAACTTTCTTACCTTTGCAAAAACCTTTGTCATATTTTTTGGATGTTTGTTCATTAGGTGTCTTTTCTTTTCCAGATTCTTGATTTTTGTAACACTTTTATTGAATTTCATGACCATTTTAATTCTTTTAGTCATATGAGTCAATTCATCCCTAGTTATGTTATATGAAATTTCAATATCTTTTTTCTCATTCTCAGAAGCCTTAAAAGTATAATATTTAGGCTTTTGAGAACTAGGTAAGGTAATCTCATATGTCTGTATAAAGCCAATAAGTTCATCAAATCTCATGGAATCAATGTCCTTGCTCTCCTCTATAGTAGTAACCATAGGTCTAAATTTCTTTGGTAGAGATCTCAATATTTTTCTTACTACCTTCGAATTCGAAATAAGTTCTCCTAGGTTGAAAGAAAAGTTAACAATGTCACTTAGTTTAGAATATAAAAAAAAAAAAAAAAGTTATGATTTTCAAGCATCCTAATATTCTCAAATTTAGTGGCAAGCATTTGCAATTTAAAGATCTTTATAGTAGACTTACCTTCATAAGTAACTTGGAGTATCACCCATGCTTCCTTTACACGTTTACAATTTGCTATTCTAGGAAACTCATTTGTACAAGCTCCATTAAAAATACTAAATAACGCCCTAGCATTAGCTTTACTACCTTCATTGTCAAATTTGTCCCATTCATGTTTAAGTTTCAATTCTCCTATTGATCTCCCTTGAGCATCAAGGGTCAATGAGGGTCCCCATCCATATTCTATAGAATTCCATACCCTTTTGCCTTGCATTTTAAGGAAAAACATCATTGAAGCTTTCTAATGGGAATAGTTACTCCCATCAAAGTAGGGTGGACTATTCAAAGGTGCTCCTGTTTGTGAACGTTCCATATTAGACTTATAGGATCATTAAAAATATGATTTTTATCCTATATGAATAATAAAAAAATTGATTTTTATCCAATAGGATTAAGAAAATTTTTATTTTTAATCATTAGGATAAGAAAAAATTGATTTTTATCCCACTTTGATACCAATTGAAAAAGCCTCTAAGTCCAAGGAGGTAACACCCAGAGGGGGTCGAGGGTGAATGGGTCAATTAAAAAATTTAAATAAATATTTATATGTTATACCCAATTTTTACCCTACGAGTAGTTAGGGTATATCAATTCTTTTTGTTGTCGGCAATCCAACTAAAATATCAAATAATAAGCAATGAGGCAGAAGGATTTTTACGTGGGAAACCTCCACACTAACTATGGAGATGAAAAACCATGAGGTATAAGACTGCTAATCTAAATCCACTATATGAAATCAAGTTACATAGATTTACTTGACCGTTTTACCCTAAAGACTTCTCTCCAATACGTACAACATGATCACATTCATGACGCAACAATCTCCAATTACTCTAGTGAATACAATTCAACCTTGTCGAAGGGATGAAGGTCTTCAAACCAAGATTCAAATATCAAATCCTTAAATGAAAGATCAGAAATGGTGTGGCACTTTAAGCTTTCTCCTCAATGAAACCCATTCAAATAATGTGAGATTTCTTAATGATCTTAATGCAATCTCTAACCCTTAAGGAGTTAATAGAGAGGTATTTATAGGTAAGAGCTCGAAGAGTTTTAGTTTTGTAAGAGTTTTAAATTAAATTTGGATGAAAAATCTCAACAAAATCAACATGACCACTCGAGCCAACTCACCCACCACTTAAGGGTCTTAGACGCTTGAGCGGTAAGGTGCACTTGAGCGGTAAGGTGCGCTTGAGCGCTCTAAGTCATTTGAGAAGTTTTGTTACTTTCAAATGTTAATTTTAAATCATTTTAAGTTCAAAACAAAACCAATACTCTTTATACCTTAAAGGAGCCTAAATTGCCATAAGCCAAACCTTTTTAGATGTATCTGTGACTTCCCAGTTGGACGAACAACAACTCTTGATTTTCAATAGAGCAAGTCACTATCTAAAAGACTTCTATGATCAAACATTAAAAGGAACAAAATTTTCAAGAATTAAACAAGACTCTAAGTCTTAACAAGTATTTATTAATACAAATTAAAATGGTGATGCACTAATTATTAATTGAAAATTGTATTATTAATTTTTTATTGTAATTTCAATTTATTAGTGGAAAAGATTAAATGAAATATTATAAGTAGGAAAAACAATATAATTGGTATTCAAAGTGCAAAAAGAAATTGCATTATTTCCATCCATTCTAAGTGCACTTAGTGGTTTTAAACAATATCATAACTATTTGAAGTAGAAAAAAATTCTTAAAAATCAAAGAAGTTAAAATCTTGGAGGGTATGAAGAATGTAAGGAATCCTTATATTCTTCGTAAGCTTCCTAAATTTTTAGTATTTTAATTTTTGTGCAAAAACTTCATCAACTCCAACTAGTCTTTGTAAACAATACAATAGCTATTTGAAGTGGAAAAAATTCTTAAAAATAAAAGAAGTGGAAATTTTAGAGAGTACGTAAAATGCGAGGAATCCTCTTATTCTTCATAACCACTTTAATTCTTTTTAGCATTTTAAGCCTTAATTTTTTTTTTGTGCATAAATTCCATGAACTCTAAGTTAATTAGTTTTTGTAAACAATATCATGACTATATGAAGTGGAATTTAAAAAAAAAAATTCAAAGAAGTGAAATACAAAAAATGTGAGAAATCCTCGCATTCTTCATCATCTTCCTATTTGTTTAGTATTTTAAGTTCTCAATTTTTTTTGTACATAAATTCTATCAACTCTAAGTATAATTAGTCTTTGTAAACAATATCATAGCTATTTGAAGTGGAATTTTTAAAAAAAAATTCAAAGAAGTGGAAATTTTGGAGGGTATGAAGAATGTGAGGATGTGAGGATCCTCACATTCTTCGTACCCTTCCTAATTTTTTACTATTGTAGGTTGTCAATTTTTTTGTGCATAAATTCTATCAAATATTATTGTAAAATGATTTTATTTGTAGCATTTTGTTAATAGTGATTTCATTAGAAACACTAAAAAAATTAGCTAATGGGTTGAAATAAATGGGAAAAAAAAAGTGTTTTGTTAATCTTTGGTAATATATTATATAATAAAAAGTGTTTTTTAGAAAATTAACTTATCAAGTAATTGTCTAAAAGGAATGTAGCTATCAAGTTGTAGAGGAGAGCAATTATCAAGTATGAAGAGTTTAGTATGCAAAGATGAGCTTCTTTAACAAGTTGTATCATAATCAACTTTGGAAGATGGCTATGAATTTCACTAATTTAAACTTGGGAATGTAGCCATCAGGGATATAGAGGAGACCAAAACCTATTGTGGATATGGTCATGTTTTTGTATTTAAAAATATCTATGTGTATCATTAATTTTTATGAACACTAGTTGAATTACATACTTTACACCAACCTATTTGTTGGGAGAAAGTTCAACACAATATCACAACAATATTTATCAAAAAAAATCAACCACGCATGCACCATAATTTTTTAAACATGCAAAACCTCCTCAATGTGAGGAGTAAAAACCACAAGACTGAAGTCTACTAAAAAAAGGCTTCACTATAAACCAAAGTGAGAGTACACAATTTGTCTTAGCATTAATTAGGGACCATCAATAGCAACAATCTTTAAGAAAAAAATTTCTTGGCTTCACAAACATAAACATCAAATAATAAAAAGAGTAAAAGAAAGATATCAGAAATTCGATGTTCTGTTCGGGTATAGTAATCTGTCTAGAAAACTCCAATCGACAATCCAACTATTCATATTGAATAACCACGAGTACAAAACCTCCTGTTAAAATTTCACCTTAATCAAATTAGGGATCAAAGAGATATCACTTTTTGATGAAAATTGCATAGAATTGAGATGCTCTGTTATCCTTTTCCATCCTACTCGTTTCGAATGATTATAACTTATAGTTGACCACACCAATCAATGATCCAACCAATTAGAATCAATAGACATAAGAAAAAAAAGATACTATCCAAATTTCAGCACGATCCAATGGTGAAAAATGGAGATAAAAAAGATTGATCAAAACTGGTTCGAAGCAATTCTATTTTCGGCTAATTCTATTTAGGCAGCTATAGGACGAAATAGACAATATCGACAATCATACCTTCAAGAATGAAGAGCTACAATAGATGAACCAATTGACCAAGTTTCGGCTTAAACAGACCATATCATGAATATCTATTTCTTGGATGAAAATAAATTCTTCACACTCTTCAATTTCTTTTACTTTCTCTCTTACTCCTCTTTTTTTCTCTCAAAATCATCAATTGCACTTTGCTCACTTTGTATTCCAAGAAGTGAATCCTTTTTAAGGTTCTCAAAAAACCCTACACCAAAAGACAAAAATGCCCATATCATATGGACTTTGTTAGGTTTGACATATATGGGCCATCCTCCACATGAGAGGCACACCTAACCCAACAAAATTTCCCATTCTTGATCATATGGAACCAACCCAACGATCAAGCGACAAGCTTCAATTTTCTCCCTTGGCAATGACTTTGTCAACATATCAAATCCATTATCATCTGTGTGAACTTTTTCAAGTTCTAACTACTTGTGATTCAAAACATTTCTAATCCATGACATCGATATGCTTTGATTGTGCATGAAATGTAGAATTCTTACCAAGATGTATAACGCCTTGACTATCACAAAACTTCACATAATTATCTTGTAAAAAACCAAGCTCTTAGATAAATTTCTTCATCCACAACAACTCCTTGCAAGCTTTTGTAGTTGTAAGAAATCCTGCTTCAGTAGTTGAAAGTGTCACACACTTTTGCAACCTTGACTGCCAAGCCACAACTCCCCCTGCAAAGATAATCAAATAACTTGAAGTTGATATGTGAGAATCAATATCTCTAGCCATGTTAACATCTGTACAACCAATCAATTTAGGTTTCTCACAGCCAAAGCAAAGACTCATGTTAGAAGTACCCTGAAGATATCTCATTATCCACTTTGCTGCATTCCAATGCTCATTTCCTAGATTTGAAAAAAAACGGCTTATTGTACCAACTACATAAGTTATGTCTAGATGTGTACATACCATGGAATACATTAAGCTTCCAACTGCAAAGGCATATGGAACTCTTTCCATTTATTCCTTCTCTTCATCGGTAGAAGGACTTTTGTTGGTAATTAATCTAAAGTGAGTAGCAAAAGGAGAGCTAACCAATTTAGCCTTATCCATGTTGAACCTCTAAAGTACTTTTTCAATGTACTTTTCTTGGGATAAAAACAACTTCCTAACATGTTTATGTCAAGTAATTTTCATAATAAGAATCTGCTTTGTTGGCCCTAAGTCCTTCATATAGAAAAACTCACTCAACTACTTCTTCAACCCATCAATTCTAGAAGCATTCTTGCCAAAAATTAGCATATCATCAACATAGAGTAGTAAAATTATAAAGTCACTCTAAAGAATCTTTGCACAACTACATAATGATCAGAAGTTGTCTTGTTGTAGCCTTGTTTCTCCATAATTGACTCAAACTTCTTATACCATTGCCTAGATGTCTGTTCAAGCCATAAAGTCTTTTCTTCAATCTGCAAAAATAATCTTCTTTTCTATTTTACTTTGAATCCCTCTGGCTGCTCCATGTATATCTTTTCCTCTAAGTTACCATGGAGAAAAGCAGTTTTCACATCCATCTATTAAATCTCTGAGTCAAAACTAGCTGCAAAACCAAGTACTACATGAATGGATGACATTTTCACAACTAGAGCGAAGATATCTTCAAAGTCAATGCCTTTCTTCTAGCAAAATCCCTTGATAGCTAGTCTAGCCTTGTATCTTGGGCATGAAGTGTGTTCTTCTTGCTTCACTTTGTACTCCCATTTGTTTTTCAAGGCTCTTTTTCCTTTGGACAGCTTCATTAACTCAAAAGTGTGATTATCATGTAAGGACTTCATCTCATCTTGAAAAGCCTCAATCCACTCTCTCTTCTGCTCACTTTCTATAGCTTCTTCGAAGCTCTCAGGTTCTTCCCCATCAGTGAACATCACATACTATTCTAGAGAGTATCTTGTGGAAGACTGACGATTCCTGGTAGACCATTTATAAGGGACTATAAGAGTAGCTTATGGTACTTGTGGTTGGTCAATAATATAACAATTTCTAACCTCTATAGGTTCTGGATCATCACTTGCACCATGTTGATCATTTTGTGTTTCAACATCAAGTTGATCTTCCATTGATGTTGGAGGAATTATTTCCAAGTCAATTAACTTATCACTACTATCAGATTTTGCTTTCTCCACCTCATTAAGGTCTGTTGTTGTCTTATCTTCCATAAATACAATGTCTCAACTTCTAATCAACTTCTTTTCAATTGGATTATACAATCTATACCCAAATTCATTTTGGTCATATCTCATAAATACACACTGACATGTCTTCACATCAAACTTAGACCTTTCATCTTCAGGAATGTGCACAAAGGCCTTGCGTCCAAAGACTCTCAAATGATCATAGGAAAATCTTTGTTTGTCTAAACTTTATCTGGCACATCAAACTGCAAAGGAACAAAAGGTGAGAGATTCAATACATGAACTATAGTATTCAAAGCCTCACCCCAAAAAGATCTAGGCAACCTTGCTTGTGAATGCAAAAATCTCACTCTCTCAACCAATGTCATGTTCATCATTTCAATCAAACCATTCAATAGTGGTATCTTTAGAGGAGTTTTTTTTGGTGCTGAATACCCTATTGCTTGCAGTACTCATCAAATGACCCTGTATATTCTCATCCATTATTAGTTCAGATACATTTCAATTTTCTTATAGTTTTTATCTCAACTGAAGCTTGAAATTTCTTGGACACATCTAATACTTGATCTTTATACCTCAATGTATATGCCCAAATCTTCCTTGAATGATCATCAATACAAGTTACGAAGTATAGTAAACCGCCAAGGGTTTTTATTTTCATTGGACCACATAAATCATAATGGACCATGTTAAGCAAATTCTCATTTCTTAAAGAAGAAGGGTTTGTCTTGAAAGCAACTCTATTTTGCTTCCCTACCAAACAATAAGCACACTTTTGTAAGCGTGTGCTTGTCATTCTAAACAAGTGATTCTTTTGGAACAACACCATTATTCCTTTATCACTCATGTGACCGAGTCTCTTGTGCCACAACTCAATTGTATCCACATTTTCAATAACATGAATTACATCCTTAGAAAGTCTCACTTACATCATGTATAAATTAAGATCCATTTTACATCTTGCTATGACCATAGAGCCCTTAGTAAGCTTCCTTTTACCATTACCAAAACCACTATAGTAGCCATCATCGTCAAGCTTGTTAGTAGAGATAAGGTTCAATCAAATGTCTGAAACATGCTTTACATATTTGAGAAGCAATTTCATACCATTATGGGTTTCCAAGCAAACATTACCTATGCCAACAACATTAGCCACATTATTGTTGCCCATCTTTACAACTCCAAAGTCACCGGGTGTGTAAGATGTGTAGAAATCCCTACAAAATGTAGCATGAGTAGTAGCACCACTATCAATTACCCAACTAGTCTCATCAAATGTTGAATTGATCATATCATCATCATACATTAGTAGAAAGTCTTCTATAGTGGTGGCAGCTCGATCTTCATTACTACTCTCATTCATTTTTTCCTTTTCTTTGCTCTTCTTATTTTCTTTCTTCAACTTTCTACAATGTTTCTTGATATGCACCTTCTTGCCACAATGGTAACACTCAACATTAGCAAATCTACCCTTAGACTTACTTCTACTACTTTCCTTGTTCTTTACACCTCTGCTCTTGTTTCTCCTCTATGCCTTA
This sequence comes from Vitis vinifera, assembly GCF_030704535.1. Lineage (NCBI taxonomy): Eukaryota > Viridiplantae > Streptophyta > Magnoliopsida > Vitales > Vitaceae > Vitis > Vitis vinifera. Next base: position 22,054,973 of record NC_081822.1, on the reverse strand, counting down.
ATAACTAGCACATTTGGTTGTGAGGAGGAACGTTGTGACTTTCTTCTCATGTCTTCATTTAGAACATTGCTCTTAGCAATTTCTATTTTCATTTCACTATCAAACATTGAATTAGACAATGACATTCTAAATGTCTCCTAAGAATCTGACAAAGTACCCAAAAACCATAAACCCTGTACCTCTTCATCAAATTTTATCCTTATTACAGCTAACTAATTTATCAAACCTTGGAATGTATTTAGGTGATTGGTCATAGGTATATCCTCATGATATCGCAAAAGAATCAACTCTTTCATCAAATACATTTTGTTGTTTCCGGTCTTCCGAATATACAACTTTTCAAGTTTGATGCACAATGTACATGCATTCTTCTCACCACTAACATGGTTTAATACAGTGTCATCTACCAACTATCAAATATACCCACACACCTGCCTATAAAGCAATGTCCATTCCTCATCAGTTTGGTCAACAAGTTTTCTTTGACAAACATAAGGTGATGGTAATCCTTCACATATAATAAATTCTTTATTTTGTCCTTCCACAAAGCATAATTTGAGCCATTTAAGCTTACCATTCTATTTGCACTAACATCCATTCTTCAACACAACACAAGCAACCAAAGCTCTGATACCACTTTGTTTGGAGAAAGTTCAACACAATATCACAACAATATTTATCAACTAAAATCAACCACGCATGCACCAAAAATTTTTAACATGGAAAACCTCCTCAATGTGAGGAGTAAAAACCACGAGATCGAAGTCCACTAAAAAAAGGCTTCATTATCAACCAAAGTGAGAGTACACAATCTGTCCCAACACTATTTACTCCATTGATGCAAATTTAAGTTTCCTTAAAATTTCCTAACCAAGTCTTACATTTAAATAAGATAAAATTCTTTGAGAAACAACTATTAAATTCAAAAATAGATAAAAAGTTGTGATTAGTTTCACCGGGTAATGAGAACATACATCTTCCAAGTAGCATGGTGGAATTAAGATGTTTTACAAGGGAACTCTACAAAAATTGTAGCCTATAGAAGCAAGATCTTCTAGGTTCTCATTGGATAAGAGTTCAAACAGTTGTACAGTAAAAATTTAATTTGGTATTGGAAAAGATTACCTTCAAATTTCTAAGTTAGATGTAATGTCGTTGCTACATAAGTTGGTATTCATGATTCAAGATCTTATCCAATGCAATTTCAACTTAGACAATTTAAAATAAGAAAAAACTAAAAGGGAAATTGAGGTTAGATGCAAAGGCTAGATTATACAAGATATATTGACAAATCATCATCACCATATATTATCACACTGTCAAATCTTATGGATTCTCCATTAAATTTAAAGTTTTGATTTGATTATAAAATGTCTTCATTAAAAAATTAAATCAAGACTATAGTGACTGGGTCCAAAAGCCACTTTAGTAATAAGTTGAATCCATGTTCTTGGTTATAAAAAAAAGCAATATGTAAAATAAATATTTGTATCAGACACTGAATAACAATCATTAGGGATATATACACATATTAGAGGTTTGTGGAATCCTCAATACATTTGGCAAGTTTCTAGGAATATGAGAAAATGTTTACTTTTGTACTCAATTTTATTCATGAATCACAATCTATCTTTCTTCATATTCTTCTCCCTAAGTTTTATGAGTTGGAAAAACTACAAAACATGAAGGGTAGATATGAGATATGTTTTAATATGGTTTTGTTATTCCCTAGTAGATATTCAAAATTTGAAAGTGAATCACAAACTCAAATATAAAAAAAGAAAAAGAAAAAAAAAGGAAACTATGACAATTTTTAGCAATCATGTGAAATCATGTTTTAGAAACTTTCCAGACTAGCTAGAAATGAATTCCAACTCAAATATATAAGCAACAAAGTTATTGAGCTAAAGCCTATCTTTTATATATTTATGTTTTTTCTTCACTTTGCCCCACATTTTCCAAGAATGGAGCATTAGTCATTTTTGTGAATTCCTAAAGAAATTGAGGCAAAACATTGGAAATATAGATTGGAGAAGCTAACACAAGTTCACTTTAGATACACATTCAAATGTTTGAACAAATCAAGAATGGAATTCCAACAAAAGAAAAACAAAACACCCATAGGCAACTATGAAACTATAGACTCACCAAATATATATTTGAGAGATCGTGTCTCAGCATCTACCACTTCTTTCAAGACCTTCCATTACAACTCAAAGTCTCTGCAATCAATCAAAAAGCAACAAATTTTCAGCACCAAGATAATTGGCTCTTAATAGATCTCATTGTGTTGAAATTTAAAAACAACTCTAATACATGATGGCAAAGCCTAGTTATTAATCAACCATTAAACTCAAATGGAGCTGGCATCTTTAATCTGAAAAAAAATTAAAGTTTAACAAGCTTGTATTAGAAACACGAGATAAGTTTTTCTTCTTCTTTTTTTCACATGAATATTTATAGATCAAATTTAGAAATACCTATATGAGAAGTGAATTCAAGTTGGTTATATATTTGTCATGGATAATTCTATAAAATTAGTTACAACAAATCTTGACAATGATTTCAATTGCTACTAGCCAAGTTGTTGTAAAGAAGGGGAAATGGTAAAAATAATCTATAGTCAACCAATGTGGCTACTTTAGACAAAATACCAAGAACTTTCATATATACTTAGTCAAATTTCTCTAAAACATTTCAAAATTCAAGATACTAATTTATTTATTTATATATTTGCATCACACATGCTACTGTGTGAATCAAATAGAAGTCATTATACCCTTTAATCTTCTTATTTTCTTAGTTCAATGAGGTGTTTTGTATGTTACATCCTTTTCCTGGTATACAACTATCAATTTCTTTAAAAAAGGAATCATACACTTGTCTATGGCCCATCTCTTTCTTAACATGTGTAATTTCAGCCTTAACTAACTAGTGTTGCTTTTTGGTTCCATCCAAAGTAGTGTTGATATCCTACAGCAAGAGAAAGTCAATGCACATACCTTAATAGCATTTCAAAATAATTAACATGTTATAGAAAAATCAGGTAATATTCATAAAGGAAAACCATATTTCTACAAAATTAGTAATATATAGGTTTAAAAAACCCATACTAGGAACTAAATATTTGGGGACTATAGATCTTACATTGATCTTGTTTTGTATAGCTTCTTTGGAACCCAAAGAATCTTAAATCTTTCCTTCAAGTTAGTGGTTGAGATCATGTTGTCTTTTTCCACCTCAAGCTCTTTGATCTCTCTAAAGAGTTTTTTTTCTCAGTTGAACTTCTTTTTTCCCATACTATCTTGGAGTACAATCTCATGATTTGTTGTAAACTCCCAAATAATTTTAATTTTTTTTAAAAAAAGTATAGCCCCTAAAGCATAAGTCCTCTCATCATTCTTATCTTTTTCTACTTTCTGTGTCTACTTTCTATGTGCTTAAAAATACAAATCAATTGCTCTACTGCTAGGAGGAGAGTTTCGCAGATCCCACTGACATTTCTAGAAAGGAGTAGTGGATATCGGTTTGGTTGGAGTAAGGGCTGAATGGAATTGTTGGTGCCCTACTGGTTTCATGAACTTCAAATCGATTATTGTTATCTTCATAGTAGTTGATGCACTACATCTTCCTCCGCTACACCTCATCCTTAACTCTTTGGAAGAAAATGTGGGTGTTAGGACATTGAGTCTTATTTAATTGTTGACAATTTTGTTCCTTTTAATGTTTGACCATAGAAGTCTTTTTAGATAGTGTCCTGCTCTCCATTAAATATCAAGGGTTGTTTGTCAAACCAGGAAATTATAGGTACGTCTACAAAAGTTTGGCTTGTGGTAATTTAAGCTTCATTGGGGTATAAAGAGGATTGGTAATTGTTTTGAACTTAAAATTAAATTTTATAAAGTTTTTAAAAAACAAAATACGCTAAAGCGAGGAGAAGTGCTCAAGCGCCTGAAGTGCTCAAGCCACCAAAGTGGGCTCGAGAAGTCATGAATTTCTAGGCGAAATTCTTTCACACAAATCTGATTTGGAAGTCTTCTAAAATCAAATCTCTTCGGGATTTACTCCTATAAATACCTCATTATAACCCCTTGAGGGTTAGAGATTCTGGAGATTAGAAAGAGATCTCAAACTTATTGAGAAGTTCTTATTGAAGAGAAAGCCTAAAGTGTCACATCATTCTTGATTTCTCATTTAATTTGATCTTTGAATCTTGAGTTGAATAACTTCATCCCTTTAGTGAGACTGAAGTGATCCACTGTAGTAATTGAAGGTTGCTATATAGAAGACGTGAGTCAAGTTGTAGGTATTAGAGAGTAAGTCTTTAGGGTAAAGCGATAAAGTAAATCTATATAACTTGATTTCGTATAGTGGATTTAGATTAGTAGGTCTTAGACTTCATGATTTTTTATCACCATAGTTAATATGAGGGTTTTACATATCAAAATCTAGTGTCCATTGCATATCTATTAATTTCATTACTATATCCTTGATTGGTTGTTTATCATTGTTATCCCTAACATCTTGTAGGTTATCCCTAAAAAATAAAAATTATATTTTTATATTTAAATATTTCAAGTATAGCCCATTTGGTTATACAAGATATGCCTAGGATCTCTCAAGTTAAATATTGAGGATAATACATATCAATCTTTTGCTTAAATTTTAAAAATCACCCATTCACCCCTCCTCTGGGTGTTCCTATTGGACTTTCGGTTTTTCAGTAGGTATGAGTCATGACAATGGCTAATTCGAAAATTGGAATGAGACCAAATTAGAGCAGATTAAATATGAGAATGGCAATGGCTATTTGCTCAGTGCGTTTGCTTCATAACCCCTATAAATTAATGTTTCAAACCAATCCTTCATATAGTTCTGGGCACTGAAACAATCAAACAAATCCAAAATGGATGAAAGACAAACACAAAAGGTATAACACACTGGGGTGCTATCTCAAGTTAGAGTCTAGAAAACAGAACCTATAGAAACTGAGTAGCCACATACTGCATTTTAATTGAAGGGCCACAAAAAGCCAAGGCCATTCAATTTTGTTGGCATATCTGTTGAACAGACCGATTTTTTTTTTTGTCTTTCGACAACCAACATAGCTGAGGTTGCATTGAAGATATCAATCCACACTACACAAATTGCTTGCTTATTCAAAATTCAGACAACTTTGGTCATTCAACTAATACCGATAGCTAGCTTTGATGTGAGAAACAACCAGGGAAGCAAAGAAACATTATGAAACTCCACAATTATGGATTTTTCGACTATCAACCAGAGACTTGAGAATAAAAAATAAATAAAGGTTAGAGCAAAGAGAAAACCATACTACGAATCAAACTCGACAAATACAAACAGAGAGATCATTCAAAAATCGGTGTTATAAAAATTAGTTTAAATCATCTTATTGACTGAGTACTTGGATTTTTCCAAGAAAAAACTAGAGAGAGAAAGCGGAGGGTAAAAGAGCTGGTGTCTGAGAAGTGAGAATGGGGTGGCGATTTTATTAAATAGACAAGTCATTTCCCAGGTATACCCTTAGGATTTGTCTAAAAGACAAGACGAGGAGCTTTTAGGGCGTCAGAAGGTTACATCTAGCCTGAGGGTTAGGGGATAAGGTTGTAAAATTGGTTTCTAGAGAGAGAGAGTTGGTCTTTGAGTTAGATTTCCAAGACTACCCCTTGTGTGGTGGTTAATTTATTTTTCTTTACCTTTTTAAGTTTTCTAAGTTATATTCAAACTTATAATCTTATAAAAAATTATTTACCATAAATATATATGATAGCAAAATGTGAAATTTGTTGTAGTGAAGTATATAAATAATATAAGTAAAATGATCTAATATGTTTTAAACTTATATAAATATATATGCAAAATTACATAATATAATTTTTCTTCCATTTTCAATATGTATATTTTCATATTTAAATATTATACATATTTTATTTGATAAAATTTAAAATATTAATATATTTATTAAAAATAAAAAATTATATATATATATATGAAAAAAATATATATATGCAAAATTACAAAATACAATTTTTCTTCCATTTTCAATATATATATTTTCATATTTAAATATTATACATATTTTGTTTGATAAAATTTAAAATATTAATATATTTATAAGAGATGAAAAAAATAAATATTATTGATTTATATATATATTAATTTTTAAAAATTATTTTAATTTTAATGAAATATAAATTATATATTTATAATATCATTGATTTGATTGTGTAGTTCGATCAATGAATTATAAATTTATAACTTTTTTTGTTAAATGACTAATCTATTTTTTAAGACATTACTTATATCTTTAAAAATTATTTTTAAAAAATTTTTAAATTTGAAATAATAAAAAAAAAATTTGATTCATCAATTTTAAAAAAACAGATTTTAAAATTATTATTATTATTTTTTATAATACGAATCTTTCATAATTTTTACATATTGTATAAATGTTACAATTTTAAATGGAAAAATAAAGAGTGTATCCAAATTTTAAATTCCTCCCTTTTTCTTAGGTTTTTTTTTCCCTCCCTTTTCAATCACTCTATTCCCTTCACTAACCACTTTCCACCTATCTTTTCTCGTATATTTGTTTCTTTCTTCGTGAAACCCTAACCCATTTTCCTTCCATTTTTCAGTCTCTCATTTCCTTCTTTGTGAAGCACTAACCTTACCACACGTATTCAACTCAAATCATCTTTACTTTTTTCTCAATCCCTTATCATTTCTCTCAACATATCCACTGCCAAAATCATAATTATCCATGCAATAAACAATTAAAGCCTTTCTTCTCAAGTATTACTTGTTGTGTTGGGGTTAATTTCTTTATTCTTTTTCCAATAAACAATAAACAAAAGGTATTGCATCAATATCTTTTTCCAACTTCTTTGTTAGATACAAGCATTTGAAAATTGAGAAATGTTAGTATATATATTTATAAATAATGATAACGTAACTTAGAGTTTTAAGTAGTAAAGAAAGTTAGAGACGGATGAGTTTCAATAATATAGGAAATGAAAAATAATTTAAAATTTTCTGTTGTTAGTTGTTTGGTTCTTAGCGCCCCCCACCCCCCAAAAAACAAAAATATTTTATTTATTGTGGTAGGCACATTTACAATTAAATTGCTTATTGACCTCTTGGAGATATTTTGAATTTTTATGTGAATATTATAAACTTTTTCTAGAATATATATATATATGTGCAAACCAAATATTTGAAATATATTGATGTCTTCGTGATTGCTTTCTCTGCAATATGAAGATACCATAATTTTTTTTCCTTATTTTATCCTTTATATGCTAACAATAATTTAATTATCATTGGTAATAATTTAAAGTTGATTACAAAATTCGAAGAAATGATGATTAATCGATTTGAAATGACATATATGGGATTAATGTCTTATTTTCTTAGGATTGAAATTCAAGTACATAAAGGTATTTTTATTTTTCAGAAGATATATGCAAGTGATATTATTAAAAAAAATCAAAATGGAAAAATTAATGCAATCTTATTCTAACTTCGATTAAAGAAAAACCCAAATGAGGAGAAGATAACTTAGGTAAGTTGATTGATCATACAAATTTTAGAGGAATGATTAGAAAGCTACGATATTTGACTCCTACAAGACCAAATATTGTATTTGAAATTAGACTTGTAAGTAGATTTATGAAGTCTTCACACGAGTCTCACTTTCAAGCAACAAAGTGTATCCTACGGAATATTAAAGGTATGCAAAATGACGATATTTTTTATGGATTTGGTAACAAGATTGAGCTTATTAGACACATAGATGGTGATGGAAAAGTGATGTAGAAAAGAAAAAAAAGTACTTTTGGTTATGCATTAAATCTAGGTTCATGGGTTTTTTTTCTTGGTCACTAAAGAAACAAAGAAATTATCATTGGTAGTAATTTAATAATAATAATAATTTGAAGATGATTAAAAAATTCAAAGAAATGATGATTAGTCAATTTGGGATCACAGATATGGAATTGATAGTAGATAAAGGTATCTTTATTTTTCAAAAGACATATGCAAGTGATATTATAAAAATAAATCAAAATGGAATAATGCAATCCTATTCTAACTGCGGTTAAAAAAAAAGATTGAAATTAGGAGAAGATAACTCAAGTGAGTTAGTTGATCCTACAAATTTTAGAGAAATGATTGGGAGGTTATAGTATTTGACTTGTATAAGACCAAATATTGTATTTGATCTTAAACTTGTAAGCAAATTCAAGAAGTCTTCGTACCAATCTCCCTTCCAAGCAACAAAGTGTATTCTATGATACATTAAAGGTATGCACAATGATGGTATTTTTTATACATATGGTAACAAGATTGAGCTTATTGGATACATAGATAAGGATTGGGCAAGTGGTGCAGAAAAGTAAAAAATACTTTGGGTTATGCATTTAATCTAGGTTCATGAGTTTTTTCTTGGTCATCAAAGAAACAAAGAAATTACCATTGGTAATAATTTAATATTATTCATAATAATGTGAAGATGATTACAAAATTCAAAGAAATAATATTAATCAGTTTGAGATGACATATATGGGATTTATGTCCTATTTTCTTAGGATTGAAATTTAAGTAGATAAAGGTATCTTTATTTTTTAGAAGACTTATGCAAGTGATATTATTAAAAAAATTCAAAATGGAATTATGTAATCCGATTCTAATTCCAGTCAAAGAAAGACTAAAATTGAGAGAAGATAACTTAGGTGAGTTGGTTGATCCTACAAATTTTAGAGGAATGATTGGGAGATGTAGACCCCTCATGCTGCACCGGGATGGATGACAGCTTCTTGTAGAGGAGGAGAGGGGGACCGACTTCTTCAAGCAAGCTGTTGGAGACACGTAGCGGAGCAGGTGACTAGAGCCAGGGTGGTGGTTGGAGCTCCTGACCTGCTGAGGTGGTGAATAGAGGAACGGGTGCGGATTTTTCGGGTGAGAGAGCTTGTGGAAAAGCGAGTCAGGGAGAAGTGCGAGCTAGAAAAAGAAGGGCGGGGAGACTCACGGGCTTTTGGGGGGATCGCATTTCTATTAGAGAGAGGGAGGTTCATCTTTCTGGGAGGGGTGTTGCTGAAGGAGGGATAGCATAGGTATGGTTTTATGTTAAATGGATTTCTTTGCTTTCATCTAGTTTCAGTTATGATTTATGGGATCACTAGTTTTTTTTTATATATATATATTTATTCTGATGTCTGCATGTGAGCCTTGTGGATTTTATCATGTTCTTATGGGATTTGAGCTCATTTGCTTTCACGTTATGCTTGGTTTTTAGCTTGGTCTTCAATCCATTTTCAGACTTCTATTTTGGTATTCATGTCTTGTTTCTTCTTTGAAGATTTGATTGAGATCCATTTTCAATATATCCCTCCACCTAAGCATATTGGTTCCAGATTTAACATGTATGGATTTCGTTTCCACTCCAGCACTTCGTGCTCTGTTTTCTCCATCTTCCCCTGTTCCCATACCTGCTCCTGGGGCGCATTATTTTATTTAATTTTTTCTTCATCTCTGCCTATGGGAACAAAGGGTTATCAAAGGCATATCCTCGGTAGGTGAGTGTTTGGAGGTTATCCAAGCGTACAGGTGACCTATCCGCCATGGAATGAGGGTTCTGAGTCTGATTATTGAGTTGGTGCTCTGTTTGGGACTGTTGCCATGAAATACAAGAAAAGTCTCCTTCCTCAGAATCTCACTCCCCACGGTAGCTAAAGACACTGCAGTTGTTAGTGATGCAAACGAGAATAATCAACTCCAAAAACTAGATGAGATTGAAAAGCTAGCAGACATTTTTGAAGATTTCAAAATAGTCTTGGTTGTGAGGAATGACTTAAAGACGGGGTAAAGGAAATGCGGGCAGGTTAAGGTGGTTTTTGAAGACTGAAAGTGAGGAGGATGTGCTAGTTTTACAAGGTGGGGATCCATGGCGAGTCTTCAAATTTTACAGTTGCATCAACGGAATGAGATACTCTTTAAAGATGAAAGGTGTAAATGCAAAACTTGTGGAAACATTCAACATCAGCCCACAGTCATATCTCCATCCATCCTCACTGATGTTTTCTCATTTCCACACCCGCTTGGCTCGCATGGTCCCTCTCCCTTTCTCTCTTTATATCCATGTCTCATACCCCCATGCCCACACCCATTTTTCATCCCTCACATTTCCTCTCACTACACCACGCACACACCCAAGACCACTTGGACTGATCACCATTTATGCCCACATCTCTATCCAGCTTCCTCGTTGTTCACCTATCCTTTGAACCCATCACTTACCACTTTTGCATGGCCATGCGTGGCCATGCATGGCTGCATCTTGCTCATTCCATGCTCATGCCCATTTCGTGCCGGTTTCTCCCCATCCATATCCATACCCATGTAAACGAAGCTCCATGCAAATGTCACGAGATACCTAGTCATGATGTTTTTAAGCATGTCACGAGTCTCTTGCTGCCTTTTAGGAGGTGGAATGAGGTTCCGCATGGTGACTTGTGCATTGCCGAGTGTACATGGGCTGGGGGTTGTTGCTTCAATGGAGAAACGGGGCTTGGTTAGTGGCCATCCACTAAGGACATAAGAAAGTTTAAATAAATGAAAAGTCAATGGTGGCATGGTATTTCTCATAAGTGGCTGGGCACAAGTTTTCTTTTTGAATAAATTAGTGGTAGTGGCATGGCCCAGTTGTGGTTCCATGGTGGATTTTATTTTTTTTACTTTTTTATTTTTTTTCATGTGTCAAAGTTTGGTATCAAATGTCTGATTTTCGTAAATTCTTTTTAAATGATTCTCAAAATTCCGATTTCACGAATAATCCCATTTCTATTCCAATTTTCAAATAATCGTTAAAAATTTCATTCTCAAATAATTTTATGAAATCCCAATTTTCACATTAATATATTTAATTATTATTACTTTATTTATTTATTCTAAAATTCCATTTTAAACAATTCATTTAAAACTTCCAATTTCCGAATTAAATTTCTATTTCTAAAATTTCCGATATTCACATTAATCTATTTAATTATTATTTTATTTATTTATTCTAAAATTTCATTTTAAACAATTCATTAAAATTTCTGAATTCCGATTTTAATTTCTAATTCCACAAATCCCAACATTCACATTAATCTATTTAATTATTATTATTTTTACTTATTTATTCTAAAATTCCATTCTTAAACAATTCATTAAAATTTCCGACTTCCGATTTAATTTCTAATTCCAAAATTTCAATATTCACATTAATCCATTTAATTATTATTATCTTACTTATTTATTCTGAAATTCCATTTTAAACAATTCTTGAAAATTCTAATTTTCGAACTTAATTTCCAATTTCCAAAATTCTAATTTCTTTCTAATTTAATTCCCAAAATTCCAACTCTTAAATTTAATTCCCAAGACCCCCGATTTTCAAACAAATTCCAAGAATCCAGTTTTCACTCAAATAGTTTTAATTTCATTTCGGTTCCTAAATAATCCTCCGTTCTTCTTGATTTTACATAAGCAATAGTGAATTCTTCATAATTCTAAAACACGGAATTTGTGAGACTAGTTCATGAGTAATAAATTGGGCTTTGGTGGGGGCCCTATGTTTGATCTCTTCCGATTGTCAACTGTTGTGCTTAATGTATTTTGCTTGATCTTTGTTTTGCACTCCGATATGCATGAACTGTATTTTGTATTCATTAATTGTGTATTAATCTCGTTTCTTGATAGCGCATTCTGGCTCGTGGCCCAGGTATGCATGCACTTTCATCCTGATCATTCTCTACGCATGTTCCGATTCTCATATGCATGATTTGACTTAGGTATCCATTGACTTTCTCATTAATTGCCATGTCAGCTTCATTTTATTAGTAGAGACTCGACTTCAGGGGCTTAGAGGGGTGTTACGCTTTTTATCGTACCTTCCCGATAAGTAACCTGACCCCCGAACCCGATCCGGTTTTTCGTAGATCACCTTTTCCAAAATAAGGAGTCACACTTAGGGTTTTACTTTCTTATTTTGTTTACCCTTTTAAAAATAAAACAAAAATAAGTGGCGACTCCAAGTCATTTTTCTTAATCAAATAAAAATCAATTTTTCAAATAAAAATCGAGCTCGCCATCGAGTGGGAAACGCATGAGCCGAAATGCGGGGTCCACAGGAGGCTTTTCTGTTTGACTTCTATAAGACCATTTATTGTACTTGGAGTTAGACTTGTAAGCAAATTTATGACATCTCCACACCAGTCTCACTTGCAAGCAATAAAGTGTATCCTACGATATATTAAAGGTATGCAAAGTGATGGTATTTTTTATACATATGGTAACAAGATTGAGCTTATTAGATGCATAGATACTGATTAGGCAAGTGCTATAGAAAAGAGAAAAAGTACTTTAAGTTATGCATTTAATCTAGGTTCATGAGTTTTTTCTTATTCACCAAAGAAATAATAAGTAATTGCTTTGTCAATAGCAAAAGTTGAGTATACTACATATACTAGTGTGTTACTCAAAAGGTATGGTGGCGTCAAATGCTTTTTGACTAAAAACATATTCAAAAATTTCTCACAAGGATTTTTTGTGATAATAAGCCAACAATTGCATTAAACAAGAATCTGATTTTTCATGAAAAAAACAAACACATTGACATCAAATTTCACTACATTAGTGATCTGGTGAAAGACAAATTATGCTCAAGTTTTGTTCTTCTAAAAATTAAGTTGCAGAGTTTTTAACAAAGTCAATTAAGATAGAGACATTGTTCAAGTTGAAGAAGATGATAAGTATGATGAAATTTGAAGAATTTGGTTTAAGGGAGACAATATAAAAATCCTAATTAAACCAAGACTGTGTTTCTTTTTAGTATATTAGAATTATTAATATTTGAATTTGATTCTTCTTAGGAATTGGAATCATAATTCTATCACGAGTTTAGTTTTTATTATAATTAGATTTTTATCATTGTTCCCATATATATAAAAAATAATGATAGAAAATATGATGTGATAAATTTTATATAATTATTTATCATTTCTTTCATTATTTTCAGCTTTTCTTGTGAAAAAAAATTGTTTTTGTACCGGAAAGATTGTTTTTGGTTGCTCACAATCTCACAATTTTACCATATAATCATTGTGCATCAAAGTGTGTAAATGCCCTATTCAGTTGATATAGCCACTACTGACAGTGGCAATGTTAGTATAGATCATTTCAACGTTGATTCTAAACACTCATAAAAGCATCAGATGACTTGAATCATAGAACCACCAGTTCAACATGGCCACTAGTGGAGTTGTCTATAACTTCACGTTGAGGAAGAGAAAGACTAGTACTCTAATACTCGGGTTTTTAAGGACACGTCAGATTCTTGGAGTATAAAGTTTTCATAAAATTGTGGGTTAAATGGTCAAAAAGAGTGGTGAAGATCCACATGTTAGTATCTAAGTGGGAGAGATTTAGGAAAAGTTGGTCAAAAGTCAATGATCTGAAAATTTTACCACGTCAGATGTAAGGAGTAGGAATTTTATAAATTAAATTTAGATTTGGAGAAAAAATTTAACCATCAAATAATTGAGATTGGGTTTTGAAAATTTGAATATTAAGTATGTTATGAGAATTAATTTAATTATTATTGGGTAGTTATAAAAAAATCATAGTAAGAAAAACTTGGTAAAAATTTATATTATATCAAATTATTATAATGGATAATTAAAAAGAATTTGAATTTAATTTTATAACAAATCGATTTGATTCTTATAATTAGAATTAAACTTTATAGAATTACAAAACATTAAATGGAGTTGAATTGAAATTAAATTAAGATTAAATTATGATATGTGAATTTAGGAAAGATATACAAAAGGGGTAAATTAATAGTTAAATAAAAGTTATAACAAAAGGTTGAGAATTTTATTTTTATAAATTAAATTACTAATTAATTTATGGAACTAAGTTTTAGAATATTACTTAAATTTTTGTTGGTAAATAAATATTGATAAAATTAACTGGTTAAAGATTATTACAAATTTCAATTTTTTAGTTGCCGAAAAATTATTTTATGTTTTTAATATTTTTATGGAATTGAATTTTGTTAATAGTTAATTATATCATGTTTTAAGTGAATTTTAGAGTTAAAAAAAATGCTTCAGGTAATTATAGTCAAATTATACTTTTCGAAGAGCTAGCTTGTAGTAAATTAAATTACGAATACGGTAGTATTTTTGTGAGGTGGAAAATCATAAGTTGAGTATAATTCATAATTATGGAAGGTAAATTTAAGATATGGTATTTTAGGATTTGTTTTAATAATATTATAATATATATATATATATATAAAGTGAAATTGGTGTTGGAGTTTAAAAGGAGAAGAAAGGAAAAAAAAAAAAAAAAGGAAGTAGAGGGAGAGTTGAGGGGGAGTTGTCGGCAAAGAGTAGGAAAAATGGGTCGTCAGCTTTGGGACGCTGGTGGATCTACCAAATGATGTCTGTTTTGTGTAAAATTTTGGAAGGATATTCTATTCAATGCGAGGAACACGCCTATAGTGTCCGATTTAGTTTTAATGGTTAGATTTTTCAGATTTAAGGTAGGGTGGTTTAACCTTAAAACTTTGATTTAATATTTTCTTTGAAATTTTTTTATATATTGTGTTGTTGAAAGATAATAGATGTTATTTCTAGTATTTGAAGTGTGATTATCGTTGTGAATAATTTTATTTCTTGATTTACGGATTTTTTTATATTAGAATTTTGGTAATGTTTGAGAAGATTAAATATGAAAAAAAAAATAGTTTTATTGAGTACTAGGAATTATTGATGTTGTTGGAGAGGAGAAAAATTAAGGTATAATTGTGTTTTGTTAATATTTGAATTATTGGACAAAAATTTGGAATATTGTGGTGGTTTAATTGGGAAATTGTTGTATTGATTATTAAAATTATTAATATTTTTAGAAACAAATAAAATGATGATATCAATTGGGTTTTTTTTGTTAACATTTGAATTATTGAAAAAATTTCCCCGAATGTTAGGGTGGCTCAATTGTGAAAAATTGTTATATTGAGTGTTAAAATCTTTGAGATTATTGGAGATAAATAAATTATGACATAAATTACATTTTTGTTGATATTTGTATTAGTGAGAATCTTTTTTGGATATGTGTGGTTATTTAATTGAAGAAAAAAAATTTGTTATATTGGTTGTTGGAAAGTGTTAAGCATGTCGAGAATAAATAAAATTTATGAGGTCAAGGTTTAAAACTATGTTTTGATGCTATCAAATTGATTGTGAATTTTCTTTGATGTTTGTGGTGATTAAAGTTAAGAAAAATTGTTGTGTGGATTATTACAAATTATGAAATATAATGGAAGTAAATAGAATTATGTCTTGGAAAATTATAGATGCTAAAATATGATTTGATTGCACTTCATATGCATCATGATTGTGTGAAGAAAAAGAAAAATTAAAGAAATGGTTATGTGAAATGGAAATGAGAATGAAAAGACCCCAAAGAGGGCAAAAATGAAACGAAAAGAAAAATAAGAAATGAAATGATCCCAGAGAGGGTGAATTAAGAAGGGAGTGAGATCCCTATGGTGAAAAACCCAAAATTTTACCCCGAGAAGACTCTGAATGGGGAGTGTATTTGGGTACGGATGCGTATCCTTCGGGGAAAACTTGAGAACGACAGTGCATTGTGTGATTGCATATAAACATTTGCATCATGGTTGCATTTGGAAGAAAGATTTGTATTATTTATAAAGTGTTTGTTTGAATATATTATTCAAGACAAATGACTTGTTTATTTTGTAAATTTAGAATTGTTGATATACTAAACATATGATTAAATAAGGAAAATAATAATTTTGATTGTTTTAAATTTGTATGGTTGAGGTTTCTTTTAGTATGTATATTGTAAATGTAATATTATATTTTGACATATGCTTGTGTTTTATTGACTTAGAATTTCTAACCTATATGGGTGTAAAACACCCTACTAAGCAACGTGAAAATGTTCACCCCTTTATTTTCTAAAATTTTTAGATGTAAATATAGTCTTTGAGAGACCACAGGAAGATCAAGAAGTATTTCAGAAAGCAAAAGAACCATAATAATTATTGCTTTTAAATGTATATTACCCTTTTGATATGTATAATGAACTTTTGTAAGTTAAATTAATTATATTTTATTAGTTTGTAAAATATTTTTGGAAATATTTTTTTGACTTAAAAATTATTATAAATATTTGAGTAGGAGATAGTGTGATAGTTTTGGAAAAGTAAAATAATATATTACAATAAATCTTAGCTTAATAAATTTATTTAGGATTAGACACTTTAATGAAAAAAATAAAAATAAAACTTCAGAGTGTTTTGATTGATTGCCAACGTGGATAAAAATAATCCTTAGGGTCAAACCCTTGACCTGAGGTTACGAGTCGAGTTCTGGGTTGCCAAGAATTTGAGGTGTGACAAGTCTTATCGATAATGCATGCACAAAAAGAGTAGAATGGCAAGCATTCCAAGTATTGGTTATATCGGTTGTATCGGTTCCTTTATATAAGATAGAAACAACCCTTCTTTATTTATTAATTTAGCAACGTTCAGCAAAGTTCATTCGAAAGCAGCACTAATCAAACCCAAGACACTAAAGACCAAGCAAACAAAGCATAGGATAGGAAAGTTTTATCAACCTACACCTCAACGGGCTAAAGCCCCCGCTCAAGTGCGGCCTTCACAGCATCCAGCACCAGTTGCGTCTTCCTACTGATAGTTGGCCACTTTTGTTCAGGTTTTGAACCATTTCTTTTGATGTCTGCAACCAAACCGGAAAATTCTCTCACCATGAGAGCGTCCTGAGGAAGATTTGTTGTGACGACATGCTCGCTTGGCATTGTTCTCCACCCTGTCACGAGTTCATTGAACCAAGACTCTATACCAGCGGAAAAAGCAACACTGTCCTCCTTAAAAGGAATAACGAAGTCATGAACCTGCAAAGTTCCCTTTGTTCCAATAGCAGTTACATTCATTGTCAAATTGGCTTCGAAGGAGCAGTTGAAGGTCGCCACTTTCCCATCTTCCCATATTAGAGAAGCCCCGCATGATGTAAGTACCCCTGCTTTATTGAAAATGGTCCCAGGCAAAGCTATCACTGATTTAGGCAGTTCATAGTCAGCAGCAAACAGGATTGCCCCGATGCAATACCACCCAACATCACCAAGAACACCAAGGGCATCCAGGTCTGGCTTAACACGAATGTCATTCTCAAGAAAATCAGAATCAGCCAAAAATGTAAAGCAGGATTGCACCTGTGGGACCAAGAAGAGGTCAATCTATGGGAAATATTCTTCTCCAAACAGCCATCATGTTATAGACAAGATAATAAGGACATGGAGAGTTGTTGTAGTAAAGCATGCATACCATGCTTCTAGCTCTTAAATGTCAATTATTTCATCAATAGCTAAAGGGGACAATACATTTACAAGGCAAAGACAAAGTTCATTTTTCAATCTTATCGCAATGCAAATTAAACAGACCAACCTCATCCAAGCAAGCGAATTTAAAAAAAAAAAATTGATTTTCTACTTGGGATTTCTGATATTCTTTATGAAATACGGCGAGATTTATTGGCTGCTTGCCATGATAGAGAGTATTCGTTTCAGTGGAGCTCTATCCGTGAGTTTGGGTAAGATGTCGATGAAAATACCATGGAAACAATAAGTAGTCCTAAAGTATGATTAAATATACGTCTTCACCTTATATTGGAGAGTACATCATAAAACTGAAAAAAAAAAAAAAAAAGAGCATGAAAACTGAACAGGAATATGAAAACCCAAAGAATAATGGGAAGCTCATGTCATTGCTCTACTTACTTTTTTGAGAAACAATATCAAAACTAAATGCAGAATGAAAATGATAGCATGAAGTTTAGCTGGTCTGCCTAATCACCAAAAGGTGTGAGACTGCAAAAGAAAATTCCTGACGATTTGATGCAAAACATCATAACAAGAAGGGGAAATTGGGATATTTGGGAGACTTTTCAATAATAAAAAAAATACTATAATCTACATGGGAGTGTACTTCGTTTAACTAGTAGCAATTTGGTAGCCAATGTTCGCATTCTTTAATTAGCAAGTAGTTACTACAGCGATATTGCTCAATTTATTGTACCAAATGATTGTTCATGTTTACCCCGCAATGGTCAATAACTATTAATATCAGGGCTTTTTGTTTTCTACAATAGACTTAGGTGATGTTTGTTTTTTTAATTTTTTGCTTAAAGTAATTTGTTTTTAGAATTTAGGTTGTTTGTTTTTCTACTTTTTCATGATTTATTATAAACTTTTTACTAAATAGAAAAAATCAAAATATGTAATTTTTTCTAAATAGAAAAAATAAAATATTAGTTTTTTTTTACTTTTTAATACTTAATAAAAATAAAATACTACAAAAACAAACAACCTAATATTTAATACTATTAAGTGTTGAGGTCTCGTGTCCCTGGTGATCCAAGTAGTTGCCAAATAGATGGACGCACGATCTCAACCAATATAGATTCTTGATTCAATCGTACTACCTGCAAAAGGCGTCCGGACAGGGCGTCTAGACGCACCCTCCGATTGTTTTGTCAGCCATGGTTAGAGAGACAGAGATAAATCAGTTGACCTTTTACCAGGTATAGTAAGCTTACCTTCCTCTTTGTGTGAAGGTTCATATATATATAGTATTAGAAGCTTTGTTTCCCTCTTTAATGGTAGGGAGATATTTTGTGTTGTCATGATGACACTAGGTGGTGGCAGGGCCATCATCACTCTACGGGTGGCTGATAGAGATCGTGGGAAGTGATCATAGGAAGTGACTTGCCGTCACTTCATTCTTGTCCTTTCACCCTGCAGGTGGCGGAACGTGGGCCATGACAGGCTGTTGTTAAAGGATTTTTGGAAGAGAGAAATTGAAGAATTATTTTTCATACCATTCTCATTGATGTGGTTAGCATATATACAGATTGCATGAGCACGAAAATAGGAAACTAATTACAAAGAAATAGGAAACAAAACAAATTGAGTAACTATACAAATAAATGGTATAACTACAAATATTCAAAACATGGAAATCCCTTGATTTTCTCCCTTGACTTTCTCAACTTGATTGTATATCCTTATCATGGCCCCGCAAGATGGACGGCCGTGGAGCAAGTCCAATCTTGGCCTTGAGTGAGTCAAACTGAGGACGAGCAAGAGGTTTGGTAAGAGCATCGGCGAGTTGATCAGAGGCAGAGATGTGTGACACTCGTAGCAAACCATTTTGAACTTGTTCTCAGATAAAGTGATAGTCGAGGGCAACATGTTTCATGCGCGAGTGAAAGACCGGATTGGAACAGAGATGTGTTGCACCAACATTATCACAATAAATAACTGGTTGTTGGGGAAGAGTGACACCGAGTTCGGTGAGGAGAGAGCAAATCCAACGAATTTCCGCAGCAGTAGAGGCCACCGATCGGTATTCAGCCTCAGTGGAAGAGCGAGCCACAGTTCGCTGTTTCTTAGAGCTCCAAGAAATAGGATTGTGACCCAAATAGATTATGTATGCACTGGTGGAGGTGAAATCATCTTTGTTACCTGCCCAATCAGAGTCAGAAAAGGCATGAAGTGCTAATGGGGAGGTCCGACGAAGGGTGATGCCGTGGTCTAAGGTGCCACAGAGATACCGCAACAGACGCTTGACTGCATTCCAGTGGTCACTTGTCGGTTGATGCATAAACTGAGAGAGTTTGTTCATCGTATAGGCAATGTCTGGCCGAGTGAGGGAGAGATACTGGAGGCTACCAACCACTGTTCGATACTCAGTCGGGTCAGATAGTGGGGTTCCTGATTGTAAAGTGAGAATCGGACTAGTTGCTAGTGGTGTAGGAGCAGGCTTGGCTTCAGTCATGTGAGTTCTGTTAAGTAGATCGGCAATGTATTTGCGTTGACTGAGGAAAAGACCATTGGTGTGGGAGGTAACTTCCACTCCAAGGAAGTATGTCAGGGGGCCAAGGTCCTTGAGAGAGAAGCGCTGAGAAAGTTGTTGAATGAAAGTCTGCGCTGCTTCAACATTATTCCCAGTGATAATGATATCATCGACATAGACTAAAAGATAAAGAATGGTGCCACGGTTATTGAAGATGAACAAGGAGGTATCGACAATGGAATTGATGAAGCCAAATTGGAGAAGAAATTGGCGCAACTCATGATACCAGGCACGTGGGACTTGTTTGAGGCCATAGATAGCCTTGCGTAGCTTGCAGACATGATGAGGATGATCGCGATCAATGAAGCCCAGTGGTTGAGACATAAACACATCCTCAGTGAGAGTGCCCTGAAGAAAGGCATTGTTGACATCAAGTTGTCTTAGTGACCAACCCTGGCTGATCGCAAGGCTGAGAACAAGGCGGACAGTGGTAGGTTTAATGACTGGACTGAAGGTTTCAGAGTAGTCAATGCCCGGGCGTTGGTGGAAGCCTTTAGCAACCAATCGAGCTTTGTACCTGTCTATGGAGCCAGTAGGTAAATATTTAGTGCGAAAGATCCACTTACAACCAACCAAATTTTGAGTGGGATGAGATGGCACTAGGTCCCATGTCCCATTACGTAGTAAAGCAT
This sequence comes from Vitis vinifera, assembly GCF_030704535.1. Taxonomy (NCBI): domain Eukaryota; kingdom Viridiplantae; phylum Streptophyta; class Magnoliopsida; order Vitales; family Vitaceae; genus Vitis; species Vitis vinifera. The sequence goes on along the minus strand of NC_081822.1, from coordinate 22,034,309 downwards.
CAAACTCTGCAGACGTAGCTTATCGCCACTTAGGGTCCTTGAGGGCTTGGGTAACAGTGGTGGGTTCAAGGGTAGGTTGTTGGAGTTGGGCTGTGAGGTTGAGCTTTTGAATTGGTTTATGGATGTTGTGTTTGGAGCGAGTGACTATGACATGAGGTGAGGGTGAGAGAACGGGTGGTTGATTAGGGTCATTTTTAGTAGACGGGAGGGGTGGGTTATTGGTACAGTCGCACTTGGTTTCTGGTACGGGCGCACTGGAATGGCTGTCGGGCTCTGGTGTAGGTGTGGCACAGGTGGTATCATGTTGGCTTGGGTCTTGGGATCGGCTTGGGGCGGTAGGAGTGATCAGACTTGATGGGGAAGCAGAGCCGACATTCACGGATGGTGTGGCCACGACTGGTAAAGTCATAGAGCACCATTCAGAGATGGTGGATGAAGTAGCGCGAGGAAGGGAAGTATGAGAAGTGACAAAGGGAAAGATTGACTCAACAAAGCGGACATGACGAGAAGTGTATAGACGAGCGGTGGATGTGTCAAGACATAGATAGGCACTTTGAGTGGGAGAGTACCCGACAAAGACGCAAGGGGAGGAATGAGACTCGAGTTTGTGGGATGTGTATGGGCGAAGCCAAGGATAGCAGAGACATCCAAAGCTTCGAAGTTTGGAGTAGTTAGGGAATGTGCCAAAGAGTTTGAAATATGGTGAGAGGTGGTTTAGAGTTGGTGTAGGAAGACGATTGATGAGGTAGACGGCAGTAGAAAAGGCAAAAGGCCAATATGATAGAGGCATGGATGCATGGGTAAGTAGAGAAAGACCCGTTTCGACAATGTGACGATGACGACGTTCAGAGTACCCATTGTGTTCAGGAGTGTGAGGTGGCGAAGTAAGATGTGAGACCCCGTTGATTGTTAAGAATGAGGAGAGAGCTTGATATTCCCCTCCATTGTCAGAGTAGAGAGTTATAATTGGACGGTTAAAGAATTTTTCGACTAGGGCCTTAAAGCGCACAAAGACATCATGCGTGTCGGATTTGCGTTTGAGGGGATAAAGCCAAATATATTTTGTAAAATGGTCGACAAAGATGACATAGTATTTAAAGTTATCAGTAGAGTAGACTGGTGATGTCCATAGATCAGTAAATATAACTTCAAGAGGGGAAGAGGTAGAGAGAGTAGAAGTAGAAAATGGTAATTTATGACTTTTATTGCATTGACACGAATTACAATTAAAATTGAAATTGTACGGACGAGAGACATCTAAATGAAACGAAGACATAATATTTTTGAAGATTGACAAAGAAAGATGACCTAGCCTATGATGCCACTCGGACAAAGTGGTCTTGACACTAGCAAAAGCAATTAAAGGACGTGACTGGGTAGTGGAGAGTGGTCATTCATACACACCATCCTTAGTTCGACCCTGCAAAAGGATTGCCCCCGTTTGAAGATCCTTCACATGAAAAGAAGAGGGTAAGAACTCAATGGAAGTATTGTTAGACTTGCAAAATTGAGAAATAGAAATAAGATTACGTTTCATGGTGGGAACACATAAAACATTAGATAGAGTAAAGGAGTGAGAGGGAGTGGTAAGAGAGGTGGAACCAGTGTGAGATATGGGGAGACCAGGGCCATCGCCGATCATAATTTCATCTGTGCCATCAAAAGGACTGTGGAGAGCAAGATTGTGGAGGTCAGTGGTGACATGATGTGAGGCTCCACTATCAAGTAGCCATGTGGTGTTGGGGGGAATGGTGGTTGCAACATTTGCTTGAGCTTGCCAGGGAGCTGGTGGTCGAAATTGTGATGAATTGCCAGGACGAGGAGGTGGTTGCACCTGCGGAAACTGTTGTCGGAAAAGAGGACAGCGGGAGACTACATGACCTTGAGTACTGCACCATTGGCAGCGACCAAGGAATGGACGAGCAGGAGGACAGTTGTCGCAGGTGTTGGTGGGAGAATTTCTGATGATACCTTGAGTGGGTGTGGATGTGGACCCAGGGAGCCGAGGAGTGCGATTGGTGACAAACCATGGAGTGGAGCGAACATTGGTGGCATGAGCAGATGCCGGTAGGGGTGAGGGACTTATCTTATTGCGGAGAGACAATTCTTTGTTGATGAGTTTTTCATGGAGTTCATCAAAAGAGATGGTGGAATCACGACCGTTGACAGCATCAATGATGGACTGATAATTTTCATCAAGGCCTTCAAGTACTTTTTCAATCAGATCTTCTTGGTCAAGAGGCTTACCAAGAGCAGCAAGTTCATCGGCCCGGGTTTTAATGGACTGCATGTAGTCTGTAATGGACTGAGAACCTTTGGTGATGTTTTTAAGATGGTCTTTGAGTTGCTTGATATGGCCACGAGATGGGCGAGCATAGGTGTTGGCCAATATTTGCCAGGCTTCATAAGAGGTTTTTGATTGGGTGATGAGAGGAACTAGAGTAGGTGAGAGAGTGCCGACAAGGGCGCCAAATAATAGTTTGTCTTGACGTAGCCATGTTTGGTATGCAGGGTTAGTAGAGATAACATTATTGGTGCTGATGGTGGTTGGAGGAGCAGGGTGGGATCCATCAATGAATTTTTGTAGATCATAGCCGATGAAAATGGCTTCCATTTGGGTTTTCCAAGAAAGATAGTTGGTGGGTGTGAGTTTAATGGAGTTATGGATAGTAATCATGGTTAGTGGTTTTGTGGGTTCTTGGGCATTAGGGATGATGATTTGAGTATTCTCAGTAGCCATTGGAATGAGGAGGATGAAAGGCTTGCTGAAGATTGAAGAACGTGGCTGGAAAAAAAAAAATTAAAGAGCAAACCTTTGCTCTGATACCATAAAGGATTTTTGGAAGAGAAAAATTGAAGAATTATTTTTCATACCATTCTCATTGATGTGGTTAGCATATATATAGATTGCATGAGCACGAAAATAGGAAACTAATTACAAAGAAATAGGAAACAAAACAAATTGAGTAACTATACAAATAAATGGTATAACTACAAATATTCAAAACATGGAAATCTCTTGATTTTCTCCCTTGACTTTCTCAACTTGATTGTATATCCTTATCAGTTGTGATAACGTGTAAGACTTGCTTACTTCAGTCAACGATCCGGACAAACATACCCGGATAGTGTATGTCGGTCGTCAGGATGCGTTGTGGCAGTCGTCCGGATGTTATGTTTGTGAGTGTCTGTGCCTCTCCTTGAGGGAGTCCGGGTAGGAGAAGCGCGCCACGTGTCCTCTTGGGGAAATCCGGATGAGGCTGATCCGGATGAGAATGTGTGCCACGTGTCATTAGGAGATGTGTGCCACGTGTGGGGAAGGGTCCCTACATTAAGCATTAAGGTTCTATTTAGAATTAAGTAAAAAAAACAAACACCACTTTAGTGTTGGTTTTTGGACCGAAGTGAAGGAAGACGAAAAAATATTTTTTTAAGTGAAAGTAATGACCCTAGATCCCCTCATTCCTTTTCTCAAAATTCACCTCTTTTAAGTTAGCAACAAAAATCGCATCCTCCTCAACGCTTTCCATTTGATGCACACTCTTCTCGATCCATGAATTTCCCTCTCAATAGTGAAAACTCCTAAGAAATGCTGGGTTGTCCTCATCCCCATCTCTCAACCCTAATATGTTTGGTTCCCGGAAAATACTAAGGAAAGAAAAAAAAATATTAAGAAAAATGATTTTTTCATATTGGGTTATCCTATGAAAAATATAAAAAAAATAAATAAATATAATTAAAACTAATTAAAAACTTATGTATTTTTAAATTATTTAATATTTATATTGATGAGTTAAAATAAATAAAATAAGTTTGAAGTAACAAAAAAAATATTTATCAATTTTTAATCTATTTATTTATTTTTCTTCGTTTTTTTTTTCTTCTATTTTTTCTTTGTATTTTCTTTCACTTGCATTTTTCTTCAAATTTTCTGGGACCAAACATAACCTAAAAATGGTTAGTCACTAGAGCTTCTTCATGATCCAAAATGTTATACAACTCTGGAAACAATAACCCTTTGATCATTTCCCACTTTACAACCCACAGAACTAAAAAATTCTCACCATTGTACACCATTCACCCAACACCTCATCAATTGCTAGCTACTATTCAGAGTCATTTGCCAAAAAATAGCACTTACACTTATCTCTGGTAGAGCATTTATGATTAAAAAAATGTTCCTAAAACCCTAGAGCAAAATGGTTATTTGATTAAAACTACCATTGAAAACGTAATTTTGGAAATCTAATTTTTTATCACATTTTGATAAAAATACCCTCATTCTTTTCTTGTAAAAACAACTTTTTCTTTTACAACCTACATATAAATGCTTAAAATAGTCAAGGGTATTTATGTCAAAAATGGGTTACTCTTCAAACAAAAACATAAAAGATATTAAATTTATAAATATGAGGATTATTTCATCCTTTATAACTAATTAATTTACAACAAAAAGAGTGTAAAGTAATGTTTCCATTGTGTAACCCACTTCATCTAAATAGTTGAAGTTAAATAATTTAAATAAAAATTATTAAAATATTAACACATATGACAATTAATCTTTTTACTACTCCTTTTTCTTACAGCAGGTAGAAAATGACAAGCCAAAAGAAAAAGTTCCAAAGATAAAACAAGACCAAATAACCTAATAATGTCTTTTCCATTTCCTAGATTTCTTTTGGCTCACAAAAGATTTCCCTATTATCATCCCATTTTACAAACTAAATAGAAAAAAATTGTGGTTCACTCCTTTTTCTCCCGACAGGGTTCCAAATTCCGGTTCTAGAAATTCCAGAACAATTCTAAACCCCATGATTTTCATATTTGGATAATTTTCCTGTATATCGAAAGAATCACCATATCTTTTTTTACCATTTCCTCGCATTCTGTGAAGCCAAACAGAACAAAATTCCAAGTTAATGCTTCACCGACGGAGTTTATTGAGACCCAGAATTTCCATCTTTGGAGAATTTTCCTATATATTCACACACAGAACATACCGATTTGAGTTGTCCAAAACGCTGCGGATCGGAAAGGAACTCCTTCATCTTAGCCGTCCGAGGGTGGTGTAGCCACATTGTGCCGTCCATAAACTGCACTCCATTGGATTCGCACGCCTCCAAAATCTGATCCAACTCCGCCACATTCAGAGCCGCAGGCTTCTCCAGAAGCACATGCTTCTCCTTCTCCGCCGCCAGCACTGCCCACTTCAAGTGCAAGCTCGTTGGCAGCGGCATGTACACGGCGTCAACGTTGGGGTCATCCAGCACCGCCTCGTAGCTGCCGTAAATCTTAGCCGAGGGAGGGAATCCGTTGGCGGTGGCGAATCTCGTGGCCTTCTCCAGCGAACGGCTGCCGACGGCGTACAGCGTGGCATTGGGAGCTAGCGTTATCGCTCTCGATACCTTGCGCGCTACTTCGGCGCAGCCCAAAATCCCGAATTGGATAAGCGTTTCGGCCATGTCGTTTGGGAATCGTAGAGAGCGTTTCGGTTACGGACGGTGTCGTGCAGTGTAAAGGGAGGCAGTGTTGTCTGCTTTGAAGATAAGGCTGCAAGGCGATAATAGTATTTGGCTTACCATTGAAAACCAGATACGCTTAATCTTAAAAGGGTATAAACGGTTTGATATAAAAAACAAATTATAAAAATCAAGAAAAACACGTATAATATATAAATAAAGAAAAACATGTAAATAAAGATTTACGAATAATCGAAGGCGTTTTTGGCTCATCAATTTTTAAAAATATAGAAAAAAGAACTCAAATTTTTACAAATCAATTTTATTTTCATATATTTTAAAATATGTACACTTTTTTATAAATTAAATAATTATTTCTTAAAATATCATTTTACTTGCAAAAAATATTAAATAAAATTGTTCAAAATTAATTTATCATTTTAATTTGATAAAATTTTTTTACAAATAAACATATTATAAACAATCTATCGACCCTGCATTTCGTGCTCATGCGTTTCTCACTTGATGGCGAGCTCGAATTTTATTTGAAAATTTGATTTTATTTATTCAAAAATGACTTGGAGTCGCCACTTATTTTTGTTTTTTAAAAGGGTAAACAAAATAAGAAAGAAAACTCTAAGTGTGACTCCTTATTTTGGAAAAGGTTGGTCTACGAAAAACCGGATCGGGTTCGGGGGTCAGGTTACTTATTGGGAAGATACGGTAGAGACCATAACACCCCTCTAAGTCCCTAAAGTCGGGTCTCTACTAATAGAATGAAGCTGACATGACAATCAATGAGAAAAATCAATGAATACTCGAAGCGATTATGCACATATGGGAATCAAAACACTTAATAAAGAACGACTGAAGTGAGGATGGGGCATATCTTGGTGTCAAACGATCAATGCGCTATCAAGAAAGAGGATTAGCACACAATTAAAGAATAATCTCAAGCATGTCATAGAGCAGAATGAATCAATCATGTGTGATAATCAAATCAATTAATCAATCAATCAATCATAAAATCACTTATGTGGGGCCCCCACCAAGGCCCGTTTATTTTTGCATGAATTAATTCCATAAATTCCATTATTCGGAATTACGAAACTTAATTCATACTTATTTTAAAACATTTTAAAACAAAAGAGATGTTGAAATTGTTTGCCAGAAGGAGAGATGGCAACCAAGTTTTATTAAAAATGGGATTCTTGGGTGATCCTAAAAAATCCTAAGGATGAGAGATGAGAAAATTTGAATTATTTGAAAATCAGAATTTTGAGAAAGATATTTACAAAATGGGATTTGAGAAAACCTTTTCAAAATCAAATAAAAAGAAATCCAAGAATGTCACATGGCCCAAAGGTGGCCCATACTAAAGATGGCCAATGCATGGCCTGGTAGGGATAGGGCCCAGTTGACTTGTGCATCTAGGGCTGCTGATAGACACTGCCTGTAGGTCCCACTATATCAACAATACCGGCCATTGTCTGGGATGGTTGCAGAAGTGGATGAATAGTTGCTGTCACTGCTTGTGTAGGATGATAGATACCTACAATTGGGCCATGCTCACCCTGTGCTGGGGTCAAAGCTACATGTTGGCTCTGAGGGGGGAGGTTGTAGAAAGAACTTGCTGGCAAGTCAGAAATGTCCCGATCTGGTGTAGCAATCCAGACTGCTGAACCCTCACTCTACTGACCAGTGATGCAAACACTATTTTCCATGAACTGGGATGCAGCAATTTCCTCATTAGCAGTTGAGTTCCCAGCTGCTGCAGCCGAGCTAGGATTATAGCCAGCTGGAGAGGAACCATATGATCCATAGCCACCTGGCATTCCCATGTGTGCTGAGTTTCCAGTATTAGTCCATGGCTTGTATTATGGAAGTGAATATTTGACTCCTGCAGCAGCTGTAGTGGGTGGAGTTGGATATACACCACCAGGAGTCTCCGAACCAAGGGAGAGAGGGGTGACATCCAACAACAGTAGGTCTTGGACCTTCTCATTGCCCTCACCGCTTAAGATTGCAGCCTATCCAGTAGCACCATAGGCCACAGCTTTTGACGCTTGGAAATTGGCATGCTGGACCTTGATTCCCGGTTCGCGAGTAAAAGAATCCTTAAGAACCAGGACAGGCACTTGCAAGCTTGGAGATTCTGGAGAACCAGCACTGGCACTTGCAAGCCTGGAGATGGTGGAAAACCTTAATGGTATTGAGAAGATGCTTCACAGCTTCTGCATGAAAGGGTCCTCGGAATAATCTGGGAGGGAAAATGGAGAGAAGTATGGAGCCTCTGTTGTACTGAAGCGCGTCTGAACTCTAGGATTCTGGGTCATGGTGCACTAGTGGTTCTGTTTCAGTCTGGTGGAGGAACAACAGTCCAGTATGCCAGCAGAAACATGGTCGACATGAACTATAGATAAAGAAGATGGGCGAAATACAGCTACTGGATCATGTAATGAATTGCTGAAGAGATCAATTAGGACACTTTCACTCTCAAGAGCAGAGTCAGCCATTCGTTGCTACTTAACTTTCCAGTTTTGTTGCAATCTGATGAGAGCACCGTAGAATCTTGCTTCCCGAGCAATCTACTGTTCCAAAGCTTTGTCGGACTACTTGAAATAGTTACTAAGATGCCTTCATAAGATGCATGGATGGAGGAGCTTTTACATCAGGAAGCAACAAAGAAAGAAATTTAGGTATGGTTGGACTGGTGCTTTGATGATGGCGGAGGCGTTTCGCCGCCGGCGGCTTGCCGTCGGCGTCGTTTGAGGACAACTTTGCTTGCTGTCTGACGATTAAGAAAATAGGTAGGTGGTGGCGAGCATGTTAATGGGTCAGCTAGTGTAGGGTCCAGAATGCACAACCTGAAGCGTGTAAAATTGGGCAGTTCTTGGCTACAGTTATGAGTGCCACATTGGTCATCTTCTGGTTGAAGTATAGCAAGGAGGACATAAGAACCAATTCTGCCAGAATATGTCTTATTCAATTCTCACTGCTATAGAAGAATTTTCAAGGTCAAACACCATGGCCGAAGTGGGGACCACTTTGATATAGCATTATGAATATACTCAGCAGCTTTTGGTCCATTTTCCACATCAAAACTTATATCAAAAGCAATACTGCCCCTGGTCTTTCCACGATGTTGCTTCTGGTAGGAAATCTGCCACGGATTTCTAGTTCCAGAATCTTTAGTGTATAATCATTGATCACATTCTCATCTGAAACAAGGATGCTATGCTCTTCAAACATGCCATACATTGATGGGAACTTGTCAACATCTGGAAGCTGCTAAATATCATCATACAGAACGGATAGAGACACCATGTCAGCAGATGAAAGGCTAATTAGTTGTTGTCATTGAGGGAAGTCCCATATGATAGAATAAATGTGGATCGACAATATATTAAACATTGTCCAGGATTAAGCTATCTTTTAACATGCAATTTCTGATTTAATCTTCAGTATGGACCACCTAATGTGTAGAGCCCAATGCCATCACGAGCTTTAGATGATGGGCCTAAGGCCCGTGAGGCCCAATAACCAATGGGTATGGTCCTTAAGGCAGGAGGGTATAAAAGGATCCAGGATTAAGCTATCTTTTAACATGTAATTTCTGATTTAATCTTCAGTATGGACCACCTAATGTGTAGAGCCCAATGCCATCACGGGCTTTAGATGATGGGCCTAAGGCCCGTGAGGTCCAATAACCAATGGGTATGGTCCCTAAGGCAGGAGGGTATAAAAGGCTTAGGCTTGTGTCTTTTGGGATAATCACATCTTTTTGAAAGAACAGAACCGTTCTCTCTCCCGCTCCCATCGCCTGAGAGAATACAGTGAAAGAGGTGGTGCCCTCCGTTGCTCTTAGAAGATCCATACCATCTTCATCAAACACACAAATGGAATCAGGCAGGTACCATTTGCCTTAGAGATTTATGGTATAACATTCATGTGATTCAATATGCGATCCTGTATGATCATTATTCAAAATATGGAATCTAACAAATTGGTATCAAAGCCAATGTTGAATCACTTAGAATTGGCATAGTAGGGCAATTAAAATTGTACTGGCTTGTTTTTCTTTTTAATTGGAATCAGACGCCATACCAAGCATCGTTTGCAGCGCCATTGGAAGTGCGGTTCATGCACTTTAGGCGCATTTGGAGGCGCACTTAGACGGCCACTCAAAGGCCGACGTTCAAGCGCCAATAAACGCAATTTAGGCGCATTTTGGATGCGCTATTTACGCGCCTTGGAGGCATGCTGCAGGCACCTTTGGAGGCGCACTTCCGGCGCCATCTCCAGCAATGTCAAGGTGTGCTTCGGGGCACCGTTTGCAGCGGTGTCAAAGCGTCGTTTCAGTAGTGTTAAAGCACCGTCTTCAGTGGCGTTAAAGCGTCGTTTCAGTGGCACAGGTGGCGTTGTTTCTCAATGACGCTGTTACAGATCACAATTCTGGTGTTGCCGCTCCACAAGGTCCAACAAGCGGCACTTCTGGCGCTATTTGTTGCGCCGCTTCAGGCGTCGCTGATGGGCGCTTTAGGCGCCACTGGTGCAAGCTTCAAGTGCCACTAGTGCGCGCTTCAGGCGCGCTAGTGGGGCGCGTTGATGGCACTTCAGGGCGCGTGCTGTTGGAGGCCAACGCCATGAATGGCGTTTTTTGATAAAAAAAAAAAGAAAAAAAAGTGGAAAAATGCCACCAAGGGAGCTTGAACCCATGACCTGGGTTGTTCCCAAGTCCATGATTGAACCACTACACTAAGTTTCTATTTAATGCATTAATATATATATATATATATTCATTCTTGTATTTATGCTTTAATTAATATATATATATATATATATATACATGCTATTATGTTTCAATTGGTATGGATATATACATAAGTTTATGCATAAATAAATAGATGAATAATTTTAATTAAATTATTTCTTGCTATATTTGTGTTTTTATATTTTAAAATAAATGAAATATGTATATCGGTTGCTAAAGTATTTTACAATATCTAAACATGTTATTATTATTATTTAAAATAATCGGCCCAAAGGAAGATTATTTTAATACAGTAATAAATAAAGTAGTCATAAATATGTGACATATAATGTTTACCTTGCATTCGATATGTTAGTCCAAAGACAAACATATTATTTTCGGTTTTATTGTCAATATTTATGAATTAATATTGAAAAAGGATGCCATTTACAAGTTAATATTTTTGTTCAAAGACTGAATATTAATGTTTGTGCTAGGTATCTTGCATGATGTTTATTTATTCATGTATGTATGATGCTTATGTGACTGATTGTGAATTTTATTATTATGAATTCAGCATCTTCTATATCTGCAAATGTTAATAACATTCCTGTGCTTAACGGCACAAATTTCAAGAAATGGAAAGAGCATGTTATAATTGTGCTCGGGTGCATGGATTTAGACTTTGCATTAAGGGAGGATCGCCCTTCAGATCTTACTAGTACCAGCACTGCTGAGCAAAGATCTACTATGGAAAAATGGGAGCGATCCAATCGCATGAGTCTAATGATTATGAAGCACTCAATTCCAAAAGCAATAAGGGGTGCAATACCTGAGGAAACCCAAGCCAAGGCATTCTTGGACCAGATAGCAAACCGATTCGCTGCAAACGAAAAGGTTGAGACAAACACTATTCTTAGTAAGCTTGTCTCTATGCGGTATAAAGGGAAAGAGAATATCAGGGAGTACATTATGGAAATGTCTAATCTTGTGACGAGACTCAAGGCACTAAAGTTAGAGTTGTCGGAAGACATACTCGTGCACTTGGTCTTGATCTCTCTACCTACACAATTCAGTCCATTCAAAATCAGTTACAATACACAAAAGGAAAAATGGACTTTGAATGAGCTTATTGCTCAATGTGTGCAAGAGGAAGAGAGATTGAAGCAAGAAAAGATAGAAAGTGCTCACTTGGCTTCCACATCTTAGGGATTTGGTACCAACAAGAAAAGAAAAAGGGACAATAAAGGAAAACAAACTGTAGTTCCTGGGACATCAAAACAAAAGGAGCAAAAGAAACAAGATAAGGAGATCACTTGTTTCTTTTGCAAGAAGGCTGGTCATATGAAGAAGACATGTACCAAGTATGCTGCTTGGTGTGAAAAGAAAGGTACACTTCTCAACTTTGTTTGTTCAGAAATTAATTTAGCTGTAGTGCCTACTGACACTTGGTGGATAGATACGGGTGCAACTACTCACATAAGTGTCACTATGCAGGGTTGCCTAAAGAGCCGAATGCCAACTGATGGTGAAAGATACATCTATGTGGGAAATGGCAACAAGGCTGCAGTCAAGGCTATTGGTCTTTTCAGATTACAGTTAGACTCTGGATGTACATTGGATTTGGAAGAGACTTTTGTAGTACCGTCATTTAGACGGAATTTAATTTCTGTTTCATGTTTGGACAAATTTGGATATTGTTGTTCATTTGGAAATGGAATGGTTAGTCTTTATCTAAATTCAAATATTATTGGTACAGGTAGTCTAACAGACAAACTATATAAATTAAACATAAAGGCCACTAATGGAAATGAAACCTTGCATTCAAGTAATTATGGCATTAAGCGAAAATTAATGAATGAGAATTCATCAATGTTATGGCACAAGCGTTTGGGTCATATTTCAAATCAACGAATTCAAAGGCTTGTGTTTGAAGGAATTCTTGATCCACTTGATTTATCAGACTTTCAAGTCTGTATAGAGTGCATTAAGGGAAAGCAAACAAATATGAAGAAAAAGAATGCCAATAGGTGCAGTGACGTCTTGGAATTGATACATATAGACATTTGTGGTCCATTTCCTACCCCTTCATGGAATGGACAACAATATTTTATCACTTTCATTGACGATTACTCGCGTTATGGCTATCTTTATTTGATTCATGAAAAGTCTCAGTCATTGGATGTGTTCAAGAATTTCAAAGCTGAAGTTGAAAACCAACTAAGCAAGAAAATAAAAGCCGTCAGATCTGACCGTGGAGGTGAATATTATGGTAGATATGACGGATCCGAAGAACAACGTCCAGGGCCATTCGCCAAATATTTGATGGAGTGTGGTATTGTTCCTCAATACACCATGCCAGGGACTCCGAGCCAAAATGGTGTAGCAGAGAGGCGAAACCGTACTCTTAAGGATATGGTAAGAAGTATGATTAGTCATTCCACCTTACCAGAATCACTTTGGGGCGAAGCCATTAAAACTGCAGTTTATATTTTGAATAGAGTACCAAGCAAAGCAGTAGCCAAAACCCCATATGAGTTATGGACTAGCAAGAAACCTAGTATTAGGCACTTGCATGTCTGGGGTTGTACAGCTGAAGCTAGGTCTTACAAGCCAAATGAAAAGAAATTGGACTCCAGAACAGTGAGCTGCTACTTTGTAGGGTATTCTGAAAGGTCAAAAGGTTTCAAATTTTATGATCCCTCAACTAGATCCTTCTTTGAAACGGGCAATGCTAAGTTCATTGAGGATGTTGAGTTAAGTGGGAGAGAGCCATTAAGAAAGGTGGTCTTTGAAGAGGAATTTGTTAATATTCCTATTATTACGACTGGACATGGTCATATTATGTTTAATGACACTATTCAGAATGTACAGTCGATAATAGGGATTCAAGACACACCTGAGATTCCTCCTGCTCAAGTTATGGAACCGATTCAAGTTCATCAAGAGGTAACTCAACAACCTCAAGAACCTCAAGTAGAAGTGCCACTAAGGAGATCCACTAGAGAAAGGAGAAGTACAATTTCAGATGATTATGTTGTATATCTCCAAGAACATGAGTTTGACATGGGTCTGGAAGACGATCCAATTTCAGTAAGTCAAGTCAAACAAAGTTCTAATTCTGAAAAGTGGATAGAAGCCATGAAGGATGAGATGAAATCAATGAAAGACAATGGTGTTTGGGACCTAGTAGAGCTGCCTAAAGGTGTAAAACCAATTGGTTGTAAATGGATTTTTAAAACCAAGCGGGATTCAAAAGGCAATATTGTTAGGTATAAGGCACGCCTAGTTGCAAAAGGTTTCACTCAAAAGGAAGGCATTGATTATAAGGAGACCTTTTCACCAGTTTCATCAAAGGACTCATTTATAATCATCATGGCACTTGTAGCTCATTATGATTTAGAGCTACATCAAATGGACGTTAAAACTGCATTTCTTAATGGCAACATTGATGAGACAATATACATGGTGCAACCGGAGAACTTTGAGTCTAATGATTCAAAGCAACTTGTATGCAGATTAAAAAGGTCCATATATGGTTTAAAGCAAGCATCCTGACAATGGTACCGAAAGTTTGATCAGGTGATTACTTCATTTGGTTTTAAAGAGAACATTGTTGATCAATGCATATACCTTAAGTTCAGTGGGAGCAAATTCATTATCTTGGTGTTATATGTTGATGATATTCTACTTGCAAGCAGTGATGTGGGACTTTTGCATGAAACCAAGCGATTTCTGTCTAGTAAATTTGACATGAAGGATCTTGGTAATGCATCTTTTGTGTTGGGTATACAGATCCATAGGGATCGTTTAAGAGGTATACTTGGGTTATCACAAAAGGCCTACATCGATAAGGGGTTGAGTAGATTTGACATGAGCAATTGTGCACTAAGAGACACGCTTGTAGCAAAAGGCGATAAGTTTAGTTTGCACCAATGTCCGAAAAATGAACTTGAGAAGAAAGATATGGAGAGATTTCCCTATGCCTCGGCAGTAGGAAGTCTCATGTATGCACAAGTTTGTACGCGTTCGGATATTGCGTACATTGTTGGAATGTTAGGCAGATATTTAAGTAACCCAGGTATGGATCATTGGAAAAAGGCAAAACGGGTTATGCGGTTTTTACAAAGAACTAAAGATTACATGCTCACATACCATAGATCAAGTCACTTAGAGATCGTGGGTTATTCAGACTCCGATTTCGCGGGATGTCTTGATAGTAGGAGATCCACTTCAGGCTACATCTTCATGTTAGTTGGAGGAGCAGTTTCATGGAAAAGTGTTAAACAAACACTTATTGCTTCTTCCACCATGGAGGCAAAATTCATAGCCTGCTACGAAGCATCAAACCATGGGATATGGCTGCGGAATTTTGTCACTCAATTACGAATCGTTGATGGGATTGAGAAACCGTTGAGAATCAACTGTGATAATAAGGCCGTAGAATTATATTCTAAGAACAATTGAAGTTCGTCAAAGTCCAAACACATTGACATCAAGTTTTTGGTTGGGAAAGAGAGAGTTCAGAGTCTTCAAGTATCGATTGAACACATAAGCACAAACTCCATGATTGCGGATCCGCTCACTAAGGGTTTGCCACCTAAAGTATATCATGAGCACGTCACACATATGGGTGTTGTACACATTGATGATGTGCCACTATAGTGGGAGTTTGTATTCAGACTTTGTGTTTATTTTCTTGATGTGATATTATGTTGTGTTATCTGTACAGATCTTGATTTTAAAAGACTATTGTATTTGAACACTCTGAATTGAAATGATGACTTTTAGAAGCAGTTTAGCATCAAGTGTTGAAAGTAGAATTTGACTATTTTTTAGTCATAAAGTAGGACCAATTGGAAATAGACATATTAAAGTTCACATTCTATATAATTTCCATGCTACACATCCATACTTGATCCATGTTGCTAATTTTGTTAATGTTGTGATCATTGATGGATCTAGTTAAATTATGATTAACGAAAGCCGCTTTGATCCTATGTTAACATAATTAGTAGACCGGATTGTTTAAGGATATTTTGAATAAGATAGCAAAGATGAGCTCAATAAAGTACTATCATGAACATTGTTTGTAATATATATGTGGTCCAAGTGGGAGATTGATAGAATAAATGTGGACCGACAATATATTAAACATTGTCCAGGATTAAGCTATCTTTTAACATGCAATTTCTGATTTAATCTTCAGTATGGACCACCTAATGTGTAGAGCCCAATGCCATCACGGGCTTTAGATGATAGGCCTAAGGCCCGTGAGGCCCAATAACCAATGGGTATGGTCCCCAAGGCAGGAGGGTATAAAAGGCTTAGGCTTGTGTCTTTTGGGATAATCACATCCTTTTGAAAGAACAGAACCGTTCTCTCTCCCGCTCCCATCGCCTGAGAGAATACAGTGAAAGAGGTGGTGCCCTCCGTTGCTCTTAGAAGATCCATACCGTCTTCATCAAACACACAAATGGAATCAGGTAGGTACCATTTGCCTTAGAGATTTATGGTATAACATTCATGTGATTCAATATGCGATCCTGTATGATCATTATTCAGAATATGGAATCTAACACCATATGCCCAGGCAATTCAGGTTGCTGCTGTTGAAGCTTTGGCTGCTGCACCAGATGAGACACTGCCCATTGGAGGTGATAAATTTTCTTATGCATGCATTTGAGTTTGGCAAGAATTTGGAATCTTAATGACGGCTTTGGATTAATTTTGAGTGGCCATGCATGGTGTAGGAAATGGGTATCAAGAAGTGGAGGTATGGTGTTGAGATTGGGTGAGGTAAATTTCAGATGTCGAGCATGAAGAATGGGATGATGATTGGCGAGGTATTTGCATGGGAATGGTGATAAGGTTTATGAGTGGTGGGATGGGAATCGAAGATATGAGCATGGAGATGGGTGCAATGGGTAACAGTGGGTATTAAAGGTACGGGTCTTGCTCATGGGTGTGGAGTTAGTGGACTGGGTGGTGGGGGTTAATGAGAAATGGGTGTAAGGAATATGGTAAATGGGCTTAAGAGGTGCAACTGACACCACAATGTGAATTGAGTGATGGCATAAAAAAGAATGGGGAGGCATGTTCTTACCCACTTGTTGGAAACCTTACAATATCTATTCCAACTGCATGTTGACTTCCAGTAACGGTGCTGGTGACTGAATCAAAACCAATGCATGAAAAGAGAACAATCGCTGACCTGCCAAACAAGCTATTTGTTCTAAATGGGAAATATCCGTCTTGAAGTTCACCTCCAACCCATCCAGTCTTAAAACTTAAGTACCCACCAGACATATATATTAAGCACTCCTCCTTGATCCCAACACATAATAGCCCAGTGACAATGAAAACCAGAATTGTTGTGCATGGATTGACCATAATACCAAGCCAGGAGATGGTGTAGCAGACTAAAAGAGCAGGCAACTTATCCTCGCCTCCGAAAATAAAGCCAGATTCAGAAATATGTCACGAGTAACAACTGAGCTATCAATTGTGTATTCCAATATTAATGCCTAACCAATCAACCAGACGATGCCTTCTCCCACACCTAGGTACAAATAATGATAGGCTCTACCAACAGATGAACAATGTCATGCAAGCCCTACACAACAAAAATGTGGAGAGCACAGCAGCCGAGGATACTTCCTTTGTACCCTTCAGCTCATTTTCTGCTTGAACACTTCCTCCTCCTCTCATCCTCAGATGATCTCTCTTCTTTCAAAGGTATCTCTTCTCTCAAAACCCATATAATGAACAAGATCCAGGAACAGAGGGGGCCTCAACCATTAAAAAAATGCATGAAAACATAGCACAAAGGGAAACAAATAAAAAGGTCCTCAAAGGATTCACATCATGAGTCATCAGTGAACCTTCCTATTAGGTGAGGAAAAACAGCATCAAATGCAAATATTGGTGGGGTTCTTGGGCATTTCATAGTCACAAATAGAAACAGAACATATTAAGATTGACAATGGTAGGTATGAATTCAGGATTATATCTCAACAAGCAACAAGTGGCCTTCATTATCCACCCCAAGCAAAACAACAAATATCCAAATATCAACAAGCAATGTAGAGGGATAGCAAGGATCCAAATCAAACAATAAACCTGTTGCCTTCATACCTGAGAATGTCCTTCTCTAGTAAGGTTGGCCAGAAATCAGCAAGCCATCTTTCTTCTTCAGCTGACCTCCCTCTCAAGCTAAATGGATATTCTCCCTGAAGCTCAAGGTCCTCCCTCTATTCTCACCAGCAAGCTCCCCCGATTTTCTCTTTAAAGCTCTCTAGTAAAAAAAAAAACCTCACACCCCCCCCCCCCTCCGCCCCAAAAAAAAAATCCTCCTCCTTTCTTTTCCTAAAAAGCCCCCACACCTACAGAAAAAGGCACCCCCCTCTCCTACAGCTCCAAAAATATCTTCCAACGGCAGCCCCAGGCACCTCTCCCCAGCTGCCAGCCTCCACTACGCCACTAATAATAGAAGACGCTCCTCAAGACAACGACCTGCAGATCCCATGCCACCTGTCAACCTTCCATTGGCACTTCAAAAGCACCATATGATTCTGCACTGTCCTCTCAAAAGAAGACACGTGGTTGAGCAAGGCTCTTCCACGTGGCAAAATGAGCAGCTGCATGAAAGGCCCCAAATGGGGGTTTACACAATCATTATGGAAAAATTTTCATGTTCAAGTGATAAATAAAATCTTTTTAATCTCCTAGTCAATAATGATTTTACATCTTATATTATATAAATTTGTTCATCTTTTCATTTTTTTTTTAATAAAATTGAATAAAAAATTTATTAGTTTACATCGACAATAAATATAAGAAATTTTAAAAATTAAAATTAAAATACATAAAAATTAAATGCAATTAAAAACATAAAAAGTAAAAAATGAAATATTTGCTCCTATTATATTTTCTCAATATCTATATTTTCTGTTAGAGTACTTTAACTAAGTGAAAGTTAATATTTTATTTCGATATTTTTAGATTTAAATTTTAGTTTTAATTGTATTTAAAAATTTTAAAATTTCTTATTTTATTAATCTCAAATCAGTTCTTAAAAACAAAAATTGTTAATTAGTGTTATTAAAATGACAAGTAAAACTATTATTTTTTTTTTAAAAATTATTTGAATTATGATAAAGTGCATGTATTTTAAAATATTTTTAAATGTGTAAAGATAAAACTAATATATAAGAGGTGGATTCTTTTCTCTATAGTTTTTCAAATTAGTGAGTCAAAACTCACTTTTCCCACTAAAATTTATAGATGAATATATTTTTATAAAATTTGAAATTAATGGTGGTTTAATGTAGTTATATCACATCTTTATTTTTATTCTTTTTTATTTTCATGTTGTTATTAATATTTTTATTCCTATTGATATTATGATCATTATGTTAGTTCATCAATATTGCATTTATTATTACTATTATTATTTTACTTTAATATTTATAGCATGATCACTAAAATTATTAACTAGTATTATTTATAACATAATGTTATACTATTTAATATGAAGAAGAAGAAAATAAATGAGTATTTGGTAAACTAACTTAATAATTTAAAGTGACTTAATAACTTAATTTAAGTTATTAAGTAAATTAAGTATGTTTAGTAAAATAACTTAATGGTATAACTTAAAGTGAAAAACAACTTTAAGGAATAAGTAAAAACAATTAATTTATTTTTAAATCCGTATCTTCATTTACCCTAATTGCTCCCATAATATCCTTTGCTATTCCACAAATTTTGTTGTCCTTCTTTGCCTAATTATAATTTATAAAAATAAATATATCAATTTAATGATTTCAAATATCTTTTAAGCTAATTTTATTAAATAACCTTAATACTTAAAGTAAAAATTAAGTAATAAGTTTTAAATTAATTTCTTAAGTCATTAAGTATTAAATATTAAATTTTATCAAATTTTCCCTAAATTGAGAAAAAGAAATAAGACAAATTAATGGTAAAAAAAATTAAAATAAAAGAAGTTATTATTATTATTATTCCAGTTAAAGAAAGACTGAAATTGAGAGAAAACAGCTCAGGTGAGTAGGTTGATCCTACAAATTTTAGAGGAATGATTGGGAGGCTATGGTGTTTGACTTCTACAAGACTATATATTGTATTTGGAGTTAGACTTATAAGCAAATTTATGAAGTCTCCACACCAATCTCACTCACAAGCAATGAAGTGTATCCTACGATAAATTAAAGGTTTGTAAAGCGATTATATTTTTTATACATATGGTGACAAGATTGAGCTTATTGGATGCATAGATAGTGATTAGGCAAGTGTTTTAGAAAAGCGAAAAAAGTACTTCGGGTTATGCATTTAATCTAGGTTTAGGAGTTTTTTCTTATTCACCTAAGAAACAATAGGTAGTTGCCCAACAACAAAAATTGAGTATATTGGATATACTAGTGTGCTACTCAAAAGGTATGGTTGCGTAAAATGCTTTTTGACTTAAAACATATTCAAAAATTTCTAACAAGGCTTTTTTGGGATAATAAATCAACAACTGCATTAAAGCTTTGCCCATCCACCTGGTGCCTAGTTATTTTTCTTCTATATTTGTTTTGTATATTTGATCTGGATTGGTTCTTTATTGCATATTTTATGTATCTCGAATCACTTTTTGTGATATATATATATATATATATATATATATATATATATATATATATATATATATATATATATATGTGTGTGTGTGTGTGTGTGTGTGTGTGTGGATTTTATTTCTCTTTATCTCTTATGTGCTTTTCAATGTTTATAATTCATGTGCTTTGTCATTTTTGTGACAAAAAGATGATCATTAACCATAGTTAACTCACTTAAATAGGGGGAGCATAGGCAACGAGATAATAGAGAAAAAATAAAGAAACTCCTTGACAAATAAGGGGAGTTAATAATTTTTGAATTATTTGGTTAATTCATTCTTTTATTCATTTAATTCTTAAGGGAAATTAATTAAAATATTAGAGGAAATTATACCTGAGATATTGGAGGAAACCAAATCACCTAATGAGTGCATGAATTAAGAGTTCAAGAAAGTCACCTAAAATGTTTCCTACAAGGGATTATTGATTGATGTGACTTTCTTGCATTGCAATAAACTATAAAAGTTTCTTCTCATGTTCTCTACTACTTATATTCTTGTTGATGAAGCCTCTTGTTATTTACTGTTGAATTATTGGGTCTTATCTAGCTTCTATATATTAGGTTTGGTTGATTAACATGCATCTCTATTCCTTATGAGCTTTGGTTTATACCTTAGTGTCACTACAGGGATTTGTTCTTCTTTCATGAATTCACAACGCATCAAGCAAAATCTCTAACTATCTTGTTTTGCTATTTTGATCATATCTTATTCCACACATTACTTTACCTTTGGTATAGTTTTTTGTATGTGTGCAGGTAATAGGTTTGGGAGAAAAGTTATACAAGACTATGAAAATAAATTCCATAGTTTATTTTTAATAGAGTGTTAATGTGTGTTATGTAAACTCCTTTATGAGAGTACTGGTAGGTTTATGTAACGATATTTTGTCATAAAATTGCTAAAAGGGAAAATTATTAGGACTTAGAGTCTTGTTATTGTTGGCAATTTTATTCCTTTTAATGTTTGGTCATAAAAGTCTTTTTAGATAGTGATTTGCTTTCCATTAAAGATCAAGAGTTGTTGTTCGTCTAATTCGGAAGTCACAAGTATGTCTAAAAAGGTTTGACTTATGACAATTTAAGCTCCTTGGAGGTATAAAGAGTATTAGTTTTGTTTTGAACTTAAAATAATTTAAAATTAACTTTCGAAAAGAACAAGACTTCTAAAGAGGCTTGGAGCGCTCAAGATCGCTCAAGCACACCTTATCGCTCAAGTGCTTGAGGCCCTCAAGTGGTTGATGAGTTGGCTTAAGTAATCATGTTGATTCCATTGAGATTTTTTTTACGTAAATTTGATTTATAACTCTTTCAAAATTAAAAATCTTTGGGTTTTTGCCTATAAATACCTTTTTATTAATTAACCCTTTGAGGGTTAGAGATTGCATTGAGATCATTACGAGTTCTCATATTATTTGAGAGGGTTTCATTGAGGAGAAAGCCTAAAGTGCCATACCATTCCCAATCTCTCGTTCAAAGATTTGATATTTGAATCTTGGTTTGAAGACTTTCATCCCTTCAGCAATGTTGAGGTGTGTTCATTGGAGTAATCAGAGGTTGCTACATCACGGATGTACCTTAATTGCTCATAAGGTAAAAAATGGGAATAACATATAAATTTTTATTTAAATTTTTTAATTCACCCATTCATTCCCTTTGGGTGTTACCGCACTAGACTTAAGGACTTTTTCAATACTTATTTTAATTTATTTGAAATTATTTTTTCTCAAAGTTCTTGGGCTAATGACTTTTATATCATAAAATAAATAACAACTTCTCTTTCACAAAATATTTAATATTTTTCAACTTTTATAATATAATTTGTAAAATTATATAATTGGTTATTGTAAGTATCATAACATTTTGAGTTGCATGGGATTATCTCCTTTCAAAGTACATTATACCCTGCGTTATTTTTTTATATTTGCAAGTGTTGATTTGTTATTGGTGCAAGTATAAGGCCAAAAAGTAAATTCCAGTATCATAAAACAACCCGATTAACATAATTCATTTTATGATCCTTTTGACCAAGATCGGAGCTCCGATGCATGAACATTTTCATATTTTTGCCTCATGCATACCTCACGTTGGCTCTTACTACTCATGATAATGATGGACATAATAATAATAATAATAATAATAATAATGATGATGATGATAATGATAATAAAAAAAATGATGTGAATGGATTTTTCTAAATGCCTTCTTCTTCCTTAAATATAAATTGAATTTTTTTTTTGTTTTTTTCCTCTTTATAATAAGGTAATAATCAAAGAGGATTTGAATGGACCTTTCCAAATATCTTTTTCCTTTCTAAATATAATTTGAAACTTTCTTGCCCCTTTTCATTTGTCTTTTTCCTCTTTTCACCTAACTTTTTTTTTCTAATTATTATTATCATTATTATTATTATAAATAATATGATGTTATATTATAAATAATATTTATTAATAATTAAATTGATCGAGTTATAGGTATTGAACTAATAATAATAATTTATTTTATTTTTAAAATTTTTAAAAACAATACTAATTACTAATTTTAGTGATCATGTTATAAATATTAAAGTAAAATAACAATAATAATAATAATATATGCAATATAGATGAATTAACATAATATGCATAATATCAACAAGAATAAAAATATAAATAACAGCATAGAAAAAAAAATGATTTCATTTGCACCATTTTATATAAATACATTAAATCGTCATTTATTTAAAAAAAATTTAATTTTTAGAGAGTTGTTGAATGCATTTATGCAAAATTATCCAAAAATATAAATTTTATAAAAATAATTTATTGATAAGAGTGTTGATTAACGAAATTGAAATGCAATGATGGTTAAATATGTTTATATATTATTGAGGATAGAGACGTCCACAGAACCGTTTCCGTAGTAGAACTAAATACCAGTGATTGGACCCCAATGAAAGCAATACGGCACTTTCGATGAAGGAGAACCTTTGCACCGTCGATGTGACGTGCGAATGGACCTGATGATGCCGTTTTATTTAAGCAATTTTGGAACTCATAGCTGCCCTCATCTTAAAGCAGACAACACTGCTTTCCTTTACACTGTCCGTAACCGATACGCTCTCTCCGATTCCCAAACGACATGGCCGAAACGCCGATCCAATTCGGGATTTTGGGCTGCGCCGAAATAGCACGCAAGGTATCGAGAGCGATAACGCTCGCCCCCAACGCCACGCTGTACGCCGTCGGCAGCCGTTCGCTGGAGAAGGCCAGGAGGTTCGCCGCCGCAAACGGATTCCCTCCCTCGGCTAAGATTTACGGCAGCTACGAGGCGGTGCTGGACGACCCCGGCGTGGACGCCGTGTACGTGCCGCTGCCCACGAGCTTGCACTTGAAGTGGGCTGTGCTGGCGGCGGAGAAGAAGAAGCATGTGCTTCTGGAGAAGCCTGTGGCTCTGAATGTGGCGGAGTTGGATCAGATCTTGGAGGCGTGCGAATCCAATGGAGTGCAGTTTATGGACGGTACGATGTGGATGCACCACCCTCGGACGGCTAAGATGAAGGAGCTCCTCTCCGATCCGCAGCGTTTTGGTCAACTCAAATCGGTATGTGACTGTGAATATATAGGAAAATTCTCCAAAGATGGAAATTATGGGTCTCAACAAACACCGTGGGTGAAAATTAACTTGGAATTCTGTCCTGTTTGGCTTTACAGAATTGCAAGGAAATGGAAAAAAGGATATGATAACTTGACCAGTTTCTTTGAATTTATGGTTAATCCGAACCAACCCTAAGAAACATTTAATCCAAGTTAAACCCGATCCGTTCTTTAACCCAACTTACTTAATCCAATCCATTCTTTAACCCAAGGTAATCAATCCAAATTCAACTCAATCTTATTTTACTAAACTCGGGTTGAACTAGATTGGTCAAGTTTAATTTGGGTTGATCGGGGGTTAACTCAAGATAAACTTGATTGTTCAGGTTGCATGATTCAAAGTCCACTCAAATTTTTTTTCTATATTATTTATACGAAATTTAAGATAATAATAAAAATATAAAAATAAGCTTACATATCTTTCAAAATAAAAATATGATATGATTATCATTTAATATTTTTTTTAATGTAAAAAAAAATGAATAATGTTTTATAAGATAATAATTATTATAAATATTATAAAAATATTAAATCATGTTCAGATTAAGCTTAAATTGTTTAAACCTTAGTCCGAAGTCAATCCAAATTGATTTCGGATTGAAAAAATTTGAGTAATGAAAATATTTACACTACTTTGTCCAAACATTAGGTTGATCGGGTCAACCTGTCCAAATTACACCCCTAAAAGGATATGAAATAGTTAGAAACAAAAATACCCCTCTAAGATATACGGAGGCTCCAATAGAATTCATTAAATAATATCATAATTATTAGGAAAAATATACTTCTTTTGAAACAAATAATATAAAAAGTATATTAATGTATAATAAAATTTGAAAAGCAAATAAAACCCAAAAAGGCGTTTTACTTTTTCTCTTCTTCTTTTCTTCTTCATTGCAAACTAATAATAATAATAATAATAATAATAATAAATAAATAAATAAATAAATAAATAAATAAAATTGGGAAATTTTTTAATGCTTAAAATATTTTTTATGATTAAATAAACTTCTCCATCTCGATTTTTAAACGATTTTTTTTTTTTGCATATTATAATTAAACAATTTACCTCTTAAAATTATTTAATGGTATGACTTCACTTTAAATAAAAAATTACAAATATAAAAAACTCATATATGAGGATATAATAATTATTTGAAAGTTTTGAATTTTACTAATATAAAGTTTTGTTCTTAAGACTTCCATCATTTTCTAAACTAAACCATTGAAAACATAGTTTATACACTAATATGGATATAATTTATACATGTGGATGAAATTTACACAACTATATAAGGATGTTATACTGACTATATAAAACAAATGTATTAACTATACAAGGGGTGTACAAGACTATTTTTTATGCAAGAATTCAATCGATCCTGAACCACTCATTTTTTTTTCTTATCACCAAAGACTACACACTCTCATGCCATACATTCCTTCATCACATACTCATCTCATACACTTTATTTAATTGATACATGACAATTCAAACAAGGTTGCCTTTTGTGTAGGATATTGGTCGATTTTGAACCACTCATTTTATTTCTCTTGTCACCCAAAGACTAGACACTCTCATGCCACACATTCCTTCATCACACACCCATCTCATGCACTTTGTTTGATTTGCACATGGTAATTTGAATACTTACTCACTAATAATGTTTGAGAAAAATTTTGTTTTTAAGTCTTCCACTGTTTTCTGAACTAAACCATTGGAAACATGGGTCATTAATCTACGTGGACACATTATTTATGCATGTGTATGAAATTTACAACATTTTATAAGAGTATTACACTAAATGTACAAGATAAATATACTAACTATACAAGGGGTATACAAGTTTACCCTTTATATAGGATTTTAATAGTTTTTGAACCACTCCTTTTATTTTTCTTATCACTTAAAGGACTACACACTTTCATGTCATACATTCCTTAATCACATACAAATCTCATGTACTTTATTTAACCAACACAAAACAATTTGAATATTTACCCCACTAATGATGTTTAGGGAAAAAAATTATTCTTAAGTCTTTCATCATTTTCTAAACCTAACAATTGGAAACATGGTTCACATATCTATGTAGGCATATTATTTATGTATGTGCATGGAATTTGCATCCTTTTACAAGAGTGTTGCACTAATTGTATAAGGAAAATGTATTAATTATACAAGGGTCCGGTGTACAAGCTAGCCTTTATATAGGATTTCAATCGATTATGTACTACTCTTTTTATTTTTCTTGTCACTGAAGGACTACACACTCTCATGTCACACATTCCTTCATCACACACCCATGTCATGTGTTTTATTTAACTCACACATGACAATTTGAATGCTTCATTACTAATGTTTGAGGAAAAATGGTGTTCTTAAGTCTTCCACCATTTTCTAAACCAAACAATTGGAAACGTAGTTCATACACCTAAGTGGACACATTATTTATGAATCTACATGAAATTTGCACTACTGTGCAAGTATATTACACTAACTATACAAGACAAATGTACTAACTGTACAAGGGGTGTACAAGATTTCTAATAGGTTTTGTGCAATTTGTAAACAACTTGAACTTGAGATTAAGACGATTATTGATATGTTTTTTTTTTTATCAAATGATTAAGACCTTCCCTACCAAAATTAAAATATAGGAAATAAAATTAAAATTAATCATGTTTGAATTGTTTATTACAAGTAAATTGAATGAAATATATATTTTTACTATTTTACCCTTATAAACATAATTTCACTTTTATCAATAGAGGTTAAAAAAATTATATTTAAATGGAATTAAAAATGAACAAAAATTATTTTTTGTAGCATTTTTATTTTTTTAAATCATTAATTAAAATTATGGAATTAATTTTAAAATTAAATTTTTTGGTTGTAATTATAGTTTTGAAGATTCCATGGTTTTTATCTTAATAGGAAAATGTTTATTTTAATGGGTTTTTATCTTTTGGGGGGGGGGGGGGGGGGGGGGGGGGGGGGGGGCCGGGGGCGCGGGGTGGTTGAGTGTGGTGTGTGGTGATTAGGTAATTTTGAAATGAAGAAATTTTTAATAATGGGAACACTTTGATTCTGCCAATTATTTGTGTGTGTATGTATATGAGTGTTTACTTTATTTCTATAATAATGTGAGAAATAATAAACAACATATGTCTAATTTGTAAATTAGAAAAAAAAAACATAATAATATTTTATGAGGTGTTTAATATATATGAGAAGTTATGTACAACAAGTATATAATAGAAAAACATTTTCTAAGGTATTTAAAAAATATTTATTCTATATACTATAAGTTTAAAAAAAAGAATAATATCTCATGAGGTATTTAAAAAATATTTACTTCAAAAATATATTTAACAACAATTATTAATTTTTAACCATTCATCTCCAATATTCAATTTATTTGAGAAAAATGATGGGTGGAAATAGTGTCCCATCCCAACAATCATTTTACTTGGTGTCACTAATAAATGAGAGAAGAATAAGATAAATGAAGAGAGAGAGGTGAGAGTAGGGGTTGTTTATTTTCATTTAACGGTTAAGGGTATTTTAGAGATTTTTGAAAGATAATATTTTTTGCCATAATTTCCGCTCCATCCTTAAGTTTTAAGCTCAAATATGGGTGATAGGAGGATGTTGGACCAATCATTAGGCTCAAATAACCTGAAAGCACAATTCTCCCTATCTATTGGAATTGGTCTGAAATTCCTAGGACAGGAATTTGGAATTAACACTATAGCCCTGTTAGGAGAGAAAGGAAAGAACAACGTTTGGTGAGGCAAAAAAAAGGGAAAAGACATTACTAGGTTACCTATTATTTTGTTCTATTTTTGGAACTTTCTTTATTGTATTTATTTATTTTTTCTTTTCGCTTGTCATTTTCTACCTGTGCACTTGTACTGTAACAAAATGAATAGAGGGCAAGACAAAATAAGCAAAAGTAAGGAGAGGAAAAAAGATTAATTGTCATAGGAGCTAATACATATTTTAATAATTTTTATTTAATTTATTTAACCATTGATAATGATTTTTTTTAGATATTCAACTGTTTAGATCAAGTGGGTTATGAAATGGAAATGTTGCATTAAGCCCTTTTTGATAATTATTTTCGAAACTAATTTTCTATTATTTAGAAATGAAAAATAGAAAAAAAAAAAAACAAGCTTAATCCCAATTTTGCCTTCTTGCTATGATGTTTTGCATCAAATTATCAGGAATTTTCTTTTGTAGTGACACATCTTATGGTGATTAGGTAGGCCAGCGAAGGTTCAGGCTATTATTTTAATTCTGCATTTAGTTTTGATATTGTTTCTCAAGAAAGGAAGCAGAGCAATGACATGAGCTTCCCATTATTTCTTTGGTTTTTCATATTCCTGTTCAGTTTTCTCCCTTTTTTCAGTTACATGATGTACTCTTCAATATAAGGTGAGGACGTATATTTAACTATACTTTTTGGACTACTTATTGTTTCATTGACCTCGTGCTCAAACTCATAGGTAGGGTTCCACTCAAATGGCCAGCAACCAATAAATCTCGCCATATTTCATAAAGAATATCAGGAATCCCATGTAGAAAATCAATATTTCTTTTGGAATTCCGCTTGCTTGGATGAGGTTTTTTGTTTAATTTGCAATGTGATAAGATTGAAAAATGAACTTTGTCTTTGCCTTGTAAATGTATTGTCCTTTTAGCTATTGATGAAGTTGACATTTAAGAGCTAGGAGCATAGGATACATGCTTAACAACTCTCCATGTCCTTATCATCTTGTCTATTCCATGATAGCTGTTTGGAGAAGAATATCTTCCAAAGATTGACCTCTCCTTGGTTCCACAGGTGCAATCCTGCTTCACATATTTGGCTACTTCTGATTTTCATGAGAATAACATTCGTGTTAAGCCAGACCTTGATGCCCTTGGTGCTCTTGGTGATGTTGGGTGGTACTGCATTAGGGCAATCCTGTTTGCTGTTGACTATGAACTGCCTAAATCAGTGAAAGCTTTGCCTGGGACTGTTTTCAATGAAGCAGGGGTACTTACATCATGCGGGGCTTCTCTACTATGGGAAGATGGCAAAGTAGCAACCTTCAATTGCTCCTTCCAAGCCAATTTGACAATGAATATAACTGCTATTGGAACAAAGGGAACTTTGCAGGTTCAGGACTTCGTTATTCCTGTTAAAGAGGACAGTGCCGCTTTTTCTGCTGGTATAGAGTCTTGGTTCAATGACCTCGTGACAGGGTGGAAAACAATGCCAAGCGAGCATGTCGTCACAACAGATCTTCCTCAGGAGGCTCTCATGGTGAAAGAATTTTCCGGTTTGGTTGCAGACATTAAAAGAAATGGTTCAAAACTTGAGCAAAAGTGGCCAACTCTCAGTCGGAAGACACAGCTGGTGCTGGATGCTGTGAAGGTCTCAATCGAGAGGGGGCTTGAGCCCGTTGAGCTTTAGTGGTTTGATAAAACTTTCCCATCCTATGTTTGGTTTTTAGTGCCTTGGACTTGATGAGTGCTTCTTTTGAATGAACTTTGCTGGACGTTGCTAAATTAGTAAGTAAAGAAGGCTTGTTTCTATGTTATATACATGGGCCAATACTTGAAACGCTTGCCATTCTACTATTCTTATGCATGCATAATCGATAGGACTAGTCTTAACATGAAATTATAGACGACTCCAGTAGTGGCCATGTTGAATTGGGTTTACGATTCAAGTCATCTCATGCTTTTATGCGTGTTTAGAGTCTGGTTGAAATGATCTATACTAACATTGCCGATGTCCGTAGCGGCCATATCAACTGAATAGGGCATTTACACCCTTCGATGCACGATGATTATATGGATGAGACTGTGAGCCACCAATAATAATCTTTTTCAGTACAAGAATTAATAATTTTTCCACACAAAAAGATGAAAAACAATGAAGGAGATCATAATTATGTAAAATTTATCATACCATGTTTTCTATTATTTTTTAATATATATATATAGGAACAATTATAAAAATTTAATTGTTATAAAAACTAAATTTTTAATAGAATTATGATTCTAAATTTTAGGAAAGAACCAAATTGAAATATTAATAATTCTAATATCCTAAGGAAACATAGTTTTGGTTTAATTAGGATTTTTACATTATCCACTTGAAACCAAACTCTTCAAATTTCACCATCCTCTTCTTCTTCAACTTGAGTAATGTTTCCACCTTGATTGACTTTACAAGAAATTTTGCAACTTGATTTTTAGAAGAACAAAAATCAAGCATAATTTCTTTGTCTTTCACCAAATCACGAATGTAATGAAATTTGATGTCAATGTGTTTACTTCTTCTATGAAAAAATGGATTCTTAGTTAATGCGATTGTTGATTTATTATCACAAAAAAAACTTTATGAGAACTTCCTGAGTTTGTTTCAAGTCAAAAAACATTTGATGCTACCTTTTGAGTAGCACCACTATTGACTGCAATATACTCAACTTTCACTGTCAACAAACTAACTACCTATTGTTTCTTTGATGACCAAGAAAAAACTTCTGAACCTAGATTAAATGCATAACTCAAAGTACTTTTTCACTTTTCTACATCACCTATCCAATCACTACATGTGGATCCAATAAGCTCAATCTTGTTATCGTATGCATAAAATATATCATCACTTTGCGTACCTTTAATCTATCGTAAGATACGCTTTACTACTTATTAGTGAGATTGGCATGGAGACTCTGTAAATCTACTTACAAGTTTAACTCCAAATACAACGTTGGGTCATATAGAAGTCAAATATTGTAGACTTCCAATCATTCATCTAAAATTTGTTGGATCAACCAATTCATTTGAGTTATCTTTTCCTAATTTTAGTCTTTCTTTAACTAGAGTTATAAAAAGATTACATAATTCCATCTTGAAAATTTTAAGAATATCACTTGCATATGTCTTTTGAAAAATAAAAATACCTTTATCTATTTGAATTACTTCAATCTCAAGAAAATAGGACATTAATCTCATATTTGTCATAGCAAATTGACTAATCATCACTTCTTTGAATTTTATAATCATCTTCAAATTTTTACTAATGATAATTAAATCATCTACATATAAACACATAGTAAGAATGTTACCTTGTAAATCAAATTTGACATATAAAGTTTGTTCATAAGGATATCTTTGAAATCCATTCTTCACTAAACAGGTATCAATACTTGTGCAACGTGCTCTTGGTGCCTGCTTTAATCCATACAAGGCCTTTTTTTTTTTTTTATAGCTTATATACCTTTTTTTCTTCCCTTTTTATCATATATCCTTGAGGTTGTTTAACATAAACCTCTTCTTCAAGTTCACCATTCAAGAAAGTTAATTTCACATCCATTGGAATCTTCCAATTGTTTTGTGATCAAGAGAAATAATTATACAAAGAATGTCAAGTCTAGCAATGGGTGCATATACTTAAAAAAGGAAAAAAAAAAAAATTACTACCTAGTTTTTGCTTGTAACCTTTTGCCGCCAATCTTGCCTTGAAGTGATCAACTTTTCCATTTATCTTGCACTTGGTTTTATATACCCATTTGACACCAATTGATTTCATAGCACTAGGGAGATTAGTAAGATCCAATGCATTATTTTTCTCAATTGTGTGAATTTCTTCATCCATAACTTTAAAGCCAACAATCATCTCGAGTAGCTTCCTCATAACTTAATGAATCATAATTTGTAAAAAAAAAAAAAAAAAATCATCAATTCATTACTTATTGGGTCACTGTAATCACCAACCACATAATCTTGCAAGTGTATAGGCTTGATAACTCTATTGAATATGTAGTCATAATTGGTGCACTAGTAGACTACATACTTTGATCTTCACTTTGCTCTTAAAGATGAATATGAACACTTAATTGTCTTTTTTCATTAGAAGACTAATCCTATATTGCTTGATAATAATAAAAAATCAAATCATGACTAACAATAACCTTCTTGGTTTGTGGATTGTATAGTTTATAAAAAAAATGCACTTTTCACCTTTAATATCATGTTTTTTTCTAGAATGCATCAAACACATAAACATATGCTATGCAGTCAAACACTTTAGATGACCAATGTTAAACTTTCTATGACTTCAAGACTCTTGTGGGGTAAGCACTTCTAATGGTGCTCCTATTCAATAAATAAACTACATAAGAAACTGCTTTGACCTAAAATATTTTTGGCAATTTTTTTAAGTTCAACATATACCTCACCATATCTATAATTGTTTAATTTTTTTTTCTCTTTGCAATTCCTTTTTGCTATAGAGTGTAACTTGTAGTCAATTGATCTTCAATACCAATCCACGATTCCAAGTAAAACCTCTAAAATGTGACTAAAATAAGAATGATCAACTCATTGAAAATGAAGATCTAACTATCTCAATGAAGGGGGTATACCCCAGATGATACACAAAGATAAGAATGCAACAAATGAAATCAAAATGAGGGAATGCCACAAACAAAATGAAAACGATAATAAACTTTGAACTAAGATATAATGAACAACTCCAAGCTATGGGCTCTAAAGGCCTAAAGGAGATCACAATCCACAACTCCTAGTCAAAAAACTAAGGGTGACCACGATAAGGATGATCAACTCATTGAAAAGAAAGGGGCATACCCTAGCTGATATTTAAAGATAAGGATTCCATAAACAAATTTGTAATAAAGGAATGCTATAAATGAAATGGAAATGATAATAAACTCTAAACTAAGATATAATGAATAACTCCGAGCTGTAGGCTCTAAACACATTACCAAAACATTAAGTATTATCAATCCATTTATATTTACTTTTGCGATGAATTTAAGCTATCACAAATTTCTAATACACCTATTTCGTCACTAATTTAATTTTCTATCGCTTATATTCAAATATTTACCAACAATAATTGCAACAACAAATACTTGTCGAGAAAAATATTATTGTGATGGATTTAAACTATTGCAAATGCTCAACTAATATACTTTGTAACAAAATCAATTTACCTGTAAAAAAAGAAAAAAAAAAGTGAATTTTCATAAACAATTTTTCTATAAAAATTACTACCCACTAAAATAGTGTTATTATAGTCAATAATAATACCACACATAATTTGTTCCAAAAATAATTTTTGCCTTATGAATATGAAATCTTTTTACCATAGTTATATGATAAATATGATCTAGCCAATGACAAAACAATTTTATGATTATTTTTTTTAGTTTCCTAAAATATTTATAGAGAAC
The DNA here is from genome assembly GCF_030704535.1 of Vitis vinifera. Taxonomy (NCBI): domain Eukaryota; kingdom Viridiplantae; phylum Streptophyta; class Magnoliopsida; order Vitales; family Vitaceae; genus Vitis; species Vitis vinifera. The sequence goes on along the minus strand of NC_081822.1, from coordinate 22,001,520 downwards.
ATACTTTTTTAAATCATAATAGTTTTAACATTTTAATATTTTTTAGCCACCTTTTTTTATTATCCAATATATATATATATATTGGTTTTTAAGGATATATTGGGAAATATTGATGGATATTCTGACACAAAATATTGGTGAGATGAAAATTGATTAAAACTTATGAAAATGTTGAGAAAAAAATGTAAATAAATGGTATAAAAAGTAATAATAGAAATTTTGATGTTATTTTATTAAATAAATTAGTACATGTATAATATAATGTGTGACATCCAATAATATTATTTAAAATTTAAAAATACATTTTAACTAAGATAGGAACAATCAACTCACTAAATAGAAGAGGGTATGCCCCAAATGATACTCAAATATAGGAATGTCATAAACAAAGCTGGAATGAAGGAATATTATAAGTGAAAACTACAAGATAATAAACTTTTAACTAAGATAAAATGAACAGCTCTAGGCTATAGGCTCTAAATGCCTAAATGAGATCATGATTCACAACTCCAAGTTAAACCACTAAGGGTGACTAAGATAAGGATGATCAACTCACTAAATAAAACAGGGTATGCCTCAGATGATACTCAAAGAGAGGAATGCCATAAACGAAATCGAAATTAAAGGAATGCTACAAACGAAACTAGAATGATGGAATGATGTAAATGAAAACTGAAATATAATAAACTCTGAATTGAAATAAAATGAATAGCTTCGAGTTATGGGCTCTGAATACTTAATGGAAATCATGATTTGCGACTCCAAGTTGAACCACTTAAAGGTGAGTAAAGATAGAGATGATCAACTCATTGAAAAGAAGGTGTATACCCAAAATGATACTCAAATATAAGAATGCAACAAATGAAATCAAAATAAAAGGAATGCCACAAATGAAGCTAAAATGATGATAAACTCTAAACTGGAATATAATGAACAACTTCGGGCTGTGAAGGGGTATGCCCTAGATGATGCTTAAAGGAAAAAATGCCACAAAGGAAACCAAAATGAAAGGATGCCACAAACATGCATGTCAAAGGGGTGTGTCCTGAACAAAATGAAAGAAGGGTGAGTACGAGGATTACAAATGAGAACACCTAACATAAATGGGAACAAAGGAGTATAATCTATAGCCAAAACAACTAAAGGACTTAAGAGAAGGTGCAATTGAGATAATGAACTCAATGAAAGGGAGAACAGGCCTAAGATGATAATTCATAGGAATTAGCAAATGAATCAAGAGGCCACAAAGTCAACAGAAGATTGTATAATCTCAATGAAAGGGGTATGGCCCAATGTGCAAGGTTAAAAATGACAAATCATCCACCAAGGTAAAACTGTAAGGAGGTATGCCCTAATATCAAATAATGATTAATATAACAATAAGAGTCATATCAAAACTTTGTCCAACACTTGAACTATAATTGTCAGCATGACATATGAGATGCTCAACTGAGAAAAAACAAGATGCTGATCAAATGCTCTCAATAAGGTGACATCAAATTTAACACTCTGATGAGATATCAACATATTGCTCAAGAAAAATTTTCGATGAGAAGAAACTAAACTCGTCAACTACACCGAAATCATAAACATTCTCACTTATCTAATTGGGTATAAATACTCTTGAAGAAACTATGGTAATCGTGAGGTCTCCAACTCAATGATAATGCTCTAAGAAATCAAAATATAAATTTGTCCATGTCTAAAATGAAATACTCCAAATCAAATCTCAAAAGGATGACTAGAATGACAAGAGGTTTGATAGTCTCAAGAATAGAAACATGTCCCTAATGAAGCCCCAATTGAATATGATGTGAATATGATAAGCTCAAAGTGGGGAAATATGCCCCCTAGTATAGGATCTCGTGGACTCGCATTTTTCACATGCATTCTCACTCAATAGCATGACTCACTTTTTATTTGTGAAAATTTTGATTTTTAGGAAAAAAAAGTTGAAGCCACCAGTTATTTTTTATTATTTTTAAGAAAGGAAATCAAAATAAGAAATAAAATCCTAAATTGTGACTCTTAGAAGGGAAAAGCAAGTTTGTGAAAACTGAGTTAGGATCCGGTGGTCAAGTTACCTATCAGGAAGGTACGGTGATAAGTCATTGCACTCCTCTAAGCCCTAAAATCAGGTTTCTATTAATCAAGTTAAAGCAAGTATGGAAATTGACTGGTTAATTGGTGGATACCAAGGACCAAGAGTCATGGACTAAAACAAATCATGCATGATAATGAGGAATAAATAAATAGACAAGGTAGAGATGAGAGCATATCTGTGCAGCAAGAAAAGTGCCTCAAAGAAACAAGGTTAGTGTACCATAGCAAATAATCTCACACACTTTACAAATCGGACCAAAGTCAATAAATACATAACATACATTTCACTTGGATTATTATAAAGGAAAATATCATGGATGTTGAGCTCCCAACAAGGCCCAATTTTATTTTTGCATGAACTAATCCTATAAATTCTAACTCTAATGATAATAGAGGAATCACAGGAATTTGGAAGGAATTCCATTATTTTTGGAATTATGGAATTTATTCATATTTATTAAAAATAGAGAAAATCAAGAAAATTGTTGAAAATTAAAGAAAATTAAGAAGGTGCATGCTAGGAGAATAATGGTTGCAAGTGTTTATTAAATGTCAGTATTTTAATGCCTAAAAATGTTTAAGGATGAATTTTTAAAGCTGAGATTATTTGAATGAAAAAGATTTTGAAAACCCAATTTAAAACATGTAAGATCACAAGGAAACAACAGAAATGCATTTGGGAGAGGACAGTGTGCACCAAGGTAGCCATGCAGGAGTGAGGCCCAGGGATAGGACTGCGACTGCACCGCTGGTGGTTGCATGAGGAGACCTATGCATATTGCTGGTAGTCTGGAGAAGAACTTACCGTAGTGATTTCCGAGTCCATGCTCACTGGGTTTTGGCGCACTACCTCATCAACCAAGGCACTCCAGCTCAACTCTAGTTCCTCAGAATCCCAACTTGAATCATCAACAGAAGCTTGTGGTAGAGTAGTCAGGTCCAGTTCCAGATCAGATTTCCTGTGCTGCTACTCATTCTCTAGCTTCAAGTCCTCAACATTATAACTGACTCATCCATTTTCTCACAATTCACTTTTTTATTCTGCAGCTCAACTACTGTGTTCTCTTGTTCATTATGAGCTCCATTTTTTATTTTCGAAACTTCAAGAAAACCTTAGTCACCGGATTTGATTGTTTCCCCAGTATTCTCTTCTACTTCAGCATGTGAAACAAAGAACTGGAAATATGAGTGATTAACCTCTAGCAGTCTTAACCGGTTAGCTGCAACCTGCATGAGAAAATTCACCTGTTGATGCTCACATGTCCCATTTTTCATCCATATGAAGCCCTTGAACTTATAGAAATCCATGCGAAAAAACAAGTAATGAAATCTTTAGGACACCCTCCATCTCACTGAGATAGACCTCCACTACAGCTTGTGTATTTCCACTATCTTTCATAGGCCTAGAAAGAGAATGGTAAGCTAGAAGGCAAGCATCTGAATTCTTTAATGCTTGTCTCATGGGTATTCGGTTTATGGGATTCCATGTCACAAACATCCAACCGACAGGCAACAAGTCGCAACTTCTTAGTGTTTTCAGCTCAGGATACTCACATGCCAGGTCCAGGAACTCATTGAGCAAAAGCTGAACTTTTCTGATTAATACCATTTCCCCGACCCTCTATTTTGGCAACCATTTTGGGCATCTCATACCTGTAAAAGGAATCATCACTATTCCCAGCACCTATGTTCTGCAAAGCCATCTTTGCTTCAGAATAAAGAGACCAGAAAAAGGACTAAATATCAGCAGGGAGCAAATGTTGAATTCAATATGTGGGCAGCAGTATTCTTGACACAGGAAAACTAATTGTCTCTATCTAGGAAAGGTTGCGTCCAACTTCTTTCAACTTAGTCACACCTTCCTTGTAGACTACAGCACATGTATATTGACCAGTGCTCAGTGGAACCTCAAAGAAGAAATCTCCAGTTTCTTTAATTATTTCCATGGGGTTCTCCAAGTTGCTTTGAGTATTGCTTGCCAGATATTCTCCAAGTGAACCCTCCTAGTTACCTCTTTAAAAATGAGTGGAGCTAGTCTTTTTTATATGGGCTTTTTCTGCCAAAAGTTGGGTTCTTTCAATATCAGAGTTAAGAACACATTGCAAGGTTGATGTGTCATCCCCAACCACTTCTTGCTCTACGCGTAATATCTGGTAGAAACTGTATTGGATGTCTCTTGAAACATTGCTGATTTAGTGGGGAAGGAGTTATCCCGCTTGTTTTTATCTTTCCAACCGAATCACATCCCAATTGCTTTCATCTGGTTCAAGCCCAGAAGGAGCAACCTGCTACCTAGATCCCACCTGCCACTGATAAGCCAGAGCATAGGCCATGACCCTTTTACGCTTAGCTGCTAGCATTGCCATACTGAAACGTGTAACTGCACTGATTGCCCTGACTTAAAACAACTATCATCTGAAGGTTATACTCCTGGATTGCATATTTGGTCCCAACACGATGCCAATGAAGCTATAGATGAACTCCCAGTCAAGAATACCAATCACTCTATCCTCAATGGGATGAGATACAAGATTGTCATTTGAAAGTCTCCATGAACTAGGCCTGCTGTCACTCCCAAACCCATAAGTTTAGATTCCTCAAGGGAATCCAGAAATGGAATTGCTCTATGGTCAAGGACCATCTTTTCTCATGCTGAGCAAACACGTACCTGTTGATTTAGAGGATCCACTTTTATGCTGGTGTTACCAAAACCACATATCCGGTGACCATTATACATTCTGATTGGTTTTGGCTTAAACTACAATTCATGTTGTTGTGCTTGTGCATAAATAACCTCTTTCAAACTCACTTCAAGCATATCTCCAATGCCATCCATCTAAGTTGTGCCACCCAGAGTAGAGGCAACTTACTTAGCCTCCTCTTTTGATTGCGTATGTGAAAGTAAAGAAGTCTTTAGCCTTTCCGCTTCAGTTGTTAACGAGTCCACCTTCTCTGTTCTTTCACCATCTCTTTCTGTAGGCCATCCAGTTCCATATGATCCCTTGCATTTGTGATCTTTGAGTTGTTGAGGAATTGAACAGTAGTCATTTGTACCCATCTGAGTGATGAATGAATCCGAGAGAGGAAGAGGTCCAATGGAAGCAGTATCAATAGTCAAGGTCAACCTGGAGATCAAGTCCTTGCTTGAGAATATTTCAACCTTCTGATCTTGGAGTGGGAAAACTTCCAGTGGTACTATGCACAGAAGCCAAGAATAGGAGTTTGACAAGGACCATATGAGATAACTCCAGTGCTGCCAGTGACGGGCCTTAATTGTTCATTGCTTCATGTATGCATGAATGGCCTTGTTCTGGATGCATCTTCATTCTGCTGGTATCTGTGGCCTCTATGTTGTGATTGATGTTCCATTTCAGATGAGGCCAGAAACTGATACAGTGTACTTGGTGGCATGCTGTTAAAGTCTCCAGCAAGCATAACGAGGATGTGGCCTCATAAGCATCACCTAGTAATGCAATGATTTGCATCCCAGGATCAATCTTGTCAAGAAAGCCAACTTTCATTGCATTTCCACGGCAGCCCAAGGTATTGCAATGCTTCATTCCAGTAGATTAGCCTTGGTGTCTCACCCCTAGGCTGGTTTCAAGACAGATCAGTAGTTTTCGGGTTGGGAATCTTCAACAGCTAGTTCATCAGCATGTACCAGCAATGCTATGTCTAGTCTACCCAAGGTTGCAAAATCGAAGTCTTTCTTCGCAATAGGTTTTCATCTTCTCATAACTGACGCAGAACTATGTCCTTACTTATTAGTTAACATATCAATGGTTTGATAGTTTGATTAATTGATATGATATTGTTTTCCTAAATATTTTGAGTGATCTTTCATTTATGAAGTTCTTTTAAATGTGAGGCTTCTCTCTATTATCCCTAGAGTTATTTTAATGACTATCTAGACTCTAAGATTGGAGTAAATAAAGAATTTGATGTATAGGTAATGTAAGATTTTCTATTTTTCTTAATTAATAGGGAATCTTTTAAGTTTGATTTCTAAATTAGATTTTAGATTTATGAAATTCATGAAAATTATGCCAAATTTGATAATTTTTGAAACCAAACAGACACCATAAGTTTGTCGGTTGATACTTACAACGTGGGATGTCAATTTTAATTGTCTTAAGAACTTACACATCTGATTCAATGCTTATAATGTAATTCAACTTAAAAATTGAATAGTTAAATTCAACTTTTCTCCTCAAAAGATAATTTCTTATTAGCTCTTCATGAAGAGTTTTAAATTTATAAATAATCTTTTAATTGTTATATATATATATTTTTAAATACCTAATTTTTTAAAAATCTTCTCATTCTCACATGTACCAACACAAAGTTGATTCCTTGTGATTGCATAGAAAAATGAAATATTTTCTATCCTCTTTATAAATAATAAAACTTGTAATTAAAATTTTTTATAAATGTTAATTGTTTATATTCTATATATTATATGTTAAAAGTATCACAAAGAAAAATGAAGCTTGTGGACATGAATGGATGGAAGGTCTTGTTATCAAACTAAAAGGCATTAGGTTAGTTCCAATTTGGTAGTAGAACACGTAGAATAGACCCAATGAATCAAATTAGAGGGAAGTCTCCTAGAATGCTGAGGCTTCTTCTAGAGTCGGCTTTTCTTCAACCACCCTTGTGTGGGATCGGTGGACCCATTCTTAAACCTCCTAAAATCGTTTTTTGTCATTAGTGACATATTTATTTTTAAATGTTTATTTTAACCAAAGTTTGCAAACAATTTTAAAAATCAGACTTGTTATACATTTTTACTTTTTATTAGTTTTTAAAATTTGATAACACAAATAAAAAAAAAAAAGGGATAATTTTTTTAAAGGTTTTTAAATCAATTTTAAAATGAGAAATTTCACTTGTGATTCAGGTGTTGTTTGTTTTTTTGAATTGATTTTAAATAGAATTTAAAATTAAGTAGAGCTTAATAATATTGGGTAATAAGTTGTTTGATTTTGTAATATTTTATTTCTATTGAATACTAAGGAATAATAGTAATCAAGGCCATAAATCTTAAATAATAGTAATCGGGAAACAACTTTTCAAAAGCATCACTTGCCTTGATCCTAAGCATTTAGGGCCTAGTTCCTTTTGCTCTTTCTTACTCGACCTCTTACACCAATGACTCAATATGGAAGTCAACTCTTTGTCAAGGGCATATATATTCCTAACAATCTATTGAGCATTGCCAAACATAGGCCTACCCAACTAATAGTTCCTTCATGAAGAAAGAGTTGACCTCAACCCTTTTAGTCAACCTACCTTGGAGTAGCAACATAAACTATGTCTCTTCCCACACACTCTAATTCAATTAGCTTTCAACTCTCTCCCAACCTCCATCTCTGATCTCAAGCCGTAGGTAATCCATGCTTGTCAACCTTCATTCAGTTAAGATCTAACTTAAACCTTTGGAGAAGCATAGCCAAGGTTCACTTTCAATACTCTTTAGTGCAAGTGCTAGGTTCTATAGGCAAATAGGTCAATCACCACCTCTAGGAAGAGTATTATTAGATCACATCACTCATGGACCCTAGCTCAAGAGTTTGAGCACCAGTAATAACTATGAAATAACAAGGGTCAAAGTGCGAGAGATTTATTTTAGGGGAACAAAAAATTAAATAAACATAATAAGTCTAGCATGACTGATTATCAATTAATTATATATATTTTTAAATAAAGAAGTTCCAAGTCTGAATCCATCATTTATCTATAGCCCTTTGGCCTTGACAATATGAAACTATATTACAAATTTAAATAATTTCTCAATGTTTACATGTGAGACATTAACATTGGTTTGGAATTTTTTTTTTAAAAAAGGGGTTATTTGGACACATGACTCAAAATAACTCTCAAATTGTAAAAATGACCCCTCACACTTTAATTTTGTCGAGAAATAACTCTTTTTGGATACTTTTATCCTTCTTCATTTTGTTTGTTATAAAAATCATTATCTTTTCGTAACTATCTTATCTTACAAATAACTCATTCTTGCTTTCATTTTAGATGTTTATTTATATTAAGTAAAAATACAAGAGTCAAGTTTGATTTACAAAAAAACTTAACTAGAATTAAATTCATTTACAAATAATTTAACTACAGTCAATTTTTCCATTTCATCTATAAAGAACTCAATTATAATGATCTGAACTTTGTTGTTATTAAGTTTTATTTAAAAAAAAAAACTTAATTAGAGTTAATTTAACATTTTATCTACAAAAAAAACTTAATTATAAGTAAGTTCTTAATTAGAATATTTATATGGACTTAAACATTAAATGAAAGGATTATGTGATCTCATCTTCACATTTTAGAAGTTTAAATGAAACTACAAAAAAAAATTAACAAAAAATAGTAAAAATTACCACTAAAGGACAACCTCAAAAAATCCTAACAAAAATTCCACTAATAAAATCCCAACCAAAAAACCTGAACCAAAATCCTAGTTGAACATTCAAAAAAAAAAAAAAAGAAAGAAAGAAACACACACGAAAATCCAACAATACAATTGCAAAAAATGCCAACAAAAAATAACTACAAAAAACAACAACAAAAAAACCCTTAACAAAAAACAATAACCAAACACACACACATATAAAGGATAATGCAGGATCTTGATGAAGACTGCAAAAAACAACAAAAACCAACTCAAAAAAAAAAAAAAAACAAATGAAAGATCTTGAATAAGAAAAAAAGATGAGAGTTGTGATCGATTTTTATCATTTCTTCGATTTGAACCACACCCCCAAATTCACTAGGAAAGAACTTGGAAAATTCATTGGAAGAATGAGAAGGAAACGATTGGGGGATGAGGGAGAAATGTCATTTTGAGAAAAAAAGAAAAAAAGAAAAAAAAAAGGTAATATTATCCAAAATGATTCATTTTTTTTTTTAAGAATAAAGAAGAAAGGTCATTCTTATGATTTGAGAAGTATTTGAAGTCTTTTAGCCAAATATCTCTTAAAAAAAAAAAAAGTAAAGTGGTGTTTGTTTGTTTGTTTGCCTTTTTCTTTTCTTTTTTCTTTTTTTTTAAAAAAAAGCTTGTTATTGAAAGTAATTTTCTTTTAGATTTTAGATTGATTGTGTGTTTTTTTTTTTCAAAAAAATAATGCTTTTTAATTTATTTTTTTTTTTTTAAAAAGCTTTTAATTTTATTTTTAACTGAACAAAAAGAAACAAAATATTTAATTCTTTTTAATAAAATATTGATTTTTCTTTATTCATTAGTAACAATGACTAAGTTTGGGTAGAATCACTCAAGTGATAAGTGTATGGACTCACGGTTAGTGCTACATGCACCCAACTAGGCATCCAGATGCAAATGTCAATCATTCTTAGGCTTTCATAGCCAAGTATAAGGGGAATAGTCCCCATATGCTTTAATGAACCAAGATGCACAACCCTATAATAGGATACTGATTGTGGTCAAAATATACACTCTAATGACATATATATGATATGATTTATACTATATAAAGGGATCCACACACCCAAATTAAGTGCTAAGACCTTAGTTGCATATCTAACATATATTTTGAGCTTAATTTCGTGTTCAAATGAGGAAAAAAAATAGAAGTTACTAGAATCAATTTTAACCAAGGAAGAGGAAGGGATCAAATATGCTTAAAGAAGTATTTAAAAATTAAGAAGCATGGGGGGATCAAAACAAGGGAAAAATTAATAAGTCATGGGCTTGAAAGATGGGGAATGAATTGTTAAGACATTAAGTCTTGTTTATTTATCGGCAATTTTGTTCCAATTAATTTTTGGTCATAAAAGTCTTTTTAGATAATGACATGCTCTCCATTGAAGATCAAGGGTTGTTATTCATCCAATCGAAAAGTCATTGGTACATTTAAAAAGGTTTGGCTTATGGCATATAAGGATTATTTGAGGTATAAAAAGGTTTGGTATCATTTTTAAACTTAAAATGATTTTAAAAATTATTTTTCAAAAAGTAGAGGCCACTCAAGCGGTTAATCTCTCTCAAGTACTAAGGACGGCTTAAGTGATTAATCCTACTCAAGCAGTCAGCCTATACAAGAGGTAAGGACTGCTCAAGTAAAGTGCTAGCTCAAGTGGTCAAAGTTTGCTCAAGCAGTCATGCCAGTCCTATCGAGTTTAAAAACCTATTTTGAATGAATTTAACTTAAACTCTAATTTGAAAACTTGGGATACCAAAACTCTTATGGCTTTTGCCTATAAATAGATCTCTTTTAAACCCTTGTTGGTTACAAATCGGAGATTACAAAGATCATAGAGATCCTAAAAGATTGTTGAGAGACCTGCTATTCTTTGGAGGGACTCCTTGTGAGAAAAATCTAATTGCCACACCATTCATGTTCTTTAATTCAAGGATTTGAATCTTTGAATTGTTAGTTAAAGATTGTAATCCCTTTTAAGAAACCGAAGGATTTACTATGGAGCAATAGGGAATTGTTGCATCGCGGACATGGATCAAGTTGTAGGTGTTGTAGAGTAAGTCTTTAGGGTAAAACATCCAGGTAAATCTATGTAACTTGACTTCGAATAATGGATTTAGATTGGTAGGTCTTAGATCTCGTGGTTTTTTATCTCTACAGTTTGTGGGGGTTTTCCATGTAAAAAATTTGTACCTCATTGTCTATAGTTTTATATTCAATATTCTATTTGAATTGCCTAAAATAAATTAAATTGATTGTCCTTAATATCTTGCAAGGTGTAGACCTTCCATTTTATCCTCTTAGCACATGCCCTAATTAAGTGCTCTTTTAGAACTCTATAGTAGTTTTTTGTGGCCCATTGCTACTCATATAGCTTACCTCTTTGAGCCACTCTGGATACTAAGTACACTTTTGTGACAGCTTGCTTAGACATATTTAGGCCCATTAAGAACACTTGCCACATTTAGGTGCACCTAGTCCGCTTAGGCTTACCCTAACACCCCTAAGTCATTTAGATGACAGATGTAGCTTGCATCATTTGCGTGGCTCACGTAACTTGCATAGCTTGCATGTTTTTCTTTATGAATATGTGTTGTGTACTTATATTTATTTATTTATTTATTTTTTATTTACCTTTTTATAGTCATCATTTATTTTTGTTGTTATTATTTTTATTATTATCATCATTAGAATTGTTTTTTTATTATTGTTTCTATTATCATCATCATCATTATTATTGCTATTATTATTATTATTATTATTAAGATTGCATGAATTAATATTTTGCTATACTTGCATGTGGCTAATTTTTCTTGATTTTTTTTTTAAAATTTGCATGATTTTAGTTATTTATTTATTTATTATTCTTGCATGGTTCCTCCTCGTTTTTTTTTTTTTTGTATGGGGATTAGGTGACTTTGAAAGCAAGAGGACGGGCTGCATTGTGGGAAGATATGGAAATACTAGAGAATATTGATGTTGCTACCACATTCCTTAAGGATTGACCAGAATTTTTAAAATGTGAGAAAACTTATACTGAAAGCAAGAGAAGATGAGAGGAGGGGGACCCGCATCATGGGGACTAGGGTTGCACCATGGGGAATCGGGTTGCTGCATGGGAAAGTGAGGATCTGAGTAGAAGGAAATGAGATGAAGCGGACGGCTTAAGAGACTTTTCAAGGGGGGTTTCGAAGCAGAGGGCACGTAAAAAAATAAATAAATAAATAAAGAAGGCTAAAAACGGGGTACAAATGGGAGAAAAAATGAGGAGCAAGGACGGGAGATTTGATTTTGAGGGTCTCCTTACGATAAACCACACCATCCAAAACCCCCTTTATTCATCAGAGGACATCACCTTGTGACCATACTGAATCCAACATTGCTATTTGGACCGCGAGGATGCTTGCTTGCTATTTGCACCATAGAAGGACACACGAACACCATTTCGTGAGTTCCAAACCACATTCTGGAAAGTTGAGAGGAAATAATCCACATCAAATTTTGGAAGCCACGACATTTGGGGGGGTTATTGAGACTTAAGAGGAACATTTCCGACTTTCCAAGATCTTCGATCATTTAATCCACTGAAAGTAAGAAAATCAGAGATCATTGGCGAATGAGGTAGTGGTATGGTGCCTAATTTCGGGTACAATAGCCTTAATTTTGAGTTATATATCACGTTCGATCATCAAAAAGCAATGGATGACGGGGGTTCGGATTCTTCCATCCATATACCAATGATGGTGGTGATGGTGAGAGGGCCTTGTGGCGTGCCATCAAAGCCATCCAACAAGAAAGCTCCGACCCGAACCCCGTCATCTACACCGATGACCATGATGCTTCTTCTAATAGCTTGATGGCTCGTGTCGTTCAACGTTTTGGTGGAGTTTTCAAGGTGGGGGTTGAGAAGCAGGTTTGAGCGTGTTGGGGAAGAAATTCAAAGTTCTAGAAGGATTTTTCAGAAAAAAAAAATTCGCACATAGAGGGCGGTCCTTTCTCCATTTTTGAGAACGATGATTAGAATTTCTAGAGTGGTGGATGTTCATAATTTATTTTTATTTTTACAGGGACAACATTCATAATTTTTGCGAGGACTGTGATCTGAATTTTTTGAGAGGTGGACAAGGATTCGAGGACAATGATCAGAATTTTTCATGGGACAACGATCAGAATTTTTCCAAGGACCACAATCAGAATTTTTGGAGAAGAAGACGCAGCAAAAGAGCCATCATCCTAGCGCCCACCACCAGAATGTCAGTAAGCATGTCTCATGTTTAATTTTTAGTATTTGATTGTATTATTGAATTTGAAGTTTTCACCTTTGACATGGCAATTCTTAGGTTTTTAGATTCTCTCGTCATAATGCATGTTAGTTGTTTAGGTTGTTGGATTAAAATTCTTATTTTTGGGACATGGTAATTCTTGGGATGTTTAAGTTTGACATATTGATTTTAGTTTGCTTTACAAAATTCTTAGGATGTTGTTAGTTTCGTAAATTTATTGTAATTCATTTTTTTTTAAATTAAAAAAAAAAATCTTTAAGTGTTAGTCTTGATGGATATCAATGATAAGGTTTGACTTACATGCATTCATGTTCTTTATGTTAGTGTCCTTGAAAACTCCATATCTTCAAAACCTTCTTTTACTAAAAAATGAATTTTCTTTCATTATAAGTTTGGCTAATAGATCCCAAATGAAAAGTAGTAAAAAAGGTGATCCAAGCCGAGCTTCTCTTATTTTAAAATTCTTTTAAGAAAAAAAAAACTTATTTTGTGTCTATTGATTAGGAATCATCAAATCACTTGGTTTCTTTTACTTCCTCTAAAGTCGTTTTCAAAAAATACTTAAAGCAATAAAAAGCATCAGAAAAACATTCATTCTAGGTTTAGGCAAAAAACACATTCATTCTATCTTTTACTTAATTGTTGTCTTACTTAATATCTTTTATTATTTTCTTTTATTAATTGGTTTTTTTTTTGAAAAAAAAATAAAAAATGTAACACCTAATTCATCTCCTTCCACCCCTTCCCTTTCTTTAGTGATTTGCTTAATCAAATTGGCTATTGTTCACAATTATTATCAGATACAAATGTGTTAGGGAGAATGGTGGGTATGACTGGCAATTGAAAAATGACTTTTCAAGAAGGTAAATGGGTTGGTGGTGAAGATGATGAAAGGTTGAAGAGAATATGGCATCGAGTACAAATGTGGTGAGCCATTGTTTGCGATGGTGGTTTTCTCCATTTTTAAAGATGGGTTTTTTTTTTTTTTTTTTTTCAAAGTTGCAAGGGTGCTTGACTAGGTGAGGGTTTGAGATTTTTTTTATCTTTTTTTCCCAAACAACACTCCACACAATTCCATCTATGTCATCTTTGCTACAAAAATACCATATGCTACTACAATGCATTTAATGCGCTTCATCATGCCATGAGTTTTATATTATTTAAAATTTAGAAATTAAAAAATTTAAAAATTAAACATTAGAATTTAAAAAATTTTAAAAATAGATTAAAAATAAAATTCAAAATTTATGATTTTTTGTTATTTAAAATTGGGATAATCATGCTTTGGTACATCACCAATAAAAAAAATATGGTTTCTAGAACTTTGTTTTTACTTTTTCAATTTTAATGTAAAATGGAAAAAAATATTACCAATTCATGCACTGCAATAGTGCTTATGAATTTGTTCCAAAATTACCCTCGAAAGTTGAAGGCAAGTACACCTACCACATTAAATGTTGTTGTCAAGTACACCAATCACTTTTTTTTTCTCTTACATAAACTCTCTCACACATCTCACCTCTTGCCGCGTTTCTACATTTTATTTTTTTCTTTTATCCTTTTTTCTTTTTTCTTGCAAGCATGTCCTATTTTTCTATCTCTCATTTTCAATTTATTTTAATATGCTAATGTATTATCTCATAAAACTTCTTCAATTTTATTTTTTTTTTCACTCTCTAATCTTCCCATATTTATTGATTTTAGTTATTTTTTAACATATTAACTTTAAAATTATAATAAATAATAAATAGGTAATATAACAAATTAAATAAAAGCATAAATATATAATGGACAAAAATGAAAATATTATTCCACAAATAATATACTTAATATTTTTTAATATTAATTATAGTAATATATTTTATAAATCAAGGATTAAATTTAAAATTTATATTTTATTATTTACAAGTTTATGATATATGATTTTTTATATTAATTCTAAATAAAAGATTTATTTATTTTGTAAATCATATCACACGTAAAAGTAAAAACATATTTGTAATACTGTTTTATTATTTTTATTATTTTAAATTTATCATATCAAAATCACAGTAAGTGATGATGCTTTAATATTTTTTCTTATGGATTTAACTTGATCATGAATCTAATTTTTTTGCTTCATTAAAATCTTTAATTTTTAATTAAAATAAAATATATATTTTTATTAAAAAAAAAATTATAGTTAACCTTATATATTAATTTCATAAAAAAAAGTAGGTACATCCATCCGTAAGAAAAATAGGTTCATCCATTCCTAAAGGAACAAGGATCCCTATCTCCCTTATCATGGTTTATATATTCCTTTGAGGATCATCGATAAGTGATTGGAGGTCCTCCCCCATCCCAAAACAAACGTTGAAACCCTGTGTGCATCCTTAACAAAATAGGTACATCTAATCCTAGGGTAGAACCCCCCCTATCTTCCTTCTCATGGTCCATATATTCCTTTGGAGACTTTTAGGAAAAGATTGGAGGTTGTTTCCTATCTTGGAACGAAGTTTGGAATCCTAGGTATAACGTTAAGAAAATTTGGTATGTCTGATCCTCGGGCTACCAGGACCCTTATATCCCTTCTCATGATCCATTTGATCTTTTGAGGACCCTTAGGAAGTGATTGCAAGTCGTTTCCCACCTCGGAATAGACTCTAGAACCCTAGATATACCCTTATATAAATTCGGTACATCTTTAAGAAAATTTGGTACATCAAATCATCAGGCTACCGAGACCCCTATCTCTCTTCCCAAGGTCCATTTGCTCCTTTAAAGGCCATCAAGAAGTGATTTGAGGTTATTTCTCACCCCAAAATGGAATTTTGAACCCTAGATACATATTTAGGAAAATTTGGTATTCTGATCCTCAAAAAGTGATTAGAGGTTAGTCCCCACCTAAAACTAACATTGGAACCCTAATTACATCCATTAGAAAAATTGGTACATCTAATCATCGGGTTACTAGGATCCCTATATCATTTTTCGTGGTTTATTTGTTCATTTTGGAACTCTCAAGAAAGATTGGAGGTCGTTGCCCACTCTGGAACTAACATTGGAACCCTAGTTACATCCTTAAGAAAATTTGGAACATCCAATCATTAAGCTATTGGGATCCCCTATATCCCTTCCCATGGTCCATTTGATCATTTAGGGACCATTGAGAAGTGATTGGAGGTCATTTCCCACCTCTAAATAGACTTTGGAACCCTAGGTATATCCTTAAGAAAATTTGGTACATTCAATCCTCAAGTTACCTAGACTATCTCCCTTTTCATGGTCCATTTGTTCCCTTAGGAACTCTTGGGAAGTCATTAGATGTCGTTGCCTACCTCAGAACGTACATTGGAACCTTAGTTACATCATTAAGAAAATTTGGTACATCTAATCATCAAGTTACCGAGACCCTTATCTCCTTTCCCATGGTCCATTTGTTCATTTGGGGGCCCTCAAGAAATGATTGGAGGTCGTTCCCCATCCCGAACTATACATTAGAACCCTAGGCACATCCTTAAAAAAATTTGGTACATCTTTAAGAAAATTTGATACATATAATCTTTGGGCTAACGGGACACCTATCTCCCTTCTCATGGTCCATTTTTTTTTCCTTTTGGAGACCCTTAGAAAGTGATTGGAGGTCGTTCTTGACCTCAGAACAGACTTTGGCACCCTTGGTACATCATTTATAAAATTCGGTACACCCTTTACAATATTTGGTACATCTTTCATAAAATTTGGTACATCCTTAAATTTTTTTGATACATTCAACCCTTGAGCTATCGGGACCCCTATCTTATTACCTAAGGTCTGTTATTTTTTTAAGGATCTTTGGGAAGTGATTAGAGATCGTTTCCTACTCTGAAATGAACTTTGGAACCCTAGGTACATCACTAAGAAAATTTGGTACATCTAATCCTTAGGCTAATAAGACATCTATCTCCCTTCCCATGGTTCATTTATTCATTCGGAGACCTTTGGGAAATGGTTGAAGGTCGTTCCCAACCTTGGAATGGACTTTGGAATCCTTGGTACATCATTTACAAAATTTGGTACATCTTTTATAAAATTTTATACGTCATTCACAAAAATTGGTGTATTCTTAAAAGAATTTAATGCATCCAATCCTTGATCGGGACCCCTATCTTATTAGGCAAGGTATATTATTCCTTTAGGGATCTTTGGGAAGTGATTGAAGGTTGTTCCTTACTCTGAAATGGGTTTTGGAACCCTAGGTACATCCTTAAGAAAATTTGGTACATCCAATCCTTAGGCTGATGGGACACCTATCTCCCTTTCCATGGTCCATCTATTCCTTTGGAGACCCTTGAAAAGTGATTAGAGGTTGTTCTCGATCTCGGAACGGATTTTGCCACCCTTTTTACTGTTAAGATAGTGCCCTTAAAGCATGACATGATGTAATAAATTTGGAATTCATTATTTATTTAATGATGTTCCAATTTCACTTTTATCTATCCTTATTCCCTGTATTATACTTTATGAGCATTATTGCTTACATATTTTGCATTATACGTGACTTAGGTGCATTAGAGTTGCATAGAAGATCTAAGTCATAGGTTCCTTGCAAATAAATGACTTGTTCACAACCAATTCATAGGTCCAAGCAACCAATTAGAGGTTGTAGTGCACCACCTCCTAATTCAAAGGATGGCTAGTCTTGGCTATCGGTATGGGTTTCCCATGGTGCACTACAACCGATTCATAGGTTTAGGCAACCCATTAGAGGTTGTAGCACACCACCTCCTAATTGAAAGGATGGCTAGTCTTGGCTATCGGGATGGGTTTCCCATGGTGAGTGCACTAGTGTGTATGGTTATACATTGGACAGGACTTACGGTGAGTCATGACCTCACCAAACTGCTTCATTGTGTTTCTCTCAACCTTGAGAGAATATTGAGTTTATGCTAAAGTTAGCAATGACTTTGACCTATGGGTGAGATCATAAGTTGATCATATATTCCCTATGGATTAAATCATTATTGATGGAAACCGATAGCAATAAGTATTCTCAATAGAGGCACTATTATATCTCTTGGGATTGAGATAGTGTGTCCTCTTGGGTGATCCTAAGGAGGTGTGTTCATGGAAACTATGGCCATGGTAGTTTCTTAAGTGGAACTTTACATAGGCTCTTTTGAGAGCTAAGATATACCAATTAAACACACAATAGAAGGATTTGTAACTTAAGGATGGTAGAAGTAGTCTTGAAAGGCTGATAGCTTTCACCTTGGTAGACTATGGACACTAGTTCATAGGGAGACTGAACCCAATGGATAGCAGGTCATAGACTCAAGCACTTGGTGTCTTGTTGTTATTTACATAGGATATTGGATTTCAATTGATTCTCTATAGTGTGATTTTGAATCAACTTTAGAATTGGATTATGAGGGAGCCAGTATTCCTATGGGTCCCAATGATCCCCATTTTGAGCTCATATACCTTGTTAGCATGAATTATGAGGGTCGAATTAGCTCTAAGTTCACTTTTATGCATAAGGACGTTTTGGTTACTATGCAAGGTTGCATAAAGGTAAGTGAACAAGGTCTCTGGATTAGGCTAACTGATTAATTAGTTGAACCTATTGGGTTAATTAATCAATTAGAACCCATTTTAGGCTAAATTAAGTTACCCAAGCCCATGTGGACTTAAGTCACTTAAGCCCACTTAGGAACCTTATAAATACCTCCTAGAGGTTAGAGTTTTCATAGTTTTTGTCTCTCATCATCCAGAAAGATTGAGAGCCATAGCATCCACCCTTTTTTTCTTCTCCATCGAAAGTGTGCCAAGATCAAGGGTCGAGTAATCAGATTGAAAACTTCAGATTTACGAGACTTTGCAATTTCAATCTTCATATTTACCATGTGGATTTGATTCGAGAACATTTGAATCTGAGGTATAGTTTTCGTTAGCACTTTCTGAATCCTTTTAAAGTATACAAATATTATTTTTCTATTGTACATAAGATTTTAAAAAAGCCTAGGATAGTTATGCATATTCCTAACCTGATTTAGACTTGGGAAACAGAGATATCTGTGTTTTTCCCTTCAGGTATATCATTTAAAAAATTTGGTACATCCTTTACAAAATTTGGTATACCTTAAAAAAATTTGGTACATCCAATCTTTGAGCTACAAAGACCCCTATCTTGTTACCCATGATCCGTTTATTCATTTAGGGATCTTTGCGAAGTGATTGGAGGTTTATCCCTACTTCGAAATAGACTTTTGAACCCTAGGTACATCCTTAAGAAAATTTGGTACATCCAATCTTTGAGTTAATGGGACACTTTAAAAATATTCCTTTGGAAAACCTCAAAAAGTGATTAAAGGTCGTTCCCCACCTCAGAATGGACTTTGGCCTCTTTAGTACATCTTTTACAAAATTTGGTACATCCTTCATAGAATTTGGTACATCCTTAAAAAAATTTGGTACATCCAATCCTTGAGTTACCGGGACCCCTATCTTATTACCCATAGTTCGTTTATTCCTTTAGGGATCTTTGGGAAGTGATTGGAGGTTGTTCCTTACTTCGAAATGGACTTTGGAACCCTAGGTACATCCTTAAGAAAATTTGTTACATCCAATCCTTGAGCTAACAGGACACCAACCTCCTTTTCCATGGTCTATTTATTCCTTTAAAGACCCTTAGAAAGTGATTGGAGGTTGTTCTTCACCTCGGAATGGATTTTGGCACCCTTGTTACATCCTTTACAAATTTTGGTACATCGAATCCTTGAGTTACCGGGACCCCTATCTTATTACCCATGATTCATTTATTCATTTAGGGATCTTTGGGAAGTGATTGGAGGTCATTTCGTACTCCAAAACGGACTTTGGAATCCTAGGTACATCCTTAAGAAAATTTTATACATCCAATCCTTGGGCTAACGAGACACTTATCTCCCTTTCCATAATCCATTTATTCATTTGGAGACCCTCGAGAAGTGATTAGAGGGCGTTCCTTACCTCGAAACAAACTTTGTACATCATTTACAAAATTTGGTATATTATTTACAAAATTTGGAACATTATTCACAAAATTTGCGACATCCAATCCTTGAGCTACTAGGACCCTATCTTATTACTCATGGTTTGTTTGTTCCGTTAAAGATCCTTGAGAAGTGATTGGAGGTTGTTTCCTACCCTGAAATGGACTTCAGAACCCAATTACATCCTTATGAGGAGATGATGAACATCCTTGATTTTACTTTTTAATACATACATACATACATATAGAAATAGCAATAAACTAGGCATGTTCGTAAATATTTCCAATAATACATATATTCATTACAAAAATACTTACAATATTTACAAAATAAGCATAAATTATTTTATTCTCACACTTAGACCCCATTAGGTTTTTAATTGTTTAAATATATATTTATAAATAACCCTATCAAAACTAATTACTTATAATAATTGTCACGATCATACATGTAGTCATCATATATTAATACCTCATTTAGATTATGAACAATCCAAATCCGCTTCATTAACACTTTATAGAGTGACATTAATGAGCTAAATATTGAAATGTATTATCTATACCAAACATCACGCAATGCATTTACTTTTATTTATTATTTATTAGGTACTTATTTGATATGTAATATAAGTTCAGGCTCTACCTTTGAATACATGAGCTAACTATAATTTTCCTCACTATCAATGTTCTAACGTTATAACATCCATATTTAAAGCCTTACCAATTAAACAATGGATCAACCTTTGTTTTGCCTACTACCCACATAAAACAAAAACAATTTTAAAAACATGATGGGACTACCTATGAACTAAAGGGTTGACCCTTATTTTTGCTACTAACCACTTCAAGCAAAACTAATATTATGACTAAGGGTCATAAGCTAAAAAGGGCCAACCCCTACATGAAAAGGTCGGCCACTATTATGCCCACTGGTTAACAATTTGTTTTTCATATAAGGGTCGACCTCTTTCTTCTATATTGCCCACACAAATTCAATCCTTCTTTGCTACAACTATATTCCTTCCTTTTTCAATTCAACTATAATCCATTTGAAATTGACAAAATTTTTGAAGAAAACTATTCAAATGATTGATTACTACTCAAAAAGTGTTATTTCATAGCTTGTAATTAACTCTTTTAAACACTTTTGAGTAGTAGTTATCACCTTTTAACCCAATTAACATATTAAGGACCCTTGCAATCAATCTAATCAAATTGTGTTAAGTTTTGGTGTTTTGATAGCTTTTTTATCACCAAAGCAATCTGAGAATGAGGAGAGTTCTTTGGAATCCAGGGTGTCCGGACAAAGCTCAGAAACATGAAGAACCTAAGCTTTGAAGTCCTTTGCCATAAGCAAATCCAAAATACAAGGAGTATGGGGTCTTCCCTGCAAAAGATGTCCAGACAGGGCGTCCGGACACACCATCGGAGGGCGGCGGAACGTGGGCTGTAGCAAGGCTTGCTCACTTTAGTCAATGATTCAGACAACATATCCGGATAGGATATGATATCGTCCAGGGTGTGATGATCGCGAGTACCATGTGCTTCTCCCTAAGGGAGTCCGGATAAGGGAGCACGCCACGTGTCCTTTGGGGAATCCGGATGGAGTGCTCCGGATAGCGATGCGTGCTCCGTGTCATCAGGGGGAGGGGTCCCTACACCTTGCACATGTAGACGGTCTCCCTTGTGACGTTCCACCTTCTCCGGATATTTTACATTCGGCACCTTCTCCGAATATCTCACATCCGGCGCCTGACGCCGGATGGGAGAGGAGGGCATTTCAACTTCCCTGGACAAACATATCCGGATCCTCTGATAGTGCTTATCCGGAGAGTTTCGCAGCCATTTTGCATAGTGCCGCGGTGTTCTCCTGAAGCTTCCAGATATTTGCGACCGACATTTTGAGATATTTTGCTTTAGATATTTCATGTCTAAATCCCCAAACTCTCCTTGTAACCCATCAATTATAGGATTCCTTAGTTATTAAGTTTGGAAAAAGGATGAATAACCTTGTATATATTATTATTGTAATTTTCATATAAAGATCTCTCAGGAGCTTGTTCTTAGAGACAACCTTTTGTAATAGTAAGAAATATATTTTACAAAGCACTTGCTCTGTTTTTCCTTCATATTTTTGTTTTCTCGTTATTTTTCTTTCTAGCCAACTAAACTCTGAGGATTTTTCCTCAGAGGATGAGAGGCTAGGCTCTTCGTCTCTTGGAGTGAAGAAAGTCGGGTAAGTTTCCTCATGCATAAATTGGAAGTTTTGTTGTTTTAGTTTTTAATGAAGAGAAAGTGTGACCCGTTAATGGTTTTTATCTTTTTAGTTAACTTAAAATGCCTTTAAGTCACTTGGGCCAACACTTGGTAAGGCAAGTGATCTCCATCCATTGAGATGCACTAGTTTATCTCTTGCGAGCCTTTGGGAGGTGGTTTGAAGGTAGGATTTTCTAGAATAACCAACACTTGGTAAGCTTTTAGACTCTAAGGAGACATCCATTAGTTATCTCTTGCGAGCTTTTGAAGGGTAATCCAAGGTTAAAGATCACCTTGAATGGCAAATGCTAGGTAAGAGGCACGAGCCATTGCAAGATGCATCAGTGAGAGAGATTTAGTGTTTGAACCCATTAAGGGGAAGCATCTGTACCACACCAGTTCAGGAAATAACTATATGTTAAATCCCCAATGCGAGGTGATTCGTGCCCAGTCGGTGTATCAGTTGATTCATGTCCAGTTGGTGCTCCTTGATTGAGGGAGTAATCAACAAAATTTATAACCTATTACACCATGAACTAGGGTAGCAAAGACAAAGCTACTATAGCATAGTGGCTCTAGGATCGTTCACTGGGAAGGGTTTTCAATTCATAAATGATACCAATTCAAAGTGAATTGGTGCTTTTTCATTTCAAGGTTAGCTTTAAAAGAAAACATAATTTTTGGATGAAAAAGGTTTGGTTTAAACTAACGGTAAAGGAAGTAATGGAAATTACTTATGAAGAAAAACATTCCTTGGAGGTTTAGGTTTACAGGGGATGTTCCTCATGTAAAAACAGAGCTCCGGTCATTTGGTTCATTTCCTCGCATTAGAGAATTAACATATAGTCAATTCTCTAATCGGTACTGTACAGATGTTTTCCTTTAATGGGTTCAAACACTAAATCTCTCTCATTGATGCACCTTGCAATGGCTCATACCTCTCACCTAGCACTTGCCATTCAAGGTGATCTTTAACCTTGGATTATCAGTCAAAAACTCGCAAGAGATAACTAATAGATGTCTCCGTAGAGTCCAAAAGCTTACCAAGTGTTGGCTATTCTAGAAAATCCTACCTTCAAACCACCTCCCAGAGGCTCGCAAGAGATAAACTAGTGCATCTCTACGGATGGAGATCACTTGCCTTACCAAGTATTGGCCCAGGTGATTTAAAGGCATTTTAAGTTAACTAAAAACATAGAAATCATTAACGGGTCACACTTTCTCTTCATTAATGGTTGAAACCACAAAGCTACTAATTCTTGCACTTGGAACCTTTCCCGACAATCTTAACTCCAAGGAACTAAAAGTCTAGCCACTTATTCTCTAAGGAAACATCCTCAGAGCTTGTTTGACTAGTAAGAAAATACAATTAAAAATGAGAAGGTAAAGCAGAGGAAAGACTCTATATTTTACTTCCCTTGAAAACTGTACAAAGGATCAATCATCCCGAGAACAGGCTCCCGAGAGATATATATATATATATATGAAAATTACAATAATAATATAAAAAGGTTATTTATCCTTTTTCCAAACTTAATAACTAAGGAATCCTATAATTGGTGGATTACAAGGAGATTTTGGGGATTTAGACAACAAATATCTAAAGCAAAATATCTCAAAATATCAGTGGCACAAATCGGGAAGCTTCAGGAGAACACCGCGGCACTGTGCAAAATGGCTGCTCTCCCATCCGGGTAGACGCTATCAAATGATCCGGATACGTCCGTCCGGAGAATTTGAAATGCCTCCTCTCCCATCCGGCGTCAGGTGCCGGATGCAAAATATTAGATGGAATGTGTCGGATGTGAGACATCTGGATGGAATGTCGGCACAGTAGATTTCCGGATGTAAGCCATCCGGGTGGAAAGTGCGCGGCTGAGATACATCCGGATGGAATGGCGGCTGATACATCTAAATGGAATGGCGGCGGAGCAACGCCATCCGAATGAAAAGACATCCGGGTGGAATGTTGTCCGGATGCAATCCGATGGTGTATCCGGACACCCTGTCTAGGTATACTCCTTGAATGGATTCCAAAGAACTCTCCTCAATCTCAGATTGCTTTGGTGATCAAAAAGCTATCAAAACACCAAAACTTAACACATTTTTTTATTAGAATTGATTGCAAGGGTCTTTAACAAGCCAATTGAGTTAAAAGGTGATAACTACTACTCAAAAGTGTTTAAAAAAGTTAATTACAAGCTATCAAATAGCACTTTTTGAGTAGTAATCACGAGAAAAAGAAACAAGTGACCGAAACTCCTTTTTTGTTCAAGGAACCTGAGCCTAGTGATCTGAAACTCCAAGAAACACTTTTCTTTGTAATTAAAATCAGTTATTATTATTTTTGGTTAGCTTAAAACCAAACCTTTTCCACCAAAGATTATGTTTTATTTTAAAGCTAACCTTGAAATGAAAAGGCACCAATTCAACTTTGAATTAATATCAATTGTGAAGTGAAAACCCATCCCAGTGAACGATCCTAGAGCCACTATGCTATAGTAGCTTTGTCTTTGCTACCCTAGTTCATGGTGTAATAGGTTATAAATTTTGTTGATTACTCCCTGAGGACCAAAATCAAGGGACACCAGCTGGACACGAATCAAATGACACCACTGTCAGGGACCATTGAGAGGATATGAATCAGCTAAGACACCAATTGGGAACGAATCAATGATTCATAGTATAATACCATTAAAAGTAATAATAACCTCAGTTGTTATTCATTTTCATATGGTCATGAATAAATACAATTTGTTTTCCCCTAATGATTTTAAAATATGACTCAACTACCTTATTTAAATCAGCAACATCAAACCATTACATAACAATATAAATACAAAAATTTCTTAAAGATGTACCTAAGGTTCCAAAGTTCATTCCAGGGTGGAGAACGACCTCTAATTACCTTCTAAGTGTCCCCAAATGAACAAATGGACCATGAAAATGGAGATAGATGTCCCAATAGGTTGAGGATTAGATGTACCAAATTTTCTTAAGGATGTACTTAGGGTTCCAAAGTTCATTTTGGAGTAGGGAACGACCTCCAATCACTTCCCAAAGGTTCTTAAAGGAATAAACAGACCATGGGTAATAAGATAGGGGTCTCGATTACTCAAGAATTAGATGTATCGAATTTTTTTAAGGATGTACCAAATTTTGTGAAGGATGTACCAAGGGTGCCAAAGTCTACTCTAAGGTGGGAAACGACCTTCAATCACTTCCTAAGGGTCTCCAAAGTAATAAATGGACCCTAGAAAGGGAGATAAGTGTCCCGTTAGCCCAAGAATTGGATGTATCAAAATTTCTTAAGGATGTACCTAGGGTTCCAAAGTCTATTTCGGAGTAAGGAATGACCTCTAATTACTTCCCAAAGATCCCTAAAGGAATAAATGGACCATGGGTAACAAGATAGGAGTGATGATAGCTCAAGGATTAGATGTACCAATTTTATTTTTTTTAAAGATATACCAAAATTTGTGAATGATGTACCAAATTTTATAAATGATGTACCAAATTTTGTAAAGGATGTACCAAGGGTATCAAAATCCGTTCTAAGTTGGGGAACGACCTCCAATCACTTTCCAAGGGTCTCCAAATGAATAAATGAACTATGGAAAGAGAGATAGGTGTGATCCCACTTTTTCACATATGTTACCACTCGATGGCAAGACTCGCTTTTTGTTTGTGAAAAATTAATTTTATAAATAAAGGAGTCATCTCTTACTTTTTTTTTTTTTTTAAGGGAAACAAGATAAGAAAAAAAACCCTAAATGTGACTCTTGAAAGAAAAAACGGGTTTATGAAAACCAAGTTGGTGGTTCTGAATGCCTAAAACTAGAAGAGATGGTGGATCTGAACGCCAAGCTTAAAATAAATGATGAGGGGAAATATGCCCTAGTGTGGCATGTTGTTGCAAATCTCAACCCACTAAAAGGGTCTAAAAGAGACTCCATGAGTCTCAAAAGATGCTCTACTGACGAGTCGGAATGGTCAAATCAACTATAAAATAAAGTCTCACAACCCATTTGACTAAATCACGAGGCCTAACAAAGTGTCATAATAATCCAGATGCCTCTAACTCAAGATACCCTACTGAAGGAATCTGTCGTCATCTCAAAGAAACGATCCATTGGCGGGTCTCAAGAAAAATGGTCCACTAGGGCAACTGTCACAATCGCAGCATAACGATCTACTAAAGAGTCATAGGTAATGAGATAGTCAAAACCCAAAGGTCAGGCTCCTTTAAAGGCTCATCTCGGCATAAATCATCGATATTGTGACCAGTAATAGGAATAAATATCCCTCAGCTGAATAAAGAAAATGGTAACAGCTTTGTATAGCAACTAGTACATCTGGTCTGTCCTGATGACTTGAGAATAACTCAATGGGGATATATAAGAAATCTAACATGTACTTCACTGAAATGATGATATGGGAGTCTATGCGCCTGAGATAACTCCATCAAAGAATCACGACAATATTAGAAAGTATGAGTCTGACTAAATGACTCAAGAAAGGCTCCTCTAGGGAATCATCGTAAAAGAAAAACCAACCACAACTTGACATGTATCTCTTAAATAGGGATGATCATGCAAATCAATGGAGATCTACAAATCTCAACCAAAATGGAAATATGCCCCAGTATAGCATCAGATGTGTGGTAGGTTGAAAAATCAGATGGCACCAAATCATCCATCACCAAGTGTGTAATCCTAGTCTTCCATGTCCACAGCTGAATCAGATCCACATATCAAAAGGTGTGTCTCAGAAGGAGAAGCATGAGGACATCTAAATATCAAAAAGTGTGAGCCTGACTAAATGGCCTAAAAGAGGCTCCACTAGGGGATCATGATAAGATAACAAATAGGTCATCATCTTGGTGTGTATCTCATAAGTGGAGATGATCATTCAACTCTATAAAGATCTATAAATCTCAACCGAAAGGGAAATATGCCCTAGTATGGCATTAGATGTATGGTAGATCGAAAAAAATCAGACAAAATTGGATCATCCATCATCAAATGTGCAATCCCAGTCATCCATATCCAAAACTGAATGGGATCCAAATATCACAGAGGCATCTCTCGGAAGAAGAAGCATGAGGACATTTAAATATCAAATAGTGTGGGCTTGATTGAATGGCCCAAAAGAGGCTCCATTAGGGGATCATGGTAAGATAACAAATAGGTCATCGTCTCAATGTGTATTTCGTAAGTGGAGATGATCATGCAACTCCATGAAGATCTATAAATCTCAACCAAAAGGAAAATATGCCCCAGTATGGCATCAGATGTATGGTAGATAAAAAAAAATCAAACAATGTCGGATCATCCATCATCAAATGTGCAATCCCAGTCATCCATATCCACAATTGAATTAGGTCCAAACATCATAGAGGCATCTCCCAAAAGAAAAAGCATGATGGCATCTAAATATCAAAAAGTGTGGGCCTGATTGAATGGCCCAAAAAAGGCTCCACTAGGAAATCATGATAAGATAACAAACAGTGCTTCATCTCGGTGTGTATCTCGTAAGTGGAGATGATCATGCAACTCCATGAAGATCTATAAATCTCAACTAAAATGAAAATATGCCCTAGTACGACATCATATGTATGGTAGATCGAAAAAATCAGAGAACATCGGATCATCCATCATCAAATGTCCAATCCCAATCATTTATATCCATAATTGAATCAGGTCCAAACATCATAGAGGCATCTCCCAGAAGAAAAAGCATGATGGTATCTAAAGATCAACCAAATCTCAAACACTTGTCCAAGTAAGGGCTGTCGAAGACGACATCTGATCCCATGGCCTCAGGATGATCTTAAGACACGGGACATAACATAGGCTAGGGTGATAGGGTAATAGAAATGAAAGGAAACTAAGCCCAAATACTCAATGATAAAAAAACCCATGTCCTCGTGTATAAAATGCAACATATATAGAAGAGTTTGTGAGTCATGGACTTGAGGGTGCCCAATGTGAATAAAATATCAATAATGAGACAATGAAGCAAATCAAATTGATAATGAGATGTGCCAGAATGATGCAAAGGGGAATATCAAACTTGGAATAGGTCAGTGTAAGAAAAAAAAGTGGGTGAAGCAAAGGTGATGAATCAAAAGCAATGATGAGGATGATAGCGAAACAATGAATATGCAAAAAAAAAAAAAGTGATGATCAACCCAAATCAAACATGAAGTGAAGTCACATCAACAATGAATATAATAATGGAAAGGACAATGACCCAGAGCCCTATGAGAAGGTCATTCATCTCACTCTCAAAGAAAATATGTGACGAAGTGAATACAAATAAAAAATGATCTCAGAAAGCTCACATACAAACTTTCACCAACAAACATACTCGATAAAATGACCATCGGATATCAATATATATGCTCAATAATGGAGAATACTATGCACATACACACATGTGCTTATTTTAATTTTTTTTCTCCTTTCCATTTTTTTTTTTCATTTTTTTTACATATATACAAATGCACATCCCTTGAACATGAACAAAATAAGCCCCAAAGATGATATCAATAATGGATAGACACACTCTCAAGTGCTAAAGTAACATAAGCTCTCTTTAATGAGATGACCTTCTCAAACTAAGGATCTCTAAATCAGTGTTTGTGAGATAGATAGTGGAAATGATGTGACTATCCTCCATGTAATGAACTGAGAAGGATCACTACTCAAGGTGGAGAAAAGATGAAGCAGAACAAGTAGCAAATGGGACAAAATAGAGATGAAAAATAGAACCAATTAGATATGATGAAATGTAATAGTGTGATGGTAGGAAAAATAATGAGAGAAAGATGCGCCCATAGGCCTAAGGCTCATGAAACTCCTAAATGAAGCATGCATACACTAAAGGGCCTATATTTCAGTGTAGAAGTGTAAGCAAGATAAGAAGAAATAAAGACTCTGATGCACATGCGAGGCTCAATAGGCTAGCAACGGTCTGTATGTCAAAAGGGGATAACAAGGTATATGGCTAACTGAAATGATGGTCACCCATCCTACGACCATGGTCTCAAACATAATACTTCTTCAGCTGATCTACATTGGTTGGCTCCGAGAATTGGTTTCTATCTAGATCCATCAACCATGCAACGTCTTCTGGTGCCCTCATGAAATAATCTGCTAAGCTCATCTTGTATGGGCAAATAGGATAGTCAAATGGCATGTGGAGCAATCAAGCTCTAAGTCTCTCCTTGTGCAAAAATGCCATGTATCTGTAATCGACCTTTGTAGGAACAAAACCAAGACTGAAAGGAGTATCATGATCAACTGTAGTCACAAACTCATTAGATCCATGTTGGCGTTGTTCTAACCCAAAACCATGTAGAAAAGACATATATCTCATCATATCAAGAACAAGGATACTACTATGTTGGTCAAATGACATGGCCACGAAATCTTTGCAAAAATCCTGAATCTCAAGGGTTTATACCTCATCAAATGTGAATCATGCGAGAAAAATATCACCATCACTATGACTAATCTGCAATACTGGCTTAGATGATGAAATCATGTTCCTGGTAGACTATACTATAATAACCTGCCCATCATGGATAAACTTCACTTTTTTATGAAGGGAAGATGGAATGGTTCTAGCTCTATGAATCCAAGGTCGGCCCAATAGTAGATTAAAGGATGTAGGAATCCTCAAAACCTAGAACAAAGTAGGAAATGTGGTTAGACCTATCAATAACTCAATCTCCAAAGTGCCCATGACCTCCCTTTTAGTGCTATCATACACTTTGACTGTCTGAGTAGAGAGACCAAAGTCTAAGGGTGCATAACTAAGAGCAATGGCAGTAGATAAGGAGTAGACTTTCAGAGCCGAGCCATTGTCCAAAATGACATATGAGACTCTATGGCCTAAACAAACAACTGTAATATGGAGATGGCGAGTATGACCAAAACCCGCTGGTGGTAGATCATCAACAGAAAACACAATGCAAGTGGCCCTATCGGCTGTCATCATATGAATCAATCCCTTTGGAGTAGTAGAGATCTCAACATGCATCTGACTCAAAAGTCGAATAAGTGCATCTCTATGGGTACTAGAAGTGGCCAACAAACTCGAAATGGATATCCGAGCCTAGGTGCTCTACAGTTATCTCAAGATTCCATCATCTTCCCTTCTAACCTCCTTGCGAGAGTCTGTACCATCAAATGTTCTAGTAACTGGAGGTGTAGCTTGAGCTATCCTCCCACTACGAGTCATAACATGTACATCAATATCCTTTGGCCATAGAATAAACGAGGTAAACGTGTCCTCATGCCCGACATTTGATGGCGTAGAAGGAATCAATTGTAATGTTGTTATATCTAGGACCAAATTGAATGGTATAGGGATCGAAAAATTTGATGTAACTCCTACAATCTCATAGCCATCATTTGGAACAATCATTTTAGGCAATCCATCATCCCAACTCAGCATGTGCATGACGTCATCTTGAACAAAATGCATGTGATGAATACCACCAGTAGGTGGAGGCACTGAATGTGTGGTGTGAGCAGGTAAAGGGTTTTTAGTCACACTTGGTTGCCCCAAGTTAACTAGACCCTGATCTATCAAGTCCTAAATAACATGTCTCAAAGCAGAGTAGTGATCAGTGTCATGTCTTAGACCCTGATGGTAAGCACAATGAAGGTCTAACCTGAACTAAGGTGACATAGGCTGGGGTGGTGGTCTCAATGCTAATGCAATCAATAATCCTCCCTATACGAGCTTCTAGAAATCTCTACTCAAAGGCATTCCCAACTAGGAAAACTGTCGCATCTGTCTTTGTGCAGGTTGAGCCTTATGCTGGGGATAATGAGAAGGCGGCCTTTATGTGGTCTAAGTAGCATAAACTGGTTGTGGAGTTAGGTGTAAATATGTTGGAGACATAGGTCTAAAAGGAAAAGGTGGCCTATACTACACCTAGGATGATAATGGATAATAAACTCCGGAAGTATACCCAACTGTCTGATAATATATAGGGGACCTCGGTTTAGCAACACTGATGGCACTAACGTCTCCCGATTTCTGTCCAAACACTGATGGCATTAACGTCTCCTGATCTCTATCCAATAGCTGGTTTCTTCCCCTTCGAGTCTGAAGAAGAAGACTCAAGCCACAATCCTCTAGCAATCCCCTCCTCGATACCATATAATGCGTGCACCAAAGATCCAAAGTCCACATGTGGGAACCTCATCAAATGTCTAACAAATCGAGGCTGAAAAGTCCTTATAATCATGTTGATTTGATCCCTCTCAAATGGCCTATCAATGATCTAGGCAATCTTCTCCCTCCAACGGGAAATGAATGATGTGACTGTCTCATTGGGCCTTTCCCTGAAGGCCTCAAACTCCCTCTATGAGACATTTATGATAGTGTTAAATGCAAACTATCGTAGGAACTCTTGGGCTAAATTATCCCATGTACAATGGCGTGACACGTCCAAAGAAGCAAACCAACGCTAGGTCACCCCACTTAAGGACATAGGGAATAGCATAATCATTTGAGCCTTATCCAAATGGTCAACCCTCATCATAATACTATATAGTCTCAAATGAATTTAGAGGCATCCAATCCCCGTGTATCGCTCGATCTCTAGCATCCTGAATTAGGCTGGTAAAATGGCCATTTGTAGTCCATCAAAGTCATCCCATACCATCCCTCCATCTAATACTCTCAACTGTCTCATCCTCTACTCAAGCCTATCCATGTGTGCATGGGCATCCTCTAAGGTCAGAACAACCACCATGGCAGGTAATGGGTCAACCTCAATCTGACTCTGCAAAGTAAATGGTGTAGGTTGTGGAAGTGTTTGAAAAAGTGGGGAAAGGTGGTAATATCTGAGTGTCTTGTGGAGTTTCCTAACAAGGTAGGAGAGGTGGCAGAATAGTGGGATCATACAGCACACTCTCCTGAATTGGAACCTGTTGGGTCTGTTGCCCATCCATCCCCTAACCTAAAGACTAGTTATGGCCTATTGGATCGAAGCCATAGCAACAACGAACTAATCAATTGTAACCACCTATGAATCCATATTTGTCTGATCTGACTAGTTTGACACTCTGATCAATCTACCTCTAATTTTGATCTAAGAAGTTGAACCCAGATCGAACGTATCAATACTCTTGGAATTGTGGAAACACTAGATAAGATATGGTGTAAGGGAAACTCTACAAGGAATGTCTATTAACTATGCAGGAAGGTAACCTGGAAGTACTCAAACCGATATCCAATTCTAAGCAAATATAAAAGAGACTACTACGAAGGTAACTAAACCTATTGCTACTAACCCAACTTTGAAGGCCCACAAATGCACCCACGTGTAGGAAGGGAGTCCTAATATGGCCTAATCTTAGCTTATGAGGACAAGATGGCTCTAAAAATAAAAAAAATAAAAAAAAACAAAAAAAAAACAAGGTGGGTTAAAGGATCCCTAGTAAAGACGATCATACCCTCCAGTGGTACACAACCATCTGCACGCCTCCAAAGAGACGAGACACTTCCATGCAAAGTGGTCATCACCTCCACACATGCACTACCTCGACATCCTAGGGGGTTTCCTATAGTGAAAGCTCTCACAACTCTCAGCATTTAGCAGTCAACTAAAGTGCACATTGAGTGGTATAGGTGCATCCCAAAATCCTATAAAGCTAAAACAAAAAAAGAAACACACTGATCACACAAATATCCATAAAACCTAGCTTTGGGCTATACAGATCTTTAAAGATCAAACTCCAATCAGCATCAATGTTTCGACCTCCTCTAGAATGCTCCTAAACATCGATATAGCCCGTCACTAGACCCTACTCCTAACCTTTAGCTCGATCAAAGAAACAAGCACACACAAGGCCTCACACTTGCAAAAGTAAGAACCGAGATGAAGGAAATGACTGAAACCAGAGGGTTGGAGGTAAGGGGGTAGATGTGCGACCCACATAGACAAGCAACATGCAAACACACAGGAGAAGAGTAATCATGCAACAAAAAATCAAGCAAAGCGTAGATATATCATCCATGTCTACACACAAGCTAAACGAGAATATGACAATTAAGACGAATAGTGACAAATATAGCATGCTTGATGCGACTCATGGTAGCTTAGCTTTAAAGGCGTATCAACAAAATTTATACCTTAAATACTATTACTAAAGTAGCCAAGCTACTATAGCATAGTGGTTCTAGGATCGTTCACTGGGAAGGGTTTTCGCGAACACTAGTGATATTCAAATTAGGAAAATAGGTGATTTTCTTATGGATGTTAGCTTTAAAAGAATATGTAAATGTTTTAGAAAGATTTAAACTAATCTAAGCTAACATTAAAGACTAAAATGAAAGGGTGTAAAAACAAGTTTCTCAAAGATAGGATAGCTATGCTCTGGCTCTTATGCAAATTGGAAATCTCAGGATAGGCTCCTCGCGTTGGGGTTGCAACTATGGTGATGCTTGCTTCCCGAACCGGTATGGATTTAGCAAATCAAGTTTTAATCCTTTAAAATGGCAAAACAGATGGTAGTGAATTTCATCAATGGTTATTCACCTTAGACTTCCTTTGAATGGCTCGTAAGAGATAACTAATGGTCTAAAGCCAAAAGCTTACCAAATATTGGCAACTCAAAGTCATTCCAGGTGATAAACTCACCTTTCAATGGCCATTGAAATTGGTTCTAACGGATTAATGCAAAACTTGGAATTGAAAACCTCACCTTCCAATAGCTCGTAGGAGATAACTAATGGATAGAAATCCAAAAGCTTATCAAGTATTGGCCGTTGGAAGTTGTCCAAAGAAAATAAAAACCAAACTTTGCATTAATGAACCATTAATGAAAAACGACTACCTTACCTTCCAGGTGCGAGAAATTTCCATGGGATTGCATCCAAGCCATCACATAACATCCGTACTTTGAGAAACTTAAAAGGTTTTAGCCTCTCATCCTTGGGGATTTCATCCTCCAAGGATGTTTGGCTACTAAGAAAAGAGAAAAGAAGCGTATGAACAAAAGTGCTCTTATAACTTATAAAGTTACAGGTTACAAGATAATTGTGTCTGAGGCTCTTCACCTCTCTTTAAATACAATAAAAAACTAAATTACAAGAGCTATTACAAAAGCAACCTTTTCATTGGTTGATTACAAGGGTAAAATAGGTATTTACAAAGCTAAAAATCAAGCAAAATATCTTGGGGAACCGACAGTGGAATATCATCAACAGCGTCTCAAAACAGGGGATTTCAAAGGCATTTTCGAAAGGGGGAAGATGAAGGGTCCAAATTTCGCAAGGTGAAAAGCCACCTTGCGAAATTTCACAAGGTGGTTCTTCATGGTGCGAAATGGCCAAATTTCGCACCATGAAGAAAATCTCCTTGCGAAAGTGAAATTCACCTTGCGAAATGGTGTTCCCATGGCTTGATGTAGTTGTCTTCCAAAGGCCATATCTTCCTCATTTCAGCTCCAAATCATACAAGGTTTGAAGCGTTGGATTCTTGACTTCCTGAGATTTGAAATGGTATATAGCATGTAGAAAATGGACTTCAGAAAGTGCTCCAAAATTGCGAAAGAAGACTGCAGCTGCTGTCCTCTGTTTTCTTCACTCTGTTTTCCTCTTCTCCATTGTTCTTTCCTTGCATACTTTGAACGACTTTGGCAAAGGGCTATGGAGCTCCAAAGCTTGGTTCGTTTGTGCTCGTGTTTCCACTTGAAATTCAAGCCTGTAAACTTCCAAAATCCTTGCTTTAACTTGTCCAAGTAGCTCCTCCATCATTTGGCATGCTTGAATCGATTCATAAGCTGATAAAAACATGTAAACTTGCCACAAAATGGTTAAAACCAATTACTAAGGACCTTAATGAATTAATTGGGTTAAATGAATATGATTACTACTCAAAGGTGCTTAAAACCATTATAATTAGGTCTACAAAATAGCACTTTTTGGTAGTAATCAATGCTTAAAGATGATCAAGATAATATACAAGTAAAAGAGTTAACACTAAGACAAACAAGAGATACAACAAAGTGAGCATACATGTCAAAGTGAGCAGGATAATCATGGCAAGAGCAAAACCAATAGACTAATGACAACAAAGAGAATATGATAGTCAAGCATGGGAAATCATCACATTAAACTCTTAGTGTGCTATGAACACTTGATCATAGAAAAGCACAAAGAGAAGGTATCCATCAATCGCCTAATCAAACACCACATTTGCCTCAACTTATCAAGCTTGATCTTCTATGAAACCAGAGATTCTGGGTTCGATCCCTAATAGAGTCACTAATTTATGGACCCCGCATTTTTCAATGATGCGTTCCTACTCGATTAACGAGACTCCTTTTTCTATTATTTGGTGAAAAACATGATTTTTATAAAAGACTTGGAGTCGCCACTTATTTTTTAAATTTTTTTTAAGGGAAAACAAAATAAGAAAGAAAACCCTAAGTGTGACTCCTTATTTGGAAAAGACGGTATGTGAAAAACCAAAACTGGGTTCGTAGCACCCCTTTAAGCCCCTAAAAATGAGTCTCTATTAAATAAGGTGAAGCAAGCATGACAATTAACTAGGAAATCATTGGATACCAAAATGATCATAGTTTGAAAACAAGTCATGATAACAAAATAATAAACAAAGTGAGGATAAGAGCATACCTTGGTAGCAAGTAATAAAGTGTTGTCATGAACACAAGGTTAGTGTGCAGTGACAAGCGCAAAAAAAAATCTCACACAAAACCAAATCAAAATCAAACAAAATCGATTACTTATTTTCGAAAGAAATGTTATAAATGTTGGGCCCCCACCAAAGCCCAATTTATTTTGCATGAATTAATCTCACAAATTCTATTATTTTGGAATTATGAAAATTACCTTCATGCTTATTAAAAATCAAGGAAAGTAGAAAATTAATTTAAGAATCAAAGAAATTTGAGAAAGTGAAAGGAAAAGCAACAACTTTATTTAAAAATGGGATTTTCAGTGACTTAAAACCTTAAATGAAGGATGAAAAGTGTTAGAATTAAAAAAAATAAATAATTGAAAACTGGAGAGGGATTAAAATCATTTGAAATAAAACTAGAGTTTTAAAAAATTGTGTGAATGATGTACCAAATTTTGTAAAGGATGTACTAAATTTTGTAAATGATGTACCAAGGGTGCCAAAGTCCGTTCCAATGTGGGGAACGACCTTTAATCACTTCCCAATGGTATCTAAAAGGAATAAATGGACCATGGGAAGGGAGATAGGTGTCCCGTTAGCTCAAGGATTATATGTTTCAAAATTTCTTAAGGATGTACCTAGGGTTCCAATGTTTATTCCAAGGTGGCGAATGACATCCAATCACTTCCCAAGAATTCCTAAAGGAACAAACGGACCATGGGAAGGGTGATAGGGGTCCTAGTAGCCCGATGATCGGATGTACCAAATTTTCTTAAGGATGTACCTAGGGTTCCAAAGTCCATTATGAGATGAGGAAGGAGTTTGAAATCACTTATAAATGGTCTTTAAATGATCAATTGGACCATAAGAAGCGATATGGGGTAGCTAAAGGATAAGATATACCAAATTTTCTTAAAGATGTACCTAGGGTTTAAAAGTCCATTTTGGGGTGAGGAATAGCCTCCAATCACTTCTCAAGGATCCCTAAATGAACAAATGGACCCTGGGAAAGGAGATAGGGGTCCCGATAGCTCGAGAATTTGATGTAACAATTTTTTTTAAGGATGTACCTAAGGTTCCAAAGTCCATTCCAAGATTAGAAATGACCCCATTCACTTCTCAAGAGTCCCCAAAGCATCAAATAGACTATGGGAAGGGATATAGTGGTTTTGGTAGCCCAAGGATCAAATGTACCAAATTGTCTTTAGGATATACCTTGGGTTCTAATGTCTGATCTAAGGTGAAGAACAACCTATAATTCATTCTCGAGGATCCCTAAAGGAATATATGAACCATGAGAATTGAGATAAGGGTGTTGGTTTCCTTAAGAATGGATGTGCCTAGGGTTCCAAAGTTCATTCTGGGGTGGGCGAGGACCTCCAATCACTTATCAAGGGTCCCAAAAGAATATATAAACCATGACAAGAATGATAGGGGTCTTGATTCCCTTAGGCATGGATTTACCTATTTTTCTTACGAATGTACTTATTTTTTATGAAATTATTATGAAAAGTTAAATATGGTTTTTTTTTTATGAAAAATATATTTTCTTTTATATTTTATTTTAATTAAAAATTAAAGATTTTAACCAAACAAAAGGTTAGATCCATAATAAAATTAAAATCATAAGAAAATATATAAAAGCACAATAACTTATTGTGATTTTGATGTGATATATTTAAAATAATTTTTTTAAAAAAATAATAAAAATAATAAAATAGTATCATAAAGATATTTTTACTTTTACATGTCATAGAATTTACAAAATAAATAAATCTTTTGTTTACCATTAATATAAAAAAATCTTTTATTATAAACCTCTAAATAATAAAATAAAATATTTAAATTTAAACCTTAATTTATTAAATATATTAATATAATTAATATTTAAAATCATCAAGTACATTATTTGTGGGATAATATTTTCATTTTTGTCCATTATACATATATTTGATTTAATTTGTTATATTAACCATTTATTATACATTATCATTTTAAGTATAATATGTCCAAAAAATAATTATAATCAATAAATATAGAGAAATTAGAAAGTGAAAAAAATTAAAATTAAATAAGTTTTATAAGAAAATATATGAGCATATTAAAAAGAATATCAAAGGAAAAAAAATAGCAATGAAAAATATAATAGGTGACTATGGATTATGGTGGTAAAAGAAGGGGAAAAAAAAAAAGAAAGAAAAAAGAAAAAAGTGGAAATGTGGCAAGTGGTAAGTGAGACGTGTGAGAGAGTTGATGTGAGAGAAATAAGAAAAATAAATGATTCATGTACTTATGAATAGTTAGTATTAAAGTGATATGTATTTTGTCATTTACTTTTGAGGGTAATTGTGAAACAAATCTGAAAGCACTATTGAAGTACATGAATAGGTAATATTTTTTCTCATCTTACATTAAAATTAAAAAGGTAAAAGCAAAGTTCTAAAAATCTCAATTTTTATTTTTATTTTTTTTGGTGATGTATGGTTACATGATTTCCCCTTTAAAATATAGGAATTAAAAATTAAAAAATAGAATTTATAGATTAAAAATTAGACTAAAAATAAAATTGAAAATTTAAAGTAAGGAATTTAAAGCTTAAATTAAATATTTTATTAAACAATGTATGCAAGTAAAAAAAAAAAAATCCTTAACAAATTAGTATCTACAACAATTACTACTTTTATGGCATAATTTATGATTTTATTCTTAATAACAAATCACTTTTGAAAAATTAGTTATTAATAATTAAAAATAATAAATACATAATTAGATTATTTAAAAATAAAATAATCAATTATTAATTAAAATATTGTTGGGTACTTTACACAAAAACTTTCTATGTACATAATATATTACTATTATATAGTGTATTTTTTATTTTGTAAAATAGTAATATAGTAGTTATGCATATAGTACAACATATTGTACAATATAATATTTAACTTACAATATATATTTATTAAAAATATATGATATCTTTATACAGACAAATTATATTTGGAATTCTAGATCAATGGAATGTCTTTAGACAAACTATATACATATACCAATATTAACAAGTTTTTAAAAACTAAGCAATAATTTTAAAATATTCCTACTAGTTTAAACTAGGTAATTAAATATTAGTATAAATTTACTTTTTTAGTGAACAAGCTTAGGGGTTACAATTTGTGTTGGTGGGTCATATTTGTGTTGTGTCAAACCCGACACGAATAATAATCTGGTTAAAAACGTAAACCTAAAATACTACATAATTATTAAACAGGTAACATATCGTGTAACTCATTTGTCCCATTTAATAATTAGGTTGAGTTAGGTCTTGTGTTAATTTATATGACTAATATATTTATTACTCAATTAACCTATTTATTTAAAATCAAATTTAAAATGTGTCAAATATGAGTTAAATATTTTAAAAAGTATAATTAAACTAATCAACATAATTATTAAATGAATTAATTGATGTCCAATTTTGTTATGTGTGTTGACTCAAAGACTACCTAGTTATTAGATGAGTTATATAGGTCAACATGAATTTAACTGAAACTCAATTATACTCAACTCAAACCCATAAAAAGCATGGTAGATTTAAGTCTTGTTGAAAAATTGTATCAAATTTTATCATCCTTAAACAAGCTTGATGTTGAATAATAACAAATTAGAGGACTATGGTTTATTCATAGCTAACATAAATTTAATTCTAGACTTTTGGATTAAAGTGAAAAATTTGAAATTGAGCTAAAATAAAAGTATGATTAATAGAAAACATTGGAACAATGCTAAAGTATAATACTTGAACCAACATCAATAATTCTACATCCTTTTCTTTTTTTCTTTATCTTTCTATTGTATTTCAAACAAAAATATCAAACACAATAAAACACTATAAAGGTAAATCATATAATAATTTATGATATATTTCAATTGCTTTTATAACTATATTTTTTTATAAAAAAAATTGTTAAAAAATTGTATACAAGCTTAAAAAATCCTTTACAAGTCAGTAGCTATAGTAGTTACTGTTTTAAGGTATAATTTATGAACGGAGCTGTTGCAGGAGATGGGGCGGCTTAACAGGAGCTGTACTAAGGTGCATCACGGACAGCTAAAAGGTATGGCTATAGCATGGGGGATAGGACGGATTGATGGGTGAAGGAGTTGGGTCTTGGGCAGCTAAAACTGAGCTGCAACAGAGGAGAATGGACGGCTGGTGCAGAGTGTCCTTAGCATGGCTGGTTGCAGGGGTTGAAGTATGGGTTTAGGTATGCTTTTAGGCAGCCAAATGGATGGGTTACAGAATGTGAGAAAGGACGGCTGGTGATGGCTGGGTGAAAGTGATCTTCTGACGGCTGGATGGTGGCTGGTGGTGGATGCTAGAATTATGGGTTTAATATTACGTGAAAGGCTTGTGAATATCTGGCTAGCATAGGCATGGGATTTGTGAGTGGCAGTTGCTTAGTTGGAATCGATGGAAAAAGGGGATTTTTGGCACATTCAAAATTAAATAAATATTTAAAGAGATCGTATTTTATGTTTCAAAATGTATATTTAATGACAATAGTAAAAACTTTAATTTAAATTATGGTTTATCAAACAAAAAGATAAAGAATATTACTCGTAAAATAATGCTTAATAAAAAAATTGAATCACGTTGAGTTGTTTGTATTAAAATCTACTTTTAATTTGTCACCAAATTTTATTATATACATCTTTTTAGTTATTTTTATTATTCAAAGAAGTAATTTATTTTACTTTATATTTTAAAATAAGGATTCAATAATTTTGTTTTAAATTATAGTTAATGGTAAGTTAGAACAATCAGAAGGCCTTAAGCTACAGATTCAAAGGTTTATGTGATCACATCAAAATTTCTATAATTTATCCTCTAAGAAACTTCTGAGGAAGAATCGAAGATTACCAATCGATAAATTATAATGATTTATTTGGATAGTAACCTATATGTGTCATGGGCAAAATGAGGGGTCTACAATAGGTGTCACATTAGATAAAGGATTGGATGTAACAAATTTTCTTAAGGATGTAACTAGGGTTCCAAAGTTCATTTCGAAGTACCTAGATATTGACCTCTAATCACTTCTCAAAGTTCTCTAAAGGAATAAACGGACCATGGGTAATAAGATAGGGGTCCCGGTAGCTCAAGGATTAGATGTTCCAGCTTTTTTTATGGATGTATCAAATTTTGTAAAAAATTGTACCAAATTTTGTAAATGATGTACCAAGGGTGCCAAAGTTCGTTCCAATGTGGGGAACGACCTCCAATCACTTCCTGAGAGTCTCTAAAAGGAATAAATGGACCATGGGAAGGGAGATACGTGTCATATTAGCTCAAGGATTAGATGTTTCAAATTTTCTTAAGGATGTACCTAGGGTTTCAATGTCCGTTCCAAGGTGGGGAACGACATCCAATCACTTCCCAAGAGTTTGTAAAGGAACAAACGGACCATGGGAAGGGTGATAGGGGTTTCGATAGCCCAATGATTAGATGTACCAAATTTTCTTAAGGATGTACCTAGGGTTCCAAAGTTCATTCCGAGATGAGGAACGATTTGAAATCACTTCTAAATGATCCCTAAATGATCAAATGGACCATAAGAAGTGATATGGGGTAGCCAGAGGATCATATATACCAAAATTTCTTAAAGATGTATTTAGGGTTCAGAAGTCCATTTTAGGATGAGGAATAACCTCCAATCACTTCCCAAGGATCCCTAATTGAACAAATGGACCTTGGGAAATGAGATAGGGGTCCCGATATCCCAAAAATTGGATGTATTAAAGATGTACTTAGGGTTCCAAAGTCCATTCCGAGATGAGAAACGACCTCCATTCACTTCTCAAGAGTCCCTAAAGTATCAAATAGACTATGGGAAGGGATATAGGGGTCTCGGTAGCCCAAGGATCGAATGTACCAAATTGTCTTTAAGATATACCTTGGGTTCCAATGTCCGATCTAGGGTGAAGAACAACCTATAATTCATTCTCAATGATCCTTAAAGGAATATATGAACCATGAGAATTGAGATAAGGGTCTTGGTTCCCTTAAGAATGGATGTATTTAGGGTTTCAAAGTTCGTTATGGGGTGGGCAAGGAACTCCAATCACTTATCAAGGGTCCCAAATGAATATATAGACCAT
Source organism: Vitis vinifera (assembly GCF_030704535.1). Taxonomy (NCBI): domain Eukaryota; kingdom Viridiplantae; phylum Streptophyta; class Magnoliopsida; order Vitales; family Vitaceae; genus Vitis; species Vitis vinifera. The sequence continues at coordinate 21,959,607 of NC_081822.1, read as the reverse complement.
GACAAGGATGATAGGGGTCCTGATTCCCCTACACATGGATTTACCTAATTTTCTTATAGATGTACTTATTTTTTATGAAATTAATATAAAAGGTTAAATACAATTTTTTTTTTATAAAAAATATATTTTTTTAATTAAAAATTAAAGATTTTAACCAAACAAAAAATTAGATCCACAATCAAATTAAAATCATAAGAAAATAGATAAAAGCACAATAGCTTATTGTGATTTTGATGTGATAAATTTAAAATAAAAATTTTAAAAATATATATAAATAATAAAATAGTATTATAAAGATATTTTTAGGTTTACATGTGATAGCATTTACAAAATAAATAAATCTTTTGTTTAACATTAATATAAAAAAATCTTATATCATAAACCTCTAAATAATAAAATAAAATATTTAAATTTAAACCTTAATTTATCAAATATATTAATACAATTAAAATTTAAAATCATCAAGTATATTATTTGTGGGACAATATTTTCATTTTGTCCATTATACATATATTTTATTTAATTTGTTATATTAATTATTTATTATATATTATCATTTTAAGTTTAATATGTCCAAAAAATAATTATAATCAATAAATATGGAGAAATTAGAGAGTGAAAAAAAAATTAAAATTAAGGAAGTTTTATGAGAAAATATATGAACATATTAAAAAACATATCAAAGGAAAAAAAGAAAAATAACAATGAAAAATGTAATAGGTGACTAAGGATTATGGTCGTAAAAGAGGGGGAAAAAAAGGAAAGAAAAAAAGAAAAAAAAAAAAAAGGGAATGTGGCAAGTGGTAAATGAGATGTGTGAGAGAGTTGATGTGAGATAAATAAGAAAAATAAATGTTTCATGTACTTGTCAATATGTGGTATTAAATTGATGTGTATTTTGTCCTTTACTTTTGAGAGTAATTGTGAAACAAATCTGAAAGCACTATTGGAGTGTATGAATAGGCAATATTTTTTCTCATCTTACATTAAAATAAAAAAGGTAAAAGCAAAGTTCTAAAAATCTCATTTTTTTTTTTGGGTGATGTAGGGTTACATGATTTCCCCTTAAAAATTTAGGAATTAAAAATTAAAAAATTAAAAAATAGAATTTATAGATTAAAAATTAGACTAAAAATAAAATTGAAAATTTAAAGTAAGGAATTTAAAGCTTAAATTAAATATTTTATTAAACAATGTATGCAAGTTAAAAAAAAAAATCCTTAACAAATTAGTATCTACAACAATTACTACTTTTATGGCATAATTTATGATTTTATTCTTAATAACAAATCACTTTTGAAAAATTAGTTATTAATAATTAAAAATAATAAATACATAGTGAGATTATTTTAAAATAAATTAATCAATTATTAATTAAGATGTGGTTGGATACTTTACACAAAAACTTTTTATGTATATAATATATTACTATTATATAGGGTATTTTTTATTTTGTAAAATAGTAATATAGTAGTTATGCATATAGTACCAATATAGTATACGATATAATATTTAACTTACAATATATATTTATTAAAAATATATGATATCTTTATACTGATAAATTATATTTGGAATTCTAGATCAGTGGAATGTCTTTAGAGAAACTATATACATATACCAATATTAACAATTTTTAAAAAACTAAGCAATAATTAAAAAATATTCCTACTAGCTTAAACTAGGTAATTAAATATTAGTATAAATTTACTTTTTGAGTGAACAAGCTTTAGGGGTTATAGTTTGTGTTGGTGGGTCATATGTGTGTTCTGTCAAACCCGATAGGAATAATAATCTGGTTAAAAATGTAAACCTAAAATACTACATAATTACTAAACAAGTAACATGTCATGTAACTCATTTGTCCCATTTTATAATTAGGTTTTGTCATTTAATAATCAGGTTGGGTTAGGTCTTGTGTTAATTTATATGACTAATATGTTTATGACTCAATTAACCTATTTATTTAAAATCAAATTTAAAATGTGTCAAATATGAGTTAAATATTTTAAAAATTATAGTTAAACTAATCAATAATTCTACATCCTTTTCTTTTTTCTTTATCTTTCTATTGTATTTCAAACAAAAATATCAAACACAATAAAACACTACAAAGGTAAATCATATAATAATTTATGATATAAGAAAAATTGTTAAAAAATGTATACAACTATAAATGCAAGATAAGAAATAGGTAAAAAAAAATGGTAAATATTTGAATGGAGATGAAAGCATGGGTATAGGTTTGTACTTTAGAAATTTAAAAAGGAAATGAACATATGATTAAAATAAACCTGATACAGTTACTCTATAAGAATGGATCCTGTTTCTAACCTTTTAACACACAAATTTGGAAATCTAAACATTCTTTCCTATAATGGAATCCTATATTCCTTCTGAAAGCAGCGCTGACTTTTCCCTTCCTACCAAATGCAAACATCATGGCTGGAGAGTTAATGAAGATTTTTACCACTACCATGGATTCTGGTGCTATTCCTTCTTCCTAGAAGGAACCATGAAATCTCAAGAACACTTCCAGGTCCAATCTTTATAAATTATTTAATTTTGATTTTTTTTTTCAAATCTATAATTATTTATTATTATTGTTAAATTGCTTTTTGTTAAATTTAAATCTATAAATTATTATGCGAGGTCAAAGTTTCAAAAGTATTCTACATATATTTTAAATTTATTTCTTGGTCAATTCTCATAATTATAGTGGTCCTGCTCATTGAACTGGTCCTGGAAGAACATTCAAATTACTTTATCTTATATTGATACGTGGCGAGAAATTGTTGAACCCCGGGAGAATCGTCTTGAATATATTATGAATTATATATTAAAGAAATACAGCAAAAGTTCGGGAGAAACCGGCTGTTGGGTGCCCACAGAAGGTGACAGCAGCCATAAAAGTTGCTGTTCAGCTTTCACCAATTCTAGTTTTGGTTCTCTCCAGCCTCTATAAATACCTTTCATCTATTCATGTCAAAGAGCAGATAAGTCGTGCTATTAGAAATAGTAAGAAAATCGAAGGAGTTGTGTTTAGGACAAGAGAAGCTTTTCTTCCAAAGAAGATGTGGCTGATCATGAAGGTTTTCCTCTTGCAAATTTTAGCGTTTCTACTTTTTGGTGGTGGCATCTATTGCCAAGCTTCAACCCGTCGGCTGACTTTTGTGGTAAATACTATATATGATTTTAGCCTTAACGCCACCTTATGATCGTAATATTTAGGGAGTAGTATTACTCTCATTTTCCACCGTATGACCCCCATGGGGGTCTCGGGTACCCTGTGTCATTGAGTCATTCATGCAGGCTATCAATTTCTAATTGTTTATACACTTGCATGAATGGATCGATGCAACTATTCATGCATGTAATATGTCTTTAGGGATGAGGTTGCATGGTTAACTTTTAATTGGTTGCAGGTGAAGGAAGCTTCATATACAAGGCTTTGTAGCACCAAGAACATCTTAACAGTAAATGGACAATTTCCTGGACCAACTATATATGCTAAGAAAGGAGAGACGATCATTGTCGATGTTTATAACAAAGGAAAAGAAAACATCACCATTCATTGGTAGGTCTTGTGCGTATCTCAAAAAACGATAGCAATCGGCAGCATGCCTACATGACATACATTCTTTTATTTCTAAGAGGGGGTTGCAATATATTGCTTTGCAAATAAAGTCAAATTTAAACAATACTTTATGGTTATTTGCTTCAATTCCATTGAAATACAGTTGATGCCTCTTGTTACTATGACAATATGTTGTTGCATGCCATCTTTTGTTAGTCCAAAAATTAGTACTAGTTTTAATGTATAGTTATTGTTTTGCAGGCATGGGGTGAGCATGCCTAGATATCCATGGACAGATGGTCCTGAGTATATCACACAATGCCCAATTCAACCAGGGTCAAAGTTTAGCCAAAAGATCATCCTTTCCTTTGAGGAAGGCACTTTATGGTGGCATGCTCATAGTGATTGGACCCGAAACACCGTTCATGGAGCTATAATCATCTATCCCAAGAATGGAACCAAGTATCCTTTTCCCAAACCTAATGCAGAAATTCCCATCATATTAGGTATAAGTGTTGTTACTTTTAAAGGTTAATTTACATATCATGAATTAACCAACAAATCAAGGTCTAAAATTATTGGATTTGTTGAAATGCAGGACAATGGTGGAAGAGTGATGCGCGAATGTGGTTCGAGATGAAGCGCTTGCAACTGGAGCTGACCCCAATGCCTCTGATTCTTTATTGATAAATGGACAACCTGGTGATCTATTTCCATGCTCAAAAACAGGTACAAATTAAGTTTAACTTCCCATTTTAAAATTGTACATGATTTCATTTTCTTGTATTTTGACCATATTACTTTTTCTTATTAACATCAACATATTTAAAGCTTAATGCTAAAAAAAAGGAATATAGCTATGAGGATGGTAGAGCCATGATTTAACACATAAGAAAAGGCTAGTCCGAATATAATTTTGAACTATGGAGCCAAATTTACACCCCTAATCACTTCATAAATGGTAGATCCTCATGGAAAATTTTCTTTTTCTTTTCACTAGTCATAAGTATAAAAATTTCCCTTTCTAATTGCAGGCACATTCAAGCTAACGGTGGATCATGGAAAGACCTATCTACTTCGCATAATCAATGCTGCCTTGCACGAGGCTCTCTTCTTCTCCATTGCCAAGCATAAAATGACAGTGGTTGGAACAGATGGTAGCTACACAAAACCATTGACACGAGATTATATCACAATATATCCTGGCCAAACCTACGATGTCTTACTAGAAGCTAACCAACACCCGGATCACTATTACATGGCAGCTAAAACTTATTCCATTGCCCCGGCAGCTCGTAATTTTTTTGACAACACAACCACCACAGCTATTGTACAGTACAGGGGATACTACACTCCATCTTCACCTCTCTCCTTGCCTTATTTGCCTACATACAATGACACAAATGCATCGGTTCAGGTCATGGCCGGCCTCCGAAGCTTAGCAGATGCGGAACATCCTTGCAATGTCCCATTGAGCCCGAGCACTAAACTGATTTACACTGTTGGTATGAACTCGTACCTATGTCCCAATAATTCATGTGCAGGGCCCAATGGGACGCGGTTCTCCGCAAGTATAAACAACATAAGCTTCCAATTCCCTACAATTGACATACTGCAAGCTTACTATTATAACATTAGTGGTGTATATGGAGATAAACTTCCTAGTGTTCCAGAACTGGTGTTCGATTTTACCACTGATATTATTCCCTTAGAGTATCAGACACCGAAAAACGGAACAGAAGTAAGGGTGCTTGAGTATAACTCCACAGTGGAGATTGTTTTTCAAGGGACAAACTTGATTGCAGGGACACACCACCCCATGCATCTCCATGGATACAGTTTCTATGTTGTTGGATGGGGATTTGGGAATTTCGATAAAGATAAGGACCCATTGCACTACAATCTGGTGGATCCTCCCCTTCAGAGTACCATCTCCATTCCTACGAAAGGTTGGGCTGCAATCAGATTCGAGGCATCCAACCCTGGTATGTTGCAAGCACTCATGTGAATTTTTTTTTAAAAAAAAAACCCTTGAAACTGCCAACCTGCATACAAGGAAATAATTTTTCTTAATATTGCAATAAGTTAGGTGTAATGTTGGTATATTTTCTCTATTGCAGGAGTGTGGTTCATGCACTGCCATGTAGAACGCCATCAGACTTGGGGCATGGACACTGCGTTCATAGTGAAAAATGGTAAACACCCAGAAGCTCAAGTGTTGCCTCCGCCATCTGACATGCCACCATGTTGAAGCTACAAAGAATTAACATGCCAAAGATTTCATTGAATGTTTGCATTATTCAGCTCTTTGTTTAAAAAAAAACGTTGACTAAGTATTCCTCTTGTATTAAAATAACAAGAATAATGTAAGGTTGTAGAATATTGTGTTTGGGATTATTATATAATTTGTCAATTTCTTGGATTGTTAAAAGTCTATAAAGATATTTTAGTTATTTATTTTTTTTCCTTTTCCTTTATGTTAGTGTAGTCTTGTGATATTATTACTAAAATAGGAGGTAAAAATATAAATTATATATCGATTATTTTAAATTTAGAAAAAAGTGATTATTTTAATTTGAAATAAATAAATAGAAAAAAATAACTGATTTTATGTCAATTGTGTAAGACTTCAAAAATATTTTCTTATTTGAAAAATATTTTGAGTTGTAAAAGTAAAAATTAAACAAATCATTTCATGACCTTTTTCACAAGTATCCATTTACATCATAGTCTAATTTTTTCAGAAGTGTCATGCAACTCCTGATCAACTTGATCTACTGAAATGTTGTCAATAACTTGTGGAACTTCAATGACTGGTTGGTCTTCAATGATTGGTTGAACTTCAGCAATTGTTTGTTCTACACCCATTTGAACTTGAGGGGTGTTATGAATAACAAACAATTTATCACTCGAAGTGGAAGGTTGAGACTCTGTATGATCAATATCAGAAACTATGTTTCCGAATTGATTGCTCCCACTGATCAAGTCATATTCAAGAAATTTAGCATTTCTTGATTCCACAATCCTAGTGTTGTGAGTTGGATAGTAAAATCCATACCCCTTAGACCTTTCAGTATATCCAATGAAATACCCACTTATAGTCCTTGGGTCCAGTTTTTTCTCTTTCGAATTATTAATTGTCACTTTAGACGAGCATCCCTAAACGCGCATATGTCGCAAACTCGGTTTCCAACTTTTTCATAACTCAAATGGCATCTTCAGGACAACCTTGGTTGGAACTCTATTTAATATATACACTGTCGTCTTAAGTGCTTCAGTCCACAAGAATCTAGGAAGTTTTGAGTTGCTCAGCATACTCCTCACCATGTCCAATAAAGTTCGATTTCTTCTTTCTGCTACACAATTTTGGTATGGAGAACCAGGCATGGTGTATTGGGCAACAATCCCATGCTCTTGAAGAAACTTCGAAAATGGCCTAGGTGCTTGTCCAATTTCCATGTATCTACCATAATATTCTCCATCTCTATCTGATCTCATAATCTTAATTTGTTTACCGCATTGTTTCTCTATTTTTTCCTTGAAAACCTTAAAAGCATCTAATGATTCATTTTTGTTATGAAACAAGTAGAGATACATGTATCATGATCTCACAATCTTAATTTGTTTACTGCATTGTTTCTCTATTTTTGCCCTGAAAACCTTAAAAGCATCTAATGATTCATTTTTGTTATGAAACAAGTAGAGATACATGTATCAAGAATAATCATCTATGAAAGAGATGAAGTATTTTTTACCATGAGAGTTCATGTCTAGACTACATATATCAATACGTATGATCTCTAATATGGCAAAACTCCTAGTAGCACCTTTCTTTAACTTGTTGGTCTGCTTTTCTTTAATGCAGTCCACACAAGTCTCAAAGTCAGTAAAATCTAGAGTACTAAGTACCTCATCATCATTTACCAATCTTTTGATTCTATCTATGGAGATATGACCTAATCTCCAATGTCATAATGTAGAGGAATCCTCATTCACAACACATTTCTTAATGCCAGTTTAGACATATAATGAATTATAAGTGGTATCATTTTGTAAGAATATGCAATAAAGACCATCAGACAAAATACCATTCCCAACACAATCAGATTTATAAGTCAAACCAAAATATGTTTCTAAAAAATGAAAGGAATATCTAAAAGGTACAAGTCTAGAAACTGAAATCAAGTTTCGTGAGAAACTTGGTACATAAAAGGTCCTTTGTAATTCTAAAACAAAACCACCATCTAAAGTTAAATAACACGTCCTTATTCCTTCCAATATGTGAGCCCATCTTGTTTCTGGATAAGATGAATTGCTCACTTCTCACTAACTTCCTTAGGTTTTGCTTACCCTGCAAGGAATTTGAAATATGGATTGTAGATCCAGAATCAATCCACCATGAGTTGGTATTTACGTTAACCATATTAGATTCATAACAAACAAACGAGGTAGGGTTATCTTTCTTCTCAAGCCATATCTGGAATTTCAAACATTTCTTCTTCACGTGTTCTTTCTTTTTACAGAAGAAACACTTTTCGTCTTTCTTAATGTCAGCTTTGGGAGGAATTTGATGTTTCCCTTTCCGATTGGCTTGAGATTTTCCTTTCTTTTGCGTTAACAACGTGACATTTTCTCCTTGCTCCATCATTAACCTTCCTCTTGAACACACATGGTCATCAATTCATTGATATACCACTTATCCTTATGTTTGTTATAAGAGATTTTGAAAGGTCCATACTAAGGCAGAAGAGTGTTGAGGATAAAGTGCACCAAGAAGGATTCAAACATTTCTACCTCGAGCTTCTTCAGTTGAGCCACTATGTCCCTCATTTCCATGATGTGTTCGTGTACACCTTTTATATCGGTGAGCTTCAGGGATGTGAACTTCATAATTAGGGTGCTCGCCAAGGCTTTATCAGAAGTGACGAATTGCCCGTCAATAGCCTTTAGCAATTCACAGACATTCTCGTGTTGCTTGATTGAACCATGTATACCAACACTAATCTTAGTCTTAATATACATCACGCTGAGGCGATTAGATTTCTCCTAGCGTTCGTACAATAGAATTCGATCAAGTGTGTTGGTATCGGTGATCTTAGGTAGTTCATCTTTCCTAATGGCATAGTCTATGTCCATGCACCCTAATTGAATAAGAATTCTTTCCTTCCATAACTTAAAGTTATCTCCCCTAAGTTTAGGAACCTCACAATGAATATCAAAAATGCTAAGTAAAACTGCACAAAAAGATTACAAGCTTATTAATATTTGAGGTTTTAAATAAATTCATGTTTTACCAATGTAAAACATGCTTAAAATTTGAATCTAATTTTATTAAAACTGTTTGTGGGCTAAATATCTAATTCAATCAGATTCATTATCTTTATGATTGATTTTATCAAACTATTTTTACTGAATTCATAATTTTAATATTTATTATGATTATAGTTTGATATATTTTATCTTTAAACTTTATGATAAATAATTAAATTAATTATTCCTAACTCCTGTGGGTAAATTAGGAAAAACTGATTTTAATATTTTATCCTAATTAATTATACTAACATAATGAAATCCCAATGGGGTAAAATCGTTATATTTATATAATTAATTACAATTAATGTCCATTATGTGATCCTTATCCACTTAATATATAATTTTATATAATTAAAGATGTTGTGGCTATTCTTTAATTATTTAAAATTATAGGATTCACTAGACATTAAAAATATATTTTAGGCTCTACTTAATACCTAAGAATAATTATGCAGTAACATAAAAGACAACCACAAAAATGTTTATGAATTATTCATAACTTAATTGTTTACCCTAAATAATTATTTTAATTAATTTGTGAACATTTTATGAATCTTAATGTGCTAAATAATTTTAACTAAAATTATATGTTATAACTATAATTTAGGCAATATTGCATGCAAATAAAGCTATAAAGTTACACATAAAATAACTTAAATAAATAGTACCAACATAATATTGGCATGAATAATACAAACATACAAATTAGCACAAATTAACCTTACTTGCATGTATAAAGACCACATAATAATTTTTTTATTTTTTAAATTTTTTTTTTTTTTGCAAATGTATAAAGGTGGATGTCAGATTGTGAGCGGCTGAAGAGGTGCTGTGGGACCCTGCGGAGCACCGGCCAGTTATCCTTCCACCGACGAGAGCAGGAGGAGATGTGAAACTAGCCTCATGTGGTGCCCTCCACTCTAGGAACCACGTCACCCACGTCTTCGCCCGGACGTCGAGACTCATCTCCCAACTTGGAACGGGTAGGCGAGCATTTAACCCCATCAGTCCCTACCCGCTCAACTGAAACAACATCCGCCCACCTTAATGCCCCCACTTGAGCTAGAGGAATCACAGGAATTCCATTATTTTTGGAATTATGGAATTTATTCGTGTTTATTAAAAATCGAGAAAATTGTTGAAAATTAAAGAAAATTAGGAAAGTTCATGATAGGAAAAGAATGGCTGCAAGTGTTTATTAAAAATCAGGATTTTAATGCCTAAAAATGTCTAAGGATGAATTTTTAAAGCCGAGATTATTTGAATGAAAATTTTTTTGAAAACCCAATTTAAAACATGTAAGATCACAAAGAAACAATAGAAATGCATTTGGGAGAGGACAGTGTGCACTAAGGTAGCCATGCAGGAGTGAGGCCCGGGGATAGGACTGAGACTGCACCGCTGGTGGTTGCATGAGGAGACCTATGCAGATTGCTGGTAGTCTGGAAAAGAACTGACCATATTGATTTTAGAGGGCTCACTGGGTTTTGGGGCACTACCTCATCAGCCAAGGCACTCCAACTCAACTCTGGTTTCTCAGAATCTCAACTTTATCATCAACAAAAGCTTATGGTAGAGTAGTGAGGTCCAATTCCAGATCAGATTCCCTGTGCTGCTACTCATTCTCCATCTTCTAGTCCTCACATTGTAACTGACTCATCCATTTTCTCACAATTCACTTCTGGATTTTTGCAGCTCAACTTCTGTGTTCTCTTGTTCATTATGAGCTCCATCTTTTATTTCCAAAACTTCAAGAAAACCTAAATCACCAGGTTGTGGCACCCTCCATCTCACTGGGATAGACCTCCACTGCAGCTTGTGTATTTCCACTATATTTCATAGGCGTAGAAAGAGAATGGTAAGCTAGAAGGCAAGCATCTGAATTCTTTAATGCTTGTCTCATGGGTATTCAGTTTATGGGATTCCATGTCACAGACATCAAACCGACAGGCAACAAGTCACAACTTCTTAGTGTTTTCAGCTCAGGATACTCACATGCAAGGTCCAGAACTCATTGAGGAAACGCTGAACTCTTCTGATTAATACCATTTCCCCGACCCTCTATTTTGGCAACCATTTTGGGCATCTCATACCTGTAAAAGGCATCATCACTATTCCCAGCACCTATATTCTGCAAAGCCATCTTTGCTTTAGAATAAAGAGACCAGAAAAAGGACTAAATATCAACAGGGAGCAATTGCTGAATTCAGTATGTGGGCAGCAGTATTTTTGACACAGGATAACTAATTGTCAACTTCTTTCAACTCTGTCACGCCTTCCTTGTAGACTTCAACACATGTATATTGACCAGTGCTCGGTGGAACCTCAAAGCAGAAATTTCTAGTTTCATTAATTATTTCCATGGGGTTCTCCAAGTTGCTTTGAGTATTACTTGCTAGATATTCTCCAAGTGAACCCTCCTAGTTACCTCTTTAAAAATGAGTGGAGCTAGTCTTTTTGATCTGGGATTTTTTCTGCAAAAAGTTGGGTTCTTTCAATATCAGAGTTAAGAACACATTGCAAGGATGATGTGTCATTCCCAACCACTTCTTGCTCTAAGCGTAATATCTGGTAGAAACTATATTGGATGTCTCTTGAAACGTTGCTGATTTAGTGGGGAAGGAGTTACCCCGCTTGCTTTTATCTTTCCAACTGATTCCCATCCCAATTGCTTTCATTTGGTTCAAGCCCAGAAGGAGCAGCCTGCTGCCTAGATCCCGTCTGCCACTGATAAGCCAGAGCATAGGCCACGGCCCTTTTACGCTTATCTACTAGCATTGCCATACTGAAATGTGTAATTGCACTGATTGCCCTGACTTAAACAGCTATCATCTGAAGGCTATACTCCTAGATTGCGTCTTTGGTCCGAACACAGTGCCAATGAAGCTGCTGATGAACTCCCAGTCAAGAATACCAATCACTCTATCCCCAATGGGATGAGATACAAGATTGTCGATTTGAAAGTCTCCATGAACTAGACCTGCTATCACTCCCAAACCCATAAGTTTAGATTCCTCAAAGGAAGCCAGAAATGCAACTGCTCTATGGTTGTCAAGGACCATCTTTCCTCATGTTGGACAAACATGTACCTTTTGATTTAGAGGATCCACTTTCATGCTTGTCTTACCAAAACCACATATCTGGTAACCATTATACATTCTGACTGGTTTTGGCTTAAACGACAATTCATGTTGTTGTGCTTGTGCCTAAATAACCTCTTTCAAACTCACTTCAAGCATATCTTCAATGCCATCTATTTGGGTTGTGCCACCCAGACTAGAGGCAGCTTGCTTGGCCTCTTCTTCTGATTGCGCCTGTGATAGCAAAGATCCTTTAGCCTTTTGACTTCAGCTGTTAATGAGTCCACCTTCTCTGTTCTTTCACCATCTTTTTTCTGTAGGCCATCTAGTTCCATATGATCCCTTGCATTTGTGATCTTTGAGTTGTTAAGGAATTGAACTGTAGTCATTTGTACCCATCTGAGTGATGAATGAATCCAAGAGAGGAAGAGGTCCAATGGAAGCAGTATCAACAGTCAAGGTCAACCTGGAGGTCAGGTGATTTCTTGAGAATATTTCAACTTACTGATATTGGAGTGGGAAAATTTCCAATGGTGCTGTACACAGAAGCCAAGAATAGGAGTTTGACAAGACCATATGAGATAACTCCAGCGCTACCAGTGGCGGGCCTTAATTCTTCATTGCTCCATGTATGCATGAATGGCCTTATTCTGGATGCATCTTCATCTGCTGGTATCTGTAGGCTCTAAGTTGTGACTGATGTTCCATTTTAGATGAGGCCAGAAACTGATACAGTGTACTTGGTGGCATGCTGTTAAAGTCTCCAACAATCCCAGGATCAAGCTTGTCAAGAAAGCCAACTTTCATTGCATTTCCATGGCAGCCTAAGGTATTGCAATGCTTCATTGCAGTAGATTAGCCTTGGTGTCTCACTCCTAGGCTGGTTTCAAGACAGATCAATAGTTTTCGAGTTGGGAATCTTCAACAGCTAGTTCATCAGCATGTACCAGTAATGCTATGTCTGGTCTACCCTAGCTTGCAAAATCAGAATTGTCTTCGCAACAAGTTTTCATCTTCTCATAATTGATGCAGAACTATGTCCTTACTTATTAGTTAACATACCTGTGGTTTGATAGTTTGATTAATTGATATGATATTGTTTTCCTAAATATTTTGAGTGATCTTTCATTTATGAAGTTCTTTTAAATGTGAGGCTTCTCTACTCTAAGATTGGAGTAAATATGTGCTCGTGGCATGAATTTGTCTACTCTCATTTAATACAGTTTGTGGGAGATTTTGCTAGCTGTGGGTTATTCAAGGAGAGACTAGAGGAATTGCAGAAAGTCAGATATGGGACGAGATGCAGGGTATGAGCAACATTTGAATCCTATTCATGTAGCGGCGTAGCTCCGGTTGTCAATGGAATACCTCAGCTCTAGTGGTGGCAGTCTACGCTCAGAAAAAGCTGCTGCAAGAGACAGGACAAGGCTCATCTACAAACAGGTTTGGATGGTCAAAACGAAGAGAGAGAGCAATTTTGAGTTGGGCCTTGTATCATGTGAAGCTGTTAGACATCAGTGATGGTAAAGAGAACCCAAATGTAATAATCAATGGAGGAAACGTGATCAATGGTGAAAAGAATGATAGTAATTTTTGGTGATCTGGTATGCTGGAAATCGATGCTTTCTCCAGCAAACTGCATCTCATTCATCCTCAACATGCAAGAATTCTTATGTGCAAACCAACCATTTCTCCAACCTTCATACCCACTGGATTACCCCACTATCACCATGTAACGACCCGCACCCAACCATGTAGATATTGTCCGCTTTGGGTCCAATGGGGCCCTCACGGCTTTAAAACGCGTCTACTTGGTTAAGAGGAGTCTCTACATATATAGCGCCAGGAACATTCTCCCCTATCCGATGTGGGACATCACAAACACCCCCCCATGCAGACACAACGTCCTCGTTGTGTCCCATGGGATTGCGGGGTCAAACAGACAAACACTCCTTACGGAGCCAAACAAACCCCCACACCGGGGTCGGGGATCGGCTCTGATACCATTTGTAACGACCCGCACCCAATCATGTAGATATTGTCCGCTTTGGGCCCAAGGGGGGCCCTCACAGCTTTAAAACGCGTCTACTTGGTTAAGAGGAGTCTCTACATATATAGCGCCAGGAACATTCTCCCCTATCCGATGTGGGACATCACAAACACCCCCCCATGCAGACACAACGTCCTCGTTGTGTCCCATGGGATTGCGGGGTCAAACAGACAAACACTCCTTACGGAGCCAAACAAACCCCCACACCGGGGTCGGGGATTGGCTCTGATACCATTTGTAACGACCCGCACCCAATCATGTAGATATTGTCCGCTTTGGGCCCAAGGGGGGCCCTCACGGCTTTAAAATGCGTCTACTTGGTTAAGAGGAGTCTCTACATATATAGCGCCAGGAACATTCTCCCCTATCCGATGTGGGACATCACAAACACCCCCCCATGCAGACACAACGTCCTCGTTGTGTCCCATGGGATTGCGGGGTCAAACAGACAAACACTCCTTACGGAGCCAAACAAACCCCCACACCGGGGTCGGGGATCGGCTCTGATACCATTTGTAACGACCCGCTCCCAACCATGTAGATATTGTCCGCTTTGGGCCCAAGAGGGTCCTCACGGCTTTAAAACGCGTCTACTTGGTTAAGAGGAGTCTCTACATATATAGCGCCAGGAACATTCTCCCCTATCCGATGTGGGACATCACAAACACCCCCCCATGCAGACACAACGTCCTTGTTGTGTCCCATGGGATTGCGGGGTCAAACATGCAAACACTCCTTACGGAGCCAAACAAACCCCCACACCGGGGTCGGGAATCGGCTCTGATACCATTTGTAACGACCCGCACCCAATCATGTAGATATTGTCCGCTTTGGGCCCAAGGGGGGCCCTCACGGCTTTAAAACGCGTCTACTTGGTTAAGAGGAGTCTCTACATATATAGCGCCAGGAACATTCTCCCCTATCCGATGTGGGACATCACAAACACCCCCCCATGCAGACACAACGTCCTCGTTGTGTCCCATGGGATTGCGGGGTCAAACAGACAAACACTCCTTACGGAGCCAAACAAACCCCCACACCGGGGTCGGGGATCGGCTCTGATACCATTTGTAACGACCCGCACCCAACCATGTAGATATTGTCCGCTTTGGGCCCAAGGGGGCTCTCACGGCTTTAAAACGCGTCTACTTGGTTAAGAGGAGTCTCTACATATATAGCGCCAGGAACATTCTCCCCTATCCGATGTGGGACATCACAAACACCCCCCCCATGCAGACACAACGTCCTCGTTGTGTCCCATGGGATTGCAGGGCCAAACAGACAAAGCCAAACAAACCCCCACACCGGGGTCGAGGATCGGCTCTAATACCATTTGTAACGACCCGCACCCAATCATGTAGATATTGTCCGCTTTGGGCCCAAGGGGGGCCCTCACGGCTTTAAAACGCGTCTACTTGGTTAAGAGGAGTCTCTACATATATAGCGCCAGGAACATTCTCCCCTATCCGATGTGGGACATCACAAACACCCCCCCATGCAGACACAACGTCCTCGTTGTGTCCCATGGGATTGCGGGGTCAAACAGACAAACACTCCTTACGGAGCCAAACAAACCCCCACACCGGGGTCGGGGATCGGCTCTGATACCATTTGTAACGACCCGCACCCAATCATGTAGATATTGTCCGCTTTGGGCCCAAGGGGGGCCCTCACGGCTTTAAAACGCGTCTACTTGGTTAAGAGGAGTCTCTACATATATAGCGCCAGGAACATTCTCCCCTATCCGATGTGGGACATCACAAACACCCCCCCATGCAGACACAACGTCCTCGTTGTGTCCCATGGGATTGCGGGGTCAAACAGACAAACACTCCTTACGGAGCCAAACAAACCCCCACACCGGGGTCGGGGATCGGCTCTGATACCATTTGTAACGACCCGCACCCAATCATGTAGATATTGTCCGCTTTGGGCCCAAGGGGGGCCCTCACGGCTTTAAAACGCGTCTACTTGGTTAAGAGGAGTCTCTACATATATAGCGCCAGGAACATTCTCCCCTATCCGATGTGGGACATCACAAACACCCCCCCATGCAGACACAACGTCCTCGTTGTGTCCCATGGGATTGCGGGGTCAAACAGACAAACACTCCTTACGGAGCCAAACAAACCCCCACACCGGGGTCGGGGATCGGCTCTGATACCACTCTGTCACGCCCCAAGACCCACTCCAAGGGCGTGACGGTCATTTCACACCTCAAACCCGAAGGCTTAAAGTATAATCTGACCCAAACAGTCCCATGGGACACAACGAGGACGTTGTATCTACATGGGGGGGTATTTGTGATGTCCCACATCGGATAGGGGAGGAAGTTCCTGGCGCTATATATGTAGAGGCTCCTCTTAACCAAGTAGACGCGTTTTAAAGCCGTGAGAGCCCCCTTGGGCCCAAAGCGGACAATATCTACATGGTTGGGTGCGGGTCGTTACACACCATACCCATCTCTCATCGTTCATACCTACCCAACCTAAATCTCATACCTATCCAACCTGTCCATCACTCATTCCACCATTCACTCCCCATGTACACCTTCCCAATTTTTTCCATGGGTATGCAGCCCACATGTATGGCCACTTCGGTGCACACATGGCCAGTTTCTGCTTGTTCCCAATCTTGGCATCTTTAATACTTGGCAGTCCCCCCACATTCTGATGAGAGTTCTAGTTCTGTAATTCCCACTTAGTTTGCCACTCAACCACTCCATCCCGGGTTCGCACACACGTGGGTTCGACTTGCATGGCCACTTTGCAATATTTAAAGTCGCCGCGCGTCTCATTCGGAGCTGGAAGAATGATGGAGCTCCTTTGCAGATTCGTACTAGCAGAAACTATGCATGCATGTTCACCCTTTATACTCACTAGTTCCCATTCTTCACATTCACCAAATTAATACCATATCCACCACCTACAGCTCCATTCATTCCACCACCAGTCCCCATCTTTCACACTTACCCAACCTGCCACCCCCACTATTCATCTCCCATAAGTTCATTTCCATTATATTTCGTGTGCATGCAACCTCCACATGACTTGTCCAAAACTCAACACTTTGGAAGAAGACATTTTTGATCCCCTTCTCCCAACAATTGGATCTTCCATGTAGAATGTTTCTTCCCAAATCCAGTTTTGCCAAGGTTAAGATGCACGGTTAAGTGAATCCAATTGGTGCAATTCCTTCTCCAATTCAGTTTCCACAGTCGTTTGATGGAAATGTACGCGTACATACAATTGGGGAATCTGCTACATGGATCAGAACTAGTTATGAGGAGCAAGGAACGTTATTCGAGACTCCATGCGCTGAATACCCATCTTTGCATTCCCACCAACCACCGAATTTTTGCATAGTCTTATAGCCAGTTACTAGAAATAAACTTCAGGATAATCATAGCAGCTCCAGAACGGGTCCACACTGGCAGGCCAAGGTGCGGAATTTGATGAATCTAATTTGTAAAGTTCACGCTCCGGCTCACTTTCAGCAGTCTTCCAATGGAAAGAGGATCCTCATTTGTTTCATCTGATCTGGGAGTACATTCAAAACCTTCGACAGCCAATTCTGAGAAGTAAGTGCTCATTAGATGAGTATCTTGATGGGTATTCATCAGCAAGAAGCAATTGGGGGAGAAAGTAGAACCCCCATCCAGGGGAATAGCCCATTCATTGCCTCCATTATTCTAGTTCGTCGTTGTCTTGGCATTCCAAATATTCACATGCAAATTAGTAGACTTACCTACAGAGACCTATGCTTTCAGTTACGTAGGTGCCAATGAAGTTAGGTTAGTGCTGCCAGATGTAAATAGGCAGCGGACCAGAAGACATACAACCATATCCTTGGTCAAAACAGTCGTCTGATCCTTCAGAGTTGAACAAGATGGACGCGACCGAGGTTGAGAATGGTCCACTCTGGTTTCTTTAGTGCTACCTGTTGTTAAGGCGCACATGGAATGGAGGCTTTATCTTGTAAATAACTTCAGAGTCGCCCTCGCCAATCTTACTTTTATGATCTCTCGAGGCTTGAAGATGATAGCCTTCAACTGAGGACTGGAAACCATCATGCCCAGCATGCGTTATCTGGAAGGGACTCTCTCTCTCCAATCATCTTTTCCCCAGAAATTTCATGGGTAATTTTCGAAGTCCAAAATCACAGAAATTGGAGATCATTGCAGAAAATCCATCAGCAGGAGAGGTGAAAGGAAATGGTCTGGCTCCTTTCCAACTGTTATGAAGATCGTTAAGGATGGAGAAAAGAAGTGAAACACCGAATAGAATCCCAGTTCAGACATAAACAAACCTGCACAGTGACTGAAATCATGTCGTCCCACTTTGGCACTCCACGGACCCCACTCTTGCATGGTTTGCATGGCCCCTTTTGGTATGTCATTCCCAAGCACGCAGGACCCGCTCCTTCATCTCTACCCTTCCTGGTTTACCTTTAATTAAGATGCATGAAAATATTAGGAACAGTGCCTCTGATTCAGGACTGACAACATCTCTATTGGAAAATGTCCCATCTGCATGAGAGGGATTGTCAAGTCGGCAAGAGGGAAAATTCAGAGAGGATGGCAGCTGCAATCACCAACCTCAGTGAGGTCCCAATTGCACCCCGGGCCCACATGCATGATTCTAATTTGCATGGCGACCCTCCTATATGCTCAATTTCAAAACCCGTGTGCATGCATGTCTTTAAAAATTGATTTTCAAAGATATATTGTTTTGATTCCACAATTTTTCATTCTTAGAATTTTTAGGTCTCAAAATCCCATTTTCAATAAAATTTGTTGTCATTTTCTCTTCGACAAACATTTTTCACAATTTTTTTCCTTGATTTTAAAATTGTTTTAAAATGAGGATGAATTAAATTCTATAATTCCAAATCATGGAATTTGTAGAATTAATTCATGCAAAATCAATTGGGCTTTGGTGGGGGTCCAACATCCATTATTTTATTTTATTTAAAAATGATTTGAGTGAAATGCAATATTTGGCATTGATGGGTTCCGTTCCATTTTGTGACACATGCGATATAATTTGTATTCATTACTGTATACTAACTCCGTTTCATGATAACGCATTATTGCTTACTATTAAGGTATGCTCTCATTCTCACTTTGTCTATTTTCTATGCATGATTGGCTTTCGATCTATGATCATTTTGGTATCCATTGATCTCCTAGTTAATTATCATGTTTGCGTCACCTTATTTAGTCGAGACCCGATTTTTAGGAACTTAGAGGGGTGTTACGGTCTTTTTATCGTACCTTCCCGATAAGTAACCTGACCCTCAAATTCATCTATGTTTTCATAAACCATCATTTCCAAATAAGGAGTCACACTTAGGGTTTTCTTTCTTATTTTATTTTCCATATAAAAATAAAACAAAATAAGCGGTGATTTCAAGCCATTTTCTAAAAAAAATAAATATTTTTCAAATAAAAAGCAAGTTCGCCATCGAGTGAGTGCTTGCACAAAATGCGGGGTCCATAGTTGCATTCCAATAGCCTAAATTTTTCATATTTGTAATATAATATTAATGGGGAAAAAAATAAAATAAAATAAAATAATTGAATCAATTGGAAAAGAATTCATCCAAACCATAAATTCAAAAATTGATAGCCATGAACTGCAGCCTTTGACTCATTCTTTGCAGTCATATCAATGTCGTTCCAGGCCAAGGCATTAGTTCTCAATATTTCCATTGTTCCTTACCTAATTAAGACATTGACCTTTTTTTAAAAATGTTTTTTTTTTAATAAAATGTTTAACAATTGAAAATTTATTTCTAAATTTATAACATTTTGTGAAGTGCAAATATGATGACATTTCTAGAAAAATTAACTTTAATCTAATTTCATTAAATTAATTTTAATCTAATTTCATTAAAATTTGATAACACAAATAAAAAAACAAGGGATAATTTTTTTAAAAGGTTTTTAAATCAATTTTAAAATGAGAAAATTCACTCATGAATTAGGTGCTTTTTTTTTTTTGAATTAATTCTAAATAGAATTTAAAATTAAATAGTGTTTAATAATATTAAGTACTAAGATGTTTGTTTTTGTAATATTTTATTTCTATTGAATATTAAGGAATAAAGAAAAATCAATACATTACTTTTATCATTAAAAAAATGTTAAATATTTTGACTTTTTTTATTCAGTTAAAAATATTATTTTTTTTTTTATAAAAAAAATCAATCTAAAATCTAAAAGCAAATTACTTTCAATAACAAGTTAAAAAAAAATAAAAAAAAAAACAAAAAAAAAAAACAAAAAAAAAAAAGGAAAAAAAAATTTAAAGAAAAAACAAACACACACCACTTTACTTATATTTTTTTAAAGAGATTTTTGGCTAAAAAACTTCAAATGCTTCTCAAATCAAAAGAATGACCTTTCTCCTTTATTCTCTAAAAAAATGATTGATTTAGGATAAAATTAGTTTTCTTTTTTCTTTTCTTTTTTTCTCAAAACGACATTTTTTTTCCTCATTCCCCCATCATTTCGTTCTCATTCTTCCAATGAATTTTCCAAGTTATTTCCTAGTGAGTTTAGGGGTGTAGTTCAAATCGAAGAAATGATAAAAATCGACCACAATTCTCTCATCTTTTTTTCTTCTTCAAGATCTTTCATCTTTTTCTTTATTTTTAGTTAGGGTTTTTTTGTGATTGTTTTTACCGTGTTTTTCTTTTCTTTTTATTTGGAGTTAGTTTTTGTTGAGATTTTGTTGTTTTTTGCAGTATTCTTCAAGATCTTTCATTATCCTTTATATGTGAGTGTGTGTGTTTGGTTAGTGTTTTTTATGGTTGTTTTATATTTTTTTTTATTGAGATTTTGTAGTTATTTTTTGTTAGCATTTTTTGCAATTGTATTGTTGGGATTTGGTTGTTGTTGTTTTTTTTTTTCAATGTTCCTCTAGGATTTTGGTCAGGATTTTTCTAGTGAGATTTTTGTTAGGATTTTTTGAGGTTGTTCTTTAGTGGTAATTTTTACTATTTTTTGTTAATTGTTTTTGTAGTTTCATTTAAACTTCTAAAATGTGAAGATGAGATCACATAATCCTTTCATTTAATGTTTAATTCCATATGAATATTCTAATTAAGAACTTAATTATAATTAGGTTTTTTTTTGTACAATAAATGTTAAATTAACTCTAATTAAGTTTTTTTTTTTAAAAAAAAAAAAAGCTTAATAACAACAAAGTTCATATAATTATAATCGAGTTCTTTGTAGATGAAATGGAAAACTTGACCGTAGTTAAATTATTTGTAAATGAATTTAATTCTAGTTAAGTTTTTTTGTAAATCAAACTTGACTATTGTGTATCTATTTAATTTAGATAAACATCTAAAATGAAAGCAAGAATGAGTTATTTGAAAGATAAAATAGTTGTGAAAAGATAATGATTTTTATAACAAACAAAATGCAGAAGGGTAAGAGTATCCAGAAAGAGTTATTTCTCCACAAAATTAAAGTGTGAGGGCCATTTTTACAATTTGAGAGTTATTTTGAGTCATGTGTCCAACTAACCTTTTTTAAAAAAATAAAAAAATAAAAATTGAACCGATGTTAATGTCTCACATGTAAACATTGAGAAATTATTTAAATTTGTAATATAGTTTCATATTGTCAAGGCCAAAGGGTTATAGATAAATGATGGTTTCAAACTTGGAACTTCTTTATTTAAAAAATGTATATAATTAATTGATAATTAATCATGCTAGGCTTATTATGTTTATTTAATTTTTTGTTTCCCTAAAATAAATCTCTTACACTTTGACCATTGTTATTTCATAGTTATTACTAGTTCTCAAACTCTTGAGCTAGGGTCCATGAGTGATGTGATTTAACAATACTCTTCCTAGAGGTGGTGATTGACCTCTTTGCCTATAGCACCTAGCACTAGCACTAAGGAGTATTGAAAGTGAACCTTGGCTATGCCTCTCCAAAGGTTAAGTTAGATCTTAATTGAATAAAGGTTGACAAGCATGGATTACCTACGACTTGAGATGAGAGATGGAGGTTGGGAGAGAGTTGAAAGCTAATTGAACTAGGGTGTTTTGGAAGAGACATAGTTTATGTTGCTACTCCATGGTAGGTTGACTAAAAGGGTTGAGATCAACTCTCTCCTCATGAAGAAACTATTAGTTGGGCAAGCTTGTGTTAGGCAATGTTCAATAGATTGTTAGGAATATATGCTATTGTTGAGATGTGCCCTTGACAAAGTGTCCACTTCCGTATTGAGTCATTGGTGTAAGAGGTCAAGTAAGAAAGAGCAAAAGGAACTAGGCCCTAAATGCTTAGGTCAAGGAAAGTGATGCTTTTGAAAAGTTGTTTGTCGATTACTATTGTTTAAGATTTATGGCCTTGAAAAGCACGATCATGGTTTATCAGGTTGATATGTAAATTCTAATAATAATGCTCATAGTTTCTCTTTTGCCTAAGTAGTAGTGGATACTAGATAAGAAGACAAACTTTGGGTAGAATTACTCAAGTGATAAGTGTATGGACTCACGGTTAGTGCTTCATGCACCCAACTAGGCATCTAGATGCAAACGTCAAGCATTCTTTGGCTTTAATGGTTATGTATAAGGGGAATAGTCCCCAAATGCTTTAATGAACCAGGATGCACAACCCTATAATAGGATATGATATGATTTATACTATATAAAGGGATCCACTCGCCCAAATTAAGTGCTAAGACCTTAGTTGCAAATCTAACATGTATTTTGTGCATGAGGAAAAAAAATACAAATTACTATAATCAATTTTAACCAAAGAATAGAAAGGGATCAAATATGCCTAAAGAAATATTTAAAACTTAAGAAGAATGGAGAGATCAAAGCAAATGAAAAATGAATAAGTCATGGGTTTGAAATATGAGGAATGAATTGTTAAGATATTGAGTCTTGTTTATTTGTTGCAAATTTTGTTCCAATTAATGTTTGGCCATAAAAGTCTTTTTAGATAATGACATTCTCTCCATTGAAGATCAAGGGTTGCTATTCATCCAACCGGGAAGTCATAGGTACATCTAAAAAGATTTGGCTTGTGACATATAAGGCTTATCTGAGGTATAAAAAGATTCAATATCATTTTTAAACTCAAAATGATTTTTCAAAAAGAAAGGGTCACTCAAGTGGTTAATCTAACTTGAGCAGTAAGGACTGCTTAAGTGGTTAATCCTACTTAATTAGTCGGCCTATACAAGCGGTAAGGATAGCTCAAGTAAAGTGCTAGCTCAAGTGGTCATGTCGGTCCTATCAAGTTTAAAAATGTATTTTGAATGAATTTCACTCAAACTCTAATTTGAAAATTTGGGATATTGAAACTCTTATGGCTTTTGCCTATAAATACCTCTCTTATAACCCCATGTGGGTTAGAGATCGGATATTAGAAAGATCATAGAGATCTTAAAAGATTGTTGAGAGACCTGTTATTCTTTTGAGGGACTTCTTGTGAGAAAAACCTAATTGCCACACCATTCCCATTCTCTCATTCAAGGATTTGAATCTTTGAATTATTAGTTGAAGATTATAATCCATTCAGAGAGATTGAAGGATTTACTAAGGAGAAACAGGGAGTTGTTGCGTCACGGACATGGATTAGGTTATAGGTGTTGTAGAGTAAGTCTTTCGGGTAAAGCATCCAGTTAAATCTATGCAACTTGACTTTGAATAGTGGATTTAGATTGGTAGGTCTTAGATCTCGTGGGTTTTTATCTCCATAGTTTGTGGGGGTTTTCCATGTAAAAAAATATGTACCTCATTGTCTATAGTTTTATATTTAATATTCTATTTGAATTGCCTAGAATAGATTAAATTGATTATCCCTAATATCTTGCAAGGTTTTCCTAAGAAGTACATAGCTGTTTATTCATACATATATTACTTGATTGGGTTGTTTGATTGGTTGGGATTGCTATTGAGGTTGTTATGGTGGTTATCTTAGTGGTTGTGGTTGTTATTATTATATCTAATTATTATTATCCATACATACATTTCTCGGGATATTTTTATTTGGATATTAAGAATTATATTATCTTTATCCCTAAACAATTGCAGGGTATCCCTAAAAGTGAAAAATCTTATTTTTGAATACCTAAAGATATTAGGTATAATACATTTAATTATTTGGGATATCCTTGGTATCCATTGCAATAAGAAAAACTTTGTTATCATTTAAAAATATTAATTAAAATTTTAAATCACCAATTCACACCCCCCTCATTCTCCTCCTATGGGTGTTCTTTATTGGAATTTCAGTTATTATTCAAGTGGTATTTAAGCACTACCCATTTCTCAATTGGTATCAAAGAAGGATAAAAAACTAATTATTTATCATTTTGATTAAAAATTCAATTTTTATTGTTTAAAATTCAAATTTTTATTAATCATATAGGATAAAAATCAAACTTTGATTGATCTTGCAAGTCTGATATGGAATAGTAAAAAAGTGGTGTTCCTTTAAATAGTCCACCCTATTTTGATAGGAGTAATTATTCCTATTGGAAAGCAAGAATCGTGTTTTTCCTTAAAATACAAGGTGAAAGGGTATGGAATTGAATTGAATATGGTTAGGGACCACCATTAATCCTTGATGCTCAAGGAAGATCAACAAGAGAAATTAAATTTAAACATGAAAGGGACAAAGTTGCCAATGAAAGTAGTGAAGCCGATGCTAAGGCTTTATTTAGTATTTTTAATGGAATTGGTCTAGATGAGTTTCGAAGGATTGCAAATTGAAAACGTGTAAAAGAAGCATGTGATATACTTCAAGTCACTCATGAAGGTACATCTGTTGGAAAATTTTCTAAATTGCAAATGCTTGCTACTACGTTTAAGAATATTTAGATGCATGAAAATCAAACTTTTTCTTTCTTTGATTTTGAATTAAGTGATATTGTAAATTATTCACTAAACCTTGGAGAAACTATTCCAGATTCTAAGATAGTTAGGAAAATATTAAGGTCTCTTCCAAGGAAATTTAGAACTAAAGCAATTGTCATAGAGGGGAGTAGGGACATCAACTCCATGAGAGTTGATGAACTTGTAGGCTCCATTCAAACATATGAGATCACCTTACCTAGTTCCCAAAAGCCTAAAGACTCTACCTTTAAGGTTTTTGAGAACGAGGATAACGATATTTGTAGACTTTCCATTTTGTCTTCTTAGCACATGTGGCATTAGGTGTTTTCCTATACTTCTCTTTTTACTCGTAGTTATTTCTTGGTGGCTCATTGAAACTCATATAATTTACTCCTTTTAAGTCACCTTTAGGGACCTTTTGTTGAGGAGCTCATCTGGACCCTCATTATGACCTTGGTTGCTCTTCGAGTTTAGGATAGGTTTCACTTAAATCCATTTCCGCTCAATTCACCTAGGCACTTTTTAGGTTTAAATTTCACTTAGACACTTTTTAGGCTTAGGTCATTTAGATTATTTGTTTCAGTGCACTTAATTTATTTTTGGTAAGTTAATTTTTGTTGAAGTGTTTTTAATATAAAATTTTTAGTAGTATGTACATAAATAAAATTTTAGTAGGTTATTTTTTAAAGTGCTTTCAATATATTCTCGGTAAGTTAATTATTATTATTTTTTTTTTTAAAAAAGTGTTTTAATATCAAATTTTTAATGGTATGTACATAAATATTTTTTTTGGTAAGTTATTTTTTAAAGGGTTTTCATAAAATATTTTAATGGTCATATGCATAAATTCTAAGTTAATTTTTTAATATAATATTTACAATGGAAGTGGAAAGTGGCTAAGTAATGGAATTTAAAGATGGGATTTTCAATAGAATGGGTATTTATGAAGATTTAGTGATTGTACATATGAGGTGGTGATTAAATAATTCAATGAAAATATGGTTTTGTGTATGATGTTTGGTGGACATATCTCTACTAGAGGGAGTTTCATCTTTATTAATGTGCCCCAAACCTCTTTTATCACCATGGGTTTTGCATTTATCAAGAATTTCATTAAACATTTTAGTTCCGTAGTAAAAAAATTTATTCACAGATGAAAAAGACTTATTATTATTTATCTCTTGAGTGAGAGGATTATTCTTCTCAAGGAGAGAACGATGTTCAAATTCAAGAAACCTAACTTTCTCAAGCAAATTAGTCTTTTCAGCATTAAGCACATCAATTTTGTTTTTATGAGCATCAAGGATATCATTATTTTTCATGTAACTCTTAATTTGTCTTACATGCTCAACAACAAGATTACTCAAGAATTCAACCCTTTGTTCATTAGTTAACTCATCATCACTATCACACAAGTTCCATAAAAACAATAAAAGCTAACAAGTCATTGGGATCATACTTTGCATCTTTAGAAGTTGTGGAAGCACTCTCTTCGGAGTTAGTATTGCTTTATGTTGCTTGCATAGTGTGGACCCACATTTTTCACGTGCGCCCCCACTCGATCGGCGAGACTCGCTTTTATTTGTGAAAAATTAATTTTTGGAAAAAAAAAGTTGGAGTTGCCACTTATTTTATTTTTATTTTAAAGGGAAAATAAAACAAGAAATAAAACCCTAAAAAATGACTCCACAATTTTTGGAAAAACGTGTCTTTGAAAAACCCGAGTCTAAGTCGGGGGATTAGGTTACCTATTGGGAAGGTACCTTTAAAAGGTAGCACCCCTCTAAGCCCTAAAAAGGTCTCTACTGACTAAGTTGTGAGAGATATGACAATTAATTGGTTAATTATAGATACCTAGGTAGGCTAGGTGATTCCAAAAACATAGCATGCCTAATAAGAAAACCAATCACATTATGTAGAAAACTTAGGGTGCATACCTGGACCACTTCTTGAGCGCTATCATAAAACATCAATGGTTAGTTTGAAAATATGGCGCGTAACATGCATTTTTATCAAAGATGATCAACAAGCATTGTGGCAATCGAGTATGGCATCAAACATAGTCATGTCTCATGAGAACATACACATTCATAAAATTTTAGGGTTGACGGGTAGAAAGGGCATACCTGATTAGCGAGCATCCACATCTCTATGGGAAACAGGGATATCTCAATAATAAATATAAAACAAATTCATGTATATCATCAAGAAGAATCAAAAATCAATATATCAAGCAAACAATATTGAAGAGAGTGTCATGAATATTGGGCTCCCACCAAAACCCTGATTGATTTTACATGAATTGATTCTATGAATTCCATTGTTTAGAATCATGAAGTTTGTTCATGCTTGAGAAAATGGTAGAAAATAGTGAAAACCTATGCCAAAAGGAAAATGGCAGCAAAGAGTGTGTTAGAATCTGGATTTTATGCCTAGAAAGGATTTAAAGATGAATTTTTCAAAGCTGGGAATGTTTAGTTGAACAATGGTTCTAAAATTCAGTTTAAAAAGTAAATTCTCAATCAAAGAAGCAAGTAGGGGAGAAGGTGTGTGTAGCAAGATAGCCATGCTGGAAGTAGAGTCTGGGAGTATGAAGGTGCTCATGATTCAGCTGTTGATACTTGCATGAAAAGACCCTTGTAGATTGCTGGTATGACTGGAGAAAAACTGACAGTGTTCGTTTTAGAGTTCATACTTACTAGGTTTGGGTATATAATTTCATCAGCAAAGGCATTCCAACCCAACTCTGGCTTCTCAAGATCACAATTTGCATTACTAGCAGGGAATTGTGGTGAAGCAATTAAAGCCCGGTTCCATATCTGATTCCTTTACTGCCACTCATCCTAGAATTTCAAGTCTTTACTCAGAAGTTCATCTGATTCATCTATTTTCTTGCAGTTCACTTTTAGATTCTTCTGTAGTTTAGTTTCTGTGTTTTCCCGCTCATCATGAGCTCTACGTTTTACCCCTTCAGCAGTTTTAACCAGTTATTTGCAGCCTGCATGAGGAAGCTCACTGATTGATGCTCATTTCCATTTATCAAAGGTATAATTATGGCAAGAGCGTTAGTTTCTGATCTTAGATACTACTGTATTAAAGAAGAAAAGCTCTCAACTCTGTTTAGCGTTGTTGATGTCGTCATTAAAACTGACTTGATGGCAGCATGGCTCCATTAAAGACACTTTCCTTGACATCTCTAGCTCTACAAGATGCCCTAAGTTGTAATTCAAAAGACTCATATTCAGAGATCTTACTGCCAGTGGTGGTTGCTTAGCTTGCTTCTTTTAACCATTTACATGGGCAAAACTGAAACCCGATGCAGTTTTCCAATCTACAGAAGTTATTTCGTCTCCAACTTCTCACTAGCTGATGCCAATAATAACGACAGTATCATGACTTCAACCATTTCAAGTTCCCGCAAAGACTTTATTCTGAAAACTCCATTCTAAAATTCTGAAGTACTGATGCCTTGGAACCCTTGACTAACAAGGGTAGCTTCAACTTGTGTTTCCTGTCACTTGCTATTTTTCCTCTGTTTTCTCAATACTTCCCTCTTCCTATTTTCCTTTCCATCTTATAAACTGAAAATTATAATCTTGCCTGTATCAACTTTAAGAAGAACGTCAATCTTAATTAATGCGATTTTAAGAATCGAACCTTGTTTGGAATCCCAAATCGGATTTGTATGGCCTGTAGTGCAAGAGAAATCGCCTTTGTGGAAATAATTTTAGGTTCTTCTCCTTGCATCTCCTCTCACAAACAATGTTGAGCACCTTGTTTACTCCTGACTCAATTCTCTCTGGCTGAATCCCATCCTCAGGCCATGAGTTAACCCATAGACAGCTGTACAAAAAAAAAGAGGAGTTTCTGCTCCAAGTGTCGGTGATTTCCAATATCTACGAAGGCTTCTTATCATCAGTTTCATCGCATATTTTATAGGTAAGATCAATTTCTGCAATCTCTTCCTAAAACTGCAACTCCTTACTGTCTTCTTCTGGTGAAGATTTCTTCTCTTAAGAAACTTGCAAGATTGTTTACTGCCAGATTACCGAGAAATTGAACTTGAGAAACTCCATCACCAATAAGATGCACTGCTGAGATTATTAGGTTTTCCTTACCTTGGGATTTTTCCTTATCTCTTTGGTCTGAATACAAAAAATCGTAACTTGTAGTTTTCTCCTTGAGTTCAATGATCTCAGGAAGAGAATCTCCTGAATACTTCCTGGCCTCTACTGCTGAAAGACTTCCAGTTCTTACCCTTTCCGGGGATTCAATCGTATTGAAATGGGGAAAAAGAATCAGTGCCTTCCTTCTTTAATTCATTTTCCCCTTTGTCAGGGTTGCCATCCACCCTGTGTGAATCTAGAGAAGAATTCCATCTCCTTCTAAGACCTTCATTCCTGGGAGAAGTTTTACCACAGTTTGAATTGGTGCTCATGCTCTGAAGCTGGATTTGTAGGTTGACTATCTCTGATTTCATCTCTTCTTCCTGCAGATTACGATGGCATTTCTACTCTTCAGATTTACGGATAAGCAGCAACCGTGCAGTCTTCCAAGCAGCTCTTTTCTCCTGCTAACTCACTATGGCTCCAATTTACTTTGCTTCTAGATATTTTGACACATAATCAAACTCCTGGGATGAAAACATATATGATTGCAGTGATACCAGCATAAATATGATAATCTCAACAAGTGCTGACCTCGATGTAATTCGAAACCCATAATCATATTTATAAAATCCAATCACCTCACTTATGTAGTCTATCATTTCCTTTAAATTTCAGCCATCAAGAGTATCCGTTAACACTATTGAATCTCACCCACATATGTAACCACTTGAATTCCTTTCAATTCTCTACTGAATTCATCCATAAAAGTCATCTTAAATAGCCACTGAATTCTTTTGGACTGGCCATTGAAAATTTGACTACCCAAAGTGATCTAGAATTCTATTAACATAAAGATCAGCCGGAGCCAATGCAGCACAGCACTGCAGCAGAAACAGATCAAACTTTAATCCCTGTTCGGACCAGCGAACTGAACGGTACCACTCACATGATAATAGCGCGGCATCCCCATTCCTCTGCCACATTCCAGCATGAACCTCAACACAAAATACCCTAATCCGCATAGGATGCTCCATAATGAAGGCAGAAAACCCGTAAGGATGGCAACCTCCTAGAACATGCGCGAAGGAATCGCTATAAACATCTGGAAGTGGATTAGCAGCACTGGTACTGATCATATATGGCTTAGTAGCTTCGCCGTAACATCTATTTAATGTTGTAAAAGCAAAGAAAGCAGTCGATATAAAGGAATATGAACGGATATATCCTGTGAACCAACATCATAGAGTATATCTGGCCAATTTGATTGACTCAGAACCCGTAGGGCATCTAATTCTCCTTCCATGGTAATATCATCAAAACTCTGAGCTTCATTTGAACTAGTAAATTTACTAAAAATATATTTGCCCTTCCTGATCTTAGATAATGCTTTCTTCAAAGCTGAGAAATTGCTAGCACAGACACTGCTGGTATTTGGAGATAACACATTAAGAAGAGCTCCAGATGCATTATCTACTCCCAACCAATTCTCAATAGACCTTAAGCACTCCAATATCAACCATGTTACGGAGGCAGGAATTAGAAATTATTTTGCTTCATTGAATTTTGTACCACAAACAGGGGTTTCCCTGGAAAGCCGTCCTACCTTTGAATGCCTTAGGCTTTCTTCATCATCCAAATCTTGCTTTTGTGCGTTGAAAAGTATCCCAATATCAGTCTCTTCAGCTTTGGAACCAGGAAATGCACCCGCCACCAAGAGAGAGTGAATATTTGCCATAGAGTGGCCTAAAACAAAAGGATAATGCGTGTTCTCATTTTCTTCTTCTATGTGGAGACCTGTTTCTCTCTTTTGAGGGTTCATCCCTTGCACAAAAGCCAAGAGTTTCATCCAAATTCGAAGGACATCTCGCTGGTCATGGGTTATATATTCAGGTACAGCAACATGACTTATAACAAACCTAATATCTTCAACTACACGTAGAGTGGTTTCATACAAATTTCCCCACTTGGTAACCTGTAATCGACCATCCTCTCCAGCACAAGAACAGAAAATGTCTCCTAAACATCTCATCAGCAGGGCCAGCAGATTCATTTCCTTCACAGTAGTGGATAATTCTTGAAAACAGAATCACTGCACCCTTTTATGGCTTCATTTACAAGAATTGGGTAATGAATCAGAAATACTTTTGCAAATTCATATTTAAATACAGGTTCCCCCAGCAATTTCAGAAGCAGTTCATGGAGTTTCCTTGTGACTCTTTCACTTAAGAGCCTCTCCGCCCTCACCAGACTATCTAATAAACCATCTGATTTAAACCCCCTTTTTGAAATAAAACTGAGCAAACTTTCACTGTACTGACAGAACTCTGTAAGCATCTCAACCGCCACAAATGTTAGCTCATTTGCAACCTTCTTGAATTCCCCAATGCGATCACTCCCTTTATGGTATTCCTGACATACATTTTCCGCAAACAATAGTTTGTTTTTTTTTCCAACAAACAAGTGGTGCATCAGAACAGGTCCTTCAGATTTAGCAAACTCCTCTGACAGGGGCTGTATCTGTTCTGCACCTTTATGCTTTGAACAAGAGAGAAGGAGAGCATTATAAACCATGTACTTATTTTTTAGGAAATTAATATAAAAGGTTAAATACAATTTTTTTATGAAAAATATATTTTCTTTTATATTTTATTTTAATTAAAAATAAAAGATTTTAACCAAACAAAAAGTTAAATCCACAATCAAATTAAAATCATAAGAAAAAAAATATAAAAGCACCATCAGTTATTGTGATTTTGATGTGATAAATTTAAAATTACAATTTTAAAAATATATATATATAAATAATAAAATAGTATTATAAAGATATTTTTACTTTTACATGTGATAGAATTTACAAAATAAATAAATTTTTTGTTTAGCATTAATATAAAAAATCTTATATCATAAACCTCTAAATTATAAAATAAAATATTTAAATTTAAACCTTAATTTATCAAATATATTATTATATTTAAAATCATCAAGTATATTATTTGTGAGATAATATTTTCATTTTTGTCCATTATACATATTTTTTATTTAATTTGTTATATCAACTATTTATTATATAATATCATTTTAAGTTTAATATGTCCCAAAAATAATTATAATCAATAAATATGGAGAAATTAGAGACTGAAAAAAAATTAAAATTAACGAAGTTTTATGAGAATATGAACATATTAAAAAGAATATCAATGGAAAAAAAGAAAATAACAATATAAAAAATGTAATAGGTGACCATGGATTATGATGGTAAAAGAGGGGAAAAAAAAAGGAAAGAGAAAATAAAAAAAGAAAAAAGTGGGAATGTGGCAAGTGGTAAGTGAGATGTGTGAGAGAGTTGATGCGAGAGAAATAAGAAAAATAAATTATTCATGTACTTGTTAATAATTTATTAACAAGAATGTGGCAAGTGGTATTAAAGTGGTGTGTACTTTGTAGTGCATGAATAGATAATATTTTTTCTCATCTTACATTAAAATTAAAAAGGTAAAAGGAAAGTGCTAAAAATCTCATATTTTTTTTGGGTGATATATGGTTACATGATTTCCCCTTTAAAATTTAGGAATTAAAAATTAAAAAATTAAAAATTAGAATTTATAGATTAAAAATTAGACTAAAAATAAAATTGAAAAAGTCAAAGTAAGGAATTTAAAACATAAATTAAATATTTTATTAAACAATGTATGCAAGTAAAAAAAAAAAATCCTTGACAAATTAGTATCTACAACAATTACTACTTTTATGGCATAATTTATGATTTTATTCTTAATAAAAAATCACTTTTTAAAAATTAGTAATTAATAATTAAAAATAATAAATACACAGTGAGATTATTTAAAAATAAATTTATCAATTATTAATTAAGATGTGGTTGGATACTTTACAAAAAAACTTTTTATGTATATAATATATTACTATTATATAGTGTATTTTTTATTTTGTAAAATAGTAATATTGTAGTTATGCATATAGTACAATATATTATATCATATAATATTTAACTTACAATATATATTTATTAAAAATATATGATATCTTTATACACACAAATTATATTTGGAATTCTAGATCAATGGAATGTCTTTAGAGAAACTAGACTATTTATTTGATAAATTCCAATATTAACAATTTTTTTAAAAACCAAGCAATAATTAAAAATTATTCCTACTAGCTTAAACTAGGTAATTAAATATTAATATAAATTTACTTTTTGAGTGAACTAGCTTAGGGGTTGCAATTTGTGTTGGTGGGCCATATTTATGTTGTGTCAAACCTGACACGAATAATAATCTAGTTAAACACATAAACCTAAAATAATCCATAATTATTAAACAAGTAACATGTCATGTAACTCATTTGTCCCATTTAATAATTAGGTCTTGTCATTTAATAATTAGGTTGAGTTAGGTTTTGTGTTAATTTATATCACTAATATGTTTATGACTCAATTGACCTATTTATTTAAAATGTGTCAAATATGGGTTAAATATTTTAAAGTTATAATTAAACTAATCAATACAATTATTAAATGAATTAATTGATGACAAATTTTGTTATGCATGTTCACCCAAAGACTTCCTAGTTATTAAATGAGTTATATAGGTCAACATGAATTTGACTCAAACTCAATTATACTCAACTCAAACCCATAAAAAGCATGTTAGATTCAAGTTTTGTTGACGAATTGTATCAAATTTTATCATCCTTAAACAAGTTTGATGTTGAATGATAACAAATTAGAGAACTATAATTTATTCATAACTAACATAAATTTAATTCTAGACTTCTGGATTAAAGTGAAAAATTCGAAATTGAGCTAAAATAAAAGTATGATGAATAGAAAACATTGGAATAATGCTGAAGTGTGATACTTGAACCAACATCAATAAAATAATGATCAAAATGAGATTAGAGTTCTACATCCTTTTCTTTTTTCCTTTTTCTTTCTATTGTATTTCAAACAAAAATATCAAACACAATAAAACACTATAAATGTCAATCATATAATAATTTATAATATATTTCAATTATCTTTATAACTATATTTTTTATATAAAAAAGAAATTGTGAAAAAATGTATACAAGTATAAAAATTCCTTTACAAGTTAGTAGCTACAGTAGTTACTATTTTAAGGTATAATTTATGATTTTATTCTTAATAACTAATCACTTTTAGTAAATTAGTAATTAATAATTAAAATAATAAATGCATAATGAAATCATTAAAAAATAAAAAATAAAATAATCAATTATAAATAAAGATATGGTTGAATACTTTACAAATGAAAAATAAAAAAATTACACATACATGTTTTATTTTGTAAATAGTAATATAGTAGTTAGGCATATAGTGTCATATATTATGTCATATAATATTTATCTTGCAATCATATATATATATATATATTAATAATACATATCTTTATAAAAAAAGTCATATTTGAAATTTTATGTAAATAAAA
The DNA here is from genome assembly GCF_030704535.1 of Vitis vinifera. Lineage (NCBI taxonomy): Eukaryota > Viridiplantae > Streptophyta > Magnoliopsida > Vitales > Vitaceae > Vitis > Vitis vinifera. The sequence goes on along the minus strand of NC_081822.1, from coordinate 21,925,132 downwards.
TGTCTTTATAGATGGTAGGCAATTTATTTGATAAATTCCATTCTAAACAACTATTTAAAAACTAAGTAATATTAAAAAAATTCTATTAGTTTAAACTATGTAATTAAAAGTTAGTATAAGTTTACTTCTTAAGTAGACAAGGTTTGATTTTGAATGAGAACAAATTAGTGGATTATAACTTATTCATAACTAACTTAAATTCAATACTATTTTAGAGTTGTATAGATAACTTTTGCCTAATATAATAAAAATCATTTAGTATTATTTATATTTGGGTAACATCATATAATAATATTGAAATTTAAATAAATTTATATTATAGGATATAATCTTACATGTCTTGAATTACCTTTGGTGAGGATAGTGATATAATGTGACTCTAGCTAATGAGGGTGTTATTAGCCTTTGGTATACCATTGATTATAAATCATTCTGTCCATTGGTAAAAGGCACAAAGTGAGACTAGCCACCTAATGCAAGTTCCACTATTTGGGCACAATGTTATTATCAACGAGTTAGAGTAAAATGTTTGTTTATGATTTTTTTAATATAATTTAGGTATGTAAAGTATATTATTTAATTCTATCTTTAAATTGAAAGTGCATAATTTTTTGAAGAAAATGAATTTAATTATTGGATTAAATGAACTCCTACTAATTGATTTTTTTTTATAAAGATGCGATATCTTATAAGATTTAACTTTGCACTATATTTGATCTTCCTTATTGAACTATTTTTCTTAATTGAGTTTTAAGTTCATTCTTATCTATTATTCCACTTTTTAAGTATAAGTGATATTAGTGAGGGGAAATCGGGATAAGAAGGGTTTCCTTTGAAAACAGCTTTACAATTAATTATTTAGGAGTTTTAAATTAAGAATGAATTTAGTATTGATTTCTAAAACTCTTTAAAGTGTTTGGGATGATATCCGAATTTATTATTTAAATATTTTTAATTAGCTTTGGGTTAGAAATTTCTAATTGTTTTTTTTATACTCTAATCATTGTTATGAATCAATTTGAGGAAGTTGTCAACTAATTACTTATTGGATTTGCTAGTTAAGGTCATTCATGTGCTGGACTCTTGGGTTTAACAAGTAAAATGACTATAGTGTCTTTGATCTTCGGGTGTCACAATTAATATATTTGAAAAACTATTTTCTAAAATATCTTTGAAAAATGGTTCATTGTTTTGAAATCATAATAGTAATTTTCATATTTAAAAAATAGAAACACAATTTTGAAAATAAGGCAAAAATAATCTTCACTTTCAAGAAATGTTTCTTGTTAAGGTAAAAATAGACATTCAAAATAATTTAATAAAATATTGCAAAAATATGTATAATATGGAGAAAAAATTTATATTAAAGCTCCACAAATAGTAGGGAATGTATTCCAAAAGTTTAAAAGGAAATGTGAGAAAAAAAATGGTGTGAAAAAATAGGAGAAAAAAAAGTGAAATAAAAAAAATTTTCACGTCTTAAATTTTACTCATCATTTTTTCTGTTTATAAATAATTTAAAATATATAAATCTTTGCATAATTTATTTATAAAATGATTTTTCTTTGTATATGGTACAATAAACCAAACAAGGAAGTTTGAATTATTTCTTATTTTAGTTTTCCTTTTTTTTTTTTTTTTGGGTTTTTTAGATAATAGTTTTTGTAAGCATGTTGAATGATTTCATCGCTTACCTAATTTTAATATTCCAAAAAAGAAATGATTTGAATGTCTGGATTGACCCTCCAACCGGACAAGGAATTTTCGATCCGGTTCTTATATTCCTTTGAATAATTTGAATGATTGTTTCTTTCCTGTAATGGAATCCGGTTCTTCTCAAAGCAGCGCTGACTTTTCCCTTCCTACCAAATACAAAGAGAAAATCTTGACTAATCTTGATAAAGGTACTGTATATATGCGAGGTCAAAGTTTTAAAAGTATTCTACATGTATTTGAAATTTATTCTAAAATAATATGTTGATTAATTTCTTGGTCAATTCTCAAAGTCAAACTTGTACGATCCACAACCTGATTGAAGCTGATCATACACAACCTGCTTTCTGAAGAACATTCAAATTACTTCTCTTATATTGATACGCGGCGAGGAATTGTTGTACCCCAGGAAAATCATCTTTCATGTATTTTGAATTAGATGTTTGAAAATGTGTGAATGTTCTCTTATCCGTTTAAACTAATTTATATGTTGGTGCATGCAATATGTCTTATCAAGATTAAAGCCGGTATGGAGGAAATATGCAAAGGAAACCAATATTTATTTGATGGTGACCATGTTGAATGATTTCATCGCTTACGTAATGATTCGAATGTCTGGATTGACCCTCCAACCGGACAAGGAATTTCCGATCCGGTTCCTATAATTGAATGATTGTTTCTTTCCTATAATGGAATCCTATATTCCTTCTCAAAGCAGCGCTGACTTTTTCCTTCCTACCAAATACAAAGAGAAAATCTTGACTAATCTTGATAAAGGTACTGTATATATGCGAGGTCAAAGTTTTAAAAGTATTCTACATGTATTTGAAATTTATTCTAAAATAATGTGTTTGATTAATTTCTTGGTCAATTCTCAAAGTCAAACTTGTATTTTGAATTAGAAAATTCAAGAGATTCTAAGAAACTCGTCTTCAGGCATTTGGTTTATTTAAATTTTGGTAAGTGATCAGATGTCATACACAACCTGCTTTTTGAAGTGGTCCTGGAAGAACATTCAAAACCAATACACATTCAAATTACTTCTCTTATATTGATACGCGGCGAGGAAAATCATCTTTCATGTCGAGAGAAACCAGCTGTTCAGGTTTCACCAATTCTAGTTTTGGTTCTCTTCAGCCAGCCTCTATAAATACCTTCAAGAATTCATCTATTCATGTCAGAGAGAAGATAAGTCGTGCTTATTAGAAATAGTAAGAAAATTGAAGCACTTGTGTTTAGGACAAGAGAAGAGGCTTTTATTCCAAAGAAGATGTGGCTGATCATGAAGGTTTTCCTCTTGCAAATTTTAGCATTTCTACTTTTTGGTGGTGGCATCCATTGCCAAGCTTCAACTCGTCGGCTTACTTTTGTGGTAAATACTATATATGATTCTAGCCTTAATGCCAACTTCTTATCATAATATTTAGGGAGCAGTATGGCTCTCATTTTCCACCATATGATCCTCATGGAGTCTTCGGGTACCCTGGTGTTGTTGAGTCGCTCATGCATGCTATCAATTTCTAATTGGTTATACTCTTGCATGAATGGATCGATGCAACTATTCATACATGTAATATTTCGTTTGGGATGAGGTTACATGGTTAACTTTTAATTGGTTGCAGGTGAAGGAAGCTTCATATACAAGGCTTTGTAGCACCAAGAACATCTTAACAGTAAATGGACAATTTCCGGGACCAACTTTATATGCTAAGAAAGGAGAGACGATCATTGTTGACGTTTATAACAGGGGAAAAGAAAATATCACCATTCACTGGTAGGTCCCATGCATGTCTCAAAGAAAGATAGTGGTTGGCAGCATGCCTGCATGGCATACATTCTTTTATTTCTAAGTGGGGGCTACAATGTATTGCTTTGCAAATAAAGTCAAATTTAAAATAATATTTTAGGGTTATTTGCATCAGTTCCATTGAAATACAGTTGATGCCTCTTGTTACTATGATAATATGCTGCTACATGCCATCTTTTGTTAGTCCAAAAATTAGTGCTAGTTTTAACGTATAGTTATTGTTTTGCAGGCATGGGGTGAACATGCCTAGATATCCATGGACAGATGGTCCCGAGTATATCACACAATGCCCAATTCAACCAGGGTCAAAGTTTAGCCAAAAGATCATCCTTTCCTCTGAGGAAGGCACTCTATGGTGGCATGCTCACAGTGACTGGACTCGAGCCACCGTTCATGGAGCTATAATCGTCTATCCCAAGAATGGAACCAAGTATCCTTTTCCCAAACCTAACGCAGAAATTCCCATCATATTAGGTATAAGTGTAGTTTCTTTTAAAGGTTAATTTACATATCATGAATTAACCAACAAAGCGAAATCTAAATTATTGGAGTTGTTGAAATGCAGGACAATGGTGGAAGAGTGATGTGAATGTGGTTCGAGATGAAGCGCTTGCAACTGGAGCTGACCCCAATGCCTCTGATTCTTTATTGATAAATGGACAACCTGGTGATCTTTTTCCATGCTCAAAATCAGGTACAAATTAAGTTTAACTTCCCATTTTAAAATTGTACACGATTTCATTTTCTTGTATGTTGACCATATTACTTTTTCTTATTAACATCAACATATTTAAAGCTTAATGCTAAAAAAGAGGAATATACCTATAAGGATGGTAGAGCCATGATTTAACACATAAGAAAAGGCTAGTCCGAATATAATTTTGAACTATGGAGCCAAATTTACACCCTTAATCACTTCATAATTGGTGGATCCTCATGGAAATTTTCTTTTTCTTTTCACTAGTCATAAGTATAAAAATTTCCCTTTTTAATTGCAGGCACATTCAAGCTAACGGTGGATCATGGAAAGACCTATCTACTTCGCATAATCAATGCTGCCTTGCACGAGGCTCTCTTCTTCTCCATTGCCAAGCATAAAATGACAGTGGTTGGAACAGATGGTAGCTACACAAAACCATTGACACGAGATTATATCACAATATATCCTGGCCAAACCTACGATGTCTTACTAGAAGCTAACCAACACCCGGATCACTATTACATGGCAGCTAAAACTTATTCCATTGCCCCGGCAGCTCGTAATTTTTTTGACAACACAACCACCACAGCTATTGTACAGTACAGGGGATACTACACTCCATCTTCACCTCTCTCCTTGCCTTATTTGCCTACATACAATGACACAAATGCATCGGTTCAGGTCATGGCCGGCCTCCGAAGCTTAGCAGATGCGGAACATCCTTGCAATGTCCCATTGAGCCCTAGCACTAAACTAATTTACACTGTTGGTATGAACTCGTACCTATGCCCCAATAATTCATGTGCAGGGCCCAATGGGACGCGGTTCTCCGCAAGTATAAACAACATAAGCTTCCAATTCCCTACAATTGACATACTGCAAGCTTACTATTATAACATTAGTGGTGTATATGGAGATAAATTTCCTAGTGTTCCAGAACTGGTGTTCGATTTTACCACTGATATTATTCCCTTAGAGTATCAGACGCCGAAAAACGGAACAGAAGTAAGGGTGCTTGAGTATAACTCCACAGTGGAGATTGTTTTTCAAGGGACAAACTTGATTGCGGGGACACACCACCCCATGCATCTCCATGGATACAGTTTCTATGTTGTTGGATGGGGATTTGGGAATTTCGATAAAAATAGGGACCCATTGCGCTACAATCTGGTGGATCCTCCCCTTCAGAGTACCATCTCTGTTCCTACGAAAGGTTGGGCTGCAATCAGATTCGAGGCATCCAACCCTGGTATGTTGCAAGCACTCATGTGAATTTTTTTAAAAAAAAACCCTTGAAATTGCCAACCTGCATACCAAGGAAATAATTTTTCTTAATATTGCAATAAGTTAGGTGTAATGTTGGTATATTTTCTCTATTGCAGGAGTGTGGTTCATGCACTGCCATGTAGAACGCCATCAAACTTGGGGCATGGAAACTGCGTTCATAGTGAAAAATGGTAAACACCCGGAAGCTCAAATGCTACCTCCGCCATCCGACATGCCACCATGTTGAAGCTGCGAAGAATTAACATGCCAAAGATTTCATTGATTGTTTTCATTATTCAAATTTCATTATTTATTTTTTATTCAAAAAAATTGTAGAATATTGTAAAGTTGTAGAATACTGTGTTTGGATTATTATATAATTTGTCAATTTCTTGGATTGTTAAAAGTCTACAAAGATAATGTTGTAGAATAATCTTTGAGATATGCAATGGTGGAGTTTGCCATGGAAGTCTTGATTTGACAACTTTTGCCCATTCCAATTTTATTCAACATGATAAAATATCATGTTGTATTAGAAAAGTTTGAAATTATCTTTCATTTGACATTTTTTACTTATCCATATTTTATTCCAATTCCATACAAGGTTAGGTATCATAGTAATAATTAAAAATTATAAATGATATATTTTAGATTAATTGGATTATTCAAATATTTTAAAATTAGACTATGATCTAAATGGATACTTGTGAAAAAGGTCATGAAATGATTTATTTAATTTTTACTTTTACAACTCAAAATATTTTGCAAATAAGAAAAAAACTTTTTGAAGTCTTACACAATTGAGATAAAATCAGTTTTTTTTCTATTTATTTATTCCAAATTAAAATAAGCACTTTTTTCTAAATTTAAAATAATTGATATATAATTTATATTTTTACCTCCTATTTTAGTAACAATATCACAAGACTACACTAACAGAAAGGAAAAGAAAAAGAAATAAAAAATAAAATATCGTCCATTTCCATTGCATGGGGACAAATTGAGTCTAACCGCACACCAGAGGAACTCCAAGTCTATTTTTTAGTGATTTAATTACTTTTCAACCCTCATTTTTTTTTTTTTTACATCAGAGTACATACTTTCCCGCTTCGTGAAATTTAAATAACTAGTAAAAACAAATCATTTTTTATTTTTGATTTTTTAAATGTAAGTTAAAAAAAGTTTTGGAAATTATTTTTAAGTGATTTTTTTTTCATTTTTAAAAGTGATTTTCAAATATATATATATATATTATTTGGATTAGCTTTTAAGAGTTAAATAAAAGTTTTTGTACCTATTTAAATATATTTTTTAAAACTTATAACTTAAAAAAAGGTTTCATGTAGAGTCATAAAAATGTTATTTCTTATAAGAATTTTATAATTCTATTTTTGTTTATATAAGTTCTTTCATGTTTAATAAAACTTTTGCAATATCAATATTACCCCTTAAAAATTATTACTTTAATTTTGATTTCAATTTTCAGTAAAAGAAAAAAATATAAAGCTATCCCAAATTTGACCTTACTATCCACCTAATTAATTTTTATAAAAAAGGTGTTACTTTTTAATATTTAGAAGAGCTTTTATTTATTTATTTTTAAATCACTTCCAAATGAAACTTATAAGAAATAAAGAAAAAGTTTGCTTCAATATTAGAAAGAAATACAAGTTTTAAAACATGGATTGAAGCGATTATAGAACTTTGTTACATGGAATTTTGGAAAATTTATTTGAAGAAGGTATTTTTTTAAAAAAAAAAATTGAATTTTGGAATTTTGGAAAATTTATTTGAAGATAATATTTTAAAATTTGAAATTTTTGGATTTTAGAAAATTTATTTGAAGATGATATTTAAAAAAAAAATTTGAATTTTGGACGAAATGGTATCTTAAAAAATTAAATTGAAATTTTTGGAATCTTGGAAACTTTGGAAAACTATTTGAGAATAGTATTTGAGAAAAATGGAATTTTAAAGAGTTATTTGAGAAATAAATAAATAAAATAAATAAACTTTAACATTAAAAGAAGAAATAAGCAAAAAAGAATGTGGCTACTGCATGGTGCGCTGGGACCCACTTGCCATATATGTGACCATTGCCATATATGAGTATCTAGGACCCAAAAGTCACCCAAACGCCCACCAAAGACAAACATATGACAATGAATTGCAATAGCAATGTGAAATGCTCGTGGGCTGGGACCCACTTGCCTAACAGACCCATTCCCAGTGCTCTCTGGTTGGAACCACTACTTATTCTCAATATCATATACACAAAGGTTGTTGATAAATCTCTTGTCGACGAGGCCACCAAACACGACTATCTTAGATTTTTCGATATTTACAGCAGCGTGGTCGTTTAGAGGTTGAGGAAGAGTCCCAAGAAAAATCAAAGGGAGATGCTCGAACCCAATAATGCATTTTTGTTCCTACTCTCCTGCTCTCTCTCTCCCCTCCTTCTCTGTAATTTCTCTCTCCACTTTCTGCAGACTTTTTTTTTTCCAAACCTCTCTGAAAACCCTTCCTCTAGACTCCTGTAGTCTTTCTCTTTTTCTTCTTCTTTTAAGACTTCCCACAAGACTCCCTTTTCCCACAGCCCCTCTCCTTTGCTTTTCTCTCAACCCCTTGCTCGGTTTTCCTTCTTTTTCTGTTCCTTTTTCAAAAACCAGTTTTCTGCCACTCCTTACTCTATTTTTCTTTTCTTCAAATCTGAATTCTCTCTCTTCTTGTTTTTCTCCTCTTCAAATCTGAATCCTCTCCCTGAAAACCTTTCTCACTTCTTCCAGACTTCCTTGGCCTTTTGATTTTCTTTCTTCCCTTTTAAAATTCCCCACACTGCTCCATTTTCCATAGCCCCTCTCGAAAAACCCCAGCCTTCCCCTTTTTCTTTGAAACTCCTTTTTCCCACGTATTATTTTTCCCATTCATTGTTTCCAAAGCTCCACTTTTCCATGCGGCCTCTTTGATTTCCTATGGTGCAGCCTCGGTTCTTTGGTTCAGTTCCCTCCCTACACTTCTTAACTTGACAACCTTCTTGTTGCATTTTTGAGATTTCTCAAACTCCCATACAATAAATAAATAAATAAATAAGAGCTACAAAATAAAAACCTTATAATAAAAAATAAATAAATCATGCCAATTTGGAAAAGAAAAATAGAAAATATCAATACAGGCATATATGAGAAAAATCTAAGAATTAATTCTTGCTATAATAATAATAATAATAATAAGATAAGATCACTAATCACATGCAATTTTCTTAAAATAAATAAGTAGATGAATAAATAAATAAAATAAGAAAAATAAATAAATAAATATCAAATGCATATAATTAATAATCTAAATATTGAACTAAAACACAAGAAAATAAAAAATTCATCTTAAGCAATCAAAAATCAAAATCAAGCCAAATACCACTACAAGGAAAAAGGTATATGGTGACATTTATAACGAGTCACCATAAACATAGGGTGTCACTACAACATATCGTCACCTTCTCCACTGACACCATAGAGGGTACCAATTGGTGACGTATTTGGAAGTGACACCAAAGTAGATAAATGGTGACCCATTCGGAAGTGACACCATATATTTCTAGTGATGATAGGGTGTCACATTAAATACATCATCTTTGAGTTATGATGTCACATTAAATGTATCACCTTTGAGTTATGGTATCACATCATTGTAAATTGTTGTGGTAGATATGATTGGTTTTAGTTGTTGATTTTTGTAATGCTTATGAATTATTAAGATTAACCTGTTTATATTTTGTCATAAATATAACAATTATATTATATTTAACTCTTTTTTCTGTAATGTTTTTGGAATAACTCATAATACATTGATCATCTAATAATATTTGTATATCAAATGTTCACAAAAGGATAGTACGTCCAACATATCAAACCCATCAAAACTAAAAAAGAAGAGTGAATACATACCAAAACATGATTTAGAAATGTTAAAGATCCCAAGATTCATGTATACCTCCATTTCATAAGCATAAAACCGGCTAACCATAAAATGACATAGAAGTCCCATCTAAAAATCTAAATTTCTCAGTTGCAATTAAAGTAACGTTTATGTCCTACAATGTATGACATAAGAGTTGCATTTAAAAACCCAAAATCTTGTTGCCTTTTTCTTTTCTTTTATTCTCCATTTTAGCCTCCCAAGAGTGTGTACTTGCATTTCAAAATTTAATGAGTTTTAGAGATTTTTATTGAAGAAAATAAACATAGATCTATGTTATCATAAATGAACAAATCTAAGAACTATTTTTTTTTTTCAAATAGAAACATTATTCAAAGAATAAGCATTACTATACAATACCTATGGAAAAATTCATGTAGTAGCTAAGGGACTCACCATGCATGGTGATCATGATGCATCAACATGATTCATGATTAGTTGTAGCACAAAAGTAGCCCATTCTCCTCTAATTTCATCGAATTCTACTTGAGAATATGTTTTTTTTATCACCAAACTGAAATCAAATAAGAAAATAACATTAAAATACATAACATTTGGAAGCCTAAAACTATGTACCATTCATTAAATAAGTAATACCTTTGAAGCAATAATTGTAGGATAAAAAATTATCTCTTTAATGAATCTCATAACAAAGTAGCCACATTCGAACCCTCCTTCTTGTCTTGGACACTAATCGATCAATTATAAAATAACATTAGTACTCACATATATAAATGGTGCAAATGCATAAGCTAATGTGTAAAGAAAAATTTTTGGATGTCACCTGCACTAGTTGCTAAGATGGCTCCCCTCTTAGATGTTTTCTTTGCAGATATTTGAAGAGCCCTATGTAAATAAGTTCAATGGGTACATTTTTAAAATAGGTAAATGTTATATGTTTTAATATATATAAATAATAAAAAAATGTGTTTGAGGTGAATGTATTTTTTTATTTAAAAATAACATTATGAAAAATAATAGGAAGAACTTACATGTTTACGATATCCTTTAAGTCCTCACATGGTTTGTGATGCATAGGGTCAAGATAGTGGACTATCATTTTCCTTGGTTCAAGCACTACCTAAATATAAACCCTTTAAGTCCTCATATCTATTTCTATTAACAAAATATAAAAAATTTCCAAAACTCAACTACTTAAATATAAAAACAAAATCAAATAAAATATCTAGCTAATTGGATTTTAGAAACTAAATAAACTATAAATAAACTAAATGTAAAAACTAAATAAAATATCTATGCTCATGAATTAATTGAAGAGGATAGAAAGACACAGAGAGAACATGACTATGGTTATGATTTCCATCTTATCATCTCCCGTCAATACCACACATGCCCATTTTAAGGTTGGACACTACTTTTGTTGCTGGACTTGGAAAGAGAACTTCAAAATTGAAAACATAGATAAACCCTTATGTAAAAAAAAATATATTAAATTGAAAACATAGATAAACCCTTATGGAATTTTGGAAATTACTTGGAAATGGTATCTTAAAAAATTAAATTGAAATTTTGGAATCTTGGAAACTTTGGAAAACTATTTGAGAATAGTATTTGAAAAAAATGGAATTTTAAAGAGTTATTTGAGAAATAAATAATAAATAAATAAATAAAATAGATAAATAAATAAATAAACTTTTACATTAAAAGAAGAAATAAACAAAAAAAAATGTGGCTACTGCATGGTGCGGTGGGGGTGGCAAAATGCCATCTCCGACAAGGTTCACATCATAAAAAACCTACCCCGGAGCTAGGGTGGTCCTGACAAAGGTGGCCAAATGTACGCTGCCCATGCCGTCCAAAAAGGGGAGTCGTCGCAGCTGCCGGTGGGACAATAGTGATGTAGGGTGATTAGAAATGTGTCAAGTGACCTAGGAGTGTACCTAATGGGTCAAGTGCATCTAAATGCGCCTAGGGTGCCAAAGTGGGCCTAAGGTGGTGCCTAATGGGTCACCAGAGAATTATTATAAAGTATCAAACAGACATGTAATAGGACATGTGCTAGTAGAACAAAATAGAGGGTCTACATGTCACGATTAGGTCAATGCATGTAACTTTAAAGGTGGAGTGTAAATAAGATCACTGTGCATCTGACGCCCTAGACATCTCTGAATGAATTGGTAGCAATCTGTCTTCATGGTCAACCAAAAGTATCCAGTCCTCATGATCTTATATGTCCTCCCATGTGCCGTCCACAAACTCTCACATGAACCTCTCTCATCACTTTATCGATAGAGGTACGGTCTAGACATAACAGTAACATGCCATTAGCTAATCGTCTGTACAATGTCTCATCACATATCACAAATCTGGTGGTCTACTGTCTCAAAGCTCTCTTATCCTTAGTTGTGGCTACCTTAGGGTATGTGTCGAATATGAGAAACTGATAAATGTCATAATACCAAGTAAAGTCATCATGAATCTCTACATCATCAATCAAATAACAATATGCTGGCACAATCCTCGACTCTATCACCAATGGACAAATAACAACATAAATAAGAATGTCAATCATAGAAGTTAGGGTAGCTAAGGCATCAACAAACTAGTTTTGCGCTCTTGGCATATGGGTGTATCTTAAATCCTTGAACCTCCTGACCAGTAGCTCTAAGTAAGCATGATAATGTCTGAGCTTCACATCCCTAGTCTTCTAGGTGCCCTAAATTTGTCTCAGTACCAAGTTGGAGTCCCTATATATTTCCATTTGTCTAATACCTAACTCTAAAGCTGTCTCCAATCCTAATATGCAAGCCTTGTACTTGACTATATTGTTCATGGTAGGATATTGATTTGGGAATGTCAAAACAACAGATCTCAGAATATGATCACCATAAGGGGATATAAAAAATACTCTTATCCCCTATCCAAAAGGGTTGGCTGCACCATTAAAGTACATACACCAACCTGGTAGTCTAGTCACAATAACAATCCCTTCATCAAGGAAATCATCATCTATAACTCCACTATCTGAAACTAGTAATGAAGCCAGGTGACCTGCAAAAACACTCCCTTTGATAGACTTTTGAGTAACATATTGAATATCAAACTCAGTCATGAGTACTAGCCATCTCATCAATCTACTAGGTAAAGCAAGCCTATCAAAAAAATATCTCAAGTGATCCAATCGAGATATCAAGTGTGTTGAATACTATGTCATGTAATGTCTCAGTCTCATGGTAGCCCATACCAATGCCAAGCAGAAGTGCTCCATCAAAATGTATCTCATCTCATACTCTAGCATCCTCTTACTCAAATAATAAATGGCTCGCTCTTTGACTAGATCATCGAGCTAAGTTAATATGCATCCCAAAGCTATCTCTAAGATAGACAAATACAAAAGGAAGGTCGACCTAGAGTAGGGGGTTCAAAAATTGGAGAGGACAACAAATACTCTCTAATCCTCTCAAAGGCACACTGACAATGATCATCCCAAATAGTAAGGTGGTTCTTCCTTAAGAGTCGGAAGATGGACTCACATATGTTTATCAATCTAACTATGAATCTACTAATGCATTGTAGCCTGCCAAGAAATCTCCCAATCTTTTTTTCGGTCCTCAATGTAGGCATCTCAAGAATGGCTCTAATTTTCTTCGAGTCTGCCTTTATGCCTCTCTCACTAACCATATATCCCAATAATTTCCTAGAAGTCACTCCAAAGGTACATTTCTTGGGATTTAGTCTCAATCTGAATTGTCTGATCCTCTCAAAGAATCTCTCCAAGGCTACTAAATGATCTGCTCTATCCTATGATTTCACTATCATGTCATTTATATAAACTTGAACATCCTGGTGCTCATGTCATGGAAAAAAATGGTTTCCATTCTCTGATATGTAGCCCCTACGTTCTTCAACCCAAATGACATCACCCTATAACAATACACACCCCACTCAATGATGAAAACGGACTTCTCCATGTCCTCTAGAGCCATCAAGATCTGGTTATACCCTGAAAACCCATCCATGAAGGATAACAATGAATGACTAACTGTGTTATTGACCAACATATGAATGTGAGATAAGGGAAAGTCATTCTTAGCGTTGTCCTTGTTGAGATCTCTAAAGTTCACACAAACTCTGACTTTGTTGTCCTTCTTAGGAACGAGGATGACATTGGTCAACCACTCAGGATACTCTACTACTAATATAAATCCAACACTGAACTATTTTTGAATCTCCTTTTACCTTCAGACTCCACTGAGAGTGTAATCGCCTCAACTTCTGCTTAACTGGTCTAACATGTGGCAAAAGTTGTAATCGATGTTGAACAATAGAAGGCATGTCCTTAGGACCATGCAAAGACATCTAAGTATGTCCTAAGTAGCTGCACAAGTCAATTTCTCTCATATGTGGACAAACTCAATCCAATCTTCAATTCTCTGGGCTGATCTGGTGTGCCAAAATCAACTTAGTGTCTCCTATAGTAGGTGAACCCTCTAATCTATGGGAATGGAATCAAGAGCTAAAATAGAGCCCTCATTTAAATCATGTGGTATGGACTCATCATCTAGATCACATACATAGGACATAAATGAGCAAAGTGCATGTACGGTAACATCCTCATGAGAAGTAGGCAAATATTAAAAAATGCTTATGTCCATATATGAAAAATCAGTAAATACTTCATCAACACATGAAACAAAACCCGAAAATACATCAAAAGAATGGAATAAGTCCACAAAGTCGGACACTACCACCATCGGGCTAATAGTGCCCTCAAGTATATCATCTATAAGAGAAACATCAACATCAAATAAATCTAAAATGGGTCTAGTCTGGACAATGTTGAAGATCTCGATGGTAGAGGCCTTGGATGTGGCAGTTGGAGTAGAAGAATCTAGTTGAATGGTATCAAATGTCTAGCTCAAACTCATCATAGCTATCTCATCCTGGTAGTCATTTGGTAAGTCAACTCCATCAGATATGTCTAGATGTTGAAGTAATGGCTCCTGGCTACCTATCTCCTTATGAAAACAAAGTGACATCATGTTGGCATGATCTAGAGATGGATGAGCCACCATTACTGAGGTGAAAGTACTAGGAAATATATCCGTCAACTGAAACTATTGAAAAAGTTCCTTAATTTGTTGATCACCATCAGATTTACCAATAATACCCTCCAATGTCAAAGTCATCTCAAAAGCACTCACAAAATAATATGTCATAGCCATCATGCATGATTGGAGTGGGTAATCAAATGGTATGTGAAGTAACCGAGCTCTAAGCCTCTGTCTGTGTAGATATGCTATGTATTGATAGTTTGCCTCTATAGGTGTATATCCTAAACCGAAGGGTGTATCATGACTCATAGTAGTTATAAACTCACTGATGCCATGTTGTTGTTATCCCAATCCCAAACCAGGAAGATAAAACATGTCTCTCATCATACTCAAAACAATGGTGCCATTATGGAAATCAAAAGGCAAAGGTACATGATCTTTGTGAGACTTCTTAATAGTCACAATATAAACCTCATCAAATGTGAAACCAGTAAAAAATAAGTCATCCTCACTATGGTTGATTTATAAAACTGGCTCAGAGAATGAAGAAATATCTCCATTAGACTATATGGTAATGACTCTGTCCTCATGTATGAACTTCACCTTCTGATGAAGGGAAGATGGTATGGTGCTAGCTCGATGAATCCAGGGTTTGCCCAATAACAAGTTAAAGGATGTAGGTATCCTCAAAACCTGAAATATTGTGAAGAATACAATTGGACCAATCTGTAGCTCAAGTGTCAATGTGTTAAAGACCTCCGTCTGTGTGTTATCATAAGCTCTAACAGACTGCGTAGATAGCTCAAAATTTGACAAGCCAAACCCAAGTGCCACAGTAGTAGCCAAAAGACACACATTTAGGGTGAAGCCATTGTCCAATAGGACAGATGGAACTCGGTGCCCTGAGCAACCAATAATGATATATAAAGGTAGGGTATGATCTAGGCCTCCAAGGGTAGGTCATTAACAGAGAATACAATGATACAATGCATGTAGCTCTATCAGTAATCAACATGTGAATCAAACTGTTTAGAGATATAACAAACTCAACTCTGGTCTGACTTAGAGCCCTAATCAATGCATCTCTATGAGTAGTAGAAGAAGCTAGCAAACTCTAGATAGAGATGCGAGTCTGTGTACTCTGTAACTACCTCATCATCTCATCATGCTCTTGTATCACGACATCTCTAGATCCTATGCCCTTAAATGGTCTAGTCTCTTCTAATGGAGGTTGAGTCACTCTCTCACCACAAGTGACTATATGGACATCTAGATCAATAATCTCATTAGTATCTTAAGGCATCAAAACAAAGAAAACCATAGCATCGTGGCCAACAACTAAGTCATGAACTGGGATAAATTGGAGTGGAGGTCTATTTGGGATCAAACTAAAAGGTATGTGTGGACCCACATTTCTCACATGTGTCCCCACTCAATCGGCAAGACTCGCTTTTATTTAGTGAAAAATTATTTTTTTTTTTTAAAGTTGGAGTCGCCACTTATTTTATTTTTATTTTAAAGGGAAAAAAAATAAGAAAGAAAACCTTAAAAAGTAACTTCATAATTTTTGGAGAAAGCATATCTTTGAAAAACCCGAGTCTGGGTTCGGGGATCAGGTTACTTATTAGGAAGGTATCTCTAGGAAGTAGCACTCTTCTAAGCCATATAAAGGTCTCTACTAACTAAGTTGTAGGAAATGTGGCAATTAATTGGTTAATTATAAATACTTAAGTAGGTTGGGTGATTTCAAAAAAATAGCATGCCTAACAAGAAAGTCAATCACAAATCATAAAGGAGATTTAGGGTGCGTACCTGGACCACTTCTCAAACATTATCACAAAACATCAAAGGTTAGTTTAAATAGTATATCACCCAACATGCACTTTATCATAAACAATCGAACAATGTAACAAATATCAAGACACCCAAGTACTATCAAACATAGGCATAGTCATAATGACAATCATATTTACAGAATTTAGAAGGTAGGAGATAAGGGGCGTACCTGGATAGCATTGATAACTCATAATACGCTTCCTCAGGACATGGGGGGTTAGGTAATAAATAATAAAATAAGAAATCCTAACATGCATATTTAATTAGCATAGCAAAATGATCAGAGTATATGAAATAATCAAGTATTATATAATTCCTAAAAAAAAAGAAAAATGTAAATATGATTACAATAAATAGCAAGGGTGGTAGCAAAAATAAGTTTTGAAAAGATTTTCTTATGTGGGGGTTTCACCAATTCCCCAATCGATATACACGAATTTATCCTAGAATTGTCCCATTTATTTGGGACTACAAGCTTTGATTCGTGTTTTGTTCAAAACCAAAATTTTCATTAAGAATTGAGAAGGATGTGAACCGATCAAGATATGGTTGCATATTATTTTTAGGAAAAAAAAAAGATTTTGATTCTAAAGACTCTAAATGATATTTTTAAAAATAAAATTTTCAAAGGTATCTTTTGAGAAAAACATTTGATTTTAAAATAAAGGGAATTAATGTGAAAATAAAAAAACATAAGAAATAAAATACCGAGCAAAATATAAGAAAACGAATTCACAAAGTGAAATTTTGGACAATCCAAGCAAACTAAAGTGGTGAGAACAGGGCCAACTTTCATGAGTTTCCAATGGCCTTACAAAAAAAAAGGGTCTAACCAACAATCACTAAGGCATCAAACTAATGACTTCTAAATCAAGCAAGCTATCAAAATATTATTCAAGACTAACATATTGATTTTGAGAAGCACATGAATTAAGATACAGACCAATCAAGGATTAAAACCAACAAACTAAACCTATAGAGATAATAACATGGGATCAATAAAAATAAATTAACATTCTAATGAAATATGATAAATCAAAAACCAAAGTTTAGCAATCTTAAAAATATGAAAACAATAACATGCAATTAACTAGATTGACTATCCAAAAACTCCTAAAAACTCAAACTAAATATTAATAGATCAAAACCCGAAATGTGTCAAACTCAAAATATGAAAATAATAACATGTGATTGACTAGATTAATTAACTAAAACTCTAAAAACACTAAAATTGAGTATTGATATATTAAAATTAAAATTTTCATACTTGGAAAATGAAAACAATAATACACAATTAACTAAATTAATTAACTAAAATTATAATCAACTACGAAATTGGATATAAATGGATTAAAATAAAAAATGCACAAACACATTCAAACTAAAAAATAATTAATACTAGATTAAATTAGAATTAAAAACATCAGCGTCTAAAAGATTGGCTATATTATCAAATTGAACATACAAATACATTTAAACTAAAACAAATAAATAAATCAGCAAATTAAAACTAAACTAAAGTCGAAATTAAAAACATGGAATTTATCTAACAGGGTTAATCAAACAATTGATTAAAATCATGAACTCGTTCCAATTATAAAATAAATTAAGATCAAACCAATTTGAATTAAAAACACAAACTTTATTTCATGTGATTATTTAAACTAAAGAATTAAAATCAACTAATGCATTTAAACTAAAAATAAATTAAAATCAAACTAATTGGAATTAAAAACACAAACTTTATTCAATATGATTATTTAAACTAAAGGATTAAGATTAACAAATGCATTTAGACTAAAAACAAATTAAAATCAAACTAATTGGAATTAAAAAC
This sequence comes from Vitis vinifera, assembly GCF_030704535.1. Taxonomy (NCBI): domain Eukaryota; kingdom Viridiplantae; phylum Streptophyta; class Magnoliopsida; order Vitales; family Vitaceae; genus Vitis; species Vitis vinifera. Next base: position 21,906,983 of record NC_081822.1, on the reverse strand, counting down.
ACAAACTTTATTCAATATGATTATTTAAACTAGGGAATTAAGATTAACAAATGCATTTAAACTAAAAACAAATTAAAATTAAACTAATTGGAATTAATAACACAAACTTTATTCAATATTATCATTTAAACTAGAGAATTAAGATTAACAAATGCATTTAAACTAAAAACAAATTAAAATTAAACTAATTGGAATTAAAAACACAAACTTTATTCAATATGATTATTTAAACTAGAAAATTAAGATTAACAAATGCATTTAAACTAAAAACAAATTAAAATCAAACTAATTGGAATTAAAAACACAAACTTTATTTAATATGATTATTTAAACTAAAGAATTAAGATTAACAAATGCATTTAAACTAAAAACAAATTAAAATTAAACTAATTAGAATTAAAAACACAAACTTTATTCAATATGATTATTTAAACTAGAGAATTAAGATTAACAAATGCATTTAAACTAAAAACAAATTAAAATTAAACTAATTGGAATTAAAAACACAAACTTTAATTAAACTATCATATAAATTAAGATGAACTAGCATGGAACTAATGAATTGCAATCACAAAAAAAAAAAAGACATCTAATTTAAGAAAAATGAAAAAAAAATGAAATGAAAAAAATTGTACGAATTGACGTTCAAAAGAATTTATCATGAAAATTACTTAAACTAACGAACTAAAATCTAAACTAAAGAGAATGCTCTATTGAAAACGAAAACTAACCTGTGTTGTGTCTGAAAAAATACTCTCTTGATGATCAAAGTGACAGCCCGATCTCCGTCCGAAGTCCCTCGCTCTCCTCCAAAATTCCGTGTGTTCTCTCTAAAAACCCAAAAAGTATCCCGTGCCTATCCTCTTTGGAAGAACTCTGCTCTATGTCTGGATCTCTCCCCAAAAAATCCCTCCTTTTTTTCTGTTCCTTTTGTCTTATTTATATGGCAGCCCACTCCTATGGGAAATTTTTATTTCCTTTTTGGAGATGTATTTCTAACCTTAAAAGAGATCCCACTTTCTAAACTTCCAATGGCACTTTCTATTTCAATTGACTTAATAAAAGAAACGTGCCAACCCAAAGAACATTGTCTGGTGGACCCCTACTCATATTCCCCTTCTCTTCTAATGGCGAATGCGTGGCTGTGAATTCTTCTTTTCCCTTCGGCATTGGTTTCTTGAACCAAGCAGAACAAGTATACCCAAAATGTCCTCTCCCCACTTCTTCGCCAACCTCATACCTACTGGTGAACTGCTTCGAGGACTCGAAACTCTTATCCAAACCTCCTGCCGCAGCCTCCTCATCCACCCCCTCCGGTATCGCGGCCACCTTCTTTCCCTGCCTTCGGGCTAGCAGCGCCTTTATATGCTTCGCCAGAGACGGTGGCAGAAACGGCCTCTTGAAGAACCGCTGTGGCGTGGAGCTGGCGCTCCACAATGTCGGAGACTTCTTGGAAGAAAGGTAGTGCGTCGAATTGGGACTGTAGAAAGGAAAGATCGGCAAGTGCTTCCCTGACCCCTCCGCCTCATCCTTGCTGACTACTCCAGGGGTTGTAGAAGGTTCCAAAGACTCGGGGGCATACGGATTCGGCTTCAGAGGCTTTGAGGCGCAGATTCCCATTTCCTCGCTTTCTAGAAACCCATGACATTGCTTCGTTTATGACATGTATTCGGAACAGCTTGGTCCGATGGCGATGTGGTGGCCGGGGGTCATTCCACTGGTGGCGGTCGGCCAAGGCTGAGCTTTGGGAGTCGGCATAGATCCAAGATTTTAGAGAGAGAAATAGAAAGAGAGATGGAGCGAAGGAGTTGGGTAATTCCAGGAGAAATGAATAGAGAGAATAAAATAGGATCAAAACGAGAATAGGCACCCATCTCATCTAAAGAAAAAATGGAAGTAATAAAAAGGAAAAGAAAAAGAGAAAAAAAAAAAAAGTGGCTCAGTGGCTTCCGTTTCTGTCTTCTCTGTGAATGTATGTAGGTCCCTCCACCTTGCGAGCTGCTCTTCCTCAGCTGTGACCCGCTCTCCTTGACCGCTCCAAGTGACATGCAAAATTAAAAAAATAAAATGGAAATAAGAAAATCCTATGCTTGGAAATATAATAAAATCAAACCGAAAATCAAATCACATACCACAAAAAATCTAAGATGTCAATTCATTGGAATTAAAGAATATATAAATAGGTGAGTACATAAACAAATAAATTGATAAGGGTAATAAAAATAAATATTAGACATATGCAATTAAAAAAAATCAAGAAATTAAATTAATGTGACGGACCATAAAAATTTAAAAGTCAAACCCAAACCCTCAAAAATAAAAAAAATAAATAAATAAATTCATTTCATGCAATATATAGTCAAGCCAATACTCATCCTATCTTAAAAAGGAAGTAACCAAAATCTAGAACATGCCTAAGTGGACTATGCCAAAAGAAGTGTCCAAGTGACCTATTCTGGAAATGTGCCTAAGTGACCTAAGTAAGACTAGGTAAACCTAAGTAGGCCGAGTGTACCTAAATGGGCCTAGGGTGCCGAAGTGGGCCTAAGGTGGTGCCTAATGGGCCTAAGTCTAAATTAGGGCTGCCAAGAGTCACAATGGAGTTAGATAAATCCCTCAACCAAAGTCCCTAAGGTTTAGAAAAGATAGGCTACGCAAGTAGTAATGGGCCACCAGGGAATTGTTGTAAAGTATCGAACAAGTGCCTAATAGGACATGTGCTAGGAGGACAAAATTGAGGGTCTATAGTATGATAGACAATGTACACAAAGTGACCCCATCAACCTTTGATCTCACATCTAATACTATAGGCTCTGGTGCATGATCCTCCTAACTCATCATGTGAATAAAGTCATCTTGATCAAGATCAATAAAGTGGACACCTCCGATCGATGGTGGTATTGGATGAGTGGAATGAGTCGGTAATGGGTTTGTGGTGACACTTGGCATCCCAAGTTCACTGAACCCTGATTTATCAAATCCTATATGGCATGTGTCAAAGTCGTGCACCTATTTGTGTCATGCCTTAGACTTTGATGGTGTAGCCAATGAAGATCCAATCTATAGTTCGAGAGAATCAACAAAGGTATTGGGTGTGGAGCTAGTGCTGCTAATAATCCGACATCAGCAAGCTTCTTGAAGGGTTGACTCAATGGCATCCCCAACTAGGAAAACTACCTCTATAGTCTAAGAGCGTAAGTAACCGGAGTTTGAGATGCTCAAGACTTGGAGTATGCAACAGGTGTATCAATAGCCTGAGCAGCATGGTAAGGCTAAGAGAGAATGGAATATAGATAAGTCTGATCATAAGCTTGTGGATGAATCGACAACCTCTATTAGTATTGAGGGTATGGTGTGTAAGGAGAATGAGCCTTGAAATTTTATGGAAATGACTATTGATATCTAGGCGGCCTCGACCTAAAGGTAGATATAGCACACACATTTGAACACTGACCTCCAATGTTTTAAAAACCGGACCGGACCGGCCGGTCTAATCGATTCAACCGTCGACCGGTCGCTTTTCCGGTCCGATTCACCCTATTGAACCATTTAACTATTAGACCGGTCACGAACCGCCTAAACCAGCAGTCGGACCGGTGAAACCGGACGGTTCCAAACGAACCGAACGGCTCAAATTAACTCCTCATTTTGGAAGAATGGAAGAGTTGCACTAGGCATTGGGCAAAGGGACTTCGGATGCTGGGCCCTGTCTCATTATATGACAAGGCCCCCACCTACCCAACCATTTTATGGGCTAAGTCCTAAGCCTCATAAGCCCACAAGTCAAGGTGATGCCTTTTTGACCTCATTGTGGATAGCTTTTATAGGCACCCATTGAATCTTTATTCTTCTCCAAATCCGATGTGGGATTGCTAACATTATCATCAATGAAAAAAAAATAACAAATCTCCAACCCAACCAAGAGGTTTTGAACCTTGGACCTCAAATTCCTCTATCAAACTTGGACTCCACTCGGCTACATGCATTTTGCTACCTAATATGCCAAACAAAACAATATATATTTGATTTTAAAATATTTTATAATATCAAATAAAAATAATATAATATTTTTAAAAATAATAAAATTAGTTTAAATTTTCATTTTTAATATATTTAAATTTAAATATTATACATATTTCATTTAATAAAATTTAAAATATTAATATGATTTAATTTGATAATATTATTGATTTTTAATTTATTCATATATATTTTAAAATTTTTATAATTATTTTTAATTTTAATAATATATAAATTATATATTTATGACGTCACCGGTTCAATAGCGGTTCGACCGCCGGTCCGACCAATGAACCGTGAACCGGTAACTTTTCCGGTTCGATCACCGGTCCGATTCTGAAAACATTGCTGACCTCCTAATGACTTCTTTCTCTTAAGATTAGTAGGGCAAGACTCTGGCCATCTTGTGAAATACCCTCCTCAACATCATAAAGAGCCTGAACTAAAGATCTAAAATCTGCATGTGTAAACCCCATCAAATGCTTAGCAAACCTAAGTTGTAAGCTCCTCATAATCATGCAAATATGATCTCTCTCTAAAGAATGATCAATAATCAATGCTATCTTCTCCCTCCAACGAGAGATAAACGAAGTCACTGACTCGTTTAGCCTCTGTCTCAGAGCCTCCAACTCCCTCCTAGAGATATCAATAATAGTGTTAAAGGTAAACTATCTCAAGAACTCCTAAGCCAAGTCGTCCCAAGTCCTACGACACGGAGCATCTAATGAAGAAAACCACCTCTGGGTAATGCCACTCAAAGACATAGGGAAGAGCTTAATCATTTGGCTTTCATCCAACTCGTGAGCCCTCATAATAGTACTGTAAAGTCCCAAATGAATACGGGGACAACCTATGCCCATATATCTCTCAATATTTGGCATCCTAAACTTAGCCAATAAGCTGGCCATTGGCGATCCATCAAAGTCATCCCACGTAATCCCTCCATCTGAAGCTCTCATCTGTCTCAGCCTTTGCTCAAGCCTATCCATGCGAGCATGGGTATCATCTGAAGTAGGGGTAGGCATGTTGATAGGAGGTGGTGCAACCTCAGTCTGACTATGAAGAATAAATGGTGCAGGTGATGGGTTTAATTGACTAATAGAGGGAGGTAGTGGTGGCACTGGGTCAAACTGAGGATCCTCCTAAATAGGTGTCTATCGAATCTACTGCCTATCCATCCTCTGTTTGAGGCTCACAATAACCTCTTGGATAGAAACCATAGCCGAGGAAAACTGATCAACTGTAACTAGCTATGAGTCCATATCTCTCTAATCTCTTATGCGAACAAGTCTACCATTGACTCTAACCCACGTCGATGAACCTAGACTGGGAGGGATGACTACTGCTACAAGGTGTACAAAGACTGGATAAGGCACAATACAAAAGGAATACATATATTGCACTAAGGAACCATAACCAAGCATGACATTTCCAAGTATATTATTATAACTCAAACTCTTACAAGTCTCTTATTACTCCTAAAAAGAAGCTAAGTGGAGGAAGTATTGGATCTCTAATGTGATTATAATGACTTTTGAAGGCCCTCAGATGCACCCACATACAGGATTTAGAATTCTTAATAAAAAGGTCTAAGTTTAACCTATAAGGACAAGGTGGCCCTAAAAAAAATTAAGAAAGTGAGTTAAGGGGATCCCTAGCAAAGGTGATCATACCCTCCGATGATGCGCAACCCTTTGCACGCCTCCTAAGAGACGAGGTGCTTCCATGTAAGATGGTCATCACCTCCACACATGCATTTCCTCATATCCCAAGGAGTTTCCTATAGGTAAAGATTTTATATTTCTCAACATTTAAGGTTAATCTAAGTGTACATTTAGAATAATGTGGGTGCATTAAAAAAACCTATGTGACTAAAACAGTAAAGGGAACAAATTGGCCACACGAGTATCCATTCAATCCAGTTTTATGCTATAGAGGTCTTCAATGATCGAACTCCTATCAACATTAACATGCCCATCTCCATAACGCTCCCAAACATCAATATAACCCATTATTGAACCCTACTCTTAGTCTCTAGCTTGGTCAAAAGCAGACTTGAATTAACAAGTCCTGTATATAATACAAGATCAAGGGAAACAAAATCGACCAAAATTAGAGAATCGGAGTTAAGGGGATACAAGTGTGTCCCACATGACCATACAACAAGCAATCATACAAGATAAGAGTTGTCATGCAACAATCAATCATGCAATACAAGTATAAATCATCCATCACCATATTCAAATTAAACAAAGACATGATAATCTAACAAGACATACAACTAGATCAGCCATCGTGCTAAGGTATAATAGGCATGTGATAAGAATACAATCAATCATGTTAAGAAAAACATAATAGACAAGAGAAGTAATCATAAATAAACAACATCATCTAACATGCATCTATCATATATATTTACAGCATCAAAAAATCTTCAATGTGTCATTAATCACACAATCATACAAAGGCACAAAGAAGGGGTATCCATAAATCGACCAATTAAACCTCACATTTACTTTAACTTAAGTTCAAGCTTTGACCCTCTAAGATCCCCTATGGAGTCACCACTTTGTGATCCCATATTTTCATATGTGTTCTCACTCGATGACAAGACTCACTTTTTGTTTGTGAAAAATCTAAAACAAATATCTAGAAGTTAAATTTCATCATGAAATTTTTTAGAGAATATCTTTTATATGTCTAGTTTATCATCCAAGTGATCAAATTAATCAACTAGCTCTTATTTAATAATGATATTAGTAGGTTCAGAACAGGGCATTTTGTTAAAGTATTCAACAATTGATTTTTTTTACTTGACTTGGAGATGTCCTAAAATAAAATAAATACATATATATATATGTACAACTAGCCTCACATGTCTATTTTGAATGAAAAATAATTACAAAGCAATATTACAATCATGATATATTTAAAAATAAGTAAACTTCTTTCAGCTCTAGGAGAGCATAGGTGCAGTAGGTTCAAGAAGAAAAATTATATCTCCCTTTTTAGTAATTATTTCTTAATATTTTATGCGTCAAAAATTAAATTTAGGAGGTTTAGATTAAGAAAAAAATATTCAATGAATTTAAAGAAATCGTTTAGTAATTTAATTTTTCAAAATAAGACTAAGTGTCAAAAACAAAATGAAAGTTGAACCTTCTAAAAGATTGATTTATATCTTCTAATTAGGAAATTAGTTTTGACTAAAACAAAATTCTTAAATTAAGTTCAAAGAGTTTAGAATATCATGGAATAATTATAAAAATTTTTAAGGAGTCTCTAAATGGTCATATTATAATTTACAAATTCAAATATGCAATGGGTTGTCAATAGTGCCAATAGAAAACTTTATTTTTGAAAATTTTTTGTATGTAGGGATTTATTAAGTCCCATTTTAATGTACATGAATTAGTTCACAAAGAATCCATTAGTTGGAAATATGAATTTTAATTCACATGTATTTAAAACCAAAATTCATTTTTAAAACCTTTCAAAGTTGCATACCGAACCAAAATGGGCAACATTATTCTTTTTAGAATTTGAAATTTCATACTTAAAAGAGACTAAGATAGGTTTTAAATATAAAAAAAATTCATTATAAAAGAGATTAAGATTAATTTTGTTATGAATGAGGTATAAAAACAATTTTCAAAAGGAAAAACAATTCATATATATTTTTAAAATTGGATTACCAAAAAAATTGTAAGTGTATATGTGTGAATTATTTAAGAAAATTAAGATAAATCAAATTTCCATGAATCAAAATCAAGAGAGTTTATTCAAAGTCAATTGTCATGTGATTATCCAATGGCTTATTTAGATGAAAAGAAATTTTGAAGAAAAAAAGAAAAGAAAAAAATAACTCAATCTCAATCATAATTCATCAAGTAATCCACATTTAATCATTTAGTTTCCTAAATATCAAATTCTAACAACACTCATGCATGGCCCAAATTGTCCAATTCTGCATTATTCAATACAACTGCCATTATTCCATCATTGCATTTATCCTTCTTTATTTTTAATTCACATAGTAACCGTGCTATGGGCGTATAAGTTTGATAAAAACACATCACAAACAGCCATGAGTTTCAAAATCGACAAACCAATTTCATCCATTGGCCTTTAACCTTATCAATGAATAACTTAAAAATCATTAATAAACCAATTCAAATGGTAAAGATTCATTGAGACTAACCTTTATGTCCAACTGTTGTGGTGAAGAATAAATGAAGAAAAACACCAAGTTTGGCAGCACAATATGGAAGTCTCTTCTTTTTCTTCTATCCGTCCATGAAATAATGCATGCTCCAGATTCAGGTCAATGCAGAATCCGAGTTCATCTATGGAGATTCGATGCTCATAGAAACCGGGATAACCTTCGAGATATAAGTATAGAGAGTGAAGACGATGAAGAGATTCTCGTCTCTTCTTTCAGAACTGTGCACGATCGCCAAGATGATGGAGATCAATCAATCATGGAGGTTCCTACCATTGAGATGTTTAGATATCTCTTCATGTGTGTGATCCAGTTCACAAGTGACATCGATGATCAACAAAATGCGTCAGTCCGTAACGATGCAGAGGCAATTCAGAGAATGGAGAAGAGGTTTCCAGGCTGATTGTGTATTCGTACAGGGATCGGGGTGCCAATGCCGCTATGAAGGAGATGTTCATGAAGATCTAGAATGGTGAACCTTGGCTCTAACGAGAAGCTTTCTGAATTCTTTGAATCGGTTTATGTGATGATTTTCTACAGAAAAAAGATCTTTGAACTCTCCTCCAAGAAAACGCCCAGAAAAAGAGACTCTCTATGTCAGTTCTCCTCCCCTCTCTCAACCTCCGAAGTCTCTAAAACGGCCACCGTTATTCTTTCTGGTGTGATGTCCATCCTCCCGCAACAGAAAAAGATTCTTCTCTTGAAGACTTCCCTTCAAAAAATCGCTTCACCGAATGCATGGCAGTTGGAAAACGTGACTGACGAGCTCCCTCGCGTGGCCTGTGGTGATGCTCTCTCACATGCAGAGGTTCCAGTTTTTAACCGGTCAGTTTCGAATCCAAGGCCCACTGGTGACAACGCCGGGGATTCGAACATGAACCAGGCTGAGAAATGAGAGGAGTGAAGCAAGGGAAAGAAAAGTGAGATGAGCCATTGACAGGGAGAGAGAGATTGGTCTTGGGCAGCCGAGAATGGAGCTGTTGCAGGGGATGGGGCGGCTTAACAGGAGCTGTACAAAGGTGCATCACGGGCAGCTAAAAGGTATGGCTATAGCATGGGGGATAGGACGGATTGATGGGTGAAGGAGTTGGGTCTTGGGCAGCTAAAAGGGTATTTTTGGCACATTCAAAATTAAATAAATATTTAAAGAGATAGCGTATTTTATGTTTCAAAATGTATATTTAATAACAATAGTAAAAACTTTATTTTAAATTATGGTTTATGAAACAAAAAGAGAAAGAATATTACTCATATATTGGCCTTTATAATTCGGAAAATAATGCTTAATAAAAAAATCGAATCATGTTAAGTTGTTTGTATTAAAATCTACTTTTAATTTGTCACCAAATTTTATTATATACATCTTTTTAGTTATTTTTATTATTCAAAGAAGTAATTTATTTTGCTTTATATTTTAAAATAAGGATTCAATAATTTTGTTTTAAATTACGGTTAATGGTAAGTTAGAACAATCAGAAGGCTTTAAGCTATAGATTCAAAGGTTTATGTGATCACATCAAAGTTTTTATAATTTATCCTCCAAGAAGCTTATGATAAAGAATCAAATATTACAAGTCGATGAATTACAATGATTTATTTGGATGGTAACCTATATGTGTCATGGGCAAAATGAGGGGTCTATAATAGGTGTCCTATTAACTCAAGGATTGGATGTAACAAATTTTCTTAAGGATATACCTAGGGTTCCAAAGTCCATTTTGAAGTAGCTAGGGATCAACCTCTAATCACTTCCCAAGATCCCTAAAGGAATAAACGAACCATGGGTAAAAAGATAGGGGTCCCGATAGCTCAAGAATTAGATGTACCAAAATTTTTTAAGGATGTACCAAATTTTGTGAATGATGTACCAAATTTTGTAAAGGATATACTAAATTTTGTAAATGATATAAAGGGTGCCAAAGTCCGTTCCAATGTGGGGAACGACCTCCAATCACTTCTCGAGGGTCTCTAAAAGGAATAAATGGACCATGGGAAGGGAGATAAGTGTCTCGTTAGCCCAAGGATTAGATGTTTCAAATTTTCTTAAGGATGTACCTAGGGTTCTAATGTTTGTTCCAAGGTGGTGAACGACATCCAATCATTTCCCAAGAGTTCCTAAAGGAACAAACGGACCATGGGAAGGGTGATAGGGGTCTTAGTAGCCCGATGATTGGATGTACCAAATTTTCTTAAGGATGTACCTAGGGTTCCAAAGTCCATTCCGAGATGAGGAACAACTTGAAATCACTTCTAAATGGTCTCTAAATGATCAAATGGACCAAAAGAAGCAATATGGGGTAGCTAGAGGATAAGATGTACCAAATTTTCTTAAAGATGTACCTAGGGTTTGAAAGTCCATTTTGGGGTGAGGAATAATCTCCAATCACTTCTCGAGGATCCCTAAAGTATGTACTTAAGGTTCCAAAGTCCATTCCAAGATTAGAAACAACCTCCATTCACTTCTCAAGAGTCCCCAAAGTATCAAATAGACTATGGGAAGGGATATAGGGGTTTTGGTAGCCCAAGGATCGAATGTACTAAATTGTCTTTAGGATATACCTTGGGTTCTAATGTCTGATTCAAGGTGAAAAACAACCTATAACTCATTCTCGAGGATCCCTAAAGGAATATATGAACCATGAGAATTTAGATAAGGGTCTTGGTTCCCTTAAGAATGGATATACCTAGGGTTCCAAAGTTCATTCTAGGGTGGGCGAGGACCTCTAATCACTTATCAAGGGTCCCAAAGGAATATATAGACCATGACAAGAATGATAGGGGTCTTGATTCCCCTAGGCATGGATTTACCTATTTTTCTTACAAATGTACTTATTTTTTATGAAATTAATATGAAAGGTTAAATACGATTTTATTTTAATGAAAAATGTATTTTATTTTATATTTTATTTTAATTAAAAATTAAAGATTTTAACCAAACAAAAGGTTAGATCCATAATCAAATTAAAATCATAAGAAAACAATTTAAAACACAATAACTTATTGTGATTTTGATGTGATATATTTAAAATAAAAATTAAAAAAATAATATAAATAATAAAATGGTATTATAAAGATATTTTTACTTTTACATATCATAGAATTTACAAAATAAATTAATATTTTGTTTCGCATTAATATAAAAAAATCTTATATCATAAACCTCTAAATAATAAAATAAAATATTTAAATTTAAACCTTAATTTATTAAATATATTAATATAATTAATATTTAAAATCATCAAGTACATTATTTGTGGGATAATATTTTCATTTTTCTCCATTATACATATATTTGATTTAATTTGTTATATTAACTATTTATTATACATTATCATTTTAAGTATAATATGTCCAAAAAATAATAATAATCAATAAATATAGAAAAATTAGAGAGTGAAAAAAATTAAAATTAAAGAAATTTTATGAGAAAATATATGCATATTAAAAAGAATATCAAAGGGAAAAAAAATAGCAATGAAAAATATAATAGGTGACTAGGGATTATGGTGGTAAAAGAAGGGGAAAAAAAGAAAGAAAGAAAAAGAATACTATTATTACGTTACAAAACATTTAAATTTAAATAAATCTATATTTTAGTATTTCATTTTATGGATCTTTAATTATTTTATTATTATTTATAGAAAAAAATAATATAGTATAAATATTAAGTCTCAAAAAATACATATGTTATTTCACAATATAAATCATCTAGCTATTCATCAATATTGCTTATTAATATCAAAATTTTATAACATTATTTAGTGATAAAATTACTCAATTTGTCAAGAAATAATATAATCACTTAATGAAACCATTTTGCAAGCAAATATATATAAAAAGTTGTAACTTTTAGTCACCAAAAATTGTAATTAGTGAAAAATATTTTTGTGAGAAAATAGTCTTTTTCTATTACAAAAGTGTTTGAGCCAAAAAAATGACGAGATCAAAATTTTCCTATCATGTCTTTTAGTAATGAAATTTTCAAATTCGTTAGACAAAGTTTTTAAAAAATTGGCACTACTGACAATATTTAAAATTCCATCGATAAAAGTTACTTTTAGCGACAAAAGAATAATTCACCCCTAAATTCCATTGATTTCTCCACATTATTGAAAATTGAAAAGATAAAATAGAGGGGGAAAAGAAACAATAGAAAGGTCTTTAGAGAAGTTTGGTTCAAAGGGTTAGAAAGAAGAAACTTTTTTTATTTGCTTCATTATGAAATTTAAGGTAAGTTCTTCGCATATGATTTACTTTTTAGACTCTTCTATCTTTCTTCAACCACGAGATTAATAAGAAGAATTGAGGAAATGAGAAAAGGGGTTGTGGTAAAGAAATAATCAATAATAAGATTTGGGTTGTGGGTAGGAGATAAATAAAAATAGTAGTAAATTAATAAATAATTACCTACTTCCTACCATGAAAAAGAAAAGAATATTAACATTAATAATTCAACAAAACTCGTTAATGTAATTATGGGAAGAGAAAATAATAATAATAATAATATGGTTAATAAAAAATTTAATTAAAAAAATAGAACTTTAGAAAAGGGTTTGGAATTAAAATAATTACTAAAAATGTTATACTTTGTTCCTTAGTTTATAAAATAAATTGGGAATACCATATGATTTGTTTATTGTTATACAAATGAATTTTATAATTTAATTTATTATATTGGTTTAAGGGAGAAGTTGTTGACCTTCGTTATCTTTGATGAGGATAGTGATATAATATAACTCTAGCTAATAAGGGTGTTATTAGTCTCGTGTGATTTTGAATCAAAATTGAAGCCGGCATGGAGGAAATATGCAAAGGAAACCAATATTTATTTGATGATAAGCATGGAGGAAATATGCAAAGGAAATGATTTGAATGTCTGGATTGACCCTCTAACCGGACAAGGAATTTTCAAATGTGAAGGGCTTTAAAGAAAAAATCAACTTTGCTGTTCCACTGTGTTAGGTCTTTGCTTGTATAGAAACTTCATAGGGCACTACATAAGCTGTTTCAGAAAAAAAAAAAATATATATATATATATATATATATATATATATATATATATATATATACCCATTTTCAATCTATTTTTATATTTAAATATTATATATATTTTGTTTAATAAATTTAAAATATTAACACATTTATATAAAAATGAATGAATAATATTACAAATATTATTAATTTTTAATTATATGCATATTTTTAAATTATTATTAATTTTAATAAAATATAAATTATGTATTTATGATGTCATCGGTTCAACCACTAGTCTAACTAGTGAACTATGAACTGATAATTTTTTTAATTCAATGTCCGATTCGATTTTGAAAACATTGGGATTGACCCAATTCAATAAATAATTATTTATTGGATTTGTTTTTGGGTACCTAAGTGGACTGAGCCAACCTAATAAATAAAATTAAGGGAGAAGTTTTTTGAAGCTTTAAAACTACTCTAAAACTATTATAAAAATATAAACAATGTGAATCTCCAACTTTCTCCCCATGAGAAAATAAAAAGGAAAATAATTCTTTCGAGGACAAAGTCGCCTCTTGAAAATGAGGGTCAAGATTTTTATGCCATGATTATATTTTATTTTTAATCATGGAGAACATTTTGGCCCATTACTAATGGCCGGTACGCCCACGGTAGCACATAGTGTATCTTTGATGGATTATGATTATATAGCGCTGACTTTTCCCTTCCTACCAAAAATCTTGACTAATCTTGATAAAGGTACTGTATATATGCGAGGTCAAAGTTTTAAAAATATTCTACATATATTTTAAATTTGTTCTAAAATACTGTGTTTGATTAATTTCTTGGTCAATTCTCAAAGTCAAACTTGTATTTTGAATTAGAAAATTCAAGTGATTCTAAGAAACTCGTCTTCTATGGTACACAGCCTGATTGAAGCTGAGCTGTGAGAAATTTTCACAATTGTTAGCATTCTTCAGGCATTTGGTTTATTTAAATTTTGGTAAGTACATACACAACCTGCTCTTGGAAGAACATTCAAAACCAATACACATTCAAATTACTTCTCTTATATTAAAAAAATCATCTTGTTGTACCCCAGGAAAATCATCTTGAATAGATTATGAATTATATATTAAAAAAGTACATCAAAAGTTCGAGAGAAACCGGCTGTTCAGCTTTCACCAATTCCAGTTTTGGTTCTCTCCAGCCTCTATAAATACCTTTAAGAATTCATCTATTCATGTCAAAGAGAAGATAAGTCGTGCTTATTAGAAATAGTAAGAACATTGAAGGAGTTGTGTTTAGGACAAGAGAAGAGGCTTTTATTCCAAAGAAGATGTGGCTGATCATGAAGGTTTTCCTCTTGCAAATTTTAGCGTTTCTACTTTTTGGTGGTGGCATCCATTGCCAAGCTTCAACTCGTCGGCTTACTTTTGTGGTAAATACTATATATGATTCTAGCCTTAATGCCATCTTCTGTTCATAATATTTAGGGAGCAGTATGGCTCTCATTTTCCACCGTATGACCCTCATGGAGTCTTCGGGTACCTTGGTGTCGTTGAGTCATTCATGCATGCTATCAATTTCTAATTGGTTATACACTTGCATGGATGGATTGATGCAACTATTTATGCATGTAATATTTCTTTTGGGATGAGGTTACATGGTTAATTTTTAATTGGTTGCAGGTGAAGGAAGCTTCATATACAAGGCTTTGTAGCACCAAGAACATCTTAACAGTAAATGGACAATTTCCGGGACCAACTATATATGCTAAGAAAGGAGAGACGATCATTGTCAACGTTTATAACAGGGGAAAAGAAAATATCACCATTCATTGGTAGGTCCTATGCGTGTGTCAGAGAAAGATAGCGGTCGGTAGTAGGCCTGCATGACATACATTATTTTATTTCTAAGAGGGGGTTGTAATGCATTGCTTTGCAAATAAAGTCAAATTTAAAACAATATTTTAGGGTTATTTGCATTAGTTCCATTGAAATACAATTGATGCCTCTTGTTACTATGATAGTATGTTGCTACATGCCATCTTTTGTTAGTCCGAAAATTAGTACTAGTTTTAACATATAGTTATTGTTTTGCAGGCATGGGGTGAACATGCCTAGATATCCATGGACAGATGGTCCCGAGTATATCACGCAATGCCCAATTCAACCAAGGTCAAAGTTTAGCCAAAAGATCATCCTTTCCTCTGAGGAAGGCACTCTATGGTGGCATGCTCACAGTGACTGGACTCGAGCCACCGTTCATGGAGCTATAATCGTCTATCCCAAGAATGGAACCAAGTATCCATTTCCCAAACCTAACACAGAAATTCCCATCATATATAGGTATAAGTGTAGTTACTTTTAAAGGTTAATTTACATATCATGAATTAACCAACAAAGCGAAATTTAAAATTATTAGAGTTGTTGAAATACAGGACAATGGTGGAAGAGTGATGTGAATGCAGTTCGAGATGAAGGTCTTGCAACCGGAGCTGACCCAAATGCCTCTGATTCTTTATTGATAAATGGACAACCCGGTGATCTACTTCCATGCTCAAAATCAGGTACAATTTAAGTTTAACTTCCCATTTTTAAATTGTACATGATTTCATTTTCTTGTATGTTGACCATATTACTTTTTCTTATTAACATCAACATATTTAAAGCTTAATGCTAAGAAAGAGGAATATAGCTATGAGGATGGTAGAGCCATGATTTAACACATGAGAAAAGGCTAGTCCAAATATAATTTTGAACTATGGAGCCAAATTTACACCCCTAATCACTTCATAATTGGTGGATCCTCATGGAAACTTTTTCTTTTTCTTTTAGCTAGTCATAAGTATACAACTTTCCCTTTCTAATTACAGGCACATTCAAGCTAACGGTGGATCATGGAAAGACCTATCTACTTCGTATAATCAATGCTGCCTTGCATGAGGCTCTCTTCTTCTCTATTGCCAAGCATAAAATGACAGTGGTTGGAACAGATGGTATCTACACGAAACCATTGACACGAGATTATATCACAATATATCCTGGTCAAACCTACGATGTCTTACTAGAAGCTAACCAACACCCGGATCACTATTACATGGCAGCTAAAACTTATTCCATTGCCCCGATAGCTCGTAATTTTTATGATAACACAACCACCACAGCTATTGTACAGTACAGGGGATACTACACTCCATCTTCACCTCTCTCCTTGCCTCATTTGCCTGCATACAATGACACAAATGCATCGATTCAGGTCATGGCCGGCCTCCGAAACTTAGCAGATGCGGAACATCCTTGCAATGTCCCTCCGAATAGTTTTAATTCTATTTCGGTTTTCAAATAATCTTCTGTTTCTCTTAATTTTACATAAGCATGAATGCAATTTTTCATAATTCCAGAATAATGGAATTCATGAGACTAATTCATGCAAGATAGATCGGGCTTTGGTGGGAGCCCCACATACGTGATTTTATGATTGATTGATTGATTGAATGATCGATTTAATCACCATGTGTGAATGATTTATTCTGTTCTATGATACGCACATGATTATTCTGTGTTTATTCACTAACCCTTGCTTCTAGTGAAATAAATCAGGTCATCACTCAGGTACGTCCTACACCTCTCATATTCATTCAGGTATTTTGTTATGATTTTCATTTGGTATTCATTGATTTACTCATCATTCGCCATGATTGCTTCATTTTATTAGTAGAGACTCGTTTTTTAGGGGCTTAGAAGGGTGTTATGGTCTTTACCATACCTTCCCGATAAGTAACCTAACCCCCGAACCCGATCCGGTTTTTCACAGACCACCTTTTCCAAATAAGGAGTCACACTTAGGGTTTTCTTTCTTATTTGGTTTACCCTTTAAAAATAAAACAAAAATAAGTGGCAACTCCAAGTCAATTTTTTTAATCACTTAAATCATTTTTCAAATAAAAATCGAGTTCGTCATCGAGTGGAAGCACATGAGCCGAAATACGGGGTCCATAGGCTGTCAATAATGTCAATAGAAAACTTTATTTTTGAAATTTTTTTGTATGTAGGGATTTATTAAATCTCATTTTAATATACATGAATTAGTTCATAAAGAATCCATTAGTTGGAACCATGAGTTTTAATTCACGTACATTTAAAACCAAAATTCATTTTTAAAACATTTCAAAGTTGCATACCGAATAAAAATAGGCAGCATTATTCTTTTTAGAACTTAAATTTTTCACCAAATAAAAGCGAGTCTTGCCGATCGAGTGGGGGTGCACATGAAAAAAGCGGGTCCACACCCATATATAATACAAGATTAACAGAAACAAAACCGACCAAAATTAGAGAATTGGAGTTAAGGGGATACAAGTGTGTCCCACATGAACATACAACAAACAATCATACAAGATAAGAGTTGTCATGCAACAATCAATCATCAATACAAGTATAAATCATCCATCACTATATTCAAATTAAACAAAGACATGATAATCTAACAAGACATACAACTAGATCAACCATCATGCTAAGGTATAATAGGCATGTGATAAGAATACAATCAATCATGTTAAGAAAAACATAATAGACAAGAGAAGCAATCATAAATAAACAACATCATCTAACATGCATCTATCATATATATTTACAGCATCAAAAAATCTTCAATGTGTCATTAATCACACAATCATACAAAAGCACAAAGAAGGGGTATCCATAAATCGACCAATTAAACATCACATTTACTTTAACTTAAGTTCAAGCTTTGACCCTCTAAAATCCCCTGTGGAGTCACCACTTTGTGATCCCATATTTTCATATGTGTTCTCACTCAATGACAAGATTCACTTTTTGTTTGTGAAAAATCAAAAAGGAGATTCAACAAAATAAATCTAAAACAAATATCTAGAAGTTAAATTTCATCATGAAATTTTTTAGAAAATATCTTTTATATGTCTAGTTTATCATCCAAGTGATCAAATTAATCAACTAGCTCTCATTTAATAATGATATTAGTAGGTTTAGAACAGGGCATTTTGTTAAAGTATTCAACAATTGATTTTTTTTACTTAACTTGGAGATGTCCTAAAATAAAATAAATACACACACACACACACACACACACACATATATATATATATATATATATATATATATATATGTACAACTAGCCTCACATGTCTATTTTGAATGAAAAATAATCACAAAGCAATATTACAATCATGATATATTTAAAAATAAGTAAACTTCTTTCAACTCTAGGAGAGCATAGGTGCTGTAGGTTCAAGAAGAAAAATTATTTCTTAATATTTTATGTGTCAAAAATTAAATTTAGGAGGTTTAGATTAAGAAAAAAATATTCAATGAATTTAAAGAAATCGTTTAGTAATTTAATTTTGCAAAATAAGACTAAGTGTCAAAAACAAAATGAAAGTTGAACCTTCTGAAAGATTGATTTATATCTTCTAGTTAGAAAATTGGTTTTGACTAAAATAAAATTCTTAAATTAAGTTCAAAGAGTTTAGAATATCATGGAATAATTATAAAAATTTTAAGGAGTCTCTAAATGGTCAAATTATAATTTACAAGTTCAAGTATGCAATGGGTTGTCAATAGTGTCAATAGAAAACTTTATTTTTGAAAATTTTTTGTATGTAGGGATTTATTAAGTCCCATTTTAATGTACATGAATTAGTTCATAAAGAATCCATTAGTTGGAAATATGAATTTTAATTCACATGTATTTAAAACCAAAATTCATTTTTAAAACCTTTCAAAGTTGCATACCAAACCAAAATGGGCAACATTATTCTTTTTAGAATTTGAAATTTCATACTTAAAAGAGACTAAGATAGGTTTTAAATATAAAAACAATTCATTATAAAAGAGATTAAGATTAATTTTGTTATGAAAGAGGTATAAAAACAATTTTCAAAAGGAAAAACAATTTATATATATTTTTAAAATTGGATTACCAAAAAAATTGTAAGTGTATATGTGTGAATTATTTAAGAAAATTAAGATAAATCAAATTTCCATGAATCAAAATCAAGAGAGTTTATTCAAAGTCAATTGTCATGTGATTATCCAATGACTTATTTAGATGAAAAGAAATTTTGAAGAAAAAAAGAAAAGAAAAAAATAATTAAATCTCAATCATAATTCATCAAGCAATCCACATTTAATCATTTAGTTTCCTAAATATCAAATTCTAACAACACTCATGCATGGCCCAAATTGTCCACACCCAACCTAAACTAACATGTATTCAAAAAAATCATGAAGTGAGAAGAAATGAATAAATTAAAAATATTGGCAATAAAGATTAGAATTAAGGAATCGAATATTTTACTTAGAACTAAAATGACAACACTAAACATATAGAAAAAAAGTATAGTACATATTAACAAGGCATCAACCAATTCTGCATTATTCCATCATTGCATTTATCCTTCTTTATTTTTAATTCACATAGTAACCGTGCTATGGACGTATAAGTTTGATAAAAACATATCACAAACAGCCATGAGTTTCAAAATCGACAAACCAATTTCATCCATTGGCCTTTAACCTTATCAATGAATAACTTAAAAATCATTAATAAACCAATTCAAATGGTAAAGATTCATTGAGACTAACCTTTATGTCCAACTGTTGTGGTGAAGAATAAATGAAGAAAAACACCAAGTTTGGCAGCACAATATGGAAGTCTCTTCTTTTTCTTCTATCCGTCCATGAAATAATGCATGCTCCAGATTCAGGTCAATGCAGAATCCGAGTTCATCTATGGAGATTCGATGCTCATAGAAACCGGGATAACCTTCGAGATATAAGTATAGAGAGTGAAGACGATGAAGAGATTCTCGTCTCTTCTTTCAGAACTGTGCACGATCGCGAAGATGATGGAGATCAATCAATCATGGAGGTTCCTACCATTGAGATGTTTAGATATCTCTTCATGTGTGTGATCCAGTTCACAAGTGACATCGATGATCAACCAAATGCGTCAGTCCGTAACGATGCAGAGGCAATTCAGAGAATGGAGAAGAGGTTTCCAGGCTGATTGCGTATTCGTACAGGGATCGGGGTGCCAATGCCGCTATGAAGGAGATGTTCATGAAGATCTAGAATGGTGAACCTTGGCTCTAACGAGAAGCTTTCTGAATTCTTTGAATCGGTTTATGTGATGATTTTCTACAGAAAGAAGATCTTTGAACTCTCCCCCAAGAAAACGCCCAGAAAAAGAGACTCTCTATGTCAGTTCTCCTCCCCTCTCTCAACCTCCGAAGTCTCTAAAACGGCCACCGTTATTCTTTCTGGTGTGATGTCCATCCTCCGGCAACAGAAAAAGATTCTTCTCCTGGAGACTTCCCTTCAAAAAATCGCTTCACCGAATGCATGGCAGTTGGAAAACGTGACTGACGAGCTCCCTCGCGTGGCCTGTGGTGATGCTCTCTCACATGCAGGGGTTCCAGTTTTTAACCGGTTAGTTTCGAATCCAAGGTGCACATAGCAATCTGAATGGCATAAACCACTGCAATAATTCTGTAGAAACTTGGTCTCAGTCCATCAGTAGATACAGCACGTGCCTGATAGTATATTTCTGCCCAGAACAATGCCAAAAGAGCATAGGTCGTGAAGAAAGTAAGACTTGGCATATCAAGTAAGACATGTTGGATAATCTCTGGATGCAGGCGCTGCACATTTCTGCGGAACATAAAAAACTAGTGATCTTGGGCGGATTGATGGGTGAAGGAGTTGGGTCTTGGGCAGCTAAAACTGAGCTGCAACAGAGGAGAATGGACGGCTGGTGCTGGGTGTCTTGGCATGGCTGGTATGCTTTTAGGCAGCCAAATGGATGGGTTACAGCATGTGAGAAAGGACGGCTGGTGATGGCTGGGTGAAAGTGATCTTGGTAAGGGAAAAGCAATAAAAGACGGCTGGATGGTGGCTGGTGGTGCAGCTAAGATGCTAGAATTATGTGGCTAGCATAGGCATGGGATTTTTGAATGGCAGTTGCTGTAGTTGGAATTGATGGAAAAAGGGGTTTTTTTGGCACATTCAAAATTAAATAAATATTTAAAGAGATATCATATTTTATGTTTCAAAATGTATATTTAATGACAATAGTAAAAACATTAATTTAAATTATGGTTTAAGAAACAAAAAGAGAAAGAATATTACTCATATATTGGCCTTTATAATTCGGAAAATAATGCTTAATAAAAAAATCGAATCATGTTAAGTTGTTTGTATTAAAATCTACTTTTAATTTGTCACCAAATTTTATTATATACTTATTTTTAGTTATTTTATTATTCAAAGAAGTAATTTATTTTGCTTTATATTTTAAAATAAGGATTCAATAATTTTGTTTTAAATTACTGTTAATGGTAAGTTAGAACAATCAGAAGGCCTCAAGCTACAAATTCAAAGGTTTATGTGATCACATCAAAATTTCTATAATTTATCCTCCAAGAAGCTTATGATAAAGAATCAAATATTACAAGTCGATGAATTACAATGATTTATTTGGATGGTAACCTATATGTGTCATGAGCAAAATGAGGGGTCTACAATAGGTGTCCCGTTAGCTCAAGGATCGGATGTAACAAATTTTCTTAAGGATGTACCAAGGGTGCCAAAATCCGTTCCAATGTGGGGAACGACCTCTAATCACTTCCCAATGGTATCTAAAAGGAATAAATGGACCATGGGAAGGGAGATAGGTGTCCCGTTAGCTCAAGGATTATATGTTTCAAAATTTCTTAAGGATGTACCTAGGGTTCCAATGTTTATTCCAAGGTGGCGAATGACATCCAATCACTTCCCAAGAGTTCCTAAAGGAACAAACAGACCATGGGAAGGGTGATAGGGGTCCTAGTAGCCCGATGATCGGATGTACCAAATTTTCTTAAGGATGTACCTAGGGTTCCAAAGTCCATTATGAGATGAGGAAGGACTTTGAAATCACTTATAAATGGTCTTTAAATGATCAATTGGACCATAAGAAGCGATATGGGGTAGCTAAAGGATAAGATATACCAAATTTTCTTAAAGATGTACCTAGGGTTTAAAAGTCCATTTTGGAATGAGGAATAGCCTCCAATCACTTCTCAAGGATCCCTAAATGAACAAATGGACCCTGGGAAAGGAGATAGGGGTCCCGATAGCTCGAGAATTTGATGTAACAATTTTTTTTAAGGATGTACCTAAGGTTCCAAAGTCCATTCCAAGATTAGAAATGACCCCATTCACTTCTCAAGAGTCCCCAAAGCATCAAATAGACTATGGGAAGGGATATAGTGGTTTTGGTAGCCCAAGGATCGAATGTACCAAATTGTCTTTAGGATATACCTTGGGTTCTAATGTCTGATCTAAGGTGAAGAACAACCTATAATTCATTCTCGAGGATCCCTAAAGGAATATATGAACCATGAGAATTGAGATAAGGGTGTTGGTTTCCTTAAGAATGGATGTGCCTAGGGTTCCAAAGTTCATTCTGGGGTGGGCGAGGACCTCCAATCACTTATCAAGGGTCCCAAAAGAATATATAAACCATGACAAGAATGATAGGGGTCTTGATTCCCTTAGGCATGGATTTACCTATTTTTCTTACGAATGTACTTATTTTTTATGAAATTAACATGAAAAGTTAAATATGGTTTTTTTTTTTATGAAAAATATATTTTCTTTTATATTTTATTTTAATTAAAAATTAAAGATTTTAACCAAACAAAAGGTTAGATCCATAATAAAATTAAAATCATAAGAAAATATATAAAAGCACAATAACTTATTGTGATTTTGATGTGATATATTTAAAATAATTTTTTTTAAATAATAAAAATAATAAAATAGTATTATAAAGATATTTTTACTTTTACATGTCATAGAATTTACAAAATAAATAAATCTTTTGTTTACCATTAATATAAAAAAAATCTTTTATTATAAACCTCTAAATAATAAAATAAAATATTTAAATTTAAACCTTAATTTATTAAATATATTAATATAATTAATATTTAAAATCATCAAGTACATTATTTGTGGGATAATATTTTCATTTTTGTCCATTATACATATATTTGATTTAATTTGTTATATTAACCATTTATTATACATTATCATTTTAAGTATAATATGTCCAAAAAATAATTATAATCAATAAATATAGAGCAATTAGAAAGTGAAAAAAATTAAAATTAAATAAGTTTTATAAGAAAATATATGAGCATATTAAAAAGAATATCAAAGGAAAAAAAATAGCAATGAAAAATATAATAAGTGACTATGGATTATGGTGGTAAAAGAAGGGAAAAAAAAAGAAAAAAAGAAAAAAGAAAAAAGTGAAAATGTGGCAAGTGGTAAGTGAGACGTGTGAGAGAGTTGATGTGAGAGAAATAAGAAAAATAAATGATTCATGTGCTTATGAATAGTTAGTATTAAAGTGAAATGTATTTTGTCATTTACTTTTGAGGGTAATTGTGAAACAAATCTGAAAGTAGCATTGAAGTACATGAATAGGTAATATTTTTTCTCATCTTACATTAAAATTAAAAAGGTAAAAGCAAAGTTCTAAAAATCTCAATTTTTATTTTTATTTTTTTTGGTGATGTATGGTTACATGATTTCCCCTTTAAAATTTCGGAATTAAAAATTTAAAAATTAAAAAATAGAATTTATAGATTAAAAATTAGACTAAAAATAAAATTGAAAATTTAAAGTAAGGAATTTAAAGCTTAAATTAAATATTTTATTAAACAATGTATGCAAGTAAAAAAAAAAAATCCTTAACAAATTAGTATCTACAACAATTACTACTTTTATGGCATAATTTATGATTTTATTCTTAATAACAAATCATTTTTGAAAAATTAGTTATTAATAATTAAAAATAATGAATACATAATTAGATTATTTAAAAATAAAATAATCAATTATTAATTAAAATATTGTTGGGTACTTTACACAAAAACTTTTTATGTATATAATATATTACTATTATATAGTGTATTTTTTATTTTGTAAAATAGTAATATAGTAGTTATGCATATAGTACAACATATTGTACAATATAATATTTAACTTACAATATATATTTATTAAAAATATATGATATCTTTATACAAACAAATTATATTTGGAATTCTAGATCAATGGAATGTCTTTAGACAAACTATATACATATACCAATATTAACAATTTTTTAAAAACTAAGCAATAATTTTAAAATATTCCTACTAGTTTAAACTAGGTAATTAAATATTAGTATAAATTTACTTTTTTAGTGAACAAGCTTAGGGGTTACAATTTGTGTTGGTGGGTCATATTTGTGTTGTGTCAAACCCGACATGAATAATAATCTGGTTAAAAACGTAAACCTAAAATACTACATAATTATTAAACAGGTAACATATCGTGTAACTCATTTGTCCCATTTAATAATTAGGTTGAGTTAGGTCTTGTGTTAATTTATATGACTAATATATTTATTACTCAATTAACCTATTTATTTAAAATCAAATTTTAAATGTGTCAAATATGAGTTAAATATTTTAAAAAGTATAATTAAACTAATCAACATAATTATTAAATGAATTAATTGATGTCCAATTTTGTTATGTGTGTTGACTCAAAGACTACCTAGTTATTAGATGAGTTATATAGGTCAACATGAATTTAACTGAAACTCAATTATACTCAACTCAAACCCATAAAAAGCATGGTAGATTCAAGTCTTGTTGAAAAATTGTATCAAATTTTATCATCCTTAAACAAGCTTGATGTTGAATAATAACAAATTAGAGGACTATGGTTTATTCATAGCTAACATAAATTTAATTGTAGACTTTTGGATTAAAGTGAAAAATTCGAAATTGAGCTAAAATAAAAGTATGATTAATAGAAGACATTGGAACAATGCTAAAGTATAATACTTGAACCAACATCAATAATTCTACATCCTTTTCTTTTTTTCTTTATCTTTCTATTGTATTTCAAACAAAAATATCAAACACAATAAAACACTATAAAGGTAAATCATATAATAATTTATGATATATTTCAATTGCTTTTATAACTATATTTTTTTATAAAAAAAAATTGTTAAAAAATGTATACAAGCTTAAAAAATCCTTTACAAGTCAGTAGCTATAGTAGTTACTGTTTTAAGGTATAATTTATGAACGGAGCAGTTGCAGGGGATGGGGCGGCTTAACAGGAGCTGTACTAAGGTGCATCACGGGCAGCTAAAAGGTATGGCTATAGCATGGGGGATAGGACGGATTGATGGGTGAAGGAGTTGGGTCTTGGGCAGCTAAAACTGAGCTGCAACAGAGGAGAATGGACGGCTGGTGCAGAGTGTCCTTAGCATGGCTGGTTGCAGGGGTTGAAGTATGGGTTTAGGTATGCTTTTAGGCAGCCAAATGGATGGGTTACAGAATGTGAGAAAGGACGGCTGGTGATGGCTGGGTGAAAGTGATCTTCTGACGGCTGGATGGTGGCTGGTGGTGGATGCTAGAATTATGGGTTTAATATTACGTGAAAGGCTTGTGAATATCTGGCTAGCATAGGCATGGGATTTGTGAGTGGCAGTTGCTTAGTTGGAATCGATGGAAAAAGGGGATTTTTGGCACATTCAAAATTAAATAAATATTTAAAGAGATCGTATTTTATGTTTCAAAATGTATATTTAATGACAATAGTAAAAACTTTAATTTAAATTATGGTTTATCAAACAAAAAGATAAAGAATATTACTCGTAAAATAATGCTTAATAAAAAAATTGAATCATGTTGAGTTGTTTGTATTAAAATCTACTTTTAATTTGTCACCAAATTTTATTATATACATCTTTTTAGTTATTTTTATTATTCAAAGAAGTAATTTATTTTACTTTATATTTTAAAATAAGGATTCAATAATTTTGTTTTAAATTACAGTTAATGGTAAGTTAGAACAATCAGAAGGCCTTAAGCTACAGATTCAAAGGTTTATGTGATCACATCAAAATTTCTATAATTTATCCTCTAAGAAACTTTTGAGGAAGAATCGAAGATTACCAATCGATAAATTACAATGATTTATTTGGATAGTAACCTATATGTGTCATGGGCAAAATGAGGGGTCTACAATAGGTGTCACATTAGATAAAGGATTGGATGTAACAAATTTTCTTAAGGATGTAACTAGGGTTCCAAAGTTCATTTTGAAGTACCTAGATATTGACCTCTAATCACTTCTCAAAGTTCTCTAAAGGAATAAACGGACCATGGGTAATAAGATAGGGGTCCTGGTAGCTCAAGGATTAGATGTACCAACTTTTTTTAAGGATGTATCAAATTTTGTAAAAAAACTGTACCAAATTTTGTAAATGATGTACCAAGGGTGCCAAAGTTCGTTCCAATGTGGGGAACAACCTCCAATCACTTCATGAGAGTCTCTAAAAGGAATAAATGGACCATGGGAAGGGAGATACATGTCATATTAGCTCAAGGATTAGATGTTTCAAATTTTCTTAAGGATGTACCTAGGGTTTCAATGTCCGTTCCAAGGTGGGGAACGACATCCAATCACTTCCCAAGAGTTTGTAAAGGAACAAACGGACCATGGGAAGGGTGATAGGGGTTTCGATAGCCCAATGATTGGATGTACCAAATTTTCTTAAGGATGTACCTAGGATTCCAAAGTTCATTCCGAGATGAGGAACGATTTGAAATCACTTCTAAATGATCCCTAAATGATCAAATGGACCATAAGAAGTGATATGGGGTAGCCAGAGGATCATATATACCAAAATTTCTTAAAGATGTATTTAGGGTTCAGAAGTCCATTTTAGGATGAGGAATAACCTCCAATCACTTCCCAAGGATCCCTAATTGAACAAATGGACCTTGGGAAATGAGATAGGGGTCCCGATATCCCGAAAATTGGATGTATTAAAGATGTACTTAGGATTCCAAAGTCCATTCCGAGATGAGAAACGACCTCCATTCACTTCTCAAGAGTCCCTAAAGTATCAAATAGACTATGGGAAGGGATATAGGGGTCTCGGTAGCCCAAGGATCGAATGTACCAAATTGTCTTTAAGATATGCCTTGGGTTCCAATGTCCGATCTAGGGTGAAGAACAACCTATAATTCATTCTCAATGATCCTTAAAGGAATATATGAACCATGAGAATTGAGATAAGGGTCTTGGTTCCCTTAAGAATGGATGTATTTAGGTTTCAAAGTTCGTTATGGGGTGGGTAAGGAACTCCAATCACTTATCAAGGGTCCCAAATGAATATATAGACCATGACAAGGATGATAGGGGTCCTGATTCCCCTACACATGGATTTACCTAATTTTCTTATAGATGTACTTATTTTTTATGAAATTAATATAAAAGGTTAAATACATTTTTTTTTATAAATAATATATTTTTTTAATTAAAAATTAAAGATTTTAACCAAACAAAAAATTAGATCCACAATCAAATTAAAATCATAAGAAAATAGATAAAAGCACAATAGCTTATTGTGATTTTGATGTGATAAATTTAAAATAAAAATTTTAAAAATATATATAAATAATAAAATAGTATTATAAAGATATTTTTAGGTTTACATGTGATAGCATTTACAAAATAAATAAATGTTTTGTTTAACATTAATATAAAAAAATCTTATATCATAAACCTCTAAATAATAAAATAAAATATTTAAATTTAAACCTTAATTTATCAAATATATTAATACAATTAAAATTTAAAATCATCAAGTATATTATTTGTGGGACAATATTTTCATTTTGTCCATTATACATATATTTTATTTAATTTTTTATATTAATTATTTATTATATATTATCATTTTAAGTTTAATATGTCCAAAAAATAATTATAATCAATAAATATGGAGAAATTAGAGAGTGAAAAAAAAATTAAAATTAAGGAAGTTTTATGAGAAAATATATGAACATATTAAAAAAAATATCAAAGGAAAAAATGAAAAATAACAATGAAAAATGTAATAGGTGACTAAGGATTATGGTTGTAAAAGAGGGGGAAAAAAAGGAAAGAAAAAAAGAAAAAAAAAAAAAAGGGAATGTGGCAAGTGGTAAATGAGATGTGTGAGAGAGTTGATGTGAGATAAATAAGAAAAATAAATGTTTCATGTACTTGTCAATATGTGGTATTAAATTGATGTGTATTTTGTCCTTTACTTTTGAGAGTAATTGTGAAACAAATCTGAAAGCACTATTGGAGTGTATGAATAGACAATATTTTTTCTCATCTTACATTAAAATAAAAAAGGTAAAAGCAAAGTTCTAAAAATCTCATTTTTTTTTGGGTGATGTATGGTTACATGATTTCCCCTTAAAAATTTAGGAATTAAAAATTTAAAAATTAAAAAATAGAATTTATAGATTAAAAATTAGACTAAAAATAAAATTGAAAATTTAAAGTAAGGAATTTAAAGCTTAAATTAAATATTTTATTAAACAATGTATGCAAGTTAAAAAAAAAAAATCCTTAACAAATTAGTATCTACAACAATTACTACTTTTATGGCATAATTTATGATTTTATTCTTAATAACAAATCACTTTTGAAAAATTAGTTATTAATAATTAAAAATAATAAATACATAGTGAGATTATTTTAAAATAAATTAATCAATTATTAATTAAGATGTGGTTGGATACTTTACACAAAAACTTTTTATGTATATAATATATTACTATTATATAGGGTATTTTTTATTTTGTAAAATAGTAATATAGTAGTTATGCATATAGTACCAATATATTATACGATATAATATTTAACTTACAATATATATTTATTAAAAATATATGATATCTTTATACTGACAAATTATATTTGGAATTCTAGATCAGTGGAATGTCTTTAGAGAAACTATATACATTTACCAATATTAACAATTTTTAAAAAACTAAGCAATAATTAAAAAATATTCCTACTAGCTTAAACTAGGTAATTAAATATTTGTATAAATTTACTTTTTGAGTGAACAAGCTTAGGGGTTATAGTTTGTGTTGGTGGGTCATATGTGTGTTCTATCAAACCCGATAGGAATAATAATCTGGTTAAAAATGTAAACCTAAAATACTACATAATTACTAAACAAGTAACATGTCGTGTAACTCATTTGTCCCATTTTATAATTAGGTTTTGTCATTTAATAATCAGGTTGGGTTAGGTCTTGTGTTAATTTATATGACTAATATGTTTATGACTCAATTAACCTATTTATTTAAAATCAAATTTAAAATGTGTCAAATATGAGTTAAATATTTTAAAAATTATAGTTAAAATTATCAATAATTCTACATCCTTTTCTTTTTTCTTTATCTTTCTATTGTATTTCAAACAAAAATATCAAACACAATAAAACACTATAAAGGTAAATCATATAATAATTTATGATATAAGAAAAATTGTTAAAAAATGTATACAACTATAAATGCAAGATAAGAAATAGGTAAAAAAAATGGTAAATATTTGAATGAAGATGAAAGCATGGGTATAGGTTTGTACTTTAGAAATTTAAAAAGGAAATGAACATATGATTAAAATAAACCTGATAAGAATGGATCCTGTTTCTAACCTTTTAACACACAAATTTGGAAATCTAAACATTCTTTCATATAATGGAATCCTATATTCCTTCTGAAAGCAGCGCTGACTTTTCCCTTCCTACCAAATGCAAACATCATGGCTGGAGAGTTAATGAAGATTTTTACCACTACCATGGATTCTGGTGCTATTCCTTCTTCCTAGAAGGAACCATGAAATCTCAAGAACACTTCCAGGCCCAACTTCATGAGTTAATGAGGTCAAAGTTTTAAAAGTATTCTACATATATTTTAAATTTATTTCTTGGTCAATTCTCAAAGTCAAACTTGTATTCCACGATACGCAACCTGATTGAAGCTGAGTTGTAAGAAATTAATTTTCACAATTGTTAGCATTCTTCCGGCATTTGGTTTATTTAGGCTATGTTTGGTTCTCAGAAAATTTGACCGAAAATGCAAATTGAAGAAAATAGAGAGGAAAAGTTAAAGAAAAGAAAAAGTGAAGGAAAATAAAAAATAAAGTTAAAGATGATAAATTATTTTTATTTGCTATTTCAAACTCATTTTATTTATTTTAACTCATCAATATAAAAATTAAATCATTTTAAAATGCATAAGTTTCTAACTAATTTTAATTATATTTAATTTTCTTTGGAATATTTTATAGGGCAATCAAGCATGAGAAAATAATTTTCCTTAACATTTTTTTTCTTTCCTTTGTATTTTCCGAAACCAAACATAACCTTAAAATTTGGTAAATGATCAAATATCATAATTATAGTGGTCCTGCTCATTGAACTGGTCCTGGAAGAACATTCAAAATTAATACACATTCAAATAATTATTTTTTATTATTATTATTATTATTATTGTTAAATTTAAATCTGTAAATTATTAATTTTCACAATTGTTAGCATTCTTCAGGCATTTGGTTTATTTAAAATTTGCAATTAATAAACTAATCTCGTGTGATCTTGAATCAAAATTGAAGCCGGCATGGAGGAAATATACAAAGGAAACCAATATTTATTTGCTGGTGCATGCAATTTATCTGTGCACTATGTCATATCGAGGTTATGGCAGGTAGACCCAGTAGCTTCTTACATCCATGCTCATTTCTTTAATCGTTCATTGAATGTTGTGAGGTGCTCACCAGATTTTACAAATCCATAGGAACGGACCCAGAACAAGGACTAGGTTTGATTCAACTGGGAATGGAGAATACAGATACACTTTGGTTCCTTGCATGATAAAAAATATTATGAGAAATGTTTAAACTTAAAGTTTATTTTATGGATTTGCAAATGTAAATGATTTTTTGGTCTGGATTTGCGAGAGCGTGATATGGGTATTCAATTCAGCTGTTATATTTCATTTTTCTATTAATAGGATAAGGATCATGAAGAGTTCAACAAACATCGGTATAAAAAATAAAGATAATTTCATTCATCAATTGCCTCATTTTATGCCCTTACTCACACTTTGTGAACCAATCTTTCAATTAGAAATTAATTTATGACATATATATATATATATATATATATATATATATATATATATACTTGTTGTAATGCATATAATAAGACCATATAAAAACTAAAAAAAAAAAAGAAAAAAAGAAAAAAAGGAATGAATGATGCAATAATACTAACACGTGCAGGAGTTTATTTAAATATGGTTTCTAATTTAACTAAAGTCACATCTTCAAAATGACATTTTAAAATTTGAACAGAGATATTTATTTATTTTATTGGAGTTGGATTTGAATGTTTGGATTGACCAATTCCATAAATAATTATTTATTTCATTTATTGGAGTTTAATTTGAATGTCTGGATTGACCCGATTTAATAAATAATTATTTATTGGGTTTGCCTTTGAGTATCCAAGTGACCTAAGCCAACCTAAAAAATAAAAATAAGGGAGAAGTTTTTGAAAGCTTTAAAACTACTAAAAAACTATTATAAAAAACTTAAATAGTGTGAACCTTAGACTTCTGGCGATGAGAAAATAAAAAAGAGAATAATTCTTCTTTCTAGGACAAAGTCCCCTCTTGAATTTTGTTTCCTATTTTCTCGTCAAAATTTTTATGCCATCAAAATAGAGTGATTCTTATAATCCTGGGATGTGATGTTGGTTGACTATTATGATAGTAAATTAATTGGGGAGGATGCATGCATATAACAATTTTATTTTTAATCATGGAGCACATTTTGGCCCAAAACTGCCCATTACTAACGGCCGGTACTCCCATGGTAGCATATAGTGTATCTTTGATGGACAAGCATCAATGTTCATGAACATTTTGCAATCATCATGGTGATTTGATTTGGTTTGATTTGATTTTTTGAGACGTTGAAATGGACATGCAACAGAATTCCGCGTCATTCCAGTTGTTGTTCTCTCCAAAATTTTAATTTTCAAAGTTTAAATCATACTTTCCTTGAACTTGCATTTAAGGATGCTAGGTTCCCGATTCGGAAATTTTCAAATACTCATCCTGACCTATCCCTAATATAAACATATTTAAAACGGGTTTGAGAATTCTTTTATAACTCAAAATAGATTCATATATGATTTTATCCCATTGGATGTATGGTCAACCCGTTACAATTTTTTATTTTTTTCTTTAAAAGATGTTAACGTACACGTTTGTCTACATGCAAGTGCAAGTGGAAAATAAAATATTGTCCTACATGGTCAAAATACGGTTGTCATGCTTTTATTATGATTTTATTTAACTTTTGCAAGCATATATTATACAAAATGGGTCACATATAGGCCGAAAAAAATTCCAATTTAATAAGCTTTCGATCTTACTAATTTTAAACATAATTGAAAAATAAATTAAATAAATTTAAATTTTATAAAATAAGATGTAAACTTTGAAAAACTTGTAAGTAGGCCCATCGTCATTATGTCCTCATAGTGTTTTGAAAACAAAGTTTACAATTAACAAATTCAATTAAAGAGGAATAATTCTAACATAATAAAGATTTAAAAGAGACAAAAATAATAATTAAAAAAGAAATAAAGAAAGAAAGAAGAGATGGTTATAATTCCAAGTAGGTGAACTCTCGAGTTTAAGGGCCCATGATAAGGTAGAGTGGGGATAGGCAATTACATTATTTGTGAGGGTCTTTTTTGCATTTTAATTATGAAAAGTGGTGGGATTGAAATTCATGTCACATGACAAATACATGGACTTGCTAGTGATTGTTCATTATTATATATGAAAGAAAAAAAATGAAACATTTCGGGTTACCTTCTAAAACAGATTGATCATTTCATTGATAATTTTTCATCTCAAATCGTGAATAAAACTATAAGTACAAAAATCACTTTGTTTTCACAACACAAAAACCTTAAACTTCATTGTCAAGAAGAAAATAAGAAAATTTGAAGAGAAAATTTATTTTTTTTAAAAAAATATTTTTTTAAAATTTTCTTAGAAAGAGAAAGAAAGAAGAATTGTGTTCATTCTATTTTTTCTAAGGGAGAAATATAATTTTTTTTTTCCTTTTTTAATTTATAATAATAGTTTGTTTTCATAGTTTTAGAACTCTCAAAAGAAACTGATCCCGGACAGCCCACCTGGCACCCATCCCCAACCCCATAGCAGGAAGAAGGTGCATTTCGGCCTAACTTGAAGACCAACATATGAAAGGAGAACATTTTTGTTACAACAATCCAAACATTTTTGTTACAACCAATTACTCTCCCTTCCCAAGTATTGGAAGGGATAACATAGAAGTCATTTCCGTTATCCTCAATGTTTGAATACAAGTACCTGATGTAAAAATAATTCTTCTTTCTAGGACAAAGTCCCCTCTTGAATTTTTTCCTATTTTCTCGTCAAAATTTTTATGCCATCAAAATAGAGTGATTCTTATAAGCCTAGGATGTGATGTTGGTTGACTATTATGATAGTAAATTAATTAGGGAGGATGCTTGCATATAACAATTTTATTTTATTTTATTTTTAATCATGGAGCACATTTTGGCCCAAAACTGCCCATTACTAGCGGCCGGCACTCCCATGGTAGCATATAATGTATCTTTGATGGACATGCATTTGTATAATTTTTTTATGATTTATGATTTATGATATTTATAATAAATCTATAATTATTTATTATTATTATTATTATTAAATTGCTTTTTGTTGAGAAAAAAAGATAATATGCAAAGGAAGCCAATATTTATTTGATGGTGCATGCAATTTATCTGTGCACTGTCTTTAATCGTACATTGAATGTTGCAATGCATATAATAAGACCATATAAAAATTAAAAAAGAAAAAGAAAAAAAAGGAATGAATGATGCAATAATACTAACATGTGCAACAGTTTATCTAAATATGGTTTCTAATTTTAAAATTTGAATAAAGATATTTATTTATTTTATTGGAGTTGGATTTGAATGTTTGGATTGACCAATTCCATAAATAATTATTTATTTATTTTATTGGAGTTGAATTTGAATGCCTGGACTGACCCGATTAAATAAATAATTATTTATTGGGTTTGCGTTTGAGTGCTCAAGTGAACTAAGCCAACCTAATAAATGAAAATAAGGGAGAAGTTTTTGAAAACTTTAAAATTACTAAAAAACTATTATAAAAAAATAAATAGTGTGAATCTTAGGCTTTCTCCTTATGAGAAAATAAAAAATAAAATAATTCTTCTTTCTAGGACAAAGTCCCCTCTTGAATTTTTTCCTATTTTCTCTATAAAAATGAGGGTCAAAATTTTTATGCCGCCAAAATAGAGTGATTCTTATAAGCCTTGGATGTGATGCTGGTTGACTATTATGATAGTAAATTGGGGAGGATGCTTGCATATAGTGTATCTTTGATGGACATGCATTTGTATAATTTTTTTTATGATTTATAATATTGCATCAATGTTTATGAACATTTTGCAATCATGATTTGGTTTGATTTGATTTTTTGGACGTGCAACATAAGAAATAGGTTTTCTATTAAGATATTTGAATGGGTATAGATTTGTACTTTAGAAATGAGCATATGATTAAAATAAACCTGTTTCTAACCTTTTAACACACAAATTTGGAAATCTAAACATATGGATTGTTTCTGAAAGCAGCGCTGACTTTTCCCTTCCTACCAAATACAAACATCATGGCTGGAGAGTTAATGAAGATTTTTACCACTACCATGGATTCTGGTGCTATTCCTTCTTCCTAGAAGGAACCATGAAATCTCAAGAACACTTCCAGGTCCAATCTTTATAAATTATTTAATTTTGATTTTTTTTTCAAATCTATAATTATTTATTATTATTGTTAAATTTATTTTTGTTAAATTTAAATCTATAAATTATTATGCGAGGTCAAAGTTTCAAAAGTATTCTACATATATTTTAAATTTATTTCTTAGTCAATTCTCATAATTATAGTGGTCCTGCTCATTGAACTGGTCCTGGAAGAACATTCAAATTACTTTATCTTATATTGATACGTGGCGAGAAATTGTTGAACCCCGGGAGAATCGTCTTGAATATATTATGAATTATATATTAAAGAAATACAGCAAAAGTTCGGGAGAAACCGGCTGTTGGGTGCCCACAGAAGGTGACAGCAGCCATAAAAGTTGCTGTTCAGCTTTCACCAATTCTAGTTTTGGTTCTCTCCAGCCTCTATAAATACCTTTCATCTATTCATGTCAAAGAGCAGATAAGTCGTGCTATTAGAAATAGTAAGAAAATCGAAGGAGTTGTGTTTAGGACAAGAGAAGCTTTTCTTCCAAAGAAGATGTGGCTGATCATGAAGGTTTTCCTCTTGCAAATTTTAGCGTTTCTACTTTTTGGTGGTGGCATCTATTGCCAAGCTTCAACCCGTCGGCTGACTTTTGTGGTAAATACTATATATGATTTTAGCCTTAACACCACCTTATGATCTTAATATTTAGGGAGTAGTATTACTCTCATTTTCCACCGTATGACCCCCATGGGGGTCTCGGGTACCCTGTGTCATTGAGTCATTCATGCAGGCTATCAATTTCTAATTGGTTATACACTTGCATGAATGGATCGATGCAACTATTCATGCATGTAATATGTCTTTAGGGATGAGGTTGCATGGTTAACTTTTAATTGGTTGCAGGTGAAGGAAGCTTCATATACAAGGCTTTGTAGCACCAAGAACATCTTAACAGTAAATGGACAATTTCCTGGACCAACTATATATGCTAAGAAAGGAGAGACGATCATTGTCGACGTTTATAACAAAGGAAAAGAAAACATCACCATTCATTGGTAGGTCTTGTGCGTATCTCAAAAAATGATAGCAATCGGTAGCATGCCTACATGACATACATTCTTTTATTTCTAAGAGGGGGTTGCAATATATTGCTTTGCAAATAAAGTCAAATTTAAACAATACTTTATGGTTATTTGCTTCAATTCCATTGAAATACAGTTGATGCCTCTTGTTACTATGACAATATGTTGTTGCATGCCATCTTTTGTTAGTCCAAAAATTAGTACTAGTTTTAATGTATAGTTATTGTTTTGCAGGCATGGGGTGAGCATGCCTAGATATCCATGGACAGATGGTCCTGAGTATATCACACAATGCCCAATTCAACCAGGGTCAAAGTTTAGCCAAAAGATCATCCTTTCCTTTGAGGAAGGCACTCTATGGTGGCATGCTCATAGTGATTGGACCCGAAATACCATTCATGGAGCTATAATCGTCTATCCCAAGAATGGAACCAAGTATCCTTTTCCCAAACCTAATGCAGAAATTCCCATCATATTAGGTATAAGTGTTGTTACTTTTAAAGGTTAATTTACATATCATGAATTAACCAACAAATCAAGGTCTAAAATTATTGGATTTGTTGAAATGCAGGACAATGGTGGAAG
Source organism: Vitis vinifera (assembly GCF_030704535.1). Classification (NCBI taxonomy): domain Eukaryota; kingdom Viridiplantae; phylum Streptophyta; class Magnoliopsida; order Vitales; family Vitaceae; genus Vitis; species Vitis vinifera. The sequence goes on along the minus strand of NC_081822.1, from coordinate 21,870,293 downwards.
AGTGATGCGAATGTGGTTCGAGATGAAGCGCTTGCAACTGGAGCTGACCCCAATGCCTCTGATTCTTTATTGATAAATGGACAACCTGGTGATCTATTTCCATGCTCAAAATCAGGTACAAATTAAGTTTAACTTCCCATTTTAAAATTGTACATGATTTCATTTTCTTGTATTTTGACCATATTACTTTTTCTTATTAACATCAACATATTTAAAGCTTAATGCTAAAAAAGAGGAATGTAGCTATGAGGATGGTAGAGCCATGATTTAACACATAAGAAAAGGCTAGTCCGAATATAATTTTGAACTATGGAGCCAAATTTACACCCCTAATCACTTCATAATTGGTGGATCCTCATGGAAATTTTCTTTTTCTTTTCACTAGTCATAAGTATAAAAATTTCCCTTTCTAATTGCAGACACATTCAAGCTAACGGTGGATCATGGAAAGACCTATCTACTTCGCATAATCAATGCTGCCTTGCACGAGGCTCTCTTCTTCTCCATTGCCAAGCATAAAATGACAGTGGTTGGAACAGATGGTAGCTACACAAAACCATTGACACGAGATTATATCACAATATATCCTGGCCAAACCTACGATGTCTTACTAGAAGCTAACCAACACCCGGATCACTATTACATGGCAGCTAAAACTTATTCCATTGCCCCGGCAGCTCGTAATTTTTTTGACAACACAACCACCACAGCTATTGTACAGTACAGGGGATACTACACTCCATCTTCACCTCTCTCCTTGCCTTATTTGCCTACATACAATGACACAAATGCATCGGTTCAGGTCATGGCCGGCCTCCGAAGCTTAGCAGATGCGGAACATCCTTGCAATGTCCCATTGAGCCCGAGCACTAAACTGATTTACACTGTTGGTATGAACTCGTACCTATGCCCCAATAATTCATGTGCAGGGCCCAATGGGACGCGGTTCTCCGCAAGTATAAACAACATAAGCTTCCAATTCCCTACAATTGACATACTGCAAGCTTACTATTATAACATTAGTGGTGTATATGGAGATAAATTTCCTAGTGTTCCAGAACTGGTGTTCGATTTTACCACTGATATTATTCCCTTAGAGTATCAGACGCCGAAAAACGGAACAGAAGTAAGGGTGCTTGAGTATAACTCCACAGTGGAGATTGTTTTTCAAGGGACAAACTTGATTGCAGGGACACACCACCCCATGCATCTCCATGGATACAGTTTCTATGTTGTTGGATGGGGATTTGGGAATTTCGATAAAGATAAGGACCCATTGCACTACAATCTGGTGGATCCTCCCCTTCAGAGTACCATCTCCGTTCCTACGAAAGGTTGGGCTACAATCAGATTCGAGGCATCCAACCCTGGTATGTTGCAAGCACTCATGTGAATTTTTTTTTTTTAAAAAAAAACCCTTGAAACTGCCAACCTGCATACAAGGAAATAATTTTTCTTAATATTGTAATAAGTTAGGTGTAATGTTGGTATATTTTCTCTGTTGTAGGAGTGTGGTTCATGCACTGCCATGTAGAACGCCATCAGACTTGGGGCATGGACACTGCGTTCATAGTGAAAAATGGTAAACACCCAGAAGCTCAAGTGCTGCCTCCGCCATCTGACATGCCACCATGTTGAAGCTACAAAGAATTAACATGCCAAAGATATCATTGAATGTTTGCATTATTCAGCTCTTTGTTTAAAAAAAACGTTGACTAAGTATTCCTCTTGTATTAAAATAACAAGAATAATGTAAGGTTGTAGAATATTGTGTCTGGGATTATTATATAATTTGTCAATTTCTTGGATTGTTAAAAGTCTATAAAGATATTTTAGTTATTTATTCTTTTTCCTTTTCCTTTATGTTAGTGTAGTCTTGTGATATTATTACTAAAATAGGAGGTAAAAATATAAATTATATATCGATTATTTTAAATTTAGAAAAAAGTGCTTATTTTAATTTGAAATAAATAAATAGAAAAAAAAACTGATTTTATGTCAATTGTGTTAGACTTCAAAAATATTTTCTTATTTGCAAAATATTTTGAGTTGTAAAAGTAAAAATTAAACAAATCATTTCATGACCTTTTTCACAAGTATCCATTTACATCATAGTCTAATTTTAAAATATTTAAATAATCCAATTAATCTAAACTATATCATTTATAATTTTTTTAATTATTACTATGATACCTAACCTTGTATGGAATTGGAATAAAATGTGGATAAGTAAAAAATGTCAAATGAAAGATAATTTCAAACTTTTCTAATGCAACATGATATTTTATCATATTGAATAAAATTGGAATGGGCAAAAGTTGTCAAATCAAGACTTCCATGGCAAATTACACCATTGCATATCGCAAAGATTATTCTACAACATTATATTTGTAGACATTTAACAATCCAAGAAATTGAAAAACTATATAATAATCCCAGACACAATATTCTATAACTTTACATTATTCTTGTTATTTTAATACAAAAGGAATCCTTAGTCAACAATTTTTTTCTAATATTGGAGCAAACTTTTTATTTGTTTCTTATAAATTTCATTTGGGAATGATTTAAAAATAAATAAATAAAAGCCCTTCTAAATATTAAAAAGTAACTCTTTCTTACAAAAATTAATTAGGTGGATGGTAAGGTCAAATTCGGGATAGCTTCATAATTTTTGCTTTAACTGAAAATTAAAATAAAAACTAAAGTAATAATTTTAAAGGGGAAATATTGATATTGTAAAAGTTTTATTAAACATGAAAGAACTTCTTATATAAAAAAAAATGGAATTATAAAATTCTTATAAGAAATAACATTTTTATGAATTCTACATGAAACTTTTTTTTAAAAAAGTTACAAGGTTTTTTTAAAAAAAAAATTAAATAGGTATAAAAACTTTTATTTAACTCTTAAAAGTCAATCCAAATAAAATTTATATATATATTTGAAAATCACTTTTAAAAATCCAAAAAATCACTTAAAAATAATTTCCAAATATTTTTTTTAAGTTACATTTAAAAAACAAAAAATTAAATATGATTTGTTTTTACTAGTTATTTAAATTAAGGAAGCAGGAAAGGGTTTGCTCTAATGTAAAAAAAAATAAAAAATAAAATGAGGGTTTAAAAAGTAATTAAATCACTAAAAATAGAATTGGAGTTCCTTCAGTGTGCGGTTAGACTCAATTTATCCCCATGCAATGGAAATGGAAGATTTTTTATTTTTTATCTTTTATTTTTTTTCCTTTTCCTTTATCTGGTGTAGTCTTGTGATATTATTACTAAAATAGGAGGTAAAAATATAAATTATTATCAATTATTTTAAATTTAGGAAAAAAGTGCTTATTTTAATTTGAAATAAATAAGTAGAAAAAAAACTGATTTTATCTCAATTGTTAAAGACTTCATTAAAATTTTCTTATTTGCAAAATATTTTGAGTTGTAAAAGTAAAAATTAAACAAATCATTTCATGACCTTTTTCACAACATGATATTTTATCAAGTTGAATAAAATTGGAATGGTCAAAAGTTGTCAAATGAAGACTTCCATGGCAAATTCCACCATTGCATATCTCAAAGATTATTCTACAACATTATCTTTGTAGACTTTTAACAATCCAAGAAATTGACAAATAATATAATAATCCTAGACACAATATTTTACAACTTTACATTATTCTTGTTATTTTAACACAAAAGGAGAGACGATCATTATTAACGTTTATAACAAGGGAAAAGAAAATATCACCATTCATTGGTAGGTCCCATGCATGTCTTAGAGAAAGATAGCGGTTGGTAGCATGCCCGCATGACATACATTCTTTTATTTCTAAGAGGGGGCTACAATGTATTGCTTTGCAAATAAATTCAAATTTAAAACAATATTTTAGGGTTATTTGCATCAATTCCACTGAAATACAATTGATGCCTCTTGTTACTATGATAATATGCTATTGCATGCCATCTTTTGTTAGTCTAAAAATTAGTACTAGTTTTAACGTATAGTTATTGTTTTGTATACATGGGGTGAACATGCCTAGATATTCATGGACAGATGGTCCTGAGTATATCACACAATGCCCAATTCAACCAGGGTCAAAGTTTAGCCAGAAGATCATCCTTTCCTCCAAGAAGGCACTCTATGGTGGCATGCTCATAGTGACTAGACCCGAGCCACCGTTCATGGAGCTATAATTGTTTATCCCAAGAATGGAACCAAGCATCTTTTTTCCAAACCTAACGCAGAAATTCCCATCATATTAGGTATAAGTGTAGTTACTTTTAAAGGTTAATTTACATATCATGAATTAACGAGCAAAGCGAAATCTAAAATTATTGGAGTTGTTGAAATGCGGGACAATGGTGGAAGAGTGATGTGAATGCGGTTTGAGATGAAGGGCTTGCAACTGGAGCTGAGCCCAATGCCTCTGATTCTTTATTGATAAATGGACAACCCGGGGATCTATATCCATGCTCAAAATCAGGTATAAAGTTTAACTTCCCATTTTAAAATTGTACACTGATCTCATTTTCTTGTATGTTAACCATATTACTTTTTCTTATTAACATCAATATATTTAAAACTTAATGCTAAGAAAGAGGAATATAGCTCTGAGGATGGTAGAGCCATGATTTAACACATAAGGAAAGGTTAGTCCAAATAAATTTTGAACTATGGAGCCAAATTTACACCCCTAATCAATCAATCACTTCATAATTGGTGGATCCTCATGGAAAGTTTTTCTTTTTCTTTTTTCTAGTCATAAGTATACAACTTTCCCTTTCTAATTGCAGACACATTCAAGCTAACGGTGGATCATGGAAAGACCTATCTACTTCGCATAATCAATGCTACCTTGCACGAGGCTCTCTTCTTCTTAATTGCCAAGCATAAAATGACAGTTGTTGGAATAGATGGTAGCTACATGAAACCATTGACACGAGATTATATCACAATATATCCTGGCCAAACCTTCGATGTCTTACTAGAAGCTAACCAACGCCCGGATCACTATTACATGGCAGCTAAAATTTATTCCATTGCCCCGGCAGCTCAAAATTTTTATGATAACACAACCACCACAGCTATTGTACAGTACAGGGGATACTACACTCCATCTTCACCTCCCTCCTTGCCTCATTTTCCTGCATACAATGACACAAATGCTTCAGTTCAGGTCATGGCCAGCCTTCGAAGCTTAGCAGATGCGGAACATCCTTCCAATGTCCCATTGAGCCTGAGCACTAAACTGATTTACACTGTTTCTGTAAACTTGTTCCTATGCCCCAATAATTGATGTGCAGGGCCCAATGGGATGCGGTTCTCTGGAAGTATAAACAACATAAGCTTCCAATCCCCTACGATTGACATACTACAAGCTTACTATTATAACATCAGTGGTGTATATGGAGATAAATTTCCTAGCGTTCCACCACTGGTGTTCAATTTTACACCTGAATATCTTCCATTATAGTATTAGACGCCGGAAAACGGAACAGAAGTAAGGGTGCTAGAGTATAACTCCATGGTGGAGATTGTTTTTCAAGGGACAAACTTGGTTGTAGGGACACGCCACCCCATGCATCTCCATGGATACAGTTTCTACCTTGTTGGATGGGGATTTAGGAATTTCGATAAAAATAGGGACCCTTTGCGCTATAATTTGGTGGATCCTCCCTTTCAAAATACCATCTCTGTTCCTATGAATGGTTGGCCAGCAATCAGATTCGAGGCATCCAACCCTGGTATGTTGCAAGCACTCATGTCCTCTATTAAAAAAAAAAAAACCCTTGAAACTGCCAACCTGCATACCAAGGAAATAATTTTTCTTAATATTGCAATAAATTAGGTGTAATGTTGGTATATTTTCTTTGTTGCAGAAGTGTGGTTCATGCACTGCCATGTAGAATGCCATCTGACTTGGGGCATGGAAACTACGTTCATAGTGAAAAATGGTAAACACCCAGAAGCTCAAATGTTGCCTCCGCCATCCAACATGCCACCATGTTGAAGTTGCAAAGAATTAACATGCCAAAGATTTCATTATTTATCTTTTTTGTTCAAAAAAATTGTAGAATAATGTAAAGTTGTAGATTTCATTATTTATTTTTTGTTCAAAAAAATTGTTGACTAAGGATTCCTCTTGTATTAAAATAACAAGAATAATGTAAAGTTTTAGAATATTGTGTTTGGGATTATTATATTATTTGTCAATTTCATGGATTGTTAAAAGTCTATAAAGATAATGTTGTTGAATAATCTTTGAGATATGCAATGGTGGAATTTTCCATCGAAGTCTTGATTTGACAACTTTTGCCCATTCCAGTTCTTTTCAACATGATAAAAGTTTGAAATTATCTTTCATTTGACATTTTTTACTTATCCATATTTTATTCCAATAATTTTAAAAATTATAAATGATATAGTTTAGAGTGATTGGATTATTCAAATATTTTAAAATTAGACTATGATCTAAATGGATACTTGTGAAAAAGGTCATGAAATGATTTGTTTAATTTTTACTTTTAAAACTCAAAATATTTTGCAAATAAGAATATTTTTATGAAGTCTTACACAATTGAGAGAAAATCAGTTCTTTTCTATTTATTTATTTCAAATTAAAATAAGAACTCTAAGTCTATTTTTTAGTGATTTAATTACTTTTCAACCCTCAATTTTTTTTTTTTTTTTTTATTTTTAACATCAGAGTAAACCTTTCCTGCTTCCTTAAATTTAAATAACTAGTAAAAATAAATCATTTTTAATTTTTTGTTTTTTTAAATGTAAATTTTAAAAAAATGTTTAGAAATTATTTTTAAGTGATTTTTTGGATTTTTAAAAGTGATTTTCAAATATATATATATATATAAATTTTATTTGGATTGACTTTTAAGAGTTAAATAAAAGTTTTTATACGTATTTAATTTTGTTTTTATTTAAACCTACAACTTTAAAAAAAGGTTTCATGTAGAAGTCATAAAAATGTTATTTCTTATAAGAATTTTACAATTCTATTTTTGTTTATTTAAGAAATTCTTTCATGTTTAATAAAACTTTTACAATATCAATATTTCCCCTTAAAAATTGTTACTTTAATTTTGATTTTATTTTTTAGTTAAAGCAAAAACTATGAAGCTATCCCGAATTTGACCTTACCATCCACCTAATTAAATTTTATAAGAAAGTGTTACTTTTTAATATTTAGAAGGGCTCTTATTTATTTATTTTTAAATCATTCCCAGATTAAATTTATAAGAAAGAAAGAAAATGTTTGCTCCAATATTAGAAAGAAATACAAATTTTAAAACATGGATTGAAGCGATTATAGAACTTTGTTACATATTTAAAATTAGGATTTCCTAATTTCTTACAACTTCAATCTCCAATATTTGTTCTTTATCTAAAATCTAACATAAGGAATGGTTGTCTACTCATAATACATGACATGAAATATAATTTTGTTTTAGGCAACATGAAATTCAATGAATTAAAATCAAAGAGCTAGTGAGGATCCATATTTCTCCCTGTGCATGGTATTTGACAGTGGTCCACATGAAATTTATTTCTAGTCAAAGCATTTTTATTATATAATTTTAGATGCATTTGCCTTTTTATTGAATAGAAAAAACTAAAATATTTAATTTTTTCTAAACATCATCTTAGTGTTAGAAATACCCCCTATATTTCAAATCAAAATTAGAGGACAACAACCATTTTATTTCAATAATAAATAATACAATTATTATTATAATGGCTAAACATCAGCCTATCATTCGAGTAAACACACACACACACACACACACACACACACACACACACACACACACATATATATATATATATATATATATATATATGTATGTATGTAAATAAATAATGCCAATATCATTATTTTAGGTTATGGAATAAATCTTTCATGCAATCATTTCAATAATTCCTTTAAATAACAGAAATAAATATTTAATTTACAAACTTTGTGCAGAGATAGAGATAGGATAAAAAATAAAAATAAAAATAATATATACAAACTCCTCTAACAAACCATGATTAAACCTAAATAATAATATTTTTAATACCTAAACAATATTCATATTTAATATTTTGTTTTACTTTTACCTTTTTGCTTTATTTTATTATTAAGTCCCTATTTTTAGGTTCAATATGTTTTTTTAAAAAAATATTTTCCGCTTAATTTTTACAGATATATATCAAATGTTGGAAGATGTCTTTTTATATAATTGGATACCAATTTTTTTCTTTTTTGTTATCATTATTTTTGCATAATTACCATATATTCCCTACCCTATGATTGGCGTATGGTTCACACATCATATATCATCTAATAAGAGAGCTTAACACATTCTAGCCATTTTCATGCTAAAGAGGGGTCCACAAGTAGATTCCCATGCCAAAAAAAGTCAAGCAAAAGTTGACTTCAAGCCTTGACTAGTTGCCACTAGTTGTCCAACCTTGCCCCAAGGTTCATTCATCTTTCTTATCTTATGAATTGGTGTGAAGATAACTCTATATGAAGGGAGGAATGCTTATTGAAGAATAGAGTAAAAATATGATGTCAAATAGAGTAGTAGATGTAGAAATGCAGGAATAAAGAGGAAGATATACAATCTTGGTATAGTTCTTAATTTTTATTTATAAAGATTGTGTTTGATTTTTAGAAATGCAAGGGAAAGGACCAAAAAAATACTATGGAAAGATATTTTCCTTAGTTTAGGTGACATGAAAAATATGATGGAAATAAATATAAAAGAAAATGCTAAAGAAAATATTGTAATATTTTCCCTTCTACTTTCCTTAAAAATTAGTGAGGAAAATAAGAGAGAAAGAGAAGGGGAAAGTTGGAGGAAATTTTATCAAGCTCACATTATCTTCTTCATCGAGTCTCCAATTCATCTAACTTCCTCTTCACTAGTAGCTATGGCTTCCCACCACCATCTATCCTTTCAACAACTACCACCATACTCCAATCATCTTCCAATACCTCCCAAAACCAACCCTCTTCAAGTACACAAGTTCCCATGGATGAATTGCATTCTTCAAATCTAGTCAATGTGTTCGAATCCATGTCTTCATATCAGGTATGGATTGAATTCATTCCTCTCTTAACCTCACACCTTGATGTTTTGTAGATGTAGGTCTTCTCTCAATGTACCTTTTTTTTTTTTTTCATTCTTAGAAATCTTAACACTTGAATTTTTTAGATATGGAAAATTTGATACTACTCTTTGTAATTGGATTTCATGTTTCTCTTGTGTTTTCCTTTTTTAATCCATGTGCTTCCATTTGATTTTGAATACAAGAAATTTAATTTTTCATTTCATACTACAAGACTTAATAGCAACAATGAGGACATTATATGTTTGAGGAATTACCTATAAGAGAATTTAACACACTAGTGAAACTATTGCTATAGCCAAAGAAAAAATAACTTAGAAAGCTAAAAAAAAAAAGAAAAGAAAAAAAGCATGCAGAACAAGTATAATAATAGTATTGTGGTTGGGTATGAGAAAATTATAGAAGAGGAAGCATTCTTGATGTGGTAGATTTGCAATTGAATGAGATTTTCAACAAGGAGCAAGATCTCCCTTCTGTGTAGCCTTTTGTCTTACCTTATTGGGATTTATCTTATTATAGCTTTTGATGTTAGCTTAGACAATGAAAACTTCATGAACTAAAACTATCAACTTGTCTTTTACCACTAAATAGTTTCTTTCTTAATATTTATGTAGTAAGTATTCTTAGCAAATACAACTTGGTTTGCTGCTAAAGTTTTTCCTCAATACTTTATTATCATGATTGGTAAATATCTCTTAGATCAATTCTGTGAAGTTTGCAAATTCCCTTTTAAAAATTATAAACAACTTATCCAACTTTAGAAGCCTTCTTAATTAATGCACAACCAATTACATATGTTCAAAAGATCATTCTCTCTTGCAGTAGCTCTTTAGATTATTCTTGCCAAATTTCCTTTGTTGTGGAAGTGTTTAGTGTATGCATGTAGTTAACCAACTTGAAGCATTGTATCGATAAGGTGCTTGAGATAAGCCTCTATATTGAGCTAATAAGCAATTCCATTAACTTCAAACTTGATCACTTTCATTTGGCCCCCAAATCTTGAATTTCTATTGTTTGATAGATAAGCCTAACTAGCCTTGGATAATAGTTCATGGGCAACCCATTAGCATTTGTCTCAAATTATACTAGAAAAAGGTCTCCACAGACTATTTGTAAACTTCCCCAATAGCAAAACTTGTCATGTATGTGCCATTGGTTCTTTCTACTTGAATTACTTTATTTTGGTAGTGTAGTGAAACTAGAGATCAAACTAGTTTAAGTATTTGGATTATGAAAGGTTTGACCTAGATCACTTACTAAAAGTGGATTGGCAAACAAACCCAAGCAGTAGAAGGGGGGGGGTGCAAATATAATTTACTTGGATTTTGGAGTTTTGTGGACAATCTTGAGACTTTGTGAGTGAAACCATGCCATCCAAAGCTAACTTAGCTAGGCTACAGTTTGGTGTTGGAGGCCTAGATCCTAACTCTCATCGCTTTATTACAAATAAAAAGTTGCTTATGGCATAAGGCATGACCTAACATTTAAAATTCGTGTACCGTGGAACTTAATAATGATGATAATATAATTTCAAGTCATGAGCACCCAATATGTCAATAATACTACTCATTGACTTACTCCCAATAAGAAAATAACCCATTGGTTTGCTCCTACACATTATTTTAAAAAAAAAACTATTTTTATCTAAAACAAATCAATCATTTTGGTTCTATGGTCAATGTAGAGAAAAAAAATATATAGGCTCAATATTTTGGTCTAAATTAAGTTAACTAAATTGAATCAAACTAATATTAAGTTGGATTAGTTTGAGTCAATAAATAAATTTATTATACTTTAGTTAAAACCAATCAACTCCTATTTGATTCTTGGATTGGTTATAATCCAACCTAGCTAAATGTATATATCCCTAACTTCGTGTTCTTGTCATAAATCCTTTAGGTTACCCCCATATACTCTTAATTTATATAGCCATTCAAAGAAAGATAATCTTAATGTCCATTTAATAGATTTCTAATCTCAATATGGAAACTAATAATATCAAATTTCTATTTGATGTTATCTAACTAAAGCATAAATATCAAATTGCTTAAATTCCTTTTATCTACTTAATCCATTAATGTATGCAATATTTCTTTTGAAATTTTTTCTACTAAATAAACTATAAATTCATGGATAAAATATTTCTCTATTTAACTCCTTGATTCATGCCCAGTTGGGTGTTTATCAAAACATTTATTAAACCTACAACACCTTATACTAGGGTAGCAAAGACAAAGCTACTATAGTATAGTGGCTCTAGGATTGTCCACAGGGATGGGTTTTCTTTGTACACTTAACATACATTAATGAAATGAGAAATGGTGATTTCCTTTTTTGGAAATTTAGTTTTTAATGAAAATAAGATTGATTGGAAAGGTTGATTTTAAGTTAAGCATACATAAACAACTGAAATTACTACAAAAAGAGTCTCTTGGAGCTATAGGTTACTAGGATCAAGTTCCTGTTGCAAAGTGGGAAATTCCGGATCTTCTCCTCGCATTGGGGGCAATAACATAAAGGATGGTTATCTCCCAAACCGGATTTGTATTTAGCAAATAAGTTTTGATCCAAAGGGTTCTTGAAAAATGGTAGTTGCTTCCCATTAATGGCTTTAAACACTAAAGACCCTCACCTTGAACTACCTTCCAATGGCTCGTACTTGATAACTAATGGACATCCATGGATCTAGCAATTAGCATCCTTAGAATCCTAAAAGCTTACCAAGTATTGGCCATTCAAGGTGATTCTAAGGGATTAAAGCTGAAACTTGAAATACAAACCATTAATGATACACAACTACCTTCATTTAAAGCAAGGAAAACTCCCACATTTGTATCCGGGTCCTTTACCTAGCTTCCATCACTCCAAGAAACGTGAAACTTAGCCACTCATCCTCTGAGAAATCATCCTCAAAGGGTGTTTGGCTAGAAAGAAAGTGAAGAGAAAATGAGAAGGAAAGGCAGAGAAAAACTCGTCTTTACAAAAGTATCTAAAACATAATATCTAACATAACATAATATGATTTGAGAGGTTTTCCAACCCTTATTTATAGTCCTAAACAAACCCTAATGTCATTTATCTATTACAAAAGGAGTAAAAAGGAAAAATTACAGTTCTGGAGAAAAATCTCGAAGGTCGGTGCGCACAAAGTGATTTTTTGCACACCCTGCGAAACTTTGGCACACCCTGGCAAAATTTGGCATACCCTGCAAAACTAATGATTTTGCCTTGCGAAATGCTCTGTTTTCCTCCATCTTACTACTAATAGCTTTGCCAACCCCTTTCCAAGTTTGGCAAGGGGTTTTGAAGTGCTCCAAAGCTCGGATTCTTCATGTGCTCCAAACTCTCCCTCAATCTTGGCCTGTTTCAATGATAAAAAAGCTACCAAAAATACTAAAACTTACCAAAAATTGGTTAGTAACATTTGCTAGGTCCTTAACATGCCAATTGGGATAAAAGATCTAACTACTACTCAAAAGTGCTTAATATAATTAAGTTTAAGCTTATAAAAATGCACTTTTTGAGTAGTAATCACTCCTACCGTATCACCTTGTTTCATTGTCTTTCTTGTTAGATTTTCCATTTTAAACATTTTTTTTCTTTTGAAATCTATTTGTTCCATTATACTTTGTATCTTTTATGATCAAAGATTTTAAAACTCACAACATTCATTGATTTAGTAATTGTATTATATTTTAAGTCTAAGAAATACAATTGTGAACTCTCATTTTTCATGTGTGTCTCACTTGATGGCGAGACTTGTTTTTATTATAAAAAACTATTTTTTTTTCAGGTTAGAGTCGTCACTCATTTTTGTTTATTTTTAAAAGAAAAAAAATAAAGCCATATTGTTACTCATTTTTTAAAGAAAAGACGTGTCAGTAAAAACCTAGTTCGAATCTAGAAGTCAGGTTACCTATTGGGAAGGTACCATATGAGAAGGTACCATAGGCTAGCACCCCTTTAAGCCTTAAAAAGGTTTTTAGTAAGCGCGTAAAAGGGAATTATTACAATCAATTAATTAATTAATCACAGATACTGAAAAAAAGAATGATAAGTACACAGAATAATGCAAAAGCAAATTATAAGGATATGTGGAAATGATACATGAGAGAGGCACAAAATAATTTCTGACAAAGATTTTATTATTTCAAATATCATAATATAATTTCCAAAAATTTTCGAAGAATTCATTTATTTTAACAACAATTTCAAATTAGTAATTTAAATTTATTTATTCACAAAGCTTCAATTTATTATAAAAGATTTGATTTGATTTGTTGTACAAGAAATGATTTTTGCTTACCTTATTAAGAAGAGGGGTGAATTTTACTAATTTATTTAAAAAAATGTTTTGATTCAATCTTTATTTATTTATTTATTTTTTTAAAAAAAATCTACAAACTTAAAGAAAGATATTTCCAAGTTTATAAGAAGGAATTTCAACCCACTTTTATTAAAAACATATTTTTTTATTTTACCTAGAAAAAAATTCTTTATTATTAATTTATTTAGAGAAAGAATTTCACAAATTTGTTCCCAAGGATTCCAACTTTATTAAGAAAGAATTCTAGATTTCATCTAGTAGGAGATTAGTTTACCAATTAATTAAAAAAGGTCTTTTAGTTCGATTTAAAGGTTTACTCATGCTATTCTTATTTAAAAAATAAAAATAAAAATTCTTTAAGACCTCTTGTAGATCCCTATGTGGACGCTACCCGGGAGTTGAAATTTTTTCATTTTTGAAGTGAGGGGACCTCTTTCTAGAGGGGGCGAGCTGCATGGACGTGTGGCAACCACCACCAACTTGCCATGGTGGTGGTTTAGAGAGAGACATCTCTGAGCAAGAGATGATGGATGGAACGGGAGCTAACAAGGTAGAGATGAGGGGAATGAGGGAGCTGTAGAGCATGATCTGAGCATGCGATGAGGAGCGGTTTTTTTTAGGACAGAGGTGAGTCTACAAAAAAAAAAAAAAAAGGGTGAGATGAATGGAAGAGAAGCAGAACAGAGAGAGAGTTGAAGGAAAAGAAGCCGAACACAGTTTCACTTAAGGAGCTCAGGTATGGCCACTACAGGTTGCCTTACTTTAGGTTTTCTTTGTTTTCCTTTCTTGTTATTGCTATTCTGAGCATCATCTACTATTGGCTTGGGTATGGGTATCATGTCATGCATTTAGTTTTATTTATTGATCTTTGAATTGTTTGGTTTGGGCCATAATATGTTCATGTTTCATTTTTTATTGGTTTTGTTGAAATTAGTTCGATTTTGTTTTGGTTCTTTATGAAATGCTCGCGACCGTGTTTCGATCCTTACTTAGAATATGTTTTGGCTCACTCACCAACCCCAGCCCGTTGGCAAACAATGAAATGTTGCTTGTTTGATTACTCACCCATTATCTGCCTTTCCTCCATTCTCCTTGGGTTTCATTCTCTATGTTCCTGCATCCATGTTTTCTTCCCTTCCTTTCTTGGGTGTCCTGGCTATGGAGGTCATGATATCAAAAATATTTTTGAGAGAGATGGAAACTTTGTGAAGATCGGGTAAAATGGGTTTGCTCATGGTTGGTCAGATACAGAGGTGGTCTTCGTTTATGGGAGTTCTCAGCTTGTGGCATTTTGGGTTGGATGTTTAAGGGTTCGCACTATGGAGATGCTTCTCTGGCATTTGCGTTGCTCTCCATAATTGATAAATGAATATGAAATCTTCGAGCTTTGTACCATGGTTAGAGCATGTAGGGAAGTCGACAAAAAAAAAAAAAAAAAACTCATCCAAGCTATCACAGGGCACCGTAGCTCATCACGGTCTTCATCCTGAAGCCATTCATTAACACTGGGAAGGTTGTATGCTTGGGAAAAGAAGCTTTATGACGAGGTTAAGGCTGGAGGTAGCACTCAGAAAATTTACAAGAGGAAATGTTCACAACTGAGAAACAAGGATATGAGGAGGGAGGTGAACTGGTGTTCCAAATGCAAGAGGAAGCTAGGACTGATCGGCTTTCGGTACCGGTGTGGCAAGATGTTCTGCTCGAATCATCGGTACTCCGATCGGCATGAGTGCAGGTTCGATTACAAGGCGGCAGGACGGGCAATGATCGCGAAGGAGAATCCGGTGGTGAAGCCGGCGAGGATTCTCAAAGTTTGATCGATGGTATCTGTTTGTTTGGATGGGAAATGGGTTTAATGCTCCATGCATGGCTGCACTAGTTATGAGACTTTTAATGGTTTTGATGGTGGTGGTGGATAAGGGGTATGGAAAATGGGTTCTAGCAGTGCATGGAGCTACTTATGGAAAATGGGTTTATCGCCACTGTACTGGACATGAGTAATTTGCACACGAGGATCACCACAACCCATTTTTATTTATTTATTATTTATTCACATTTGGATATCAAAATAATTTTCTAAAATTCCAATTTTCGAAATTTAATGTTCCGAAATTCTATTCTCAAATTTACTTTTCAAAATAATTTCTCAAAATTCTAATTTTCCAAGATTTCATTTTTTTTTTTAATTTAATTTTCCGAAATTCTATCCTCAAAATAATTTTCCTAGATTCCAATCTTCAAAATTTAATTTTCCGAAATATAATCTTCAAATAAATTTTCCGAAAATTCCAACATTCCAAATTTAATATTTTTTTAAAATGCCACCTTCAAATAAATTTTCGAAACTCCAATTTCTTTCAAATCTAATTTAAAAAAAAAAATAATAAATAAAATTCCATTCTCAAATGATTCTTCAAAATCCTCTTTTCTTAAATTTAATTTTCAAATTTCTATTTTCAAATAATTTTTTGAAATTCCTATCCTTCATGTTTGATCTTTAAAATTTTCATCTTTAAATAACTCTTCAAAATGTCGATTTCCAAATTTAATTCTTAATTTCTAAAGTCCCAATTTTCACATTTATTGATTTAATGATTATTATTTTCATTATTATCATTATTCTATTTGTTCATTTTTAAAATTCCAATTTTCACATTTATTTATTTAATCATTATTATTTTCGTTATTATTATTATTATTCTATTTATTTATTTATTTAAAAAAAATCCATCTTTAAATAATTCTTCAAAATTCCGATTTTGAAACTTAATTCCCAATTTCCAAAATTCCAATTCTCATATTTATTTATTTAATCATTATTATTTTTGTTATTATTATTATTCTATTTATTTATTTATTTATTTATTTTTTAAATTCCATCTTTAAATAACTTTTCAAAATTCCAATTTCTTTCAAATTTAATTCCCAAAATTCCGATTTTTAAATCTAATTTTCAAAATGCTAATTTTCAAATAATTTTAGAGCTTTCAATTTTTTTGAATAATTTTGATTTCACTCCAGTTTTCAAATATTTCTTTAATTCTACTACTCTTCATCTTTCCTTAAGGTTCAGGGACACCAAAAATCCTGTTTTTAGTAAACTTGTTGCCCTTTTCTCTCAGGCAAGCACCTTCATAAATTTTTCTTTGATTTAAAAACAATTTTTCTATTCCTCTTGATTTTTAAATAAGCAAGAATGAATTTTTCACAATTCCAAAATAATGGAATTTGTGAGACTAATTCATGCAAGATAAATTGGGCTTTGGTGGGGGCCCTGCACTTGAGTTTTCTCTCTTGATTGTCAGTTGTTATGCTTAATGAATATTGCTTGATCTTTCTCTTACTATTTGATATGCATGTGATGATTTTATACTTGAGCTAACCTTGTTTCCATGATAGCACACTATTAATTGCTGCTAAGGTACAATCTCATTCCCACTTCATTTATTCTAATGCATGATTCACTTTATTATTTGATTATTTCACCGGTATCCATTGAATTCCTCATCAATTGCCACATCTGGCTTACCTTATTAAGTAAAAACCCATTTTTAGGGACTTAGAGGGGTACTATGGTCTTTACCGTACCTTCCCGATAAGTAACCTGACCCCCGAACCTGTATTTGGTTTCTCATAGACTGTCCTTTCCGAATAAGGAGTCACATTTAGGGTTTTTTTTTCTTATTTTGTTTACCCTTTAAAAATAAAACAAAAATAAGTGGCGACTCCAAGTATTTCCTAAAAAAAAAAAAATCAAATTTTCACCAAATAAATAAAAAAGCCAGTTTCGCCATCGAGTGGGAAAGCATCGAGCAAAAATACGGGGTCCACACCTCTATTTATAAAAATTACTTTTGAAAAAAATGTATGATCACCTCTAAGATAATGGTTATGGCCCAATGTAGGGAGTCAAATAGAGTGGTTATGCTTAGTATAAACTATTATTTCAGAAAAAAATAAAATAAATAAATCATCAACTGAGTGAGCTATGTCCCAACATGAATATATCAAGTCAAAATGGGTAAGGCCCCAACAAATTAATCATCTCCAAAATCAAGCAATGATAAGAGGAGTATGCCCCAGTATATAAGGTAACATCTGAAATGTTCAAACCTTGGTGAAAGGTAATCTCTAGAATGGTTATGTCGTAATATACACAATCTCATCAAGATAGACCTCTACTTTAGTATAAATTATCAAATAAAAATCAAACTTTATCCTATATATATATATATATATATATATATATATATATATATATATATATATATATATATATATATATATATATATATATCTGTATATGTCGATATGAATCCAAGTGACTCCTAGTCCATTATGCTCTATGAGAGGGAATAAAGTGGCTATGTCCTAGTATGAATCATCAAATCAAAATCAAACTCTATCGTAGATCTTAAAAATGGATATATGTTGATATGAATCCAAGCAACTCCTGATCCATCATGCTCCATGAGAAGGAATAAAGTGACTATGCCTTATGATAGGTTATCATCTCAAAATCAATCATCAATGAAAGGGGTATACACCAGTATAAACTCTCTAAGGTGGCTATGCCTCAATGTAAATTGTCAAATCAAAATCAAACTCTATCCCAAATCTAAAAAATGAATATATGTAGACATGAATCCAAGTGGCTCCTGATCTATCATTCTCCATGAGAAGGAATGAAGTGACTATGCCCTAACATAAGTTATCATCTAAAAAATTAATCACCAATAAGAGGGCTACGTCCCAATATAAACTCTCTGAGATGGATTTGCCCCAGTGTAAATCGTCAAATCAAAATCAAACTTTATCCTATATCTTAAAAATAGATATATGTCGATATGAATATGAGTGACTCTTGATCTATCATACTCCATGATTACTACTCAAAAAGTGCTATTTGATAGCTTGTAATTAACTCTTTTAAACACTTTTGAGTAGTAGTTATTACCTTTTAACCCAATTAACATATTAAGGACCCTTGCAATCAATTCTAATCAAATTGTGTTAAGTTTTGGTGTTTTGATAGCTTTTTGATCACCAAAGCAATCCAAGATTGAGGAGAGTTATTTGGAATCCATGGAAAAGCAATGGAAAGCTCAGAAACATGAAGAACCGAAGCTTTGAAGTCCTTTGCCATAAGCAAACCCGAAATGCAAGGAGGGGAAGCAAAGAGAAATCTGTCATGAAGCATTCTTGATAACAGTCATGTCAGCCACTTTTGGAGCACTTCCTGGATTCCAATTTATGCATGTTATATGCCATTTCGAAGATCAGGAAGTCAAAAATCCAATGCTTCAAACGGTACATGATTCGAAGTTGAAATGAAGGAGTTACAACCATTGCAAGCAGATCACTCCAAGTTGAAGGAAATTTTTGCACGGCTGCGAAATCAGCCTTGGGCTACGAAAATGTTGTCCTTTTGCTACGAAAATTTCGTAGCCATTTTGCACAGTGCAACAGAATTTATCCTAAAGCTTCCCGATATTTGCGACCGACATTTTGAGATTTTTCGCTTTAGATATTTGATGTCTAAATCCCCAAACTCTCCTTGTAACCCACCTATCATAGTATTCCTTAGTCTTTAAATAAGAACAAAGGGTGAATAACCCCATATATAAAAGATATGGGGAGCTTGTTTTGAGAGAAGATCATCATGTAATCCGACGAGAGTAAGAAATATATTTTACAGAGCACTTGCTTTGCTTTTCATATATATTTTTGTTTTCTCATTATTTTTCTTTCTAGCTAATCAAACTCTGAGGATTTTTCCTCAGAGGATGAGAGGCTAGGCTCTTCGTCTCTTGGAGTGAAGAAATCCGGGTAAGTTTCCTCATGCATAAATTGGAAGTTTTGTTGTTTTAGTTTTTAATGAAGAGAAAGTGTGACCCGTTAATGGTTTTTATCTTTTTAGTTAACTTAAAACTCCTTTAAATCACCTAGGCCAACACTTGGTAAGGCAAGTGATCTCCGTCCATTGAGATGCACTAGTTTACCTCTTGCGAGCCTTTGGGAGGTGGTTTGAAGGTAGGATTTTCTAGAATAGCCAACACTTGGTAAGCTTTTGGACTCTAAGGAGACATCCATTAGTTATCTCTTGCGAGCTTTTGACGGGTAATCCAAGGTTAAGGATCATCTTGGATGGCAAATGCTAGGTGGGAGGCACGAGCCATTACAAGATGCATTAGTTTGAGGGATTTAGTGTTTGAACCCATTAAGGGGAAGCATCTGTACTACACTGGTTATAGAATTAACTATATGTTAATTCTCTAATGCAAGGAAAAGAAACAAGTGACCGGAACTCCCTTTTTGTATAAGGAACCTGAGCCTAGTGATCTAAACTCCAAGAAACACTTTTCTTTGTGAGTAAAATCAGTTACTATTTTTGGTTAGTTTAAAACCAAACCTTTTTCATTCAAACATCTTTATGTTTTCTTTTAAAGCTAACCTTGAAATGAAAAGGCACCAATTCAACTTTGAATTAATATCAATTGTGAAGTGAAAACCCATCCCAGTGAACGACCCTAGAGCCACTATGCTATGTTAGCTAAGGCTATCCTAGTACATGGTGTAATAGGTTATAAATTTTGTTGATTACTCCCTGAGGACCAAAATCAAGGGACACCAGCTAGACATGAATCAGCTGAGACACCAATTGGGAACTTATCAAATGGCGCCGTTGCCGGGGATGGTGCCACTTTACAGTGATATCACCTTTCTAGAGTACTTGTGATCTTCATCACAAGTTTGGTGAATTTTCTTTTCTTTTTACTAACTTTTTTTATTTGTTTATTTTCCTTTGTTCATATTTGAGTATACCTTTTATTTAGTTTTTAGTTTACCTTAATTTTTTTTCTTAGAATTGTTTTCTTTTGTTTTTCTTTTGTTTTCTCTGTTTTTAATTCACAAATTGCTAGTTGTGCATGCCATATTGAATACGAGATAGCAGAGGAAGCCATGAACTTCATGAGTTATGTGGCTAAAGTTTCAAGAGGATGGGATGAACCAAATGCTAGAAATATGGGGAGAATGAAGTCTCAACCTAATGCTAAGGGCGAGATGTATATTTTGAATGACGACATAGACATGAAGGCAAAGATTGCAGCTATGGCAAGGAGATTGGAAGAGCTAGAAATGAAGAAGATGCAAGAAGTGCAAGCCATCTCTCAAACACCATTGAAACCTATGCCCTGTTCCATTTGTCTATCTTATGAGCACTTGGTGGATGAGTGTCCTACCATTCCAACGGTAAGAGAAATGTTTGGTGATTGCAACACCTACAATTCCAATTGGAGGAACCATCCAAATTTCTCTTGGAAACCACAATCACCTCAGTACAAGCAACATGTTCAAGCACTTCCGCAAGCCTTGAACCTTGATCAAGCTATGGTGAATCTTAGCAAGGTCATGGGAGACTTTCTCGAAGCTCAAAAATCCATCAATGCTTAGCTTACTCAAAGAATTGACAGTGTAGAGAGTTCATTGAACAAAAAGATGGATGGAGTGCAAAGTGATCTATCTCAGAAGATAGATAATCTCCAATATTCAATCTCAAGGTTTGCCAACCTCAACACAGTGCAAGAGAAAGAAAACTTTCCTTCTCAACCTCATCAAAATCAAAAGGGTATCCATGAAATGGAGGCTAAGGAGGGAGAATCTTCAATGGTGAAGAAAGTTAAAATGGTTATCACTTTGAGGAGTGGTAAAGAGGTTGATCTGCCCACATGCAAGCTAGAGCATAAGGAAGACAGTGAAACAAAGAAAGAAAAGAGGGAGGAAAGAAAAAGGAAAGAAAAAGGGGAAAAACATAGAGAAAGATGGTTATGATGTTAATGTAGATGAAGAACCATAGAGGATAGTCATCAAGGAAGAAATGATGAAAAAACACATGCCTCCACCTTTCCCCCAAGCTTTGTATGGGAAAATCATACAAACCAAGTCTCAAGTGAGGGATGCAAACTTCATATGGGATCCGGGCAAGCTAAATCAGGATCAAATTTTTTGATGGACTTAGTCTTTTTAAAGACTAGCTAGTCCATATCTTTTTGTTTTGTTTTTTACTTGTTTTAATCTTAATTTCATGTTTAAATTTTGATTTCAATGCTTTAATTTTGATTTCAATGCTTTAATTCTAATTTGTTTTGATGTAACATAGGTTTTTGGATGATCAAAATCAAGAGGAATGTCAAAAGAGGTGAAAGAAGGAAGTTGGGAATCAAGAGGAGCTCAAAAGCAAGGAGAGAGCATGGCCTGCGAAATTTCGCAGCCAAAAGTGACCTGCTGCGAAAATCGCCCCCTCGTTGCGAAATGGTTTCGCAGTTGGGAAACCTCCACGCCTTGAAATCCTCCATTTCGCAGCCGAGACACCATTTGGAAGGGTGTTTCGCAGCTGTGAAACCACCCTTTGGCACACAAGTGCCATTTCACAGCCCCGTACACTCATTTCGCAGCTGCAAAATGGTTGCGAAATCCCCATGCCTTAAAATCCTTCAGCGCGCACACCATGAACAGACATGTCACAGCCGCACCCCCATTGGACACATTTTGATCACTTAACGAAGTTCATTTCATGCATACCATATTTCATTTCAAATCTTGGGAAGTCAGGAGTCCATAGCTTCAAACGGTGCTCGATTTGGAGTTGAAACGAAGAAGTTATGGCCGTTTGAAGACGACTGTACAAAGCTGAACGGAAATGTTGCAGCTATACCCCATTTCGCTACTGTTGGACACGTTTTTGGAGCACTTTCTGGAGCCCAAATTATGCATAACATATTCTGTTTTGAAGATTATGAAGTCAGGAGTCCAGTGCTTCAAACGGTGTGCGATTTGGATTAGAAACGAAGAAGTTATGGCCATTTGAAGACAAACCGCGCAAAGCCAAAGCGGGAATTTTTTTGATTTCGCAGCCGTGCCCCCCTTTCGAAGGGTGTTTCGCAGCTTCGAAACCACCCTTTGGCATACGAGTGCCACTTTGCAGCACCCGTACGCCCATTTCGCAGCTGCGAAATGGGCTGCAAAAATTCCCCTCCTCCGCAAAATCCACCCCCTGCTGCAAAAATGCTTCAAGCTTAAAAAATGGGCTACGAAATTCCCATTTTGTTGCCAAATGATTTCCAAACTTCGAAATGGCTACAAAATGATCTCCAAGGTTCAAAATGGATACAAAATGATCTTCAAGCTTCAAAATGGCTACGAAAATGCTACAGGCATCAAAATGGGCTGCGAAATTCCCATTTGGTTGCGAAATGTTTTCGCAACCCCATAGCTGCCCCTGTGAAATCCTCCATTTACTGTGAAAATGGCCTTTTGATTGCAAAATGATTTTCCAAACTTCAAAATGGTTGTGAAATGATTTCCAAACTTCGAAATGGGCTGCAAAAAAATGTTTTTCTTTTTTCCTTTTGGCTTCGAAGTGGCTAAGAAATGGCCTCTAAGTTATGAAATGATTTGTGAAAACACCTTACAAAGCCAAGGGAAGTTGCAAAAATGCCAATAGAGCCTCACAACCATGCATCTAAGGAGAGAGCCCCATGCACCCTGAGATCACACACACGAAGCCTCTCACTCCATTTTTGACCTCTTAAAACTATCAGAGCCCATGGCTCCAGCTGAGAGCTCCAGTTGAGGAGACTATGCCACCTAAGGAGACTACTAAAACAGAGGCCAAAGTCCTGATCCAATCCACTCAAGAGGCCACCAAAGATGCATCAGCTCCATAGGACCTTACCATTACTTGATCATCTCTTTACTTTTTGTCTTTACATATTATATTAGTATAGATAATTCCATGTTTTGATGTCTTATATTCTGGGATTGGATGTATTACTGATGATACATCATATATAGACATCATTTTTTGTTTAAACTTGGCATTTTTCTATTTCCTCTACTCACTAAGTCTTATGTTTTCTTTGAAACATGTGGTTTCTCCTATATGAATCAGACTCCATGTCACTCAGGAGGTACCACTTCCTCCCTATTTTTCAATCAGACAATGTTCAACTTGGTTGGGGGGAGAGTTGAGGAAGTAAGTTTTGTTATTAATGCTAAGTTATTTTGGTAATTTAGTTTCTTTTTGCTTAATTTAATTTTATTTTTTTTAGTTTTTATTCTACTCTCCATGGTTATTAAGGAAAAATTTTCAAACTAAAATGGGAGAAATTGAATTTTTGTCTTTTTACTTGACTTAGATTTTGTATTATGCTTACTAAAGTTGATGAATTATTGAAACTTCTATTGAATTCAAGCTTAGTTCTTCCACTTTAAGCTATTCACACACTATGCACAATAGGTTCCGAGTATAAGATGAAAAACTATTTCCCTCTTGACTTAGGAAAATTTAGACTTGGTACCTTTGACCTCATTTAATAGTGTTGGGACACCTTATAAAAGGCCAATGAGCCTTTGAAAAAGAAAGAAAGAAAGAAAGAAAAAAATGTTTGCTTGCCTTGAAACCCGAGCAAGGTCTAAGGGGTATATGGTGAAAATCTTTAAAACCTAGTGCCCTAAGCCTTCTTTGGTTGGAAGTCATTGACCTCAATGCTCGTTACAAGGGTGAATAGGTGGAGTTTAACATACTGTAGGTGCTTGGGTATTAAAATTCATTCTCAAAGGTCCAGGGTAAAATCTGAGGAGTTAGTGGTTGAAAGATCCTTAAAACTTGATGCCCTAAACCTTAATTGGTTGGGAGTCATCGATGGACCCCCGTTACATGGACAATTTAGAAAAGAATACCTTTAAGCCTTGTACTCCTACAATGAAAAAAAAATTGTGAGAAAAGAGGTGTGTTCTTAACCTATTGGAGGTTAATCAGTTTGCTAAGCTTTGAAAAAGAACTAGGTTGGGGGGAGAGATTAGTTCAACATATTATATTCGAAAACTAATAAGTAACACTTAGATTTTTGTGGAAGAGTAAGGTTTGACCCTTTGGGAGTGGAAACTCTTTTAAAGCTTAAATTTGCATAATGGCTTCTCTTTAAGAATTGTGATTAGACAAGTTATTTGATAACTCTTGTTGAAGTTTGAGTTTTATTTCTTTAATATTCCATGTGAGAGTTAGATCATCATGCCACTTGGAAATTGTTTTTTGATTAAGCATGATGTTGTAAATTATAGTACTTTTTATTTTTATTTTTCTCTCCTTCATTGCTAAGGGACTAGCAATATGTCGGTTGGGGGCAGTGATTACTACTCAAAAAGTGCTATTTGATAGCTTGTAATTAACTCTTTTAAACACTTTTGAGTAGTAGTTATTACCTTTTAACCCAATTAACATATTAAGGACCCTTGAAATCAATTCTAATCAAATTGTGTTAAGTTTTGGTGTTTTGATAGCTTTTTGATCACCAAAACAATCTAAGATTGAGGAGAGTTATTTGGAATCCATGGCAAAGCAATGGAAAGCTCAGAAACATGAAGAACCGAAGCTTTGAAGTCCTTTGCCATAAGCAAATCCGGAATGCAAGGAGGGGAAGCAAAGAGAAATCTGCCATGAAGCATTCTTGATGACAGTCATGTCAGCCACTTTTGGAGCACTTCCTGGAGTCCAATTTATGCATGCTATATGTCGTTTCTAAGCTTAGGAAGTCAAAAATCCAATGCTTCAAACGGTGTACGATTCGGAGTTGAAATGAAGGAGTTACAGCCATTTCAAGAAGATCACTCAAAGCTAAAGGAAATTTTTGCACGGCTGCGAAATCAGCCTTGGGCTGCAAAAATGTTGTCCTTTTGCTGCAAAAATTTCGTAGCCATTTTGCACAGTGCAACGGAATTTCTCCTGAAGCTTCCCGATATTTGTGACCGACATTTTGAGATTTTTCGCTTTAGATATTTGATGTCTAAATCCCCAAACTCTCCTTGTAACCCACCTATCATAGGATTCCTTAGTCTTTAAGTAAGAACAAAGGGTGAATAACCCCATATATAAAAGATATGGGGAGCCTGTTCTGAGAGACGATCATTATGTAATCCAACGAGAGTAAGAAATATATTTTACAGAGCACTTGCTCTGCTTTTCATATATATTTTGTTTTCTCATTATTTTTCTTTCTAGCCAATCAAACTCTGAGGATTTTTCCTCAGAGGATGAGAGGCTAGGCTCTTCGTCTCTTGGAGTGAAGAAATCCGGGTAAGTTTCCTCATGCATAAATTGGAAGTTTTGTTGTTTTAGTTTTTAATGAAGAGAAAGTGTGACCCGTTAATGGTTTTTATCTTTTTAGTTAACTTAAAACGCCTTTAAATCACCTAGGCCAACACTTGGTAAGGCAAGTGATCTCCGTCCATTGAGATGCACTAGTTTACCTTTTGCGAGCCTTTGGGAGGTGTTTTGAAGGTAGGATTTTCTAGAATAGCCAACAATTGGTAAGCTTTTGGACTCTAAGGAAACATCCATTAGTTATCTCTTGCGAGCTTTTGACGGGTAATCCAAGGTTAAGGATCATCTTGGATGGAAAATGCTAGGTGAGAGGCACGAGTCATTGCAAGATGCATCAGTGAGAGGGATTTAGTGTTTGAACCCATTAAGGGGAAGCATCTGTACCACACCGGTTAGAGAATTAACTATATGTTAATTCTCTAATGCGAGGAAAAGAAATGAGTGACCGGAACTCCCTTTTTGTATAAGGAACCTGAGCCTAGTGATCTAAACTCCAAGAAACACTTTTCTTTGTGAGGAAAATCAGTTACTATTTTTGGTTAGTTTAAAACCAAACCTTTTTCATTCAAACATCTTTATGTTTTCTTTTAAAGCTAACCTTGAAATGAAAAGACACCAATTCATTTTTGAATTAATATCAATTGTGAAGTGAAAACCCATCCCAGTGAACGACCCTAGAGCCACTATGCTATGTTAGCTAAGGCTATCCTAGTACATGGTGTAATAGGTTATAAATTTTGTTGATTACTCCCTAAGGACCAAAATCAAGGGACACCAGCTGGACATGAATCAGCTGAGACACTAATTGGGAACGTATCACTCCATAAGAGAGAATGAAATGACTATGCCTTAGTATAAGCTATCATATCAAAAATCAATCATCGATGAGAGGGTTATGCCCTAGTATAAACCCTCTCATAGTTTCTTATCCATCATGCTCCAAGTGATCTCTAACCAATCTCAAATGTTGCCCACATGTGAGCTATCAAGCATAATGCAAGATGTCATGACCTTAAGGTGGTCTTAAGACCCAGGATGTAATGTAGTCTAAGGTAATAGGGTAAAAGAAACAAAGGGAAACTAAGCTCAATAATCCTAATGATATAATCCCCATGCCTTTTCCATATACAGTGTAATAGATAAAGAAACTCAAAGATTGTAAACCTCACAAATGCTCTATGATATAGATAATTGAATGAATGAAAAGAATACACTATGATACATATGATGAATGAATGAAAAGATGAAATCAATGGAAAGAAAAACAAACCCAAGATAAAAACTACATAGATACCAAAAGAATCAAAGGTGAGACTCTGGAATAGGCTCAAAGGAATCAAAGAAATAGTACAATGGCTAGAGGTAAAGCAAACAATGTTAATGAATAACAACTCGATATACAAGCAAAAAAGAACATAACCACTATGAATGAGAATAAAACTCTAAATAAAAAGTGTAATTGAGTACAAGGGAAGCAAAATGTCATAGTTAGAGATAAAACCCACAACTCAATCATAACTCGATGTATAAATGAGATGGATATATATAATGAAATTATCAAACCTTTCACAAAAGCCGCTAACAAAGACTAACATCATAATTTTTTTTCTTTTTAACAATAATAAAACCAATGAATCTAAGAAATCATGTACAAGGATCCCAAGGCAACGTATACAAATCTCGATATATATACAAGAAGACTAACCCTTATGTACATATATGAACTCATAATGACAGAATAAGGAACAATGATTCAAATGGTTACAACAAGTATTGAGAAGAGGTATGGATGGAAGAATACAAATGATTAAGACGAACATAATGAATACAAAAGATGAATCACCTGAGGAGCCCATAACCTAGGTGATCCTATCTATAAGCAAAGATGTGCCAAGAGGCCCTAACCCTAGGTATGAGAAACGAGGTAAGGGGGCTAATGAATCAAAAGATTAAAAGTACATGACTCAATTGGCTAGCAAAGTGTAACTTTATACATAAAGGTGATTAGATAAATAGGCTTATGAAATAATGGCCACCCCTCCTTTGATCATAACCTTAAAAATCATGCTCTTAAACTCTTGCATGGTCAACACTAAAGATTGGTGTCCATCAAAATGTAGGCATTCCATTCCTTTGAAGTCATACATAAATATCCCATTCTGGATGCTCTATAACAACCTCAATATGCTCCCCTCAACCATAGAATAGTCAATGATCTCGTGCAATCGACCATCCTACTCATCATAAGTCATCCTTCTCATCTCATAAAATCAACCTCAAGTACATACAATAAATAAATAGAATGGAATAATGTCCATTTAGATGATGTTGTATAAGCTATGATAAAAAATGATGTAAAGGTCATGTGATGGTGTCAAGGGGTAAATGTCGTACAAGGTTCGAGAAAGATAGGATGTAAAGGTCAAGTTGGGAATGGAAGTGGGTAAGGTACAAATCTGATCATAAGACAAATGAGCCACAATCTTAAGCTCCCTAAGTTGATTATTTAGTCCTAGGTTAATGGGCTCAGTATCCTCTATGATGGGTCAGGCCTAATGATCATGATATGCAAGTGAAAAATGCGTCATATCAAAAGTCTAACATGTGCACTATAAGACACAAACATATATTTAATGAAAAAGGTCAAGTCTAATGATCAATGTACATCCATAATAGAAACAAATACTAATAGGTCAAAACATTCTACAATGAATTCAAACTCTAACTATACCACAAGACTAACATAGACTCGATAACCAAGATGACCTTTGATGAAACAAAAATAAATAGTCTCACCAACTTTGACAAACGTCTCACCATCTCACCTAGAAGAAACTAGTTAGGTCCCCAAAACTCTAACTAACATGACTCACCTAAGGAACCTATCAATGACCCACACAACACAAAACCCTAGACTTAGGTCTAATAATGTCAAATAAACACATCCTAGAATGCTACACCTAATGTACAACACCTTAAAAGATTGACAATACATTTAAAAATGTAAATCCTCTCTATATACAACATCTTAAGGTTGACAAAATTCTAAGGGGAAGAAAACTATACAAGATTGATGAATGTATAACTTAGAAGATTGACTATTCGAATCCAACTAATGAAGAGTGAAGAGGATGATAATACAACTAATCTATGCTAATGGAACTCTAATGTTGATGCAAAATTGTTGTCAGAAAATTCCTATACACAAATGCACCTAAGTGTGGGTAGGTATCCTAGGTCTAAGGATCTAATTCTCATTCTACAAGGTAAAGTAGCTTTAAAAGGTAGGCCTAGTAGGAACAATCGTACTCATTATCGATACGTAACCTCCTACATGCCTCCAAAGAGACTAGGAACTTCCATGTAAGGTGGTCATTACCTTTACACTTAGACTTCCTTAACATCTTAAGGTGGTTTCCTAATGGTCAAGGTTTTCTACTAGTTAATGCATGTTACCTTTCTCAACACACATACAAGACAATCTAAACTGTGTAGTGTGTGGCATAAGTGCATCCAAATAACCTCTTAAACTAAAGTAGAAAAGTAAACACACTAGTCACACATATATCTTAAATCTAGTTATGGGTTAAACAAGTCTTTAATGATTAAAATCTAAGTGGCGATGATGTGGTGACCTCTATTAACATGATGTCAATGATGTTGTGATGCTCTCTAAGGCATCACAATGGTGCAAAAGATAGGATGATGATATGAAAAAAAAAAATATGGGATGAAATGATAAGGTATGATGATGAGGCAAAATAAGAATGGTGTTAAGAATGAGATTATAAGGTAGGATGTTAATAGGATTAAAAAAAAGTGTCAAGGATGATATGGCAACATAAGATGATGTTAAGGCATCAGGGATGTGGCAAAGTGATGACATGGTGAGATAGGATGATGTGGTAAAGTGGGGTGATAGTAGAAATGAGGTGACTAAATGATAAAGTAAAAATGATGTGGTAAGGCCGATGATGTGGTAACCTACTTTACGATAACAATCTCATGGAGTTGATAATGTCATGACAATACTCTAGGTGCTCCCAAACATAGCCCACAACTAGACCCTACTCCTAATCGCTAGCTTAGTCAGGAAACAAACAAGACACCAAGTCTCATACACAAAATACGATATCAAAAGAAGAAAATCGACCAAGACTAGGGAGTTCGAGGGATAAACATGTCTCCTATACAAAGAAGAAAAACATGCATTATGCAGAAGAAAGGTAGTCATGCAGCACACAATCATGAAAAATAAATATATATAGACATGGGCAGATATATAAACACATATAATAACAAAAATCAATATACAGTAAGGCACATGCAATATTTACAAAATAATCATCAAGTCAACCTCTCATATGCCCTAAAATATGCAAGCATACAACAAAGGAACAATGAGAAGGTATCCACTAATCTATTAATTCAATGTCACATTTCCCCTTAACTCGAGTTCAAGTTTAACCCTCTAAGCATTCCTAGTGGAGTTACCATTTTGTGGACCCACATTTTTCATGTGAGTCTCCACTCGACAACGAGACTCATTTTTATTATGAAGAGCTGATTTGTTTTTAGAAGTTGGAATTGATACTTATTTTTGTTTATCTTTAAAAGAGAAAATAAAATAAGAAATAAAGTCATTAGGTGACTCATTTTTTAGGGAAAGACATGTGTGGACCTACATTTTTCACATGCATCCTCACTCGACCAGGTGACTCATTATCTTAGTGAAAAATTGATTTTTTAAACTTGGATTTGCCACTTATTTTTATTTATTTTTAAAAGGGAAAATAAAATAAGAAATAAAACCCTAAAAAACGACTCCTTAATTTTGAAAAAATGCATCTTTGAAAAACCAAGTCTAAGTATAGATCAAGACCAGATTAGCTATTAGGAAAGTACCATAAAGGTAGCATCCCTCTAAGCCCTACAAATAGGTTTCTACTAACTAGGTTGAGGTAAGTATGACAATTAAGTGATAAATCGTGGATACAAAAAATAACAAAGGTGAGTGTACCTAAGGCCAAACAAAATGCTATTCACATTGAAACAATCAAACCACATAAATCAATCATATAAGAAAGGAAGATGAGCGTTGTTAAACTACAAACTAAAACACTTTCATGAAAACATCAAAGTTAGTTTGACAAATAATACAACATACAACATGCATTTTATCTCATTCAAGGAATCAAACACCAATCATAGCATAACAAAGCAATATCAAATATGAAGATGTTGACACAAAAAACATATATATTTACAAAACCTAAGGGGTAAAAGTGTAAGGGGTGTACTTGGATTGCATAAATAACCTACAAGGAATTTCCATAAAGCTAAAGGGTGGTTAGAACAGTTACAATAATAAATAATTGTGATAGTGAATCTTAATACACATGGTATATGTATAGCTTAAATAAAATGATAAGAATCCAAAGAAATATAAACTATTACCTAGGACATGCATACACCTCATTCTTAAGGCTAAACTATGTACAAGATAGCTTAAAAATACCAAAATTAGAGAATAAGACAAAGCACACAGCAAAGGGTAGAACAATTACATTTACTTGAAAAACTCTAAACAAATATCTAGAAGAATTATTTCATCATAGAAAAAAAAACATATAACATCCTCATATGTCTACAATACAATACCAAAGGCAAGATCAAGTGATGATTAGTCAATTAACTCCATATTAAATAATAAATAAAACATTATACAAAAATTTCAACATGCAAGTAAATCCTATGAAAAATATTTAGAATGTGAATTTAATTACAAAAATTTTTAGGGAACATCTTCTACATATCTAGTTTATCATCCAACTAGCCAAAAAATATAATGAAGCCTTTATTATCCAATTTACAAAAATATATTAAAGGGTTCAGAATATGACATAATTTAATAACATGCATAAACCAAATTTTTTTTAACCAACCTAAAAGTGCTCTAAAATCATACAAAAAATCATTCAATATATTCAAAATATCTAATTAAAAAAATAATAATAGCAAGACAAGAAAGTATACAAATCAATTTTAAAAACAATCAAAGAACCTCTTTATTCAACATTAGGATAGTGTAGTGGGTATTGTGATTGAGCCCTTAAAAGCAAGATATGATGTAACAAAGTTAGACTTAACCATCCCCTTGATATCCTTTAGGTGTATTGACATTGATTTCAGCATTCAGTCCATGTCTTTTTATAGTGAACATGACTTGGGTGCCTTAGGAATTGCACAGAAGATACAAGTCATAAGTTCCTTGTAAGTAGATAAGTTGTCCATAGTGGTTCATGGATTTGGGCAATCCATTGGAGATTGTAGTACACCATCTCCTAATTGGAGGGATGACTTGTCTTAGCTATCAAGATGGGTTTCCCATAGTGAGTGCACTAGTGTATGTGATGCATATTGGATATGACCTATGGTGAATCATGGCGCAAGGCTATCAATTTTCATGATTCACAAACCTACTATACTACATTGTCTCTCAACATTGAGAAAATATTGAGCTCATGAAAAAATCATCAAGAGGCTTTGACCTTTAGGTGAGACCCTAAAGTTGTCATATATCCCTATGGATTAGGTCACTGTTGATGGAGATTGGTGGGAACAGGTATTCCCAATATAGGCACCATGATATCTCATGGGATTGAGATAGTATGTCCCCTTGGATGATCCATAGGACATGTGAATGACATATGCTTCTTGGAGTTAGAGTATGTCAGTTGATCATATACTAAGTGGGATCAATAACTCAAGGATCTGAGAGGTAATATTGATAGGCGATAAAACTACCTTGTTAGATTATAGACACCAATTCATGAGAAGTTCATATGTAGTGGATAGTAGGTCATAGACTTGAGCACTTAGTGTCTCGTTGTTATCTACATAGGATATTGGAGTTCAAATGATTCTCTATAGTGAGATGTTGAATCATCTTCATTTTTAGATTATGAGGGAGCTAGTATTCCTATGGGTCCCAATGGTCCCTTCTTTGAGCTCATATACCTTGTTGGCACAAATTATAAGGGTTATTGATTCTAGGTTCACTTTTGTTCATAAAGGGTGGTTTGGTAATTATGCAAGGTTGCACAAGGGTAAGTCCAATTAGCATCCCTATAATTACTCTCTAGGGTTTAGGGTTTCTATAACTTTTGTCTTCCATCATCCATAAAGAAAGAGAGTTAGAGCCTTCACCCTCTTTTTCTCCCCATTGGAATTGTGCCAAGAATAAGGCTGAGTCATTGGGCAGAAAATCGTGGGTTTACAAGACTTCCTACAACTTCAAGGTCATTTTCAACACTTGAAATTTAAGGTTTGAGAACCTTGAAACCTAAAGGTTAGTACTTTAACCCTAAAAGATCCATTTTTATTTTTATTTTTTAAATTTTTGCTTTTGTTGCTTAGATCTAAGATGCCAATAATTAGTATTAGAGCACAATGTTATAAGCATTCTTAGATCTTTATTTAGGGTGAACTAACATATTTTTTGCAGCCTTGATATTATCCCATGGACAAGAAGTGCATGTATGTTCCTTTTTATTATTGCTTGTGATGATTGAATGAGATAATCTATTATTTTTCTTTGTTTCTTCATGGATTTGGTTGTACGATCCATTAAAGGAGTATAGGTTTTCTTTTTCTCTTGTAAAGTTTTAATCTTTTCTATAGATCGGGTTGTAAGCTCCATAAGATTTCTTTTATGATGTAAAGTAATATTTTTTAATATCTATGGAGGGCTACAAGAGAATATTTCCTCAATGATGTCAATAAAGATTGGATCTTTATTGGAACATCATCTATGAAGATTAAAGGATTTTAATGGATATGGAAGAAATGCTGAATCCTTCCTTTGATTGAATAAAAAAAAAAGTTTCTTTTTTCGAGATCCATGGCTGCACAACAACGTTATTTTTTGCTCAAAATCAGGGTTGTCTCCTATGAGTTTCTTAGGGCAAGTTGCATATGGTTTTAAAGCTTAGAAAGTCAGGAATCTAACACCATAAATGGTTCACAATTTGAAGTTGAAATGAGGGAGATATGGTCGTTTGAAGCAAAGTTAAGCAGAGGGTATGCTGTTATGGGATTGTATACAGATCCAATTATTTTTTGCTTGTTTGGGCTTAATTTTTAGGCCACTTGTTAGGCTTGAAAGTTGTTGAATTGTGACAGCTTTACAAGATCTTCTTTTGGCGAGTTCTAATGCCAAATATTGGTGTCAAGTTGAAGACCATTGGCTTTAGTTCACAATTGGAAAGTTGTGAAAATTATCCCTTGGCCATGGGATCTCTTTTTTGAATATTTCATTTTTTATGCATATTGTTATATTGCATGTGATGAAAAGTGCTTTCAAAGTTACTAATTTTGGATTTTCTCATGGAAAATAAATTTTCATAAGAAGGTTATGTCCAAATTAAGTTTTATTCAAAATTGGAATGATGCTACTATTAAAGAATTTTTTATGTGGAAAGATTTTTTTAAAAACTTGTGAGAGAATCTAGTTTCCTTTTCTAAAAATCCTTAGAAGATCTTTTTTTTTTTTTTTTTCAAAGTTTCTAATTTTAAGATCTTCAAGGACTTGAGTTTCTTTATTAAGGGAAGATTCTCTTATTTTAATTTTTTTTTTTATAAAATTGGATATTCCTCATAAGCACAAGTATTCCAACTTAGTGAATAAATAAAGTTTTTGAAAATTCTCATGATAGATAATTTATTTTAAGAAGCTCACCAGAATTATTAAAAGATTCTTATGAAAATTGTATAAAACTCTTAGTAATTTTAATGGATATAAATTTTCTTGAAAATTAGATTCCAAAGTATGTTATTTACTTAATTTTGGAATAGTGCATATTAAGAAAATAAAACATGTGAAAATAAATTAGAGATACAAGTTTCCTTTTCTAAATTATTCTAAAAGATTCTAAATTATTTTGATAAGAATTCTTATAGAATAATAGTTTCCTTTTTGGATAGAGTGCTCTTTAGTTTTTATTTTTTAAGTTTTTGGAAACTTTCTTATTACACTAATACTTAATTTGGAGAGTAACTACTTTTTTTTTTTAATTTTCAAGATGAAAAATTTATCATTCAGGGAACTACTAAAAGTTTATTTTTGCTAATTTTAATGGAATAGATTATTATGAAAATTAGATTTCATATTTAAGAATATGTACTAAATTAGGGAGGTGTAGGAATAAGAAAATTAAATTTATGAAGAATTTTGAATATGAGAGATAAAGTTCCTTGCTAAATTTATTTTTTAGGATTTGAAATATTTTTCTTATTTATTTATTTATTTATGTTGAGAATCCTTGAAGAATTAAATATTTCTTAATTGGATAAGGTGCTCTTAAGTTTTCAAGATTTTATAAATTGGAGGTTTCCTTATTACACTAAGTTTCCAGTTTGGATAATAAATATCTATTGGACCTTTTCATTAGAGATAATTTATCATTAAAAGATTATTACCAAAAACATATTTAGTAATTTGATGGAAATAAATTTATTTGAAACTATTTTCTAGACAATATTTATTAATTGGAATTGTGTGAAGAAGAATAATTTTTTATGAAAATAGATTTTAAAATTTGAGAGTAGACATTTTATCAAAATTATTTTTTGGATAAAATACTCTCATAGAAATTTTAAATTTTGCATATGGACATTCTCTTATAACATTGGGTTTTCAATTAGGAAATAAATATTTTTGGAAATTCTCAAAGAAGATAATTTATTCATTAAGGTAATTACTAATGTTTTAAAATGTTTTTATTTATCTCAATATGTTAAGTGGGAGAGGGCTTTAGGCAAGCCCATGGACTCCATTGTTGAGTCCATCTTGATTTGGGTTCATCACCACCCCCATGGTGGGTTAGCCTTAAGAATCAGGATATATGGACTCTCTACATGGACAAGACTAGATATGTTTGTAAGGGGGAGCAACCACCCCCACAGTGGGGTTCTTCACTTGGTGACATTGATAGTTCAAGGACAATGGTTATACACTAGACATTGGATATGAAGTGGTAGAATCGCCCCATGCAGTCCCACTTGCATAGTCCATGCGCCAAATAAAAGGTATCTTGCCTTTAGGTACCTTTATGGTTAAGGGAAGGAGATCAGTCTGAGAAGGTCTCTAACTACTTGGAAGGTCATGAC
This sequence comes from Vitis vinifera, assembly GCF_030704535.1. Classification (NCBI taxonomy): domain Eukaryota; kingdom Viridiplantae; phylum Streptophyta; class Magnoliopsida; order Vitales; family Vitaceae; genus Vitis; species Vitis vinifera. The sequence goes on along the minus strand of NC_081822.1, from coordinate 21,834,501 downwards.
CTACCCCACATAGGCTTGATTCTTATGATACTAGGAGACCTTGCAAAAAGACATATAGTTTAAGAGCACTACATTTTTACTAAATTAATTATCATTTGCCTTGAATGCTCAATTATGTCATATGTTTAGTAATATTCTTTGTTACAGATGTCATGTTATTTATTTATAATCACTCTCTTTCTCACTTTGGGTTAAGCCTAACTAATCATTTGGACTTAATTTTATTCTGGATATAGTAACTAATTACATAAAACTTAGTTTAGGTAGAGCTAGCTATTCCTTTTGAACTAGCCTAGCAAAAGGAAAGTGGTATGTCAAGGTGGTATTAGACAGATTAGAAGACTAAGTGTCTACTACTTGGATCTTTGTTGATTACTAGAGACTTTGATATTCTCTTTCTAGTTTGCAATGGTGTTTGATGATAAGGGTAGGCTAGCTTTGACAAGCTACTCTTAGTACTATTATGAACACTAATATTCATATGATCTTAGAGACCTTACCATTTTCCTTCAGAATGACTAAGGGGATTCTCAAAGATTATAGGGTGTTCATATGGAAGTCAACGATTTTTCAGGTTCTTCTTTTAAGAAGAAGAAGAAGAAGAATACCAAACAAGGAAAGTTTAATAGAAAGAATAATAAAAACAAGCTCAAGGGCAATTCCTTTGTGACCTTTTAGAAAGCTAGAAAAGGAATGCATAGTTTACCTAAAGGAAAACAAAAAGTACACTTTTCTCGTTGGTGAATATTTAGTGGTGGATTTCACCATTTATGGTGGATAGATTCCAGGCCCACTTTTTGTAAGTCCTTATAAGATATTCAACAAGTGAGAAGGTTAAATGATGAGATTATACTTACTTTAGCTTCAAATGCAAGGTTAGTTATGCAGGTTAGTGGGGGGGGGGTAATATCCTCTTCTTTTATATGTCTTCTATTCCAAGGGATGAGAATGGTCAAATCTTAGGATTAAACCTAGAACTAATTAAACATTTGGTTTCTAGACCTAGGTCATATTAATCTAAATAGGATCCAAAAACTGATAAAGTCTAAACTCTTTCATTTTAGAAGATCTTTTAGTCTATGAATCCTATATAGATGGTAAAATGACCAAGAGTACTAGAGCCTAGGAATGTTTAGAGTACATGCATACTGACATGTATGGAAATTTTAGTGTCCATGCATGGGGGGGGTATGGGTATTTCATCACTTTTAGTGATGGTTACTCTAGGTTTGAATATACACTTAGGAGATCCAATGCCTTGGATACATTAATTGAATTTAAGGTAGGACCTATTGGGTATTCATACCAAGTCACTTCGATTAGATCAAGGTGATATGTCTAGTATGTTTGACTCTTTCCAATGGAGCACAAGATTATTTCCTAGTTATGTGCACCAAGGTCTCTATTGCAAAATGGAGAGGTGGAAATAAGATATCAAACTTGTATGGACATAGTGAGATCGTGGATAGGTTTCTCATCTTCCTTCGATTCTTTTGGGGATATGTTTTATAGACTGTGTAACACCTCTTTTTCTTAAGAGGTTTATCATTTTATAGGATTTTTGAGTTATTACCTTTATAGTCAGGATCATCAGAAAATGTTGGCACAAATGTCAAATTTATTTATGAAGACTATATGATAAGGAATAAGGTAAAAAATGATATAGATTTGAGGATATATTAGAAAATAGTCCCACATTGCATAGGATACTATAGATCCAAAGGGTTATAAGAATGTTATTTCTATGATTTTTAGTACATTAGTGGCTCATCATAGTGGAAGGTTTATATCCCATAGATTATGATGAAGTAGTGAGCAATTTTTGTGCTCACTTAAGGTAAGGAGATATGGAAAGGTAGTTAGAATATTTGTATTCTAACATAGTTTGGTTTCTTGTAGAAGCACCTAAATGGATAAAACCCATAGGTGTAATTTGGTGTGCAAAAAGAATATAGGAGTAGATGAAAAGCTTGAGTTTTATGTGGCTAAGACTATAGCTAAATGTTATAGTTTGAAACTTTGTTTCAATTATGGAAAACCTTTTCAAAAGTGATCATACTCAAATCCATCAAATTACTACTATCTATTGCAGTGTGTCTCATTTGTAAGATACAACAACCAAACATTTTCATAGTAAATGGCCTTGTGTGTACAAGAAAACATAAGGAAGCATGGTGATACTCTAAGATCTTGCAAGTAGATGACAATCTACTCATTGGATATGATGTAGGGACATTGCCATCAATCAAGATCCGATAGTCTACTCAGTTCTAGATGAAAATCTAGAGGAAGATGCAATATATTCTTCGGGTTTTGGTCATTCAGGATTGCAAGAATAGGAAAATTGCACCATGTCTCCTACATAAATGAGCACTTAGTCAACTACATGATGCAAAAATCCAAGATGGTTTGTTAGTCTTTGATTTTGGAGTTGTATTTCTTAGGATCAATGTCCTTAGAGATCTATGGAGAGAGATCGCACTAAGGCGATATCCAAAACCTCTGCAATTGATAGCCTTAAGTATGCGATACTATGTGCTAGACTAGATATTTTCTTTGTTGTATGAATAATGAGTGGATATTAGTCCATTTCCTTATTAGAGCTTTGGGTGGATGTCAAACATATACTATAGTATCTTTGGAAAACAAGGGATTGTATGTTTCTGAGTCTTTGCGATGAGTTGGTACTCCTTTCGTATTGGGAAATTAGACTTTAGTTTGATAAGGACTCTCGCAAGTCTACCTCTAAGTATGTGTACACTATAAGTGGGTTTTTGTTGTTTTTATAGCAACAAAGAAAGCCTTTTGGCTTATGGGTAGTTCCCTTAACTATATCATCTAAGATTTTGTTATGTGATAATAGTGGGATGATGGCATGGTCTAAAGAATTGAAGTACCATTAGAAGAGGAAACACATAAATAAGAAGTGTTACCTTATTGTGAGATAGTATATAGAGGTGATGCGATATGGAACAAATTTTTTTCTATGGTGCCCATATGACTAGTGGGATTTTGTTGGGATTGAGCCCTCAAAAGCAAGACATGATGTAACAAAGTTAGACTTAACCATCCCCTTGCTATCATTTTGGTGTATTAACATTGATTTGAGCATTTAGTTCATGTCTCTTACATTGTACATGATTTGGGTGCATTAGGAATTGCATAGAATATACAAGTCATGGGCTCCTTGTAAGTAGGTAATTTATCCACCGTTGGTTCATGGATTTGGGCAATCCAATAGAGATTGTAGTGCACCGCCTCCTAATTAGAGGGATGGCTTGTCTTAGCCATCGGAATGGGTTTCCCATGGTGAGTGCACTAGTGTATGTGATGCATATTGGATAGGACTTACGGTGAATCATGACACAAGGCAATCAATTATCATAATTCACCAAGTTACCATACTGCATGGACTCTAAACCATGAGAGGATATCGAGTCTGTGCCAAAATAAACAAAAGGGTTTAACATTTCGGTGAAACCCTAAAGTGGTCATATATCCTTATGAATTGGGTCATTGTTGATAGAGGTTGATGGTAATATGTATTCTCAATATAGGCACCATGATATCTCATAGGATTGAGACAGTGTGTTCCCTTGGGTGATCGAAAGGACACGTGATCATGAAATATATGGCCATAGTAATTCCTTTAGTGGAATTTGACATATGTTCCTTAGAGCAAGAGTTTGTTAGTTGATCACATAATAAGTAAGATTTGTAACTCAAGGATTTGAGAGGTATTCTTGATAGGTGATAACACTACCTTACTAGATTACGGACACCAATTCATAGGGAGTCTGCATGTAGTGGATAGTAGGTCATGGACCCGAGCACTTAGTGTCACGTTGTTATTTACATATGATACTGGAGTTTGGTTGATTCTTTGTAGTGGGATGTTGAATCAACTTCAAAATTGGATTATAAGGGAGCCAATACTCATATGGGTCCTAGTGATCCCCGCTCTAAGCTCATATACCTGGTTGACATGGATTATGAGGGTCAGATTGGCTTTAGGTTCACTTTTGTGCATAAGGGTGTTTTGGTAATTATACAAGGTTGCATAGGTGATTACTACTTAAAAAGTTCTATTTGATAGCTTGTAATTAACTCTTTTAAACACTTTTGAGTAGTAGTTATTACCTTTTAACTCAATTGGCATGTTAAGGACCCTTACAATCATTTCTAATCAAATTGTGTAAGTTTTGGTGCTTTTGATAGTAATTTGATCACCAAAGCAATCCAAGATTAAGGAGAGTTCTATGGAATCCATGGCAAAGAAATTGGAAGCTCATTAACATGAATAATTCAAGCTTTGGAGCTTTGTAGTCCTTTGCAAAAAAATAATCAAGAATGCAAGGATGAAAGCAACATGTAGAATGCAAGAGGACATCAACTGTTTGAAACTTTTGAAGCACTTCCCAGAGTCCATTTGATGCATGCTATATGTCGTTTCGAAGCTCGGGAAGTCAGCAATTCAATGCTTCAAATGGTATATGAATCGGAGTTGAAATGAGGAAGTTAGAGCCATTGGAAGCCTATCACAGCAAGCTGAAGGCCAATTTCGCAGGCTGTGAAATCAGCCTTTGGCTGCGAAATGATTTCGCAACCATCTTGTACGTCTGTGAAATTTCGCAGCCATCTTGTATGTCTGCGAAATCCTCCTGAGTGCTTCCAAATATTTACGACTGACATTTTTAGATATTTTGCTTCAAATATTTGATGTCTAAATCCCCATTTTCTCCTTGTAACCCACCAATTATAGGATTCCTTAGTTGTTAAGAAAGACAAAAGGGTGAATAACCATGTATATATTATTCTTGTAATTTTGATAAGGGAGATATGTCGGGAGCTTGTTCTTAGAGAACACCAACTTTTTGTATAATTTTAAAGGAAGTAAAATACAGAGCTTTGCTCTGCCTTACCTTCTCATTTTGATTGTATTTTTCTTACTAGCCAAACAAGCTCTGAGGATGCTTCCTCAGAGAATGGGTGGCTAGGCTTTTTGTCTCTTGGAGCTAAGATAGCTGGGTAAGGTGCCGAATGCAAGAATTGGTAGTTTTATTGTTTCAGCTATTAATGAAGAGAAAGGGTAACCCGTTAATGGTTTTTATCTTTTTAGTTAACTTAAAACACCTTGAAGTCACCTGGGCTAACACTTGGTAAGGCAAGTGATCTTCGTCCATGGAGATTCACTAGTTTATCTCTTGTGAGCCTTTGGGAGGTGACTTGAAGGTAGGATTTTCTAGAATTGCCAACACTTGGTAAGCTTTTGGACTCTAAGGAAACATCCATTATTTATCTCTTGCGAGCTTGAGAAGGGAAGTCCAAGGTTAATGATCACCTTGAATGGCAAATGCTAGGTGAGAGGCACGAGCCATTGCGAGATGCATCAATGAGAGGGAATTAATGCTGAAATTCATAAATGGGTTGCATCTGTACAACACCGGTTGGAGAATGAACTATATGTTAATTCTCCAATGCGAGGAAAAGAACCAAAGTGACGAAACCTCTGTTTTTGCATGAGGAGCCTGACCCCAGTGATCCTAAAACTCCAAGAAACACTTTTCTTTATAAGTAATTCCCATTACTTTCTTTTTCGTTAGCTTGAAACCAAACCTTTTTCAATCAAAGTTTATGTTTTCTTTTGAAGCTAACCTTGCACTAATTTAACTCTGAATTGGTATCATTCATAATTGAAAACCCTTCCCAGTGAACGATCCTAGAGCTACTATGCTATGCTAGTTGAGGCTATCCTAGTACATGGTGTAATAGGTTATAAATTTTGTTGATTACTCCCATCAGAGGACCGAAATCAAGGTACACCAACTGGGCACGAATCAATAGGGGTAAGTGAACAAGGTCTTTGGATTAGGCTAATTGATTAATTAGTAGGCCTTATTCGGTCAATTAATCAATTAAGACCCATTTTGGGTTAGATAAAGCTACCCAAGCCCAACCATATGGGCTCAAGTCACTTAAGGCTAGTTAGGTTCCCTATAAATAGCCCATATGGGTTAGGGTTTCCATAACTTTTGCTTCTCACCATCCAGAGAGAAAAAGAGTCATAACCTCTACCCTTCTTTCGTCCTCACTAGTAGTTTTCCAAGAATAAGGTTAAGTCATTAGGCGGAAGATCATGGGTTTACAAGACTTCCAATAACTTTAAGTTTGTTTTCAACACTTGGAATTTAAGATTTGGGAACCTTGAAACCTAAAGGTTAATACTTTAACCCTAAAAGATCAATTTTTTAAAAATTGGTATTGCTTTTGTTGCTTAGATCTAAGATGCCAATAGTGGGTACAACAAAGGAAAGATATTTTTCCTAATAAACAAAACATTTTTTAATATTTTATGTGTATAAAATAATTTTCAAGAAGTTTAGAATGAAGGAAAAAAATCAAAATAATTTTTCAAAGTCACCTAGTAATTTGAAAATACAAAAACAATCCGGGTATCCAGAATGGGGCAAAAAATGAACCTACCAAAAGATTAATTCATAATTTCCATTTGAAATATGATTTTTGATTCAAACAAACTTCTAAAATCAAGTTCATGAAGTTCACCATATCATACAACCACAGGAAAAAATTTAGGAGTATCATAAATTATCCAAATTGAAATTTTATTCTAGAAACGCAACAAATCCAACAAGTTTACAATAAAAGGTTTTTGAAAAATAATTTTATGAAGGGGTTTCACCAAATCCTTATTTGCTATGCACAAATCTAGCCTATGGATTCCCAACCTCGCATGAGTATTGACAAACTCATCAAAGCCAAGAATTATCCCATTCATTTGGGACCATAAGTTTGGATTCATATTCCACTCAAAATCACAATTTTTACTGAAAATAAAAGAAATGTGTAAACCTATTAAAACACGCTTGCATACTTTTTAAGAAAAGGATTTTTTTTTTTTTTTTTACCCTAAGGATTATTGAAGGAGTTTTTAAAATCCATTTAAATAAAAAACATTTTGAGAAAAGACTTTCTTTTTAAAAGAGAAAGTTCCATTTTTAAACCACAAAACACAAGAATAAAAAACCAAGCAAAACAAGGGAAAATAAAATCACAAAGTGATAATTTGTAGCAACCCAAACTAGGTGAGAGTAAATGCCAATCATCATGAGTTTCCAAGGACCTAAAAAAATCAAATTAAATGAAGGATCACTAAAGAAACAAGCAAAGCATTTTAGATTAGACAAACTAACAAGATATCAATTAATGAACTAACCACTAGGATCTTAAAAGCAAATAAATTAAGATAAGGATGATCAAGAACTAACATTGATTTTAAAATAAAAACTAAAAAAAGATAGGATCAATTCAACTAAGGAACTAAAATTATAGAAACACCTAAACTAATTAAAATGAATTTGACTAAATTAAAGAAAGAATCCCTTTTCTTTTTAGAAAGTGGCCCCATGAATCCTATGCGTGTTGTAAGTTTCTTTCTGAAAATAAAAAATAAAAATTCATGCATCACTTCTCTTTAACAGTCCAAAGCCCTAATCTATCATATGGCAGCCTGTACTTCTTTTAGGAAAGAAACCTTTATCTGTGTTGCATAAATGTCTCATTTCCTTTTGTGTAGATTGTGCATCTTGTAGAAGGTCAATGGGTCCATGTTGTTCACACGTAGGTTACAGGTTGTATCACTTCAACTAAAAAAGGATCTCCAAAGTGTCTTGATCTCCATCCTATTATAGGGAAGTCATGTACACTAAGGGATCTTCTCCAATGTATACATTCAAATCTCATGCAAAATTAAAATAAAGTTTAAAATTAGTAAAAGTCATGAAATTGAAAATTTTAAAAAAATTAAAATTATGCAATTAAAAATTAAAGGTCAATTGTATGCATATTTAAGATTAAACATCAATTCAAGCAATTAAAAGTCACAACATTAGTCTCACATAAATGTTCTAAAATAAATAAATAAATAAAACAAAAATATAATCAAACGCATGCGATCAAAATCCAAATATTAATCTTAATGCAATAGATAATAAGAAAATCGACACATCGAACTCACATAACTAAATATTGATACTCACCCCATGCATTCAAATATTGAAATTAAGTCAAAAACTCACCTAAACCTAAAACCTAGCAATCAAACTCAAGAAAACCAACCTAAGTGAACTAAGCTTAGGGACATGTCTAAGTGATCCTATCATAAAAAAGATCTAAGTGACCCTATCCTAGAAAAAAATATAAGTGAAGTCTAACCTAAAATCTTACTTGAGAAGCTGTCAAAGTCACATTGTGGGTCTAGATGAGCCCCTCAACAAAGGTTCCCTAAAGGTAGCTTAGGAAAAAAAAAAAAATCTATGAGTGTTAATGGGTCACCTAGGGACAACCATAGGGTAAGAGAGAAGCTTAGGAAAACATAAAGTATCACAAGTGTTAGGAGGATAAAATGAAGGGTCTACAAATATACCCCTCTTTAATAGAGATCACTAACGTAAGGAATATGAGTAGAAGTAAGAGTAACGATTGGAATGAAGTGAACTATGCCAAAGAACTAAAAAGGACTAGAAATTTTGTCCTAACACATGATGCGGTAAGCTTAGAACTCAAGATCACTGAACTAGGTAAAAGAATAACTTTTCATACAAAATATGACAAGGTATTAAGAATGTATACATAATGAGCAACTCAAGGCTGCGGATGTAATGAATAGCTCAGGGTTGTGATGCAGTGAATAACTCGAAAATGTGGGCTTCAAATGCCTAAAATTTAGCTGAAAGGGGAGTGTGGTGCATAACTCCAAGTTAAATCACTCAAAGATAACTAAAAATGATGAACAACTTCAGGTTGTGATGCAATGAACAACTTAAGGTTGTAGGCTTTGAACGCTTAAAAGATGGGGGCTTTGGACACTCTAAAATCAGTCGAAAGGAAGAGTACGATACGCAAACTCCAAGTCAAACCACTTCAGGGTAACCAAAATAATGTAAGGCTCAAGCTTGTGAAGGAATAAACAACTTAGAGTTCTGATGTAATGAACAACTCAGGGTTGTTGATGTAATTAATAGCTCAAGGTTATGATGTAATGAACAACTTAAGGCTGTGGATGAAATGAATATTATCGACTGTGGGGTTTGCCTAAGGGATTGAGATCACAATCCACGATTCCAAGTCAAACCTCTAAAATGTGACTAAAATAAGAATGATCAACTCATTGAAAATGAAGATCTAACTATCTCAATGAAGGGGGTATACCCCAGATGATACACAAAGATAAGAATGCAACAAATGAAATCAAAATGAGGGAATGCCACAAACAAAATGAAAACGATAATAAACTTTGAACTAAGATATAATGAACAACTCCAAGCTATGGGCTCTAAAGGCCTAAAGGAGATCACAATCCACAACTCCAAGTCAAACCACTAAGGGTGACCACGATAAGGATGATCAACTCATTGAAAAGAAAGGGGCATACCCTAGCTGATATTTAAAGATAAGGATTCCATAAACAAATTTGTAATAAAGGAATGCTATAAATGAAATGGAAATGATAATAAACTCTAGACTAAGATACAATGAATAACTCCGAGCTGTAGGCTCTAAACACATTACCAAAACATTAAGTATTATCAATCCATTTATATTTACTTTTGCGATGAATTTAAGCTATCACAAATTTCTAATACACCTATTTCGTCACTAATTGAATTTTCTATCGCTTATATTCAAATATTTACCAACAATAATTGCAACAACAAATACTTGTCGAGAAAAATATTATTGTGATGGATTTAAACTATTGCAAATGCTCAACTAATATACTTTGTAACAAAAGCAATTTACCTGTAAAAAAAGAAAAAAAAAAGTGAATTTTCATAAACAATTTTTCTATAAAAATTACTACCCACTAAAATAGTGTTATTATAGTCAATAATAATACCACACATAATTTGTTCCAAAAATAATTTTTGCCTTATGAATATGAAATCTTTTTACCATTGTTATATGATAAATATGATCTAGCCAATGACAAAACAATTTTATGATTATTTTTTTTAGTTTCCTAAAATATTTATAGAGAACATACTTTTTTAAATCATAATAGTTTTAACATTTTAATATTTTTTAGCCACCTTTTTTTATTATCCAATATATATATATATATATATATATTGGTTTTTAAGGATATATTGGGAAATATTGATGGATATTCTGACACAAAATATTGGTGAGATGAAAATTGATTAAAACATATGAAAATGTTGAGAAAAAAATGTAAATAAATGGTATAAAAAGTAATAATAGAAATTTTGACGTTGTTTTATTAAATAAATTAGTACATGTATAATATAATGTGTGACATCCAATAATATTATTTAAAATTTAAAAATACATTTTAACTAAGATAGGAACAATCAACTCACTGAATAGAAGAGGGTATGCCCCAAATGATACTCAAATATAGGAATGTCATAAACAAAGCTGGAATGAAGGAATATTATAAGTGAAAACTACAAGATAATAAACTTTTAACTAAGATAAAATGAACAGCTCTAGGCTATAGGCTCTAAATGCCTAAATGAGATCATGATTCACAACTCCAAGTTAAACCACTAAGGGTGACTAAGATAAGGATGATCAACTCACTAAATAAAACAGGGTATGCCTCATATGATACTCAAAGAGAGGAATGCCATAAACGAAATCGAAATTAAAGGAATGCTACAAACGAAACTAGAATGATGGAATGATGTAAATGAAAACTGAAATATAATAAACTCTGAATTGAAATAAAATGAATAGCTTCGAGTTATGGGCTCTGAATACTTAATGGAAATCATGATTTGCGACTCCAAGTTGAACCACTTAAAGGTGAGTAAAGATAGAGATGATCAACTCATTGAAAAGAAGGTGAATACCCAAAATGATACTCAAATATAAGAATGCAACAAATGAAATCAAAATAAAAGGAATGCCACAAATGAAACTAAAATGATGATAAACTCTAAACTGGAATATAATGAACAACTTCGAGCTGTGAAGGGGTATGCCCCAGATGATGCTTAAAGGAAAAAATGCCACAAAAGAAACCAAAATGAAAGGATGCCACAAACATGCATGTCAAAGGGGTGTGTCCTGAACAAAATGAAAGAAGGGTGAGTACGAGGATTACAAATGAGAACACCTAACATAAATGGGAACAAAGGAGTATAATCTATAGCCAAAACAACTAAAGGACTTAAGAGAAGGTGCAATTGAGATAATGAACTCAATGAAAGGGAGAACAGGCCTAAGATGATAATTCATAGGAATTAGCAAATGAATCAAGAGGCCACAAAGTCAACAGAAGATTGTATAATCTCAATGAAAGGGGTATGGCCCAATGTGCAAGGTTAAAAATGACAAATCATCCACCAAGGTAAAACTGTAAGGAGGTATGCCCTAATATCAAATAATGATTAATATAACAATAAGAGTCATATCAAAACTTTGTCCAACACTTGAACTATAATTGTCAGCATGACATATGAGATGCTCAACTGAGAAAAAACAAGATTCTGATCAAATGCTCTCAATAAGGTGACATCAAATTTAACACTCTGATGAGATATCAACATATTGCTCAAGAAAAAATTTCGATGAGAAGAAACTAAACTCGTCAACTACACCGAAAGCATAAACATTCTCACTTATCTAATTGGGTATAAATACTCTTGAAGAAACTATGGTAATCGTGAGGTCTCCAACTCAATGATAATGCACTAAGAAATCAAAATATAAATTTGTCCATGTCTAAAATGAAATACTCCAAATCAAATCTCAAAAGGATGACTAGAATGACAAGAGGTTTGATAGTCTCAAGAATAGAAACATGTCCCTAATGAAGCCCCAATTGAATATGATGTGAATATGATAAGCTCAAAGTGGGGAAATATGCCCTAGTATAGGATCTCGTGGACTCGCATTTTTCACATGCATTCTCACTCGATAGCATGACTCACTTTTTATTTGTGAAAATTTTGATTTTTAAGAAAAAAAAGTTGAAGTCACCAGTTATTTTTTATTATTTTTACGAAAGGAAATCAAAATAAGAAATAAAATCCTAATTGTGACTCTTAGAAGGGAAAAGCAAGTTTGTGAAAACTGAGTTAGGATCCGGTGGTCAAGTTACCTATCAGGAAGGTACGGTGATAAGTCATTGCACTCCTCTAAGCCCTAAAATCAGGTTTCTATTAATCAAGTTAAAGCAAGTATGGCAATTGACTGGTTAATTGGTGGATACCAAGGACCAAGAGTCAAGGACTAAAACAAATCATGCATGATAATGAGGAATAAATAAATAGACAAGGTAGAGATGAGAGCATATCTGTGCAGCAAGAAAAGTGCCTCAAAGAAACAAGGTTAGTGTACCATAGCAAATAATCTCACACACTTTACAAATCGGACCAAAGTCAATAAATACATAACATACATTTCACTTGGATTATTATAAAGGAAAATATCATGGATGTTGAGCTCCCAACAAGGCCCAATTTTATTTTTGCATGAACTAATCCTATAAATTCTAACTCTAATGATAATAGAGGAATCACAGGAATTTGGAAGGAATTCCATTATTTTTGGAATTATGGAATTTATTCATATTTATTAAAAATAGAGAAAATCAAGAAAATTGTTGAAAATTAAAGAAAATTAAGAAGGTGCATGCTAGGAGAATAATGGTTGCAAGTGTTTATTAAATGTCAGTATTTTAATGCCTAAAAATGTCTAAGGATGAATTTTTAAAGCTGAGATTATTTGAATGAAAAAGATTTTGAAAACCCAATTTAAAACATGTAAGATCACAAGGAAACAACAGAAATGCATTTGGGAGAGGACAGTGTGCACCAAGGTAGCCATACAGGAGTGAGGCCCAGGGATAGGACTGAGACTGCACCGCTGGTGGTTGCATGAGGAGACCTATGCATATTGCTGGTAGTCTGGAGAAGAACTTACCTTAGTGATTTCAGAGTCCATGCTCACTGGGTTTTGGCGCACTACCTCATCAACCAAGGCACTCCAGCTCAACTCTAGTTCCTCAGAATCCCAACTTGAATCATCAACAGAAGCTTGTGGTAGAGTAGTCAGGTCCAGTTCCAGATCAGATTTCCTGTGCTGCTACTCATTCTCTAGCTTCAAGTCCTCAACATTATAACTGACTCATCCATTTTCTCACAATTCACTTTTTTATTCTGCAGCTCAACTACTGTGTTCTCTTGTTCATTATGAGCTCCATTTTTTATTTTCGAAACTTCAAGAAAACCTTAGTCACCGGGTTTGATTGTTTCCCCAGTATTCTCTTCTACTTCAGCATGTGAAACAAAGAACTGGAAATATGAGTGATTAACCTCTAGCAGTCTTAACCGGTTAGCTGCAACCTGCATGAGAAAATTCACCTGTTGATGCTCACATGTCCCATTTTTCATCCATATGAAGCCCTTGAACTTATAGAAATCCATGCGAAAAAACAAGTAATGAAATCTTTAGGACACCCTCCATCTCACTGAGATAGACCTCCACTACAGCTTGTGTATTTCCACTATCTTTCATAGGCCTAGAAAGAGAATGGTAAGCTAGAAGGCAAGCATCTGAATTCTTTAATGCTTGTCTCATGGGTATTCGGTTTATGGGATTCCATGTCACAAACATCCAACCGACAGGCAACAAGTCGCAACTTCTTAGTGTTTTCAGCTCAGGATACTCACATGCCAGGTCCAGGAACTCATTGAGCAAAAGCTGAACTTTTCTGATTAATACCATTTCCCCGACCCTCTATTTTGGCAACCATTTTGGGCATCTCATACCTGTAAAAGGAATCATCACTATTCCCAGCACCTATGTTCTGCAAAGCCATCTTTGCTTCAGAATAAAGAGACCAGAAAAAGGACTAAATATCAGCAGGGAGCAAATGTTGAATTCAATATGTGGGCAGCAGTATTCTTGACACAGGAAAACTAATTGTCTCTATCTAGGAAAGGTTGCGTCCAACTTCTTTCAACTTAGTCACACCTTCCTTGTAGACTACAGCACATGTATATTGACCAGTGCTCAGTGGAACCTCAAAGCAGAAATCTCCAGTTTCTTTAATTATTTCCATGGGGTTCTCCAAGTTGCTTTGAGTATTGCTTGCCAGATATTCTCCAAGTGAACCCTCCTAGTTACCTCTTTAAAAATGAGTGGAGCTAGTCTTTTTTATATGGGCTTTTTCTGCCAAAAGTTGGGTTCTTTCAATATCAGAGTTAAGAACACATTGCAAGGTTGATGTGTCATCCCCAACCACTTCTTGCTCTACGCGTAATATCTGGTAGAAACTGTATTGGATGTCTCTTGAAACATTGCTGATTTAGTGGGGAAGGAGTTATCCCGCTTGTTTTTATCTTTCCAACCGAATCACATCCCAATTGCTTTCATCTGGTTCAAGCCCAGAAGGAGCAACCTGCTACCTAGATCCCACCTGCCACTGATAAGCCAGAGCATAGGCCATGACCCTTTTACGCTTAGCTGCTAGCATTGCCATACTGAAACGTGTAACTGCACTGATTGCCCTGACTTAAAACAACTATCATCTGAAGGCTATACTCCTGGATTGCATATTAGGTCCCAACACGATGCCAATGAAGCTATAGATGAACTCCCAGTCAAGAATACCAATCACTCTATCCTCAATGGGATGAGATACAAGATTGTCATTTGAAAGTCTCCATGAACTAGGCCTGCTGTCACTCCCAAACCCATAAGTTTAGATTCCTCAAGGGAATCCAGAAATGGAATTGCTCTATGGTCAAGGACCATCTTTTCTCATGCTGAGCAAACACGTACCTGTTGATTTAGAGGATCCACTTTTATGCTGGTGTTACCAAAACCACATATCCGGTGACCATTATACATTCTGATTGGTTTTGGCTTAAACTACAATTCATGTTGTTGTGCTTGTGCATAAATAACCTCTTTCAAACTCACTTCAAGCATATCTCCAATGCCATCCATCTAAGTTGTGCCACCCAGACTAGAGGCAACTTACTTAGCCTCCTCTTTTGATTGCGTATGTGAAAGTAAAGAAGTCTTTAGCCTTTCCGCTTCAGTTGTTAACGAGTCCACCTTCTCTGTTCTTTCACCAGCTCTTTCTGTAGGCCATCCAGTTCCATATGATCCCTTGCATTTGTGATCTTTGAGTTGTTGAGGAATTGAACAGTAGTCATTTGTACCCATCTGAGTGATGAATGAATCCAAGAGAGGAAGAGGTCCAATGGAAGCAGTATCAATAGTCAAGGTCAACCTGGAGATCAAGTCCTTGCTTGAGAATATTTCAACCTTCTGATCTTGGAGTGGGAAAACTTCCAGTGGTACTATGCACAGAAGCCAAGAATAGGAGTTTGACAAGGACCATATGAGATAACTCCAGTGCTGCCAGTGACGGGCCTTAATTGTTCATTGCTTCATGTATGCATGAATGGCCTTGTTCTGGATGCATCTTCATTCTGCTGGTATCTGTGGCCTCTATGTTGTGATTGATGTTCCATTTCAGATGAGGCCAGAAACTGATACAGTGTACTTGGTGGCATGCTGTTAAAGTCTCCAGCAAGCATAACGAGGATGTGGCCTCATAAGCATCACCTAGTAATGCAATGATTTGCATCCCAGGATCAATCTTGTCAAGAAAGCCAACTTTCATTGCATTTCCACGGCAGCCCAAGGTATTGCAATGCTTCATTCCAGTAGATTAGCCTTGGTGTCTCACCCCTAGGCTGGTTTCAAGACAGATCAGTAGTTTTCGGGTTGGGAATCTTCAACAGCTAGTTCATCAGCATGTACCAGCAATGCTATGTCTAGTCTACCCAAGGTTGCAAAATCGAAGTCTTTCTTCGCAATAGGTTTTCATCTTCTCATAACTGACGCAGAACTATGTCCTTACTTATTAGTTAACATATCAATGGTTTGATAGTTTGATTAATTGATATGATATTGTTTTCCTAAATATTTTGAGTGATCTTTCATTTATGAAGTTCTTTTAAATGTGAGGCTTCTCTCTATTATCCCTAGAGTTATTTTAATGACTATCTAGACTCTAAGATTGGAGTAAATAAAGAATTTGATGTATAGGTAATGTAAGATTTTCTATTTTTCTTAATTAATAGGGAATCTTTTAAGTTTGATTTCTAAATTAGATTTTAGATTTATGAAATTCATGAAAATTATGCCAAATTTGATAATTTTTGAAACCAAACAGACACCATAAGTTTGTCGGTTGATACTTACAACGTGGGATGTCAATTTTAATTGTCTTAAGAACTTACACATCTGATTCAATGCTTATAATGTAATTCAACTTAAAAATTGAATAGTTAAATTCAACTTTTCTCCTCAAAAGATAATTTCTTATTAGCTCTTCATGAAGAGTTTTAAATTTATAAATAATCTTTTAATTGTTATATATATATATATATATATATATATATTTTTAAATACCTAATTTTTTAAAAATCTTCTCATTCTCACATGTACCCACACAAAGTCGATTCCTTGTGATTGCATAGAAAAATGAAATATTTTCTATCCTCTTTATAAATAATAAAACTTGTAAATTTTTTTATAAATGTTAATTGTTTATATTCTATATATTATATGTTAAAAGTATCACAAAGAAAAATGAAGCTTGTGGACATGAATGGATGGAAGGTCTTGTTATCAAACTAAAAGGCATTAGGTTAGTTCCAATTTGGTAGTAGAACACGTAGAATAGACCCAATGAATCAAATTAGAGGGAAGTCTCCTAGAATGCTGAGGCTTCTTCTAGAGTCGGCTTTTCTTCAACCACCCTTGTGTGGGATCGGTGGACCCATTCTTAAACCTCCTAAAATCGTTTTTTGTCATTAGTGACATATTTATTTTTAAATGTTTATTTTAACCAAAGTTTGCAAACAATTTTAAAAATCAGACTTGTTATACATTTTTACTTTTTATTAGTTTTTAAAATTTGATAACACAAATAAAAAAAAAAAAGGGATAATTTTTTTAAAGGTTTTTAAATCAATTTTAAAATGAGAAATTTCACTTGTGATTCAGGTGTTGTTTGTTTTTTTGAATTGATTTTAAATAGAATTTAAAATTAAGTAGAGCTTAATAATATTGGGTAATAAGTTGTTTGATTTTGTAATATTTTATTTCTATTGAATACTAAGGAATAATAGTAATCAAGGCCATAAATCTTAAATAATAGTAATCAGGAAACAACTTTTCAAAAGCATCACTTGCCTTGACCTAAGCATTTAGGGCCTAGTTCCTTTTGCTCTTTCTTACTCGACCTCTTACACCAATGACTCAATATGGAAGTCAACTCTTTGTCAAGGGCATATATATTCCTAACAATCTATTGAGCATTGCCAAAGACAGGCCTACCCAACTAATAGTTCCTTCATGAAGAAAGAGTTGACCTCAACCCTTTTAGTCAACCTACCTTGGAGTAGCAACATAAACTATGTCTCTTCCCACACACTCTAATTCAATTAGCTTTCAACTCTCTCCCAACCTCCATCTCTCATCTCAAGCCGTAGGTAATCCATGCTTGTCGACCTTCATTCAGTTAAGATCTAACTTAAACCTTTGGAGAAGCATAGCCAAGGTTCACTTTCAATACTCTTTAGTGCAAGTGCTAGGTTCTATAGGCAAATAGGTCAATCACCATCTCTAGGAAGAGTATTATTAGATCACATCACTCATGGACCCTAGCTCAAGAGTTTGAGCACCAGTAATAACTATGAAATAACAAGGGTCAAAGTGCGAGAGATTTATTTTAGGGGAACAAAAAATTAAATAAACATAATAAGTCTAGCATGACTGATTATCAATTAATTATATATATTTTTAAATAAAGAAGTTCCAAGTCTGAATCCATCATTTATCTATAGCCCTTTGGCCTTGACAATATGAAACTATATTACAAATTTAAATAATTTCTCAATGTTTACATGTGAGACATTAACATTGGTTTGGAATTTTTTTTTTAAAAAAGGGGTTATTTGGACACATGACTCAAAATAACTCTCAAATTGTAAAAATGACCCCTCACACTTTAATTTTGTCGAGAAATAACTCTTTTTGGATACTTTTATCCTTCTTCATTTTGTTTGTTATAAAAATCATTATCTTTTCATAACTATCTTATCTTACAAATAACTCATTCTTGCTTTCATTTTAGATGTTTATCTATATTAAGTAAAAATACAAGAGTCAAATTTGATTTACAAAAAAACTTAACTAGAATTAAATTCATTTACAAATAATTTAACTATGGTCAATTTTTCCATTTCATCTATAAAGAACTCGATTATAATGATCTGAACTTTGTTGTTATTAAGTTTTATTTAAAAAAAAAAAACTTAATTAGAGTTAATTTAACATTTTATCTACAAAAAAACTTAATTATAATTAAGTTCTTAATTAGAATATTTATATGGACTTAAACATTAAATGAAAGGATTATGTGATCTCATCTTCACATTTTAGAAGTTTAAATGAAACTACAAAAAAATTTAACAAAAAATAGTAAAAATTACCACTAAAGGACAACCTCAAAAAATCCTAACAAAAATCCCACTAATAAAATCCCAACCAAAAAACCTGAACCAAAATCCTAGTTGAACATTCAAAAAAAAGAAAGAAAGAAAGAAAGAAACACACACGAAAATCCAACAATACAATTGCAAAAAATGCCAACAAAAAATAACTACAAAAAACAACAAAAAAACCCTTAACAAAAAACAATAACCAAACACACACACATATAAAGGATAATGCAGGATCTTGATGAAGGCTGCAAAAAACAACAAAAACCAACTCAAAAAAAAAAAAAAAACAAATGAAAGATCTTGAATAAGAAAAAAAGATGAGAGTTGTGATCGATTTTTATCATTTCTTCGATTTGAACCACACCCCCAAATTCACTAGGAAAGAACTTGGAAAATTCATTGGAAGAATGAGAAGGAAACGATTGGGGGATGAGGGAGAAATGTCATTTTGAGAAAAAAAGAAAAAGAAAAAAAAAGGTAATATTATCCAAAATGATTCATTTTTTTTTTTAAAGAATAAAGAAGAAAGGTCATTCTTATGATTTGAGAAGTATTTGAAGTCTTTTAGCCAAATATCTCTTAAAAAAAAAATTAAGTAAAGCGGTGTTTGTTTGTTTGTTTGCCTTTTTCTTTTCTTTTTTCTTTTTTTTTTTTAAAAAAAGCTTGTTATTGAAAGTAATTTTCTTTTAGATTTTAGACTGATTGTGTGTTTTTTTTTTCAAAAAAAAAATGCTTTTTAAATTTTTTTTTTTTTTAAAAAAGCTTTTAATTTTTTTTTTTAACTGAACAAAAAGAAACAAAATATTTAATACTTTTTAATAAAATATTGATTTTTCTTTATTCATTAGTAACAATGACTAAGTTTGGGTAGAATCACTCAAGTGATAAGTGTATGGACTCACGGTTAGTGCTACATGCACCCAACTAGGCATCCAGATGCAAATGTCAATCATTCTTAGGCTTTCATAGCCAATTATAAGGGGAATAGTCCCCATATGCTTTAATGAACCAAGATGCACAACCCTATAATAGGATATTGATTGTGGTCAAAATATACACTCTAATGACATATATATGATATGATTTATACTATATAAAGGGATCCACACACCCAAATTAAGTGCTAAGACCTTAGTTGCATATCTAACATATATTTTGAGCTTAATTTCGTGTTCAAATGAGGAAAAAAATAGAAGTTACTAGAATCAATTTAAACCAAGGAAGAGGAAGGGATCAAATATGCTTAAAGAAATATTTAAAAATTAAGAAGCATGGGGGGATCAAAACAAGGGAAAAATGAATAAGTCATGGGCTTGAAAGATGGGGAATGAATTGTTAAGACATTAAGTCTTGTTTATTTATCGGCAATTTTGTTCCAATTAATTTTTGGTCATAAAAGTCTTTTTAGATAATGACATGCTCTCCATTGAAGATCAAGGGTTGCTATTCATCCAATCGAAAAGTCATTGGTACATTTAAAAAGGTTTGGCTTATGGCATATAAGGCTTATTTGAGGTATAAAAAGGTTTGGTATCATTTTTAAACTTAAAATGATTTTAAAAATTATTTTTCAAAAAGTAGAGGCCACTCAAGCGGTTAATCTCTCTCAAGTACTAAGGACGGCTTAAGTGATTAATCCTACTCAAGCAGTCAGCCTATACAAGAGGTAAGGACTGCTCAAGTAAAGTGCTAGCTCAAGTGGTCAAAGTTTGCTCAAGCAGTCATGCTAGTCCTATCGAGTTTAAAAACCTATTTTGAATGAATTTAACTTAAACTCTAATTTGAAAACTTGGGATACCAAAACTCTTATGGCTTTTGCCTATAAATAGATCTCTTTTAACCCCTTGTTGGTTACAAATCGGATATTAGAAAGATCATAGAGATCCTAAAAGATTGTTGAGAGACCTGCTATTCTTTGGAGGGACTCCTTGTGAGAAAAATCTAATTGCCACACCATTCATGTTCTTTAATTCAAAGATTTGAATCTTTGAATTGTTAGTTAAAGATTGTAATCCCTTTTGAGAAACCGAAGGATTTACTATGGAGCAATAGGGAATTGTTGCGTCGCGGAAATGGATCAAGTTGTAGGTGTTGTAGAGTAAGTCTTTAGGGTAAAACGTCCAGGTAAATCTATGTAACTTGACTTCGAATAATGGATTTAGATTGGTAGGTCTTAGATCTCGTGGTTTTTTATCTCTACAGTTTGTGGGGGTTTTCCATGTAAAAAATTTGTACCTCATTGTCTATAGTTTTATATTCAATATTCTATTTGAATTGCCTAAAATAAATTAAATTGATTGTCCTTAATATCTTGCAAGGTGTAGACCTTCCATTTTATCCTCTTAGCACATGCCCTAATTAAGTGCTCTTTTAGAACTCTATAGTAGTTTTTTGTGGCCCATTGCTACTCATATAGCTTACCTCTTTGAGCCACTCTGGATACTAAGTACACTTTTGTGACAGCTTGCTTAGACATATTTAGGCCCATTAAGAACACTTGCCACATTTAGGTGCACCTAGTCCGCTTAGGCTTACCCTAACACCCCTAAGTCATTTAGATGACAGATGTAGCTTGCATCATTTGCGTGGCTCACGTAACTTGCATAGCTTGCATGTTTTTCTTTATGAATATGTGTTGTGTACTTATATTTATTTATTTATTTATTTTTTATTTACCTTTTTATAGTCATCATTTATTTTTGTTGTTATTATTTTTATTATTATCATCATTAGAATTGTTTTTTTATTATTGTTTCTATTATCATCATCATCATTATTATTGCTATTATTATTATTATTATTATTAAGATTGCATGAATTAATATTTTGCTATACTTGCATGTGGCTAATTTTTCTTGATTTTTTTTTTAAAATTTGCATGATTTTAGTTATTTATTTATTTATTATTCTTGCATGGTTCCTCCTCGTTTTTTTTTTTTTTGTATGGGGATTAGGTGACTTTGAAAGCAAGAGGACGGGCTGCATTGTGGGAAGATATGGAAATACTAGAGAATATTGATGTTGCTACCACATTCCTTAAGGATTGACCAGAATTTTTAAAATGTGAGAAAACTTATACTGAAAGCAAGAGAAGATGAGAGGAGGGGGACCCGCATCATGGGGACTAGGGTTGCACCATGGGGAATCGGGTTGCTGCATGGGAAAGTGAGGATCTGAGTAGAAGGAAATGAGATGAAGCGGACGGCTTAAGAGACTTTTCAAGGGGGGTTTCGAAGCAGAGGGCACGTAAAAAAATAAATAAATAAATAAAGAAGGCTAAAAACGGGGTACAAATGGGAGAAAAAATGAGGAGCAAGGACGGGAGATTTGATTTTGAGGGTCTCCTTACGATAAACCACACCATCCAAAACCCCCTTTATTCATCAGAGGACATCACCTTGTGACCATACTGAATCCAACATTGCTATTTGGACCGCGAGGATGCTTGCTTGCTATTTGCACCATAGAAGGACACACGAACACCATTTCGTGAGTTCCAAACCACATTCTGGAAAGTTGAGAGGAAATAATCCACATCAAATTTTGGAAGCCACGACATTTGGGGGGGTTATTGAGACTTAAGAGGAACATTTCCGACTTTCCAAGATCTTCGATCATTTAATCCACTGAAAGTAAGAAAATCAGAGATCATTGGCGAATGAGGTAGTGGTATGGTGCCTAATTTCGGGTACAATAGCCTTAATTTTGAGTTATATATCACGTTCGATCATCAAAGGCAGGAGCAATGGATGACGGGGGTTCGGATTCTTCCATCCATATACCAATGATGGTGGTGATGGTGAGAGGGCCTTGTGGCGTGCCATCAAAGCCATCCAACAAGAAAGCTCCGACCCGAACCCCATCATCTACACCGATGACCATGATGCTTCTTCTAATAGCTTGATGGCTCGTGTCGTTCAACGTTTTGGTGGAGTTTTCAAGGTGGGGGTTGAGAAGCAGGTTTGAGCGTGTTGGGGAAGAAATTCAAAGTGCTAGAAGGAAAAAGAAATTCGCACATAGAGGGCGGTCCTTTCTCCATTTTTGAGAACGATGATTAGAATTTCTAGAGTGGTGGATGTTCATAATTTATTTTTATTTTTACAGGGACAACATTCATAATTTTTGCGAGGACTGTGATCTGAATTTTTGGAGAGGTGGACAAGGATTCGAGTACAATGATCAGAATTTTTCATGGGACAACGATCAGAATTTTTCCAAGGACCACAATCAGAATTTTTGGAGAAGAAGACGCAGCAAAAGAGCCATCATCCTAGCGCCCACCACCAGAATGTCAGTAAGCATGTCTCATGTTTAATTTTTAGTATTTGATTGTATTATTGAATTTGAAGTTTTCACCTTTGACATGGCAATTTTTAGGTTTTTAGATTCTCTCGTCATAATGCATGTTAGTTGTTTAGGTTGTTGGATTAAAATTCTTATTTTTGGGACATGGTAATTCTTGGGATGTTTAAGTTTGACATATTGATTTTAGTTTGCTTTACAAAATTCTTAGGATGTTGTTAGTTTCGTAAATTTATTGTAATTCATTTTTTTTTAAATTAAAAAAAAAATCTTTAAGTGTTAGTCTTGATGGATATCAATGATAAGGTTTGACTTACATGCATGCATGTTCTTTATGTTAGTGTCCTTGAAAACTCCATATCTTCAAAACCTTCTTTTACTAAAAAATGAATTTTCTTTCATTATAAGTTTGGCTAATAGATCCCAAATGAAAAGTAGTAAAAAAGGTGATCCAAGCCGAGCTTCTCTTATTTTAAAATTCTTTTAAGAAAAAAAAAACCTATTTTGTGTCTATTGATTAGGAATCATCAAATCACTTGGTTTCTTTTACTTCCTCTAAAGTCGTTTTCAAAAAATACTTAAAGCAATAAAAAGCATCAGAATAACATTCATTCTAGGTTTAGGCAAAGAACACATTTTCTTTGGAAATTATGCAACTCATTTCAATCTAAGTTGAATTCTCCTTTGTTGGTTTTTCAAATATTTTGTTTTTATCCACATAGGTTTGAACTTGTACTCTCAAGCTAATGGAAATATACAGATTAAACTTATGAATATTGAATGGGGACTTGATGGAACCCCTATATAAAAGATTTTCTTTTATTTAAAAAAAGCACATCCTTCCTTCCAACTTCCACTTAGCTATTGACCCTTTAGTTTTAAAATTTGTTTTGATAATTTTATGAAGTTTTAAAAAAAATTCCAAAAATTGTACAATGTTCCTTACTTATTTGGAATGTTATTTGAGTCAAAAAGCTTTTCTTAAAGTCAAGTTATGATAATCTCTTTTAGCATGTTTTGTTTAGGTCTACTTTTATACACTTGAGAGAACTTTGTAAAATTCAATTACCTTTAATCTTTTCAATTTAAACGAATATTTTTTCTAGATTTTTCTTAAAATTGAATTTTAACCCATAAAATATTTAAAAAAAATACGCTTTATTGAGGAAGATATGATTTTTCAAAGTCACACCTATTGCATATAATCGAATATGCACAATTGATAAATTACAGTGTTCTAAATATTCTTATGAATGCTTTCTACCCTTGAATTAAATTTTTGGATGATCTAAACATCTTAAATGACTTGTGTTATTTTTTTTATGAATTTATAAGGCCTTTAGGTTTTTTTTTTTTTTTTTTAAAAATTTAGTTTACATTGTTTTTTTTTTTTTTTTTTTTTTTGCCTAATTCTAAACTTTTTTGAACTTTTGGATATTTTGAATTGAATATGTTGTTTATTTGAATGCTTGAACTTTGGTATGTTGATATAGACATTGACAAGAAGTCTTTTATGTGTTTTTGTGATCAATTTCTTTTTAAAAAAAATATTTTCTTAGGATTTATTCTTAAAGATGCCTTGTTCTGATTATGGACTAGAAGTTTGCATTATGCCTGCATTGTTGTTTAATTCAAGACCATTTGACATCTCATAACTTTTGTTGGTTATTGTATTGTGATATAGACATAACAAAGAGGGTTGTCTTAATTTTTCATGATCAAATGATGTTCCTGAATATTAATTAATAATTTTTCTTTTGATAATAGTGTGTCACCCCTTTTGCTAACATGTTTTTATCACAATCCTTGATTTTTGGAGTTGTATACATGATTGGTGCAATAATTGGTGTTTCCTTATACTCTGGCTATTTCTACTATGCTATTTGGACACCATGCATGCTAGGATTCATGTTAAAGTGACGCAACCAAATATTCTAATCTTAACATATTAATTTATTAAATATTTATTAACTTATAAATTTCTATTAAGGTTGTATCATTATAAACCATATAAAAATTTAGCAAATGCATATATGTCATTATTACTTTTATTTAGGCAGAAGACATTAACTATACTTTGACTAATAAATTTTTAGTCAAGATTGCATATCATTAAACCAAGGAAAATTTAGCAAATAATATATATATATATATATATATATATATATTGATTTCATTTGGATACCTTGACATATGAACATATTAATTATAGATTGACTTATAAATTATTTGTCATGGTTGCATCATCATAAGTCATGGAAAAATGCAATAGCTATTATATATGTCATTATTGGTTTAAACAAAGTTGTATATGTCATAATTGTTCATTTAAATAGACTATCTTCACATATATTATCTTAAGTCAAGAGGATATATGTCAATAATGACTCTTTTTCTTGTAGTGTATGGAGGCATGGGACACTACTCTTAAGAGTGTCCTAGCCCCAAAAATATTAAAACGTTTATATAAGCAACATGGAGTTACTCGTATTCTAAAGACGGTGCTTTTACAATTTCTGAATATGCAAGGTATGATCCCAATGACATGTTAAGTTTTGTCGCATCTATAGAATATAAGAATAATTCTTATTGTGATAGTGATAGTGATATTAATGATGATGAGTTTACTGATAAACAAATGGTTGCATTCTTTGACAATCTTTTTATTGAGCATGAAAGATTAATTAAGAGTTATATGACAAATCATAAAGTTCTTGATGCAAATAAAAATAAGATTGATGTGCTTAATGCTGAAAAATCTAATTTACTTGAGAAAATTAGATTTCTTGAATTTGAGCATCATTCTATCCTTGAGAAGAATAATGTCCTCACTCAACAGATCAAGAATAATAAGCCTTCTTCATCTGTGAATGAAAATTTTCACCCTAAAACTAAAGTGCTTAATGAAATACTTGATAAATGCAACACCCATGGTGATCAAAGATGTTTGGGGTATATCAATAAAGATGAAACTCCCTTTAGTGGATAAACCATGTTTATCAAAGGTGAGAATGATACCCCTAACCAAGTAGAATCTCCTAAAAAGACATCACTATGCACACATTGTAAGAAAACTGGACACTCTCAATCTTGATGCTACACTAGGTTTCTAGAAAGGTTTGAAACTCAAATGAATAGACTTATGAATGATTTTAATTCCCTTAAAAACAACATTTTGAATGATGGGAAAAGAAATAAAACCAATCAGAAACCTAGAAGTTAATCTAGTTCCTCGAAGTCACCACCTAGAACTAAGCAAGTTTGGTTGAGAAATGATAAGTCTGAATGTCAAGTTGTGTTCAATTCTCTTAAATATAAATTTCTAGTAAATGATACCTTGATAGTGGGTGCTCTAGACACATGAAATGAGACAAATCTGATTTCATTTCTCTAGAAAACTTTGATGGTGGGATTTGTTACTTTTGGAGATGGAAACCTAATTAAAATGAAAGACAGGAGTGGTATAGTTATCCCTGGATGGCTCAAACTAGATGAAGAAATTTATGTTGAAGGACTTAAAGAAAATCTCTTAAGCATTAGTCAAATGTGCGACAAAGACCATAGAGTGAATTTTCACCAAGACTTATGCAAGGTAATTAATAAAGAGGAAAAGGTAGTCATCATAGGGCACAGAACAATTGATAATTTTTATGCCATAAATTCTAGCTTTAGAACATCTTTTTTGTGCAATAAGGCTAAGCTTGATCCTACTAAGCTTTGGCATAGAAGACTGGGTCACATAAATTATAGGAATCTTGTGCACTTAATGAATACTGAAAGAATTAGAGGTATCCCTAGACTTAGTGGTGAACCTAAACCCATTTGTGATGAGTGCATGAAAGGAAAACAAATTAAGAGTTCACACAAAAATGTTAAGAAGATAAAGACTACTAGACCTTTAGATCTTCTTCACATGGATCTTATGGGTCCAATGTGAACTAAAAGTAAAGGTGGCAAGAGATATGTCATTGTGGATGTAGATGATTTTGTCGAGATACTCCTTTGTGAGTTTTCTTAGAGGGGAATCTAAGGCTATAAAATATTTAAAGTCTTTATTTAATAGAATATAAGTGGAAATTGGTCATCCAATTGTAAGGATTAAGAGTGATAGAGGGAGAGAGTTTGACAATGTGGATGTTGACCTCTTTTGTGAGTTAAAAGGAATTAAACATAAGTTTTCAACCCCTAGAACTCCGCAATAGAATGGAGTAGTTGAAAGAAAAAAGAAAGTGCTACAAGAGATGACTAGGTTGATGATTCACATGCATAATACCTCTATGCTATTTTGGGAAGAAGCAATTAATACTATTTGTTATGCTAATAGGATTTTTCTTAGACCTGGAACAAAAAAGGCATCTTATGAATTATAGATTAGGAGAAAACCTAACTTTCATAATTTTAGGAATTTTGGCAGTGAATGCTACATTCTTAGGGATGGGAGAACCTTGGAAAGTTTGATACTAAATCTAATTTAGGTACTTTCTAGGCTATTCGACTATGAGTAAAGCCTATAGGGTTTATAATCAAAATTCACAAGTCATCCAAGAATCTTCTAATGTAGTTATAAATCATACTAGATATGACCAGAATATAATTGACAATCAAATTTCAACCTAGGAATCAATCAAGGATAACCCTAAAGACTTGGTGACTTCTAAAGATAATGCTAATGATAACCCTTAAAAAGGCATTGACCCCAACAATGATGAAATTGTACCTCTTTATGTCACTCCTTAAGAAATAAGGGATAAACATAGATCCAAAATACCTAAAAACTACATAATCTCAATGTTATAGGTAATATGAATGAACATGTTATTACTAAGTGGCAATCAAGATTAAATGAGATGGGTTGTGTATGCTATACCTCCCAATTTGAGCCAAAGAATGTGTAGAAAGGTTTAGAAGATGAATCTTGGATGTCCACACTCTAGGAAAAACTGAATCAATTCATTAGGAATGATGTGTGGTATTTAGTTCCTAGGCCTAATGATAATCATGTCATAGGTACAAAATAGATACTCAAGAACAAATAAAATGAAAATGGGGTCATTGTGAGAAGCAAAGTAAAACTAGTTGCCAAAGTGAAGAAGTCTATGTTGAGCAACATAATTCGAGATCTTAAATTCCTCAATTATGTTTATAGGTTAAAGAAAGCTACTTATGGATTAAAGCAAGCTCCTAAGGCATTGTATGAGAGAATCATAACCTATCTTTTAGAGAAAAAGTTTGAAAGAGAGGGAGCTGATAGAACCTTGTTTATTAATAGGTCCAATGATGAGTTGTTAATAGCTCAGATTTATGTTGATGATATAGTTTTTGGAGCTACCTCTAATGACCTTGCCCTTAGTTTTGCAGAAGAGATGAAGACTGAATTCAAGATAAGCATGGTAGATGAATTAAGTTTTTTCCTAGGATTGCAGATTAGGCAACTAAAAGATGGAATCTTTCTTTCTCTATCCAAGTATGCTAGGAAAGTTGTTAAGAAATTCGATCTACAATCTTCTAAACACTGTAAGACACCAATGAGCACTACCACTAAGCTTAGCAAGGATGCAGCTAGAAAAAATGTTGAGAAAAAGCTTTATAGAATTATAATAGAAAGCTTACTTTACCTCACTGCGAGTCGTCCTGACATATCTTTTAGTCTTGGAGTTTGTGCTAGATATCAAGCAAACCCCAAACAGTCACACTTAATGTCTATTAAAAGAATTATATATTTGTTATATAAATGGAACTCTTGATTATGGTTATGGTATCCCTATGACTCTTCTCTTGTGATTGTTGGATATTCCCATGCTGAGTGGGCTGGAAACATTTGAGAATAGAAAAAACATATCTTTTATTGGACATTGGCTTATGGCTTGGCTTAGTAAGAAACAAAATTTTATATCTTTATCTATTATTGAAGCTAAATATATTGTTGTTGGGATTTGTTCACTACTACAAAAATTGAAATTAATGACGCTTTATTTTATGATGCTTTCTAAAAGCGTCATTATTGAGGGTATACAATGACGCTTATAAGAAGTGTCATAGTTGTATTATTTATCTTGATACTTATTATAAGTGTCATTATTTGATGTCATATTTTTCCTTATAACTGTGTACATAATGACGCTTATAAGAAACATCATAGTTTTATTATTTACCTTGACACTTATTATAAGCATCATTATTTGATGGGTATGTAATGACGTTCCTGAGAAGTGTCATAGTTGTATTGACTTTTAAAATTTTTGTTTTTAAGTTAACTTATACAAATTTTGATATTAGAATTTTATTCTATAAATTAATTATGGTAAATTGACATTAATATTAATGACATAAAGTTGCTACATTAAGGTTTTTTTAAAAAAATTTGGATATAAATAAAATAAAATCCTAATAAATTATTTTTTTATTGTTTGATATTAATTTTTTTATAGTTTGTATCAATACAATCTATTTTCATAAACTATTTTTCATTTTTATTAAATTAGAAATTATCTTATATTTCATTTAAAAATAATTTGTTAATTTATTTGTGGACCACAAAAAAGTGGCCTATTTTGAGCACTTGTTCGAGCCTTGGGCCACATTTATTGGGTTTAACCCTTTTATTTGAGAATGTTTTATAGTTAATGAATATAAATTTGAAATTATTTAACTAAAATGAAATAAATTAATATTTAAATTAATTTAATGATGATTAGACTCACAATAAAACTAAATGCAATAAGAATATTTATAAAAACTTTCTAATATTTATGGGAATTAAGCTCATTTTATTAAATTAGTTTTTTTTTTAAATATCAATATTCAAATTAAACCGACATCAACCTAAAATATCAAATAATTAAACAATATAAATTCATTATGAGTTCAATATATAAAAATTATTATTGGAAGATGAAATAAAGAATACTATTTTAATTTATTGAAAAAGGACATGCATGGTATTTTAGAATTTGTTATAAAGTCTCCATTGAAAACCCTAACTTTTGGAAGACAAGAAAGAAGGGAGAGAGCCACCGTTTTTAGTGAGAAAGAAGAGAAGAGAGAAAAATGCAAGTTTTTCTCATCATGCCCAGATTTCATCAAAGGTTTGATCCCACTTCGTCTGTGGTCCGATCGAGCTGAAATTTGGAGGAGAGTTTCGTGACTCATTTATCTTCAATCTGAACGGTGAAGATCGGATTTGGAGTTTTGAAAAGTCATTAGAAAGAAAGAGGAGAAGAGAGAAAAACGTAGGTTTTCTCATCATGCCCAGATTTCATCAAATGTCCGATCCCGCTTCGTCCGTGGTCCGATCGAGTTGAAATTTGAAGGCGAGGTTCATGGCTCATGTATCTTCAATATGAACGGTGGAGATCGGATTTGGAGTTTTGGACAGTCATTAGAGAGAAAGAGGAGAAGAGAGAAAAACGTAGGTTTTTCTCATCATGCCCAGATCCCAGATTTCATCAAATGTCCGATCCCGCTTCGTCCGTGGTCCGATCGAGTTGAAATTTGAAGGAGAGGTTCGTGGCTCATGTATCTTCAATATTAACGGTGAAGATCGGATTTGGAGTTTCGGACAGTCATTAGAGAGAAAGAGGAGAAGAGAGAAAAACAGTGGTTTTTTACATCATGCCCAGATTTCATCAAAGGTCCGATGCCGCTTTTTTTCATGGTCTGATTGAGCTGAAATTTGGAGGAGAGGTTCATAAGTCATTAATCTTAAATTTGAACGGTGAAGATCGGATTTAGAGTTTTGGAAAGTCATCTTTTAGCCAAAAACAAAACCTTTATTTTATCAAAGATGGCACTTCCTGAAAGTGTCATTGTTGCCTAAGAGATACAATGATAGAGGCGAAGAGGACGCTTTAGAGAAGCGTCATCTGTTACCTTTCTTGACGCTTAAAAAACGTCATTGTTTCCCATTTTTCTTGTAGTGGTTGTATGCGACTCCTGTGGATAAAACAAATGCTTAAAGACTATGGAATTGAAGAAGGAACCATGAACATGCATTATGACAACTCTAGTGCTATAAATATCTCAAAGAATCTTGTTCTTCATTCCCATACTAATCACATTGAATTTCGTAATCATTTCATTAAGGATCTTGTTGAAAAAAATGTTGTTTCTTTATGGTTTGTTCTTTCTGAACTTTAATTAGCAAATATTCTTACCAAACCCTTGGATTCTCTTAAGTTTGAGTACCTAAGGAAATCTCTAGGCATATGCTTAATTGATTGATCATCATAGGTATAGGCTTCAAAGGTGTTGAGCTTAGTGTTTATATCTTTTTGTTTCATTTGGCCTTATTTTGTTTTGGGCATATTATTTTTGTTTATTTACTTGATATATTAGCATGATTATAGTTTTAAAAGGATCAAGGCACACCAAGACGCAATGTAGTCTTGGAACCTGAGGCGCAATGTAGTCTTGGAGCCTGAGGCGCAAGACACACCTAAGGTGCGGGCTTTTGTGAAGTGAGGCGCACCCTAATTTACATATATATTTTTATATAATATAATCAAATTTAACAATCATTTATTTGTCCTAAACACATAAATCGTCAAATATCATCCAAAACTTCAATTTAATCAACGAAAAACATAAAAAATAAAGAACTCCAAGCAGAAAAGCAAATCCAAATCCATATTGCTAATAGCCCAATACATATCCAAATCCAAAGTTTCCAAACCAAAAGGTCCAAAATATGAAATTTGTCCACAATTCAAAAACATCATTAAAAAACACTTAAATAACAAATTTGTCCACAACAAGCAATCATCACTCCTCCTCTAAATCAATTAAATCATCATCATCATTATTTCCATCACCATATTGGTAGCCTTCCCCATCTTCTTCATCTGCTGAATCAACCATGTCTCCATCCTCATCTTCATCTATTAGTGAATGAGAAGGCAAGGTTCTAGAACTTGAAGCTATCCTCCTCGTTGGTGGTATTGTGCTTGAGCTTGGTCTAGCTTTAGCTCTAGCTCTAGTATCAAACCTGGCCTCCTCAGCTCTAGTAGCTCTAGCAACATCACCCCATGTCAAATTATCATCATCAAATACAAAATCATCTTGTGCACCTCCATGAGAATCCTCATCTTCCATTCTTCCTATCAACCATTCATTGCTATCATCTATATCTTTCAAAGAAATTGGGTCAATGGTGTTACGTTCATTGTATCTTCTCTTCAAGGCTCGATTATACTTAATGTATACCAAATCATTCAAGCGTTGATGATCTAACCTATTTCTCCTCTTGCTATGAATCTGCAAAAATTCATAAGCTTATAAATATATTTTAAAGTTTTAGCTTTTAGGTTACATTCAAGACTCTATTAGACTATTACTTGTAATTATTTTGGTCACTTACATTTTCAAAGATGCTCCAATTCCATTCACAACCTGATGCATTGCATGTTAAGTTGAGGACTTTCATTGCAAACCTTTGCAAATTTGGAGCTGAAGCTCCATATGCAGCTCACCATTCAGCTGTAGTATAGATATTAAGAATTTAGTGAAACAATTCACCTATTTTAGCAAAAATAAATTGTAATCATTTAAATAAACAAAACTAAATAACTAACCTAGTGCTCTAGTCTTTCTTGTCCTAACAGTTAACTCATTCCCAAATAGTCCTTGGGCATTTGTGAACAAACTCATTTTGGCCACAACTTTTTCTTGCTTAGCAAGGTCTCTTGTTAGCCTTAAGATGCATTTATACAAATCACTCATAATCTCTGCATTATGCTCTATTTCTAGTTTATCATAGAAGAATTCCGGGTTCAAAAAGTACCCTACTGCATGCAAAGGCCGGTAAAGCTAAATCTCCCACCTCATATCAATGATGTTGAAGATTTCTTTGTACTTTTCTTCATTTCCATTAAAACTTGTCACAACTGTATCCTTAACTCTATTCATGGCCTCATAGATGTATCCCATAGGAGCTTTTTTTTCACCATCAACCAAACGAAGCACACGAACTAGGGGACCCAAAACCTTTAAGCAAAACACAATAGTGTTCCAAAATGAAGGCATTAGAAATATGTTGGCTATAGTTTTCCCTTTCTACTCTTTTGCCCATTTACTATCTGATCAATCTGAGCTTGTAAACATCTTCCCCAAGTTGTTTTTTTGTTCATGCAATCGCGATAATGTGATGAAAGCAGTTGCAAACCAAGTCTTAGCAAGCCTAAGCAATTCCCTTTGTCCAGTAAACCGCCTCATCATGTTAAGTAGCCCTGAGCGATTATAAATATACCCATTTAGTGATATAGCCCTCTCCAATGTCCTCTTGATGTTTGGTAGCTTTCCAATATCTTCCAACATCAAGTCAAGGCAATGTGCAACACATGGTGTCCAATACAAATGTGGGCGCTTTAATTCTAACAACCTTCCTATGTGACATTGTAAATAATAAATTTACATAAGTTCTCAAGATAAATAATTCAAATTTTAAAAGTAAATAAAAATTCAAGAAATAGTATTTATTACCTGCCATCACATAACTTGAGTGATTATCTGTTATAACTTGAATAACATTCTCCTCACCAACTTGTTTTACCCATTTGTCAAGTAACTCAAACATCTTTTCTCCTGTCTTAATCATTGAAGAAGCATAAATGGATTGCAAGAACATGGTTCCCTTTGAACAATTAAACAAAAATTTCACCAAAGTTCTCTCTTTCCTATCGGTCCATCCATCTGACATAATTGAATATCCATTTTTTCCCCATTCCACCATATGATCTTTCATCAAATTTTTTGTGAGAGCCAATTCTTTCTTAAGGTTAGTAACTCTTACCTCATGAAAAGTTGGTCCTTTCATACCCACACCATAATGGCCAATAGCCTCAATCATTGGTTGGAAACTCAGATATGTGACTACATTAAATGGAATAACCGCCTCACACATCCATCTTGTGATAAGAATACAAGCTCTTTCTCTTGTTTCCTTTTTGTAGGCATCATTGATGGTAGTTTGATTAATCTTTCCACTCCTTCGATTTTGAACAACCATCTCTGCATTAGGAGTGAAAAAATGATCCATATGACCTTTTTGTCTTGGTTTTTTTGAAGAAAACATCCTACCATCACTTCCTCCTCGGTTATTACCTCCACTAAAAATGTTGGTGACATTCATTCTACTATTAATATCCTCACCAAAATCTTCATATTCCAAACCAAACAAATCTTCATTAACATCTCACTCCCCATATTCATTTGCTATTTTTTATTTTTCTTGGAACTCATATACTCTTCCATGTCTTCTCTAACATGTTCCAGACATTTTCTACTCTTTTTAGCATTTCTATATCCACCAACAAGATGTTGCTTGTGTCTATATATGCCTCATTTGGTTACTTTATCACAAAAATGCATATGTTGGTGTTCAAATCTTTTTCATTAACCAAACGAGTATATTTCCATCTGGGATATCTTCTTCCACTTGTACTAGAGTCCACTTGAGTTCCACTCTCATTATCCATCTTGCAAACAAATTATATATACTCTATAGTAAGATAATTATAATTAAATTAAGAAAAAAAATTGAAAAAAAAATGCATATCACATTAACAACAAATATGCATATGAGTGTTTTTTGTTTATTTATTTTTATTTAGTAAATTTTTATGTCAAAATACAGAAAAGTGAAGAAAAGAGAAAAATACCGAGGTCCAGAAGGTACATGACTATTTTTCCTTTATTTTTTTCCTATTTTCTCCTATTTTTCTTCTTCTTTTTCACTTCTCCATCACGATTGAGAGTGGTCTTAGGTTGAGAAAGACTAGAAAAGGGGGTTGGAAAGGAGGAACATGCCAAAATAGCGTCGTTTTGGCCTTTTTTTTCTATATAAAAAAAATGCTCCAAAATGACGTCATTTTGGCATGTTCCTTTAAAATTAAAAAGGGCCAAAACGAAGCTGTTTCGGACCTAAAAAATAAAATAAAATAAAATAAAAATTAGGGCTCAACCTAGTCCTTTGCAACCCAATGGAAGAAAAAGAAGAATAAGAAGAAGAAGAAGGAGAAGGAGAAGGAGGGCGTACGCCGCGTACCTAATCGGAGGCAAGTCAGGTGACTGCGTTGCGCCTTGCGCGCCTAAGCGACGCCTTCATGAAGGGGTGTTGTCTGCCTTCAGGTGAGGCACCGGAGGGTGGCATCGCGCCACCCTAATTCGTGCCCAATTGGTGTCTCAGCTGATTCATGTCCAGCTGGTGCTCCTTGATTGAGGGAGTAATCAACAAAATTTATAACCTATTACACCATGTACTAGGGTAGCAAAGACAAAGCTACTATAGCATAGTGGCTTTAGGATCGTTCACTGGGATGGGTTTTCACTTTGCAAATGATATTAATTCAAAGTTGAATTGGTGCCTTTTCATTTTAAGGTTAGCTTTAAAAGAAAACATAAAGATGTTTGAATGAAAAAGGTTTGGTTTTAAACTAATAAAAAATAGTAACTGATTTTACTTACAAAGAAAAGTGTTTCTTGGAGTTCAGATCACTAGGCTCAGGTTCCTCATACAAAAAGGAGAGTTCTGGTCACTTGTTTCTTTTCCTCGCATTAGAGAATTAACATATAGTTAATTCTCTAACCGGTGTTGTATAGATGCTTCCCATTAATGGGTTCAAACACTAAATCCTTCTCATTGATGCACCTTGCAATGGCTCATACCTCTCACCTAGCACTTGCCATTCAAGGTGATCTTTAACCTTGGATTATCCGTCAAAAGCTCGCAAGAGATAACTAATGTATGTCTCATTGGAGTCCAAAAGCTTACCAAGTGTTGGAAATTCTAGAAAATCCTACCTTCAAGTCACCTCCCAAAGGCTCGCAAGAGATAAACTAGTGCATCTCCATGGACGGAGATCACTTGCCTTACCAAGTGTTGGCCCAGGTGATTTAAAGGTGTTTTAAGTTAACTAAAAAGATAAAAAACAATTAACGGGTCACACTTTCTCTTCATTAAAAACTAAAACAACAAAACTTCCAATTTATGCATGTGGAAACTTACCTGTCTTTCTTCACTCTAAGAGACGAAGAGCCTAGCCTCTCATCCTTTGAGGAAAAATCCTCAGAGTTTGATTGGATAGAAAGAAAAATAACGAGAAAACAAAAATATATATATGAAAAGCAGAGCAAGTGCTCTGTAAAATATATTCCTTACTATTACAAAAGGTACTCGTCCTCCTCTTGAGAACAGGCTCCCGAGAGCTATATATAAAGAAAATTACAAAACAAAATATCTGAGGTTATTCACCCCTTTTCCAAACTTAATAACTAAGGAATCCTATAATTGGTGGGTTACAAGGAGAAAATGGGGATTTAGACATAAAAAATCTGAAGCAAAATATCCAAAAGTGTCGGTCACAAATATCAGGAAACTTCAGGAGAAATTCCACAGCACTGTGCAAAATGGCTGCAAAATCATTTCGCAGCAAAAGGGTGATTTCGCAGTCGTGCAAAATTCTTCTTTCAGCTTGGACGGCTTCCAATGGCTGTAACTCCTTCATATCAACTCCGAATCGTGCACCGTTTCAAGCATTGGATTGTTGACTTCCTGAGCTTCGAAACGACATATAGCATGCATAAATTGGACTACAGGAAGTGCTCCAAAAGTGGCTAACATGATTGTCATAAAAAATGTTTCATGACAGATTTCTCTTTACTTCCCCTCCTTGCATTCCGGATTTGCTTATGGAAAAGGACTTCAAAGCTTTGGTTCTTCATGTTTCTGAGGTTTCCATTGCTTTGCCATGGATTCCAAATAACTCTCCTCAATCTCCTATTGCTTTGATGATCAAAAAGCTATCAAAACACCAAAACTTAACACAAATTGATTAGAAGTGCTTGCAAAGGTCCTTAATATGTTAATTGGGTTAAAAAGCAATAACTACTACTCAAAAGTGTTTAAAAGAGTTAATTACAAGCTATGAAATAGCACTTTTTGAGTAGTAATCACTCCTCCCAACCGACATATTGCTAGTCCCTTAGCAATGAAGGAGAGAAAAATAAAAATAAACAATACTATAATTTACAACATCATGCTGATCAAAAAACAATTTTCAAGTGGCATGATGATCTAACTCTCACATGGAACATTAAAGAAATAAAACTCAAACTTCAACAAGGGTTATCAAATAACTTGTCTAATCACAATTCTTAAAGAGAAGACATTATGCAAATTTAAGCTTTAAAAGAGTTTCCACTCCTAAAGGGTCAAACCTTACTCTTCCACAAAAATCTAAGTGTTATTTATTAGCTTCCGAATATAGTATGTTAAATTAATCTCTCCCCCCAACCTAGTTTTTTTTTTTTTTCAAAGCTTAGCAAACTAGTCAATCTCCAATAGGCTAAGAACACACCTCTTTTTTCACAATTTTTTTCATTGTAGGAGTACAAGGCTTAAAGGTATTATTTTCTAAATTGTCCATGTAACGGGGGTCCATCGATGACTCCCAACCAATTAAGGTTTAGGGCATCAAGCTTTAAGGATCTTTCAACCACTAACTCCTCGGATTTTACCCCGGACTTTTGAGAATGAATTTTTAATACCCAAGCACCTACAGTATGTTAAACTCCACCTATTCACCCTTGTAACGAGCATTGAGGTCGGTGACTCCCAACCAATTAAGGCTTAGTGCACCAGGTTTTAAAGATTTTCACCTTATACCCCTCAGACCTTGCTCGGGTTTCAAGGCAAGCAAACATTTTTTCTTTCTTTCTTTTTTTCTTTTTCAAAGGCTCATTGGCCTTTTATAAGGTGTCCCAACACTATTAAATGAGGTCAAAGGTACCTAGTCTAAAATTTTCCGAAGTCAAGAGGGAAATAGTTTTTCATTTTATAATTGGAACCTATTGTGCACAGTGTGTGAATAGCTTAAAGTGGAAGAACTGAGGTTGAATTCAATAAAAGTTTCAACAATTTATCAACTTTAGTAAGTATAATACAAACTCTAAGTCAAGTAAAAAGACAAAAATTCAATTTCTCCCTTTTTAGTTTGAATAATTTTCCTTAATAACCATGGAGAGTAGAATAAAAACTTTTAAAAATTTTAAAAATTAAGAAAAAAGCAACTAAATTACCAAAATAACTTAGCATTATTAACAATACTTACTTCCTTAACTCTCCCCCCAACCAAGCTGAACATTGTCCTCAATGTGACAAAAGCGATTGAAAATATAGGGAGGAAGTGGTACCTCCTGAGTGACATGGAGTTTGAGTTGTATAGGAGAAACCACATGTTTAAAAAAAAAACAAAAGAGTTAGTGAGTAGAGGAAATAGAAAAATGCCAAGTTTAAACAAAAATGATGTCTATATATGATGCATCATCAGTAATACATCCAATCCCAGAATATAAGACATCAAAATATGGAATTATCTATACTAATATAATATGTAAAGACAAAAAATAAAGAGATGATCAAGTAATGGTAGGGTCTTGTGGAGCGGATGCATCTATGGTGGCCTCTTGAGTAGGCTGTATCAGGACTTTGACTTCTGTTCTGGTAGTCTCCTTAGATGGCATAGTCTCCTCAACTGGAGCTCTCAGCTGGAGCTATGGGCTCTGATGGTTTTAGGAGGTTAGAAATGGAGTGATAGGCTTGGTGTGTGTGATCCTAGGGTGCACGGGTCTCTCCTCTTCAGATGCATGGTCGCGGGGCTCTATTGGCATTTTCACAACTTTTCTTGGCTTTGCAAGGTGTTTTTGCAAACCTCCCTCCATTTTGCAAGTCAATTTTGCAACTTGAAGGCCATTTCGACTTTTGGAGGTGATTTCCCAGCCATTTCGAAGCTTGGAGGTGATTTCACAGCGGAGAAATATTTTCGCAGCCCATTTCGCAACTCAAAGGTGATTTCACAGCTCATTTCGCAGCTGCGAAATAAGTGTACGGGGCTTCGAAATGGCACTCGTGTGCCAAAAAAAGGTTTCACAGCTTCGAAATACCCTGCGAAATGGAGCTTTGGCTGCAAAATTGGAAGTTTTTACGCTTTGGGATTTCGTAGCTGTTTCACAGCTGCGAAATGAGAGTCATTGTGTTGCGAAATGACACTCGTGTGCCAAAAAGTGGTTTCGCAGCTGCGAAACACCCTTCAAAATGGCGTCTCGGCTGTGAAATGGAGGATTTCAAGGCGTGGAGGTTTCGCGGCCATTTCGCAGCTGTGAAACAAGGGGAACTGTGCTGCGAAATGGCACTCGTGTGCCAAAAGAGTGCTTTGCAGCTGCAAAAATTTTTGCAGAGAGGGACTTGAGGCTACGAAATGGTTTCGCAGCAAAGTGCCGATTTCGCAAAGGCTTCTTTTAGGCTGTGAAATCTCGCAGACCCTTGTTTTTCCCCTGTTTTTACATTTTTCTTGCTCCAAACGACTTTCCTTCAATTTCTTTGCAATTCCTCCTGATTTTGATCATCCAAAAACCTATATTACATAAAAACAAATTAGAATTAAAACATTGAAATCAAAATTAAAACATTTAAATCAAAATTTAAATAATTGAAATCAAAATTAAAACAAGTAAAAAAAAAACAAAACAAAAAGATATGGACTAGCTAGTCTTTAAAAAGACTAATTCCATCAAAAAATTTGATTCTGATTTAGCTTGCCCGGATCCCATATGAAGTTTTCATCTCTCACTTGGGGCTTGCTTTGTATGATTTTCCCTTGGGAGAAAGGTGGAGGCATGTGTTTCTTCATCAATTCTTCCTTGATGACTATCCTCTGTGGTTCTTCATTTATATAGTCATCTTTCTCTATGCTTTTCCCCTTTTTCTTTCCTTTGATTTCCTCCCTATTTTCTTTCTCTGTTTCACTCTCTACCTTATGCTCTAGCCTACATGTGGGCAGATCAACCTCTTGAAACTTCAGCCACATAACTCATGAAGTTCATGGCTTCCTCTGCTATCTCGTATTCAATATGACATGCACAACTAGCAAATTCTGAATTAAAAACAGAGAAAACAAAAGAAACAAAAGAAAAATGATTCTAAGGAAAAAATTAAGGTAAACTAAAAACTAAATAAAAAAGTATACTAAAATATGAACAGAGAAAAATAAACAAATAAAAAGAGTTAGTAAAAAGAAAAGAAAAGTCACCAAACTTGTGATGAAGATCACAAGTACTCTAGAAAAGTGATATCAATGTAAAATGGCACCATCCCCGGCAACGGCGCCATTTGATTCGTGCCCAATTGGTGTCTCAGCTGATTCATGTCCAGCTGGTGCTCTTTGATTGAGGGAGTAATCAACAAAATTTATAACCTATTACACCATGTACTAAGGTAGCAAAGACAAAGCTACTATAGCATAGTGGCTCTAGGATCGTTCACTGGGATGGGTTTTCACTTCACAAATGATATTAATTCAAAGCTGAATTGGTGCCTTTTCATTTCAAGGTTAGCTTTAAAAGAAAGCATAAAGATGTTTGAATGAAAAAGGTTTGGTTCTCAACTAATCAAAAATAGTAACTGATTTTACTTACAAAGAAAAGTGTTTCTTGGAGTTCAGATCACTAGGCTTAGGTTCCTCATACAAAAAGGAGAGTTCCGGTCACTTGTTTCTTTTCCTCGCATTAGAGAATTAACATATAGTTAATTCTCTAACCGGTGTTGTATAGATGCTTCCCATTAAGGGGTTCAAACACTAAATCCCTCTCACTGATGCACCTTGTAATGACTCATACCTCTCACCTAGCACTTGCCATTCAAGGTGATCTTTAACCTTGGATTACCCGTCAAAAGCTCGCAAGAGATAACTAATGGATGTCTCATTGGAGTCCAAAAGCTTACCAAGTGTTGGCAATTCTAGAAAATCCTACCTTCAAGTCACCTCCCAAAAGCTCGCAAGAGATAAACTAGTGCATCTCCATGGACGGAGATCATTTGCCTTACCAAGTGTTGGCCCAGGTGATTTAAAGGTGTTTTAAGTTAACTAAAAAGATAAAAACCATTAACGGGTCACACTTTCTCTTCATCAAAAACTAAAACAACAAAACTTCCAATTTATGCATGTGAAAACTTACCCAGCTTTCTTCACTCTAAGAGATGAAGAGCCTAGCCTCTCATTCTCTGAGGAAAAATCCTCAGAGTTTGATTGGATAGAAAGAAAAATAACGAGAAAACAAAAATATATATATGAAAAACAGAGCAAGTGCTCTGTAAAATATATTCCTTACTATTACAAAAGGTTCTCGTCCTCCTCTCGAGAACAGGCTCCCGAGAGCTATATATAAAGAAAATTACAAAACAAAATATCTGAGGTTATTCACCCATTTTCCAAACTTAATAACTAAGGAATCCTATAATTGGTGGGTTACAAGGAGAAAATGGGGATTTAGACATCAAAAATCTGAAGCAAAATATCCAAAAGTGTCGGTCGCAAATATCGGGAAACTTCAAGAGAAATTCCACAGCACTGTACAAAATGGCTGCGAAATCATTTCGCAACAAAAGGGTGATTTCGCAGCCGTGCAAAATTCTTCCTTCAGCTTGGAGTGATCGGCTTCCAATGGCTGTAACTCCTTCATTTCAACTCCGAATAGTGTACCATTTGAAGCATTGGATTGTTGACTTCCTGAGATTCGAAACGACATATAGCATGCATAAACACTACTACAAAAATAATTTATGGTGTCACTGTTTATGGTTTCATTTTTAAAATAATGACACCATAAGGTTTATAATTAATAAAGGTGACACATCATATTAAAAATCTTCAATTGAGGTAGTTAGATGATGTTAGTTTTATATTAATAGTGTCATTTTTCGGGAAGTGACATCATATAAAATAATTTTTTTTAAATATTATAACTTAATGAGCCTATTTGAGCCCACTTTTAGAATTAATAATGAGGACCAATATATAAAAAGCCCATTGTTTCCACATGATACCCACAATCCAAAAATTCTCAATATACAAACCCTATATATAATAAAATCATAATCTTCTTCTACCTTTTCTCTCACCCATAGTCAACACGCTCACAATCGACATTCTTCTCTTTGTGGACTCCCAGGTAAGCCAAAATCTCTTAGATCTATCATTTTTTTTCTTTTATTAATGTCATTATGTTGATTGTTTCAACATTTTTGTATTATGGTTTTTATGAACTGCGTTTTTTTGAGTTGTAGGGAAGAAAAACTTAGGTTTAAAGTTCTAGCATAGAAGAAAAAACCTATAGATTAATTGATTTTTTAATCTGAACCAAACACACGATCAACTCCATAAAAACAAGTGGAAAACAAGAAAAAATGAATGATTTTTAATATGTATTTGTGTGAGAACGATAGGTATAGATTTTTTTTGAGATATACTGCCACATAATCTTCATCCCTTCTCAAAAACGAGAGAGAGAGAGAAAAAAAAAAGAATGATTTGAGTAGACACATCTTGGCATTGAGATGGCTTGAGTAAGGTGTAGTCTCCTACACTAGGAAGCATGGTGAACTGATGCATCACATGAGCAAGACTCCTATTGCATGAGACATACTCCTATCACATGAGACTTCTAGTCAAAGTGGGAGATTGAGACCTAATGCAGGAAGAGAAAGGGACTCTTGACATGAGAAGACTCCTAATCGGGATAGGAAACTAAATCTTCATGCATAAGGAGGTAGAGAGATGTGGCATGAGAGTTTTAAATTCAGTAGGACTTGGAGTCCTACTCAAATTTGTCATCTGTTGAGATTGAGTCAAACTCAGACTAGGACTCAAAAGTTAGTCTCCTAGTAGGATTAGGACTGCTTGGTGCAACCTTTATAAAATGAGAGCCTGACCTTCTAAAAAGCAAGTGAACTACCTAGTAGGAGTCTTTATAGAGAGCCTCTTGTATTCTGTTGGAAATAAGTAAGTTACAAGTTGGGGAGAGCCCCGTAATCTGTGTGTGTACCTTATGGTTTGGAGGAAGGCTGGTCTAGTGTGTGTTTAAGCGCTACACAAACACAAAAACTTAGACCCAGAATTTTTGTGTGTGTGACATTTATCAACAACACATGGTGTCATTGTTTCAGCACTATATCTCTCTCAATCAAGAATGAATGCTAAATTTAGTCATATCTCAAGGGAGAGGAACAGGCCAGTAGAGAAGATAGCACACTTTAGCCACAGATTTACTGAGGATAATGTTTAGGAGATTGATTGTCTTAGGAACGTAATGAATATGGTTGTAAAAGATTTTGTTGACAGTGTTCTACCTAGTTGCTGAGGTGTATTATTCAGAGAGAGTCAAGAGACTCTAGAAAATTTATATTAAATAAAAAACAAACAAAAAAAAACACTAAAAAGAAATAAGCAAGACCTGTTTTCAGGGGATTATCAATGGTTATGACTAGATGATTGTCTTGGTAAACAATGCCAATGAAACCAAGTCATTTCTCCAACCAACATCAGAACCCCATGTGTAAAGAAACATGAGGAATTGAAGAAAAAGCTTGCAAGAAATACAACAAACCTGTACAACATAATTCCCATATTGATCCTGAGCTAAAATGGAATATTTTCTTTTTCTCCCTCTAATTTTCTTTCTAACATAAGTTAAAGAAATAAAAACCTTTTCCATTTTTCTATCCACCTAAGACTTTAGAAGTGACATAAATTGTTCAATTGAGGAGGAAGAAAATAATATAATTTGATTGTAAGTAGGCATTATCAATTAGTTTTGGTGATGCTTGGAGACTAAGAAAATGGAATAAAATTCAATGTTAGTATTTAGTAATGAGAAAAATAAATTCATTTGGTAGAACATTTTATCTTGTGGTCCCCACATCAAATCCGTTGTCAAAAAATTACTAAAATTTGAAATTTGTGGTATAATCGGTTTTAGACAAGAAAGTAACTCTAAAACATCGTAGGATAATAGGGGCTTGCCATTCTCGCTACTTCTTTATGTCCTTTTACAGATTGAATAGGCACGTCAATCAGTTTCCTATTATTGTAAACTAGCAAGCCATTTTATAAATATGGGTTGGGGATGTTTTTCACGAGCTTCAAATATGAGGTATTTCATAATGTTTTACTTTTGTGGGGTCACATAACCGCTTCATAGTAGTCTCAATAGCCCACCCAAATTCATACTGCATGTCGGCGTAGAAGCATCTTACCACTTGAGGATAGATAGTCTCTGTCATGGACAAATACTGACCACCCATGGCAGCAAATAGCCCCCCCAAAATCAAAGTACTCAAGCTCCACTAAATCAATATTCTACCATACATGATATTCCTAGTGGAGGATAGTTCAGTTAACTTGGCCTGTTGTGTGGGAGATGAGAACAATTGTGAATCAATGGATGCCTTGGTACGTGCCTCCTGAGACACAATGATCTATGTATAAGAAGATGAGAGATAACATGTACGTGCTTTGGTATATTGTAATATTGTAAAGTTGGTCACCAGTACAAAATTCTTTACTATATATTACTTTTCTTAATTAACATAATTTCATTTTCTTGCCTTAGTTTGGTGAAAAATACAACATTCCTTATAATGGACAACTTCTTCAAATTTTCTCAGAATCAATTTTCATGGAAGAAGGTATGAGTATGACCTCCACACAAAGCAAAGTAAATTAAATTAAATTGAAATACTGATCATTTGTAGAAATTTATGAGATGACAAAATGTCTAATTCATATAGGATGCAACCACTACAACCATGTAATGATACTGCAATGCATGAAAAAGTGGCTATGGAGTTACACCACCTAGTGGAGGAAGATCATCAGTCGTGATATCATGAATACTGGTTCTCTTCCTTTTCTTGCCCATATTCCCAGGCCTTTGTCTTGCAAAGTACTTCTGAGCATGGCTTGCAACCTGGGATGGCATCCTGGTGATCACAAAGTTTCTAGAGATGCTTTTCCAGTCACCTTTTCCATATTTGACTAATCCTTCAAGAAACAGTACGTGCTTTTCTTCAGTCCATGGAGTCCCTTTCTTATTCTCGACTTTTGAGCCAGTACTGCCTTCTTCTTC
The DNA here is from genome assembly GCF_030704535.1 of Vitis vinifera. Classification (NCBI taxonomy): domain Eukaryota; kingdom Viridiplantae; phylum Streptophyta; class Magnoliopsida; order Vitales; family Vitaceae; genus Vitis; species Vitis vinifera. The sequence continues at coordinate 21,789,664 of NC_081822.1, read as the reverse complement.
CTTTAAATCCCACCGGTCCGGAATGTACTGATCCATACTACCGAAGTCAATCGCATCGATATCTTGTATGAGTTTTATGTAGTGTTCAAGCACATCCATGGGAGATTTTCCTAGGATTTGAGTGACAATCTTATACCACCTGTTTGGGGTTTCCTCTGGAAAAATCAAAATGGCTCTTTCAAGGAGAATGTCTTCTGAGCGATTCCACTTAGAGCCAAATGACAGTGAATAATCTATGAATTGAGACATCTCCAGAACTTCAGAATTAAATAAATGTATTTGGAAATTGATCAGACTAGATATGTATTTATAAACACACAAAGCCATGATGGTCACTTGTTTTGGCAACAAAATCCAGTTTGGTCAATCTTGCATAAGAGAGAAAAAAAAAGATATTAATTGCTACATAGTAGAAATGGAAAAAAATGAGGCATAAACTTTTACCATGAAAGAATATCCCCAATCTAAATAAGCCAAAGCAATCCAATCCAAGCTTATCTATTTTAGTGGCAATGAATTAGAAAAAAACTTATGGTTTGTTTGAGAATTATTTTTAGAGCAGTTTTCTGTTTTTCAAAACAAAAAGCATAGAAAATACTTTCAACAATAAAAAATTATTTCATATTTTTTGTTCTTAAGAATAGAAAACATAGTAGTGTTTTCAAATAACATTTTTTAGTTATTTTATATTATTTTCATTTGTTTTCTGAAGATTGTTTTCTCCTCAAACAGATAAAAGAGCACAATTGTTGTCAAAACGCTTAATGGAGTGCCAAGATGCTAAATATGTTTTCATACCTTACAACCCCGAGTGAGTGACAAATATTATACTTTAATTTGAGGTTTTATGATTAATTTATATTTCTAATTAGATGATACTTTTGTTTTTAATGTTTTAGCTTTCATTGGGTCTTGGTAGTGATTGAGCCAAGGAAAATGATAGTCCACTATCTTGATCCTTTGCATCACAAACCATGTGAGGACTTAAAGGATATCGTAAACATGTAAGTTCTTCCTATTATTTTTCATAGTATTTTTTTTTTTAAAAAATACATTCATCTCAAACACATTTTTATTATTATTTATATATATGTTAAAACATATAACATTTACCTATTTTACAAATGTACCCATTGAACTTATTTATATAGGGCTCTTCGAATATCTGCAAAGAAAACATCTAAAAGGGAGCCATCTTGGCAACTAGTGCAGGTGACATCCAAAAAATTTTCTTTACACATTAGCTTATGCATTTGCACCATTTATATATATGATTATAATGTTATTTTATAATTGATCGATTAGTGTCCAAGACAAGAAGGAGGGTTCGAATGTGGCTACTTTGTTATGAGATTCATAAAAGAGATAATTTTTTATCCTACAATCATTGCTTCAAAGGTATTACAAGTTTAATGAATTGTACATAGTTTTAGGCTTCCAAATGTTATGCATTTTAATCTTATTTGCTTATTTGATTGCAGTTTGGTGATAAAAAAACATATTCTCAAGTAGAGTTCGATGAAATTAGAGGAGAATGGGCTACTTTTGTGCTACAACTAATCATGAATCATGTTGATGCATCATGATCACCATGCATGGTGAGTCCTTTAGCTACTACATGAATTTTTCCATAGGTTCTTTGAATAATGTTTCTATTTGAAAAAAAGAAAAGAAAAAAAATAGTTCTTAGATTTTTTCATTTATGATAACATCGATCCATGTTTATTTTCTTCAATAAAAATCTATAAAACTCATTAAACTATGAAATTCAGGTATACACTTTTGGGATGGTGGAATGGAGAATAAAAAGAAAGAAGAAGGCAACAAGATTTTGGGTTTTTAAATGCAACTCTTATGTCATACGTTGTAGGACATAAATGTTACTTTAATTAGTACTGAGAAATTTAGATTTTTAGATGGGACTTTTATGTCATTTTATAGTTAGCCGGTTTTATGCTTATGAAATGGAGGTATACATGAATCTTGGGATCTTTAACATTTCTAAATCATGTTTTGGTATGTATTCACTCTTCTTTTTTTAGTTTTGATGGGTTTGATATGTTGGATGTACTATCTTCTCGTGAACATTTGATATACAAATATTATTAGATGATCTGTATATGAGTTATTCCAGAAACATTACAGAAAAATGAGTTAAATATAATATGATTGTTATATTTATGGACAAAATATAGACAAGTTAATCTTACTTATTAATTCATAAGCATTACAAAAATCTATAACTAAAAGCAATCATATCTTCCACAATAATTTACAATGACGTGACACCATTACTCAAAGGTGATGCATTTAATATGACATCATAACTCAAAGATGATGCATTTAATGCGACACCCTATCATCATTAGAAATATATGGTGTCACTTCCAAATGGGTCACCATTTATCTACTTTGGTGTCACTTTCAAATACGTCACCAATTGGTACCCTCTATGGTGTCAGTGGAGAAGGTGACGCTATGTTGTAGTGACACCCTATGTATATGGTGACTCATTATAAATGTCACCATATATCTTTTTCCTTGTAGTGAAATTGGACTCCAGGAAGTGCTCCAAAAGTGGCTGACATGACTGCCATAAAAAATGTTTCATGATAGATTTCTCTTTACTTCCCCTCCTTGCATTCCGGATTTGCTTATGGAAAAGGACTTCAAAGCTTTGGTTCTTCGTGTTTCCGAGCTTTCCATTGCTTTGCCATGGATTCCAAATAACTCTCCTCAATCTCCTATTGCTTTGGTGATAAAAAAGTTATCAAAACACCAAAACTTAACACAAATTGATTAGAAGTGCTTGCAAAGGTCCTTAATATGTTAATTGGGTTAAAAGACAATAACTACTACTCAAAAGTGTTTAAAAGAGTTAATTACAAGCTATGAAATAGCACTTTTTGAGTAGTAATCACACCCCGAGCCTAGGCACGCCTTTCACAGCTATGAGCATGATTCATAATGTTTCTAGTTTGTGATTTAGAAAAATATACTATATCTACAAGATTTGATGTGGATAGAATCATAGATAATTGTTAATCACTATTGATGCATTTGATTCCTGATAATTAAATGTCTTTGTATGTGAAAAATTCAATATTGGTTACATGTTATACTTGATCAAGGGGAAGACCTTTTAAGTTGAACTCATAAAGTAGACTTTGATTGCTTTGAAAGGATTCGTTGTCATGCTCAAATTGTATTATCCACATACCTTGTCTAACTATAATCATTTTTTTGTTTCTCAAGGTGAGTTTGTAAAAAATATTAAATCCTTGGTTAAGCATAACTCTTATACTCTTGTCCAAGATTCATGCTCCTAAATGTATATTTCTCACTTGCAACATTTGGAAACCACCCCAAAATGGATAAAAAAGACAACCATGAATGAAAAGAAAAAGAAAAATCAATTGAGCATGATGTACAATGCCTCCACTTTTAAATAGAAAAACAAAAGGAAAAGAATAGAAATATGATATCATATTAAAAGGGAGTCAAGTTGTACTGTATGTAGATCAACGAGGCCAAAACAAAAATCTGACAACCTTAGTTCAAATTGACTAGATGTGTTCTTTAATTTGACCAAAGTTGTGATTAGATCTCTTTGAAGTAATTAATTTCAAAATATTGAACTAAACAATAAGTCGTATTTCCTTGAAAACCAATACTTATGTTTCTATGTTAACTCTTTTATACATTGATGGTTATGCATTGGGTTTTTGAATTGGAGATTATGATTAAATCTGACCTTTGATCTTGAAATTTCATTCTTGATGAATTGACATATACTATCTAAAGTAACATACTTCATCTATTACTGATTGAGCTAATGTTAAAAGTTTATGAGCTTAATTATCTACTCTTTATTATTAAAATTTGTTTCAATTGGTGTCAATCCTTGTCTATATGTTAGTTGAGTATTCTATCACTTGCTATATATATGTATATTTTGGCTTTAGCCGCTCGAGTGCTACATTTAACGTCCTTAACACTCAAGCACTCAAGCCACATCCAACGTCTTTACTATTCAAGCACTCTTAGTTACATCTACTGGCGCATCCATCGAGCATCCTACTTGAGCACTAATCTAATCCAATGGTACATCTAAGTGTAAAAACTCATCTAGTGTGTCATTTGTCATTTCAAACATTTTTCTACTTTCTCAAGCGCTATGAAACATTTTTCTTCATTTTTTGTATCTTCGACTTCATAGTATTGTTCTTCGCATTGTTTAAGACATTTATAGCGGATTAGATTTTTCAATATATTTCTTATTTTTTGTGATTTTTTGGTATTTCTCTAGTTATGTCTAGCCACAAACGTTTAACGAGAGGTGACTCCTCCTAGGTTACTTGAGATAATTTAGGGCATTGCTCTTTAAGGCCATTTTGACCCTTTTGATCTCCTTATAGAGTGTTTCCTTTCTCATGAGACACATGATCATTTCTATGCTCGCTTTTAGAGCTGTCGCATTAAGGTCGAGCGCTTTATTAACCTTCATGCCTTTCAGGATAGTCATTTTCCTACCATTCTCAAAGTGAGAGGGTGGAAGTCCTTGTTTACCTTACATGGTTCATATTATCATCTTTTGGTTCACATGTTCTATACAAACATGCATACCACTTCTTCTATTCACTCCTTTTGAGTGACCATATTTGGTTAGCCATTCTAGATCATCTCATTGTCAGTTAGGTGTGTATTCAACATGTCTAGACTTGATGTGTCTTCCTTCTTTTCTTCTAGAGGTTCAGTCTCTCACTCTTGGAGAGCTTTTTTTTATTCTCATTTCGATTCCTCTAGTTGGTTTCTCCAAGCTAGTTTGGATTTTTGCTACTTTCTTGACATATTCTTTTTACCCTTCTTCCTATTGTACCAAAATTCATTGATTGACTACTTGTCTCATCCATGCCATTCTATTTGGACAATAATTCGACATTGGTCAGGTGATCATCGATACCATCACCATTTATCGAGACTTCTTATTTTTGTCGCGGTGTACTCATTTTCAGACTCCTTATCTCTAGATTATTGAAGCATATTAGTTTTATGATTGCTATTGCACAGAGGGTTTAGGTTGTTCATGCTTTGTTGGATGAGAGCTCTTAGGCCAAACACTATAGTCACGTGTATAGTCCCATGGCTCCTCTAGTTCTAGATGGCTCCCAAGATGTTGCACTAGACCAATAGGTTGCTTAGGAGGCATTTGCCGAGGAGGATGAGATTCAAGCTCTAGAGTTGGATGCAACCATTCTTGATGTTGCATCGAGGACTCACTCTAGACAAGGATGTGTTAGATTATCTAGAGCCTTTCATGGCTCATCGTCTTCCGCACTCCTAACTTCTTAAGAAATGGATCTCATATCTATAGTGCTTTAGAGGTTGGACTTATAGGATGTTTAGCTCTATGTGATCCAGGGTTAGTTAACTTACATCATCTCATGGATCCATACTCAAAGCAGTTCAAGCTCTTTTCCTTCTCCACCTCCTCCTGATGTTTAGTTATTGAGTTTTTCTCTTTATATATTTATTGATCTAGATGTTTATTCTTTGATTATCTTATGTATCTAGAATTACATTATATATATATATATATATATATGTTAGCCCAAGGGTTCTTTTAACCGCATTTTGATGATAACAAACCATGGTTAAGTTGCTAATTGGTTTGAATTATAAAGAATTTCAGGTGTTAATTTGGAAATTCATATAAGGACTAATGGATGCAAGATCAAGACAATTGGAAGACTTTTTAATCATAGGAAACATGTGTAAGACGAATGCATGGGTGCACTTAGGATTTTCATATATTTCCATGTATCTTTGAAAACTCGATTTATACATTAAAGTTACATTTCCATCAAAACCCGAGTTTTATCAAATGAACCTTAAACAAATTGTTTCAAAATTGACATATTAATTTACCTAAAGATCTTGCCTAAGTGTTAAAAGCAAAAAGACCAAAAAAAATATAGGTGAGTCAGGCCAAAAATGGTGAACTGACTCAACCAGTTAGGAGTACCGATTGACCGGTTAACCCTTCCCAATTGAGATTTGATCAAGAGATGCAAAAAACCTTCTCTCTCTTCTAGTAGCTTTTCTTTCCCAATTGAGGGATATGTCTTCCCGGTCGATGTCCGGTCAAGGATTAGTCGAGGCCTAACGGTCACCTGTCATGCATTTAATGTCCAACGACTAATGAACTGATCAACCCCAACTCAACCAATCATGGCTATCCTTTTGCCATTTTGGCTCCGGAGGCTAGAAACCTATAAATTGAAAGTTCCACTTCATTTATGAGTAAGAGAAGCATTTATTTGTTTACCTACTTGTTCTTACATTAAAAGCTCTCATTCTTTTCTTGGTGCATTAAATCTCCATATGAATATTCTTTAGTGTACTATTGTGATTCATCCTAAATTTGAGTTGTATTTAAGCCATTATTGAGCTAGGTTGAGAGATTTGAACTTGTTATTTGAGTGTTAGAAGCTTCAAGTGTGTAAAGACTTGAAAGGATTTTATAAAAGCCCATTGAACAGGAATCCAAGTGTAAAGGTGTTGGAAGCTTGGTTGAAGCTTCAAGTTTAGTGGAACCCTCACTCAGTTAGGAACTTGAGAAGAGTGAATGTAGACAAGGACTGTCAAACCACTATAAATTATGAGTTTGCTTCCTCTAACCCTATCTCTTTATATTTGTGCTTTTTTTTCCTTGAATTTATGGTGTTTGAAAAAGATATTTTAAAACCCAATTCACCCCCCCTCTTGGGTGTTTTCTCTATTAAGATTAGCTTTTATTTCTCTCTCTCTCTCTCTCTCTCTATATATATATATATATATATGTTGTTCATCTTTGTGTTTTTCTTTTATGTACTTCTTGTGTTTGTATTTCCATTGCTTTGTCATTTTTTATGACAAAAATAAGGATTTAACTCACTTAAATTAATATAAAAAGAAAACATTGAATATTTGATTCACCTAAAAAAAAGGAGTTTAAAAAAATGGTGAAAAATAGAAACTCCTTGATTTAGAGGTAGTTTTTGAATTCTTTGAATTCTTTTATTTATTAATTAAAGGGAATTATTTTAAATATTAGAGGAAACTAAACATGAGGCACTGAAGTAAACTAAATCATCTTTAGGAAACATGACTTTAAAGTTTAAGAGAGATTCCTAACATGAATGTTGCAAATTACTACTATTAGAACCAACTATCTTTCTAGAACTAATCTCAAGCATATAAGTTTTTTCCAAGGGCCTTTATTGCTTATGTTTGGTTGATGAATGTCTCTTGCACTTTATTGTTAAATTATTGGGTCTTATCTAGTTTTTATTATGTTTGGTTGATTTTTACACATTCAAATTCCTCTTGAGCTTTGCTTTGTACCTTGGTGTCATTATAGGAATTTGTTCTTTTTTTTTTCATGTTTACACAATGCATCAAGAAAAATCTTCAAGTATCCTATTTTGCTTTCTTGATCATATATTATACTGCATATTGTTTTGTTTTTGGTATAGTTTTTTGTATGTGTGCAAGTTACAAGGTTGGAAGACAAGTACTACAAAGCGTTGCAAAGTATTCCTTTAGTTTACTTTTGAGTGTTAATGTGTGTTATGTAAACTCCATTATGAGAGTATGGGTGGGTCTATGTAACAATATTTCGTCACAGAATTTCAAAAATGGGAGATTGTTAGGACATATACATTAGCAATTTTATTCCAATTTATGTTTGGCCATAGAAGTCTTTTTAGATAGTGAGATGCTCTCTATTGAATATTAAGGGTTGTTATTCATTCAACTGGGAAATCACAGGTACGTCTAAAATAGTTTGAATTGTGGCATATAAAGGCTCATTTGATTTTTTTCAAAAATTGTCACAAACAATATATTTAGTATCTTTCTCTATTTAAAAATTTTCATGGTATACCCACTTTGTTTTTCCATATAAGCTTTAAAAATTTTGATAATTTCATATGCATCTCCCTTTTGCTTTAAAAAATAAACTCAAGCCTTTCAATTAAAATCATCAATAAAAGTAAGAAATATCTTTGATCTCCATTTGAGGGAATGGTAAGGAATCCTAGATCTCTCTATTTCCTATCTTAAGACTAAGTTAGGTGCATGAAAACTCTCTAGAGCTTCTAGATCCTATGCAATGGAAGCAAAAATACACTTTTTAACATTAAAGGATCTAGATTAAGTGCTTTAGAAACTTTACCTTTGATTTGGATGTTCATAAATCAAATTCGTTCAAAGACAATCAAATCTAAAATCGTTGGAAGCCTCATAAACCCACAATCTTCCACTCGATGACTCAACCTCGAATCTTAGCACTCAAATGGTGGGGTGTTTAGGAAAGCGGAGGCTAAAGCTTTCTCTATTCTTTGATAGTGGAAGATGAATGACTAAAAACCCTCACTCCTAATGGGGTATTTATTGGGTTCCCCATTAGGTTTTAGTGACTTGAGCTTATTAAGAGTTTGGGTCACTTAATCTATACTAAAAGGTTCCTAATTAATTAATTAACCTAATAGGGTTGTCTAATTAATCAATTAGCCTAATCCAAAGATAACATTCACTAACCCTTATGCAATCTTGCATGATTACCAAAACACTCTTATCCATAAAAGCAAACCTAGAGCTTATCTAACTTTCATAAATTGTGTCATCAAAATATATTAGTTGGAACAAAGACCATTAGGAACCATAAGAGTACTGACTCTTTTAGAATCAAATTCTGAAGTTGATTCAACATCTCATTACAAAGAATTAACTACACTCTAGTACCCTATATAAATAATAACAAGACAAAGGTCGGGTCCATGACCTAGTATCCATTACATGCAGACTTCCCATGAATTGGTGTTCATAATCTAACTAGTGTTATCACCTATCAAGATTATCTCTTCAATCTTTGAGTTATAGATTCACCTATTATGTGATCAATTAACATAATCTAACTCTAGGAGCATATTTCAAAATTCCACTAAAAGAATTGTTATGGTCATAGTCTTCTAGATCGCATGTCCTTTAGGACACTATAAACCCTCCATTTTGTCCTTCTAACACATGTCCTATCATGTGTTCGTTTGGTACTTTACAACAATTCCTTGGTGGCCTATTATTACTCATGTAGCTTATCTTTTATGAGCCACCTTGAAGACTCTGATTGAAAGATTTATCTAACCCCATTGCAACCCTTGGCAATCCTAATTTAGACTTAGGCACTGTCCTAAATACCTTAGGCTCACTTAGACACTTCATTGGGTTTAGTTTACTTAGGCCCACTTAGGCATACTTGACCCATTAAGTACAACCTTAGGCCCATCTAGGTTCACTTGGGCTCATTTAGGTTACTTAGACCCATTTGGACACCCCTAGGCTCCTTAAGACTCACTAGGCCCATCTAGGATACTTAGGTCCACTTAAGTACACTTGGCCTATTAGACACTTTTAGCGTGACTTGTATGACTTGCATAGTTGCATGGCTTGTGTGGCTCAGTTTTTATTTATTTATTTCTATTTTTATTATTATCAATCACTTGTTTATTTTTATTTTTTATCTTTATTTTTATACTATTTTTCTTATTTTTTTAATTAACCTATTGATTTATTATTGTTTTATTGTTTTCTAATTTATTTACTTGTTTATTTATTCATTCAATTATTTAATTTGATAAATTTCATGCTTTTGTAAGGAAACTTACCATTGGAGTTTAAGGAATGTGGGACTCTCCTTGAAAGACGTTTGGGAGGAGTTTGAAATTTTGAGGATTTGTTTTGGTGTGAAAGATATGGAGATGACATGGGAGTCTAAGGAAAGTGAGACTCTCCTTGGAAGGCGTTTTTGGGAAGTTTGAAATTCTAAGGATTTGTTTTGGTAAGGAATACATGGATATTGGGAGTTTAAGGAAAATTGGACTCCTTGAGAATAATTAAGAGTCCACAACTACATGTATTTTTTAATATAAAAAGGAGAATTTGAATTGAAATAGGATTTTTGGGATGGGAAGATTGGAGAAAGAAAGGAAAAACGGGAGGTCCCCAAGTTTCATGATGGTTCTCATTATTCTAGTGCGGGAATTGTCTTATTCGATTTGTTGCGCATACCACCATTCAGTGCAGAGAACCAAAAGTTACAAGGTGGTTAGTTTGACCAAGTTGATCGTCTTTTCAATAGTGTAAGAGATACATGGTTAAGTGCAGCTGAGAAGGGCAACACATTAGATGTGAAGGAACTAATTCCAGAATTCTTTTACATGTCATAGTTCTTGGAAAATCATTTCAACTTTGACTTGGGAGAAAAACGATCAGGAGAAAAGGTTGGTGATGTTGTGTTACCTCCCTAGGCCAAAGGCAGTGCTAAAGAGTTTATCAGGAAGCATAAAGAAGCACTAGAATCTGATTTTGTTTCAGAAAATATGCATCATTGGATAGATCTCATCTTTGGATACAAACAGAATGGCAAGGTTGTACGTTAAATGAAGAATGGTGGACAGTTCTATTTGGGGCAAGAGGAGATTCCAGGCTGTGAGAGAGTAAAAAAGAGGTTGCCATAAAGGGGGGACAGGGGAGACCATGATTCTCCATTCTACACAGCACACACAGTAATGATTTTTTAGGAAAAATCACCCACATAACACAATCTCAAACAAAAAATGATTGGCCGACATTCTTTTAAAGGAGAATCACGCTTAGGACGACTTTTAGAAGGAGATTATCACCAGATTTTTGGACGGGGCTGCATTCATCAGGACTTCGGACTTCACCTTGCGCAAACTTACATGTTGAATGGGATTAATTTTTTGGGGAGTTCACTAAGCATGGAATGCACTATGGGTTGAAGACAACCAGTCTAAGCACAAGCATCCCTACAACTGCAACATTTGAGGGGTCCACATCCCAATTTCCATAAAGATTTCCATGGTATCTTTAAGAGAACCATGCACACCACTAATTCAAAGCGAGTAGGCTGTTTCTTCCAAAGGTAAGGAGAGACAAGGCAACACACATGGATGAAGGCTTCATTCTGCTGCCAGTCCATAACCTCCATAGGCTGCAATTCAATGGACGTATAGTCCTATTTGGGATTGATCACGCATCATGGAGAATACACACCATGGACGTCTCTAACAATTTGCTCGCATATGGAGAATACCATCCATGGACCTTAGAGAGAAACATCAACGCACACCAGATTCTTGTTCGAAAGATGGCGACATGCTTGCCTCCCCACAGTGAAGCTTTCATCATATATTGCAGCGATAGAGTACATATCATCAAAGCATTCACTTGGGAAAAGCTATTGGATTCCAGAATCCCTCCATATTGTTCTCTCTTCTAGTCGACCTTAGCCATAACTAAATGCAACCCGATTACCTTTTCCAGAGCCACCGTGAGAAAACTGGCTTCAGAGTTGCTAGAACCCTTCATCCCTCACCGAAAATTACTAAAGCTTTGAACAACAGGGAGTCCCGAAAAGTACCAAAAGAGAGCAGAATTTAGTTAGGGATTCAAGACTAGCATGGCAGTCGGTCACGTCTCCAGGCTCTACCCATACAGTTGCCACCTTGGTGCCCACCATTTCTTCTTATTAGTTATTTTCTTTCTTGTGAACTTACACATTTTTAATCTAGATTTCAAAATATTTTCCATTAAATAACTCTTGTTTTCTTTAAAATCCCATCTTTAGGAGTTCATAGACATTAAAATCCAGACTTCAATAAATCTTTTATTACCACCTTCCTTCTGGCATACGTTCTCACTATTTTCTTTGACTTTCAACCATTTTCCTGATTTTCTCAATTTTCAATAAGCATGAACAAATTTCATAATTCCAAACAATGGAATTCATATAATCAACTCATGCAAAATTAATTAGGGCTTTGGTGGGGGCCCAACATCCATGATATTTTCTTCAATATTGTTTGTTTGATATTTGATTGAATGTGTTGCCTCTTTGCGAGTAAATGAGATGATTTTACACCTATTATTGAGCTAACCTTGTTCCTCATTTTAGTGCTTAGTTCGTTGTCTAGGTACACTCTCCATCACCCTATTTTCAAAATTTCACAAATATCCATTTCTTTGTGTACTATGCCCTTGCTTCTTGTCCTATTTGAATGCCTTGGTATACGTTGGATCGTTTAGTTATCTTTGATAAAAATGCATATTGTGTACTATATTTCTATACTAACTTTGATGTTTTAAGTGCTTGAAAAGCAGTCCAGGTACACACTTTGACTTTCCTTTATGATCATGATTTGATTTTCTGGCTTGACATGTTAATTATGAAATCATCTTAGTCTACCTGGATACCTTCAATCAATTAATTAATTGCCACATTTCCCTTAACTTAGTCACTAGAGACCTCTTTAGGGCTTAGAGGGGTGTTAACTCTTAGAGGTACCTTCCTGATAGGTAACATGATCCCTGAACCAAGACTCGGGTTTTTCAAGACTTGCTTTTCCAAAACTATGGAGTCACTTCTTTAGGGTTTTCTTTCTTGTTTTATTTTCCCTTTTAAAATAAAATAAAATAAGTGGCGACTCCAACTTTTCCAAACTAATTTTTCATCAATAAAAATGAGTCTCCTCGATTGAGTGGGGACGAACTTGAAAAATGCGGGTCCACAGACACCTAAGGGAACACATTGTCTCAATCCTATGAGATATCATAGTGCCTCTATTAAGAATATATATTGCCACCAACCTCCATCAACAGTGACCCAATCCATAAGAATATGTGATCACCTTGGGGTCAAAACCTTTTGTTGACTTTGACACTGACTCAATATCCTCTCAAGGTTAAGAGTTCATGTAGTATAGTAGCTTGGTGAATCATGACAATCGACAGTCTTATGTTATGATTCACCTTAGGTCTTGTTCAATGAGTAACCATATGCACTATAATCTCTATTGGATTGTCCAAATCCATTAACCGATTATAAATCACTTATCAACTTACAAGGAACTCATGACTATTTATACAACTCCTAATGCACTCCAGCCATATACAATATAAGAGATATGAGCATGTATGCTCAAATAACCAATTAATGCATCTGAGATAGTAAAGTAGACAAGAAACATAAATATAAGTTTATTAATGAATCTAAAACCGTTATATTATGTCATCCTTTCTAGAGCTCTATCCCAATAGGAACCTTCACTGAACATAGATCCTAACTCTCCATGATTTTCCTGTTGGAAAAAGATCTTTACATCTCTTTCCCAAAACACATGTTTCACAAAACACTTGGATAATTAATAAAATTAAAATAACTTAAAAACCATCTTCTTAGTAGTAAGTAATTTTAGACCTCTAAACTTTGAATGTCTAAAACATGAGTGTCATAATAATTTTTTTATCATTAATTATAGAACTAAAGCAAGGTAAATTTCCACTACTAATATTTAAAGAAAATAAATGATTTTGTCTCATATTTACCTTTCCTATTAGTCTTTTTTAAAAAAAAAAAAAAAAATCATCTTTGATGTTACAAACATCCTTATGAATCCACATATAATACCCTTTTTTGAAAGTTGCTCCCATACTTAATAAATTTTAATTAAAACTTAGAACATATATCACATTAGAGATAAAGTTTGGGATGAATGGTCTTGGCCATTCGGATGGGGTTCCCATGGTAGGTGCACTAGTGTGTATGGTTACACATTAGACAAGAACCATAATGAGTCATGACGTAAGGATATTTGGTAGTCATGACTTTATCAAGTTGTTATATCATATTATCTCTAAACCTTGAGAGAATACTAAGCTTGTATCAAAGTTTGTAGTGACTTTGACCTAAGGGCGAGATCCTAAAGTGATCATATATTTCTTATGGATTGAGTTATTATTAATGAAAGCTAGTAGTAACAAGTATTCTCAATAGAGGAACCAGATATCTCAAGGACTTTGAGATAGTTTGTCCCTTGGGTGATTCTAAGGAAGTATGTTAAGATAAACTATGGTCATATTAGTTCCTTAAGTGGAACTTGATATAAACTATTTGTGAGCTATCACATGTTAGTTGATCACACAATGGGAAGATATGTAACTCAAGAATGGTAGAGACAATCTTGAGAGACTGAAAACATTCACCTTGTTAGATTACAAATGTCAATTCATTAGGAAACGTTATATAGTGGATAGTAGTTTACATACCTAAGCACCCGGTGTCTCATCATTATTTACATAGGTTATTGAAGTGTAGTTAACTCTTTGTAGTGGGATGTTGAGTCAATTTCAAAATTGGATTATGAGGGAGTCAATATTATCTTATGGATCCTAATGTTCTCCATTTGAGTTCATTTATATACCTTGATGACATAACTTATAAGAGTCAAAATCATTTCTTAGCTCACTTATGAATTAACTTCAATAAGTGTAGTTAAATCTTAGTAGTGAGATATTGAATCAACTTCAAATTTGGATTATGAGGGAGTTAGTATTGTCTTATGGTTCCTAATGTTCACCATTTGAGCTCATATATATACCTTGATGACACAATTTATGAGAGTTGGATTGTTTCTTAGCTCACTAGCTTATTTGCATTAGGGCATTTTGGTAGATATATAAGATTACACAAGAGTTAGTGAATGGTATCTTTAAACTAGACTAATTGATCAATTGGAGCCCAATTAAGTTAATCAATCAATTAAGACCCTTTTTAGGTTAGATTAAGTGATCTAAACCCAAGGTGAACTCAAGTCATTTAAGCCCATGGGAAACCTATTTACCTTTAGGGGTTAGGCTTTTGACTTTATCATTCTCCCTTACATTTTTAGAGATAGAACCCTAGTCTCCCCCACCTTTCAGATCTTCAGCATCTAAATGCCAAGATTCAAGGAGTCATTGGGCAAAAAACTTAGGGTGTAATGCCTTAAATTAAATTTTAGGGCTAAAACCATAAATTAAAAATCATCAAATAAGTTAAATAGATTAAAAGAGGGTAGAAGGGTCTTTTCTCATTAAAAGAGGGTAGATTTTTTTTTTTACTTCTGTATATAGAAACCTTTTTTGCATAGAGATCAGAGATATTAAAGAACGTAGGGTAATATAGAGATGAAGATTTGAGAGCCTAGGGTTTGATAATTAGTTTTTCCAAGTAAGGTTTTAACCCTTAGAATAGTATTTTAGATTCTTTAAATCATTTTGAATAGTTTAAATATTCTTTTAGAAAATCTAAATCTAGGTTGGGGTTTAACCTATTTGTTTTTAAATAAAAACTTGGAAATATATGAATATAGGGAGATTGATTGGTGGAGATAAAGAAAATAAAAAAAGTTATATCATAAGTGTTGGAATGGGATTACTTTAGTGCCAGGTGTGGGATGGGATTGCTACTTGCATATGATGACTACTAGTTTGAGTTTAAATAAGGAGAAAAATAAAATTATAACAAACACTAGTTTAGTTCAAATAAATAATAGGAATAGGTTTTTAAAGAGTTTCAATTTAAACTAATAAAAAATGATAGATTCTTGGGATTGGATTTAAGAAAAGAAGTTCAAATTAATGTTGGTAATTCAAATTAATAATATTAATACATAAAAATTCTTAGGACTGTCATTCTATAATTTTAGAGAATTAGCCAATAGTAATAGTTGGTTTTTCTAAATTATTTTTGAGGAGGATTAATTTTTTCCAACTGTAAATTCTTCTAGATTTTGTATGCTTATTTGATGTAAGGGAAATTAATGTAGATTTATACACACACACACACACACACACACACACATATATATATTCTTTTTATACTTTATTTTGAATTATGTAAAAAGGTTATTTTTGTTTCGCTATATGGATCAAATACATTTTGTACTAAAAAATTGTTAGAACATTTTTTTTGTTTATAACAAAAAAATATGAAGATATATATATATAAGTTTGAAACAATTAAATAAAAATGTTTGGCTCTAGTAGTTTGTTTGACCCTAGTTAATATGATACAATTGTTGACCTTTACATCCTTTAGTGAGGAATGTAATTGCTTCGAGCCTTAACCTCTAGAGGTTTGATTAGAGGTTACTAGTATTAGTAGTGTTTGGTTCGGTCCATATTAAAAGGAATAAATTTAAAGCTAGTGTAGACCCTCCATTTTGTCCTCTTAGCACATGTTCTATAAGATATTTGTCCCGTATTTTACAGCAATTCCCTGGTGGCCCATTACTACTCACGTAGCCTATCTTTTCTAAGCCACCTTGGGGACTTTGGTTGAGGGATTTATCTAACTCCATTGTGACTCTTGGCAGCACTATTTAGACTTAGGATCACTTAGGCACCTCAGGCCCACATAGGCATCTTAGGCCCATTTAGGCACCATAGGCCCATATAGGCACCCTAGGTCTATGTAGGCACCGTAGGCCCATTTAAGCACCCTAGGCCCACATAGGCACCCTAGGCCCACATAGGCACCCTAGGCCCACATAGGCACCCTAGGCCCATTTAGGCACCCTAGGCCCATTTTGGATTGCATTTTGAGACATGTCTGAACTTTATTTAGCCAAGCATTTAGGTTGATATTGGGTAAGCTTTTTTTCGGGTTGGATTAGCTTAGAATCAAGGCTAGGTTGTATCTTTGATCGAATACAAGATGATTTATCCATGAAATATGGGTTGTTGTCAAGCTGTTTTGAAATTAAAAAATGTGGACTGATATTGCTTTAAAATCAGGGTTGGTGTAGAATGAAATTTGAGTTTAAGACCAAAATAATATATTTGTAAAAAAAAATGATAAGAATAGTATCCATTTGAAAATATTTGTCAAAGTAGTCTTCTTTATCCACGTAAGCATCCACATGGATTTTAAGTGTAAAGAACCATCGTTGGTGACTGTGGTTTTAGAACTTACAAAAATTTCCTTAAAACCACAGTTACAAACTGTGGTTTTACAATTTCTCTTAGAACCACAATTACTAACTGCGGTTTTAAAAGAAGTTTCCTTAAAATCACAGTTACAAACTGTGGTTTTACAATTTCCCTTAAAACCATAGTTACTAATTGTGGTTTTACAATTATTTTTAATCCGTCCTCATTTTAATGGTGTTATAATTTTAATATTATTTTTAAAATATTTTTTTTATCAAAACAACCATAAAACCACAGTTAGTAACTGTGGTTTTACTAATGGTGTTATAATTTTAATATTATTTTTAAAATAATTTTTATCAAAATAACCATAAAACCACAGTTAGTAACTGTGGTTTTACAATTATTTTCAATCCACATCTATTTTAATGGTGTTGTAATTTTAATATTATTTTTAAAATATTTTTTTATCAAAATACCCATAAAACCACAGTTAGTAACTGTGGTTTTACAATTATTTTCAATCCGCATATATTTTAATGGTGTTGTAATTTTAATATTATTTTTAAAATATTATTTTTATCAAAATTACAATTATGTTGTAATTTTCACAAATATTTTTAAGGGGACTCATGTATAAAAAAGTATGGGATTTTAGAACTTTGCTTTTCACAAATTTTTTTGTTACAACTGTTTTAAAAATATATATATATATATATATATATATATATATATATATATATATATATATATATTTTATCTTTATTTTTTCATATTTTCCTTGAAAATTTGAGAAAATAATTTGGTCTACATGCATTCCCATAAAAATTTATATATTTATAGTAAATAAAATATTTATTTGTTTTACAAATATTTTCACATATGAACTAAAGAAAATTATTTATTCATATTATTTTTAAATTTTAAAATAACTAAAGAAATTGTTTATATTATTTTAAAATTTTATCTTTTCATATGAAAATTAATGCCAGTGATTATGATTTTAGGTTATTTATTATTAAGTATGATTTGAACTTATGTCTTGGTTAAAATGTATAATTTTTTAATTATATGAAAGAAAAATAGGTAATGGTTGTAATAATTTATTTAGTTAGAATTTCTTTCATTTAGACTTTAGGATGCATTTGAGTTTTATTTGTTTAAATTATCAAGGAAACATGTGAATAACATAACATCACTAATTTGAATTACAACACCATTAGTAAAACCACAGTTACTAACTGTGGTTTTATGGTTGTTTTGATAAAAAAAATATTTTAAAAATAATATTAAAATTATAACACCATTAAAATGGGAACGAATTAAAAATAATTGTAAAACCACAGTTAGTAACTGTGGTTTTAAGGGAAATTGTAAAACCACAGTTTGTAACTGTGGTTTTAAGGAAACTTCTTTTAAAACCGCAGTTAGTAATTGTGGTTCTAAAAGAAATTGTAAAACCACAGTTTGTAATTGTGGTTTTAAGGAAATTTTTGTAAGTTCTAAAACCACAGTCACCAACGGTGGTTCTTTACACTTAAAATCTATGTGGATGCTTACGTGGATAAAGAAGACTACTTTGACAAATATTTTCAAATGGATACTATTCTTATCATTTTTTTTTACAAATATATTATTTTGGTCTTAAACTCATGAAATTTATAGCCACCAGATTTTTTATGAGAGAGCACCAAAATCCTTGAGAAAGCCACCAAATTTTTAAACAAGAATGCACCAAAATTTTTCTTTAAGTGAGATAGCCACCAGATTTTTAAACAAGAGTGCACCAAAATTTTTTCTTTAAGTGAGATAGCCACCAGATTTTTTATGAGAGAGAACCAAAATCCTTGAGAAAGCCACACCAGATTTTTAAACAAGAGTGCACCAAAATTTTTCTTTAAGTGAGATAGCCATCGGATTTTTTATGAGAGAGCACCAAAATCCTTGAGAAAGCCACCAGATTTTTAAGCAAGAGTGCACCAAAATTTTTCTTTAAGTGAGATAGCCATCAGATTTTTTTATGAGAGAACACCAAAATCCTTGAGAAAGCCACCAGATTTTTAAACAAGAGTGCACCAAAAGTTTTCTTTAAATGATATAGCCATCAGTTTTTTATGAGAGAGCACCAAAATCCTCGAGAAAGCCACCATATTTTTAAATAAGAGTGCACAAAATTTTATTTTATATATATATATATATATATATCAGTGTTAGTTTTTTATAAGTTTCACTATAGTCCGTATACTTAATGTCTTTTGAATTTTGGTTGGTTAATTCATTTGATTCCATATCATTAACTTCATATTGCATGTTTTAATTCTCTTGGTTGATTTCATTTTGTTTATGAGTTTGTTTTTTTTAGCCATGTCTTGTCTTTATTGATAACTCTAGTTAGGTTACCTATTAAGTTTGTTAAAAATTTTAGTTTTAGGTAATTATGTGCTATGTCCATATTGATAATTAGTCAAAGATTAAGGCTTGTAGTTATTATGCTAGTTATATTTTAGTCATAGTTTAATTCATGCCTATTTTTGAATTGATAATTCCTAAGTTTGATTGATCATTGCAATTATTAAGTTGTTTAGAATTTTTGTTTTAGTTAAATCCATGCCTTCTCTTAGTGGCTTCTTTTAGTTGGATTGACCTCATTTTTTATTTATTTATTTTTATTTTAGAATCTTAGTTTTAGTCAAATTCTTGTCACATCTTCAAATTGATAACTTTTTTACTTTGATTGAATCCATTTAGTTTTTAGAATTTAGGTTTTAGTTAAATTTTTTGCCATGTTTTCAAGTCGACAATTCTAGTTACTTTTTAATTGAACTCTTTTAAGTCTTGAACTCAAACCTTTTTATTAAGAAAAGAGCTCTTTTAAACAGGCATCTCAAATGAAGTCAAAATAACTTCTTTTCTTTCAAAAAAATGAATATTCTCCATCAATGATGTGGCTCCTAGATCCCAAATGAAAGGGTGGCCAATAAGGAGATCCAAGTTGATATTCTTTTGTTTTCAAAACCCTTTTAAATGAGGAATGAAAAGAAAAATAAAAATCTTCATTTTGTGTCCTATGTTATGGATTTATCAAATCACATGGTTCCTTTTGCTTTCCTAAAATCATTCTCAAAGGAATTTAAATATTTTAACAATTTTTTTTAAATAATAATAAAAATCCATTCTAGGAATTTAGTGCAAAGATCTCACTTTCTTTTTTTTTTTTAAAAAAAAAATGCAAATTGGTTTTATCCTAGTTGTATTTATTTTTCTCAATTTCCAAAACCTTATTTTCTTAACATAGGTTTAAGCTTGTGTCCCCAAGCTAATGGGAATACACAAGTTAAACTTGTGAATATTAATTGGGGACTTGACCCTAACATAAAATAATTTTTCTAAAACACATCTTTCCTGTCACTTTAGCTACTTTCTATAATCAAAATCATCAAATTTTTTAGGAATTGTATACAAGATGTGTGTGATAATTGATGTTTTCATATACTTTGATCATTTTTGCTATGCTAATTAGATAAAAAGCATGCTAGGATTTCTTTATTTTATTATTATCTAACCCCTCATGTCTTATGGAAGCGCATTATAAGTTATCTATGCTATCCGGATACGCTCCCAAATGCCCACCTTCTAAATTTAGTGAATATGATTGTCATTGTGAACTATGCCCATGATCGATAGTGCTTGGGTGTCTTGATATTTGTTTCATTGTTCAATTATTTATGATAAAGCGCATGTTGGATGATAAATTATTTGAACTAACTTTGGTGTTTTATGATAGTGCTTGAGAAGCAGTTCAGGTACACACTTTGACTCTCTTTTATGATCATGATTTGACTTTTTGGCTTGGCATGTTAATTCTAAAATCACCTTAGTCTACCTAGGTACCTTCAATCAATTAATTAATTGTCATATTACCCTCAACTTAGTTAGTAGAGACCTTTATAGGGTTTAGAAGGGTGCTACCTCCTAGAGGTACTTTCCCAATAAGTAACCTGATCCCCGGACTTAGACTTGGGTTTTTCAAAGACATGTTTTTCCAAAAACTATGGAGTCACTTTTTAGGGTTTTCTTTCTTGCTTTATTTTCCCTTTAAAATAAAATAAAATAAGTGGCGACTCTGACTTTTTCAAAACTAAAATTTTCCCAAATAAAAGTCGAGTCTCGTCGATCAAGTGGGGGTGCACGTGAAAAATGCGGGTCCACATCTAGTCACCCATTTGTAAAGTTCTACCTATTCAAATAACAAAGTCTTAGCTAATTGGGTACAATTTCTTACTTGATAACCTAAGAATATTTTGAATGCATTTGATTTGATATGAAAAAAAAAATTGGTTGAAAAGTTTTGGATGTTTTACCATGTTTGAACTCAAGAGTTTTTATGAAAAGGATTATAAATTGTATCCCCTATTTGTATTCACAAATGAAAATTATTTATGAAACTATATTAATATTTCCTTATTAGGCTTTGAGTTTATTCCTTTCCATTGACAAATTTTCAAGTACTTTCAATACAAGTGGAGAGTGATAGTTAGAATGGGATTTTGGTTTTATTAGGATTTTTGGTTTAGACTTTTATTTTATACTTTGTTTAAATGTTAAAAATTAATTACTATTTGAATTATTTAAGTTTGAAGTTATTTGGACAACAACAAAATGGTTGATATTTATTTATTTATTTATCTATTTATTTAATTTAAGTTTTGAGGATAAAGTATGTTTTACTACTCTAACCATGAATTTGGTAATTGGTAACCTTTTGGTTACAAAATGATTGTTTAAGTCATTTGCACTTTTAGTCTTCGGGTTTAAGGTGTGAAATGAACATTATGCCCTTGGAGTGGGTTTTGGGATGTGACAAGGTAGTATCAGAGTACTAGGTTATGATCTTATTAGGAATTGGAATTAGTTTAGGTTGGGGATAGATAAGTGATGCATTAGTTTAACTTTCAACTTCATCTGGTATAAATTCCTATTCTTTCTTTTATTCTAAATTGACTAATTTGTTTCTTAGTTACTAATGCAAGCTTGACATACTCTTTTATTTTAATATCTTTTATTGTTGGGTATGTCTATTGCTAGCATTGACTTTGATTTGATTATTGTTACTCCTATGAGAGATTCTATTGTAGCTCATAAAATGTTTAGAAGTTGTCTTGTGATGATTAGTTATAGGGAGATATTAGTCGATTTAGTATTCCTTGACCTTCAGGATTTTGATGTGATTTTGAGGATGAATTGGTTTGATGAGATCTCTAGATTACTTTGTTCTTAAGCCCTAAATCTTATAAGGTGCATGCGTTTATCCCTAAAGTTCTCTAGATCTAATACAATGGAAAATAATGGCTTCAAAAACCATTATAGGATATAGATCTAAAGATATAATACTCATACCCACGATATGGATGTTCCTAGATTGAATCCAAGTCGATGAAGAAGAAGTTTTAGTATGCCTGATGACTCTAACCATGACCTTGGCACTGCAAAGGGTGGGCTTTAAAAGGAATGAAGCTTTGGCTCTCTCTCTGAAGGTGGAAGACGACTAACTAAAGTAATGGAAAACCTAACTATAGACCCTCAATTTTGTCCCTTTAGCACATGTCTTTAAGTTCGTTTTCAGTACTTCAAAATAGTTCCTTGGTGGCCCATGGCTACTCATACCACTTACCTTTTTCTGAGTCACCTCGGAGATTTTGGTCGAGGGATTATCTGACCCATTATTGTGACCCTTGGCAGCCCTATTTTAGACTTAGGCTTTTCGTTCATTTTTTAGGATAGCTTTTAGGGTAGCTCATTTAGGCACCCTAGGCCCACTTAGGCACTTAGGCCCATTTAGGCACCCTAGATCCACTTAGGCACTTAGGCCCATTAGGTCCACCTTGGCCCACTTAGTCTCACCTTGGCCCATTAGTCTTTTTTTTTTAGTATGACTTGTATGGTTGTATGACCCATTTATCTCATTTACTTATTTATTTATTTTTATTTTTATTTTTTATTATTACTAACCACTTTTATTTGATCATTTATTATGGTTTTATTTATTCATTTATTTTAATTTATTTTCATTATTATCAATCATTTTTAGTTATTTAGTTATTTAGTATTCTTACTTATTTGTTTATTATCTTGTTATTTATTCATTTATCTATTATTATCATTTTATATTCTCTGATTTATTTATTTAGTTATTTATTTATTTTATTATTTATTATCTATTTTATTATTTATTTATTTATTTAATATAATAATTTGAAATTTTTATGGAAGAAGTCTACCATTGGAGAAGTTTTTGAAAACGGTAAAACTCTTTAAATGATATGCATGGATTGTAGGTGATATGCGTGGATTGGTATTGTTTGAAATTAAAAAAAAAAAGAGTTTTTCCGGTGCATAAGATAAAATCTGGAGAGAGGAAGACTCCTCACGTAGAAGGACTGTTATTTACTATAAAAAAGCTCTAACAGATAGGTATAAGGAGGGACTTTCGGTACATAAAAAAAAAAATCAGAGAGAGAGAGAGGCGAAAAAAAATTGGATTTTCAGAGAAGACTTTCTAGTGAGAAGCTGTCAGTGGAGAAGAAAGAGAGGGCGGTTGAAGAAATGAAATCTCGGACGACGAACCAGTGGGATCTCCTTGCCAGAAGAGAGCGTTCATCGGTATGTTTGTTGAGAACTCCTTACTCATTGATATTATCACTTTGTTCTGTATCTTCTCTGGTTAGTGTTCTTTTACCATTGTTTTTTTTGTTAGGATATGAAGGTGATATTGGTCTTCTCTTCTCTCATATTCTTTTAGTTTCATCTAATCATAAATCTGAACGTAGTCTCAATCACACCACTGGTCTGCGAATCTATCGACTTTAGAAAGAAATGGGATCCCATTTAATGTCTAGTTTCCTTGTTTATTTTGTTATGGATATCCTGTATTTTGTTTCGTTTACTACTCTACATCTAGTATCCCGATCCATGTCCCTGTTATTGGCTCTCATCTTTGAATTTACTCCGGACGTTTGGTTTCGTGTTCTGATTTGCACTTGAGAGAGAGGGTTCAGTACATGACAAGCCATATATTGTGTTAAATGGAAATTTGGATTTTTTTTTCACTGGAGATTTTAGATTTCAAAAATTGGTTTGCATAGGAACTCTTCCCGAAGTCGGACCTTCGACAAGCCATTCAATTCCTAGTCATTCCTAATCTCTAGCGTTCCTCTATCTGAATTTCAGATAGATTTGGTTACCCACTTCCCGAAAACACTAGAAACTGAGTCCACTCCTTTTAGGTCACTGCTTTCTCATCATTCGCGGGATGGGTCTTCCACATCTGCTTGTGTTCCTGTTCCTGACATGAAGACCCTAACGGGTTCTTTGCGATCTTCTCGTTTTGAAGCCCTAGATGATCAAAGTTTGGTTCCTACTTCGCCAATGGTAAATGGGTCTTCAGAATTTCCACTTGGGGAAGCCCTAGCCGATCAATTTCTGGGTCCGGCTTCGACTGTCATTGATGGGTCTTCACCATCTTCGCATTCTAAAGCCTTAGCTAATCAGTCAGTGTCGTTGGTTCCGTCTATTTTAAACCTGGATGGGGCTTTTTTGTCATTGCAGAGTGAAACCCTAGATGGTTCTTTGAGTTCGCGATCCTTGGCTTAGGAAGAAACCCTAGAGCATGAAGACGAGAACCTAATGCTCTTTTCTTCTTTGTCTTCTTCGTCTACTTCGCCATGGTCTTGGAACAGAGAAACTAAACCACCATTCTCTTCATACCTTCCTCGGGAAATTGAACCCACTATGGTGGGTGCTAGGCTTGTAAATCTAGGCAACACATGCTTTCTTAATGCAGTGCTCCAATGCTTCACGCACACTGTCCCCCTTGTCCAGAGCCTTCGTTCTTGCAATTATGCCATGCTTTGTCATA
This sequence comes from Vitis vinifera, assembly GCF_030704535.1. Taxonomy (NCBI): domain Eukaryota; kingdom Viridiplantae; phylum Streptophyta; class Magnoliopsida; order Vitales; family Vitaceae; genus Vitis; species Vitis vinifera. The sequence continues at coordinate 21,764,934 of NC_081822.1, read as the reverse complement.
GTTTTTATGGAGGGTTCTGCGTTCTTTACACTTTCCGAGATCATATTGAGTCTTCCATAGCTTCTTCATGACGGGCGATCATGCCTTTGAAACTTGTTGACAATTTCAGCTAGTTTGTAGAGATACCAGCAGGAAGATGCTCTTGAATTCTTGTAATGCCTGTTAGATAGACTAGATAGTTTTTTTTTACTTGACAAATCAGGATAAAGGCTCCCATTCTCCAGATGATAACTTAGTGAAGCATGTTTTTGGTGGTCATCTCTTCAGCAAGCTTCGATGCTGTGATTGAGGGCATATTTCTGACGCATATGAGCCCTTGATAGATCTGAGTTTGGAGATTAAAGATGTTGATACACTTCCTCGTACTTTGGAATCATTCACCAAGGTAGAAAAGATTGAAAATCCTGAGATGAAGTTTACATGTGATAACTGTAAGGAAGAAGAGTCAATAAAAAGCAGATTTTTCAGGCAGACTTCAAATGGTGGGTCCCTTGGGATCAGGGCTGGATGATAGTGATAGATATGTAGGGATGGTGGCAGCTAGTGGGGAAATTATATTGTACATCAGCTTCAGCACGTAAGGGAGTAGCCACCATTCTGACGTGAATTCCCCATTGTGCACCCTGTTTATGATTATCTTCCTACAAAATACACAAAACATTGTCATCTCAGGTGCAGCTATAACATCAGTATACCTGTTGAGACCCCTTCCTACTGAGATTTCTTGATCTAAAATCGGTTTGTTAGAAAGAAAAGAACTACCCATCTTAGGTATTAAATAATTTAGTCTTTGCTGCCCGTTTTCATCAAACCACTGACCCTTCAACTTCAAAAATTCATTTTGACAACTTTAGGATATCTGTAAAAAATTTCCAGAAATTTTATGACTTTCCTCACTTCTTGAACTTGAATTTGAGGTTTTGTTTGAGTTAGAAAGTCATTCTGAGATAGAAGATATAAATGAGTCTTTAGGGGGACTCCGTTTTCACATAGTTCTGGACACCCAAGATCTTTTGGAAAAAATAAAATACTAGAGAACTTTTTAAAATTGATTCAATATTTTTTCTCAATTATAAGCTTCTTGAAATTGATTTTAGACACATAAAATATTAGAAAATATGCATTTTTGAGGGAGATATGATTTTTCAAAGTTGTGCCTACTGCGCATGCTGGAGTTTGTACATCTGATTAGATTTATAGTTTTAAAAATATTTTTGAGTACTATTCGACCCCGAATTTATTTTTCATGTGATATAGACATTTTGAAATATGTGTGTGATTTTTTTTATGATTTTATAGGATCATTTATTATTTTTAAAAAAAATTCATTTATGCACGTCACTTTTCCTTATCTAATTTGGACTTTGTAGAACCTTTAGGTGCCTTTGCGATGATCTGTCTTTTGAATGAGTGTTTGGCTTTTGGTATGTTAATCTAGGTGTGTAGGAGTTGTTTCCTGAAATTTTTTTGTAATCAAATTCCACTCTAAGCCATTTTTTTTAGAAATTGTTTTACGATGCTTCATTTTCTAACCGCATGCTGATGGTTTTATACCTTACTTGAAATTGTTATTATTTTTGGAGTCATTTAATTTGTCTTAGCTCAATTTTGGCTTTGAAACTGTATATTAGACATAATGGATATTTCATATAATCTATGCTTGCCCTAACCAATCTAGCATTTTTCGAGGAATCTTATAAAATATACTTGCTATCCAGGTACGTTCTCTATCCTCTAATTCCAAAATTCTATGAAAATGCATGCTATCATGAGCTATATCCATGCTTTGATTTAATCCTTGGGTGCTTAGATGTATGTTTGACTTGCTTGGATAAAATGCATGTTGCGTGCTATATCTCTATACTAACTTTGATGTCTTGTGATAGCGCTTGAAAAGTCGTTCAGGTACGCACTTCGATTCTCTCTCATGGTTTGTTTTCTTTTAGGCATGCAATATTTGAAATCACCTAGTCTACTCAGGTATTCATGATCAACCATTTAATTGTCACGCTTCCCTTAACTTAGTCAGTAGAGACCTTTTTAGGGCTTAGAGGGGTGCTACCTCCTAGAGGTACCTTCCCAATAAGTAACCTGATCCCCGGACTTAGACTCGGGTTTCTCAAAGACATGTTTTTTCCAAAACTATGGAGTCACTTTTTAGGGTTTTTCTTTCTTGTTTTATTTTCCCTTCAAAATAAAAATAAAATAGGTGGCGACTCCAACTTTTTTTTCAAAAATTAATTTTTCACAAATAAAAAGCGAGTCTCGCCGATCGAGTGGGGGCGCACGTGAAAAATGTGGGTCCACACTAACCCTAACCTGTAAGGGGGCATTTGTAGGGTTCCCTTACTAGGCTTAAGTGACTTGAGCCCACCAAGGCTTATGCCACTTGATCTTGCCCAAAATGGGTCCTAATTAGTTAATTAACCCAACAAAGTTGTCTAACTAATCAGTTAATCTAATCACAAGCACTTATTCACTATTGCTTGTGCAACTTTGCATAATTACCAAAACAACCTTATGCACAAAAGTGAACCTAGAGTCAATCCAACCCTCATAAATCGTGCCAACATGGTATATGAGTTCAAAGCAAGGACTAATGAGACTCATAAGAGTCTTGTCTCCCTCAGAATCCAATTTTGAAATTGATTCAACATCCTACTACAAAAAATCAACTACACTCCAATACCCTATGTAAATAACAACGAGACGAAGTTCAAGTTCGTGATTTATTATCCACTACATGTAGACTCCCCATGAACTGGTGTTTGTAATCTAACAAGGTAGTGTTATCGCTTATCAAGATTACCTCTCCAATCCTTGAGTTACAAATCCCACTTATAATGTGATCAATTGACATATTATACATCTAAGGAGCATATGTCAAATTCCACTAAAGGAATTATTGTGAATACAAATTTTATGATCACATCTCATCTTAATCATGGAGTCTCAAATCTTGTTATATCATGATCAACTAACATATTTTTGTTTGCAAAGGACATATATCAAATTCCACCAAAGGAATTGTTATGGCCATAGACTATATGATCATGAATCCTTAGGATCACCCAAATCTCAATCCATGAAATATCATGGTGCCTTTATGGAGAATACTTGTTCTCACTTGCCTAAACCACTAGTCACCTAATGTAGTATCGCTTTAGGATCTTATCCATGGGTCAAAGTAATTGATAACCTTTGCATTAGCATAATGTTCTCTTAAGGGAGAGAATTCCTGCAAAATAGTAGCTTAGAGAGGTCATGACAAATCGATAGCCATTAGTCATGACTCTTTATAGGTTTTGTTCAATATGTAATCATACAGAGTAATACACTCACCATTATCCATCTCGATGACTAAGATAAGTCATCTCAATAATTAAGAGGTAGTATACTATAACTTTTAATGGATTGTCTAAGTCTATAAATCAATCATGAACAAGCCATCAATTTGTAAGGAACCCATGACTTGAATATTTCCTACAACTCCTAAAGCACTCAAGTCATATACAATATGAGTGATTAAGCTAGAATACTCAAATATATGATAATGCAAATAGGATAATAAGGTGAAATTGATATCATTTATATTGAAATCGAATGTTATGTCACATCACTACTTTTAATAGCTCTATCTTAATAGCCACAAAATATATGAGAACAATCCTAAACTCAAATATGAAAACAATTAATTAAAAAATCCATAAACAAGTATGAAAGGAATATATGAATGACACTTGGAGACTTCGAAGAGCACTTGAATAGACAAAATTGGTGCAAAACACATGACATTTAAAGTGTCATCCACGTGAGAATTGGAAGCAGACCTTGATGCAACACAAAGGGTGCTAGGATGCTAAAGTGTTCCTTTAAGGTTAAGTAAGTGTCATCCACAGAGTATTGGAAGTAGAGCTTGATGTAGCACAAGGGGTGTTAGGATGCTAGAGTGTTCCTTTAAGGTTGAGTGTCATCCATAGAGTATTGGAAGTTGAGCTTGATTCAAAACAAGGGGTGTTAAAGTGCTAGAGTGCTCTTAACCCCTTAAGTAATCCTCCATATTATGGGAAATTGAGTTGAATTTCTTTAGACCTATTATTTGTTAAGTGAATTACTTATGAAGATTGAAATAAAGTTGAATGAGATTGACTGATAGTAGAATATACAAAAAATAGAGAGAAACGAATAAGAAATCATAAGTAAAAGACTATCTACAAGAGTTTGTAAACCTTAGATCCAATATTGGCCTTGAATAGGATTCTCCTTCAAGTAAATTCAATCACACTATTTCAAATTCTAGATCTCAAGACATTTTAGTATTAATTCATTTTAAGATCCAATCTAGAAGTGGCACATAAATGATCTAACTGAAAATCAATCAATTACACCGCTAAAACAAACATTCATTCAATATGAAAAGCTTCAATCATCTATTCCTTATCAAGAGGGACTTGGAAGGAATTTTATCTTATAGAGTTAGAGATCTAAGAATACAAGAATAGGGGCTAAGATTTAGCTTGGAGAATTGCACTCTTATTAGGGAGGTGTCTCAAATTCCTATTTTAAAGGAATATTATATAGAAAATTTCCTAATTTTCTATATGATTGTAATTAGATTCCTTATGAAATAAGAAAAGCTAGTGAGAATATCTCTATAAATATTCTAGGTCATGAGGGAAAAAAGTTATGAGAGAAAGAGATGAAATAGAGATATGAGGAAAAACGAGAGACACCTATTAGAGTAGGAGGGCTTGCTAGCATGTAGATGTGAGGAAGAATGAGACAACTAGTATCGGAGCAAAAGGGCTCATGGTTCAGGGCGGAGATACAAAGAGACTCAATAGTTATATTTATTTATTTTTTTATTAGTCATATAATATTCTTTATCATATAATGAAATGTTCTCTCACATATGTGGAGATACGTAAGTTTGGTTGAACCACGATAAAACTTTGTATACCTTTTTTGTGGTCTGCTTTATTTTGTGTTATTCATTTAATATGTTTATATTGATGCTTCCATTGACACAACAAATGGTATCATACGTAACAATTCTCAACCTTGATCTACACCTTAGAGCACTTTTACTCTGGGTATAAGAGAGTTTAGCTATTCGTCATTGAGGACTTGTCCTAAATCTTTATGATTAGCAGCCAAAAAAACTGAAGGAAAATGGTAGAAAATGAAGGGGGAAAAAATACTTGTGAGCAAAGTAGTTGAACTAAATGATGTGCGCATGGGTAGTGCTAAGTCTTCTGCGCAGAGCTTGTGGAGAGCACACAGATCTTGCGCATAGACCTGAGCGCAGAGTTTCAGTTGTGCACGGAAAAGGGTGTGAAGGTTTCCTTATGCTTGTACGGTGCTCTGACTTGCACATATGCACAACCCTGCGCACAACACTATTTTTATTTAATTCTTCAGTTTTCTCTAAGTATTTTTCAAGTCTCCTTCCTAGGACCTTCAACATCCTTACATGGATCTTCATTTCTCATCAAAATAAGTTCAATTTACACTTGAAATTCAAGAGAGAAGAAAAAAAAAAAGCAGCATCAAATCCAAAAATCAGAATATGTTTTTAAAAAAATTTCTAAAAAAAATTTCTTTAAAAAAATAATATATTTCATAAAATTTAGAAAATACTTTTAATAATTAAAAAAATCAAATGTAGTGTTAAAAAATCAGGTTTTTAGATAAACATATGATAAAAGATTCTTGTAAAAATATTTTGAGAAAAAACACTTTTATTAAAAACACTTTAAATAAACACGCTACCAAACACAATCTTAAAAGATTTAATAACAAATATAAGTAATTGGTTAAGTTTAAATACTAAGCACACGAACAATAGTTCAAATGATTTCACCAAAACCTTCCTCATTCAATCATACTTACCTATTGAGCCTTTTTAACTTTTGCAACAATTTTAAAAAATAAATATTAAAAAATGGTAGTTGGGAAAATATTGATAGATCTACGATAGTTTTGGCCACGTGAAAGTTGTCTTTTGAAGAGACACCTTCCACAATTTTTAAAATCATGAAAGAATTGAATTTAAGTTAAAGGTGTCTCTTGAAGAGACACCTTCTACAATTCCAGAAAATTGGATTTATATTAAAGGTGTCTCTTGAAAAGACATTTTCCACGTGGCAAAAAATCCAATATGCATTAAAGGTGTCTCTTCCACAATTTGACAAATTTGAATGTCTCATGAATTTGATTTTAAAGTTAAAGATGTCTCTGGAAGAGACACTTTCTACAATTCCTAAAAATTTTAATTTATACAAAAGGTGTCACTTGAAGAGACACTTTCCACAATTCCACAATTCTAATATATACTAAAGGTGTCTCTTCAAGAGACACCTTCTACAATTCCAAAAAATTGGATTTATACTAAATTTCCACAATTTCACAAAATCCAATATGTATTAAAAATTGTGGAAATGATTTTAAAACTAAAGATGTCTCTCTTCAATATAAATTCGAAATTTTCTATTGTGTATGAAAATTGTGGAAAGTGTCTCTTGAAGAGATACTTTCAATATAAACCCAATTTTTTAAAAATTATGGAAAGGGACACCTTCAGTAGAATTCCATTTTTTGGGATTTGTGAAAGGTATCTCTTGACACCTTCCACAATTTTTTAAAAATTGGGTTTATACTGAAAGTGTCTCTTGAAGAGACACTTTCCACAACATAGCCTCTATCGATGGTGGCCTTTGTATATAAATCTAATTTTTTGGAATTGTAAAAGGTGTCTCTTGAAGAGATATCTTTAGTATATATTGGAATTTGTGGAATTGTGAAATTGTGGAAAGTGTTTCTTCAAGTGACACATTTTGTATAAATTAAAATTTTTAGGAATTGTAGAAGGTGTCTCTTCAAGAGACATCTTTAATGCATATTAGATTTTTTGCCACATGAAAAGTATCTTTTCAAGAGACACTTTTAATATAAATCCAATTTTCTGGAATTATAGAAGATGTCTCTTGAAGAGACACATTTAGCTTAAATTCAATTCTTTCATAATTTTGAAAATTGTGAAAGATATCACTTCAAAAGACACCTTCCACGTGGTCAAAACTGCCATAGATCTATCAATATTTTCTCAACTACCATTTTTTAATAACTATTTTTTAAAATTACTGCAAAAGTTAAAAAAGCCCCTTACCTATATGGCCATGTGCCTGAATTACTAATCTCGAAATCTTTAAAGAAAGTAAAGTAAATATAGTAATATTTGGAACCAACCTAAATGAGTTACTGTAACTCACTAATATGAATCAATCAAATGAATGGTTTGTTATTTCTAGAGCTTAATAATGAATTGCTTGGAGTTGGTGCCTCTTCGTCTCAGAGTAATATAGAAGCTAGATTGAATACTGGTTTCATGAAGATATGCATCGGGTTGCGAGGACGGCTACCCCACGTGAAATAGCCTATTAATATATTGTCTTCTATAACATTTTATTTATTCAGCCAAAAGGCTACTCCAAGGATTACAAAAAAAATATCTGCTTGCTTCATCATATCCCAAAGAAACTTTACATAGTAAGATCTGTGTCACGTGTAAAAGCTAGAAACACGACATGACTTTCCTCCTTTTCCGTTTTATATGTTGAACTTCGAGTGATTTTGGGTATGCTTTATATATATATATATATATTATATTGTATATAAATGTGTTGGATATTTCCTTTTCACTTTGATAGATGAATTTTAAGTCTTTTTGGTATTTCCTTTTTTTTTTTCATCATAAAAATTATCCATTTTAGATAAAAATATCCTCATTTTTTTTCTTATAAAAGTGATCATTTCTTTTTAAAATACACATATAAATAATTGAAATGTTAAAGAGTATTTATGGAAAAAAAAAATGCATTGCTCTTCAAAAAAAAAAAAAAAAAATCATTTTAAAATTTTGAAATCTTTTAATCTCTTTACATCAATTAATGCTTTAATTGATTACAACTTTTCGATATAATACTAGAAGTGATGTATTTGTACCATATAAAAATCCTCGAAAAATAATTTCATCTCCATTTCTTTTTTTTTTCTCTGCTATTTTCCTTTTCTAATGTTCTTATTTTTAAAGTTGGAAGTAGTAGCTAGGGAAGGTAGAGTAATCCTACGTTAAAAAAATAAATAAATTAATTAATTAAAAAAAATAAAAATAAAGCAAGCAACCTCCTCAATTTTTAGGAGAATGAATAATTTAAAAACTAACAGTTACTAATTTGCATGAAAAAGGTCATTAACTAGGGATTGTTGCCTTATGGGGAGAAGAGCTAGGAATAACATTCTCCTAGATGGGAGCTCATTTTAATTTTAGTGTTGACCTCAATCCAATCCCCTGGATGCACTGCAATCTAGGCAATAGTAACACGAAAATTTTGATAGATGGCTTCTCATATATCACCTTAATCACTTGGCCTTATAGCATAATATTGGAAAGATATAAGTGGATCTCGAACGCATAAATAGTATATTGGCATGCAAGTTTTCATGGAGACTTTGAATGACTGTATAAGTTACCTTAAGAAGCTAAGTTTGCACCACGAAAAGTAGATAAAATAGAAAGAAAAATAAGAAAAAAAAGGGAAGGAAAATTTAAGATAGTATTGCGTTTTTTATTTAGTGATTTTTATGATTCAGTGGACGTTTAAAGATGTTGATATTAGGTTTTTTTTTTTTTTTAAAGTATATAATTTTAAGTTATGTTTGATTTCTAAAAAATTACTAAGTAAAGAAAAAAAATAAAATAAAAAAGTGATTTTATCGTTCTACGAAACATAGAATGAAAAAAATTAAATATAATAAAAACTAGTTAAAAACTTATGCATTTTAAAGTATTTTAATTCTTATATCGATAAATTAAAATAAATAAAATGAATTTAAAATAATAAATAAAAATAATTTATTAATTTTTAATCTATTTTTATTTTCTTTCCCTTTTTCTTCTTTTTTTTCCCTTATATTGTTTTTCATATTATATGGGATAGGACATAACTTTAATACTACGATATTTTTATTAGACATAAAACAATTTTCTAGTTAAAACATTTATTATATTATGTAGATATTTAATTAATATTCCAAATAAAAAATTTATGTAAGTGAATAATAAAGTAACTTTGAGAAGGTATCTTCATAACATTTTTGTTTTCATTTTACTATTTTAAATTTTTAAAGATGAAAGTAATTATTTTAGGCTTGATAATTTTTATTTTTTAAATATTAGAAATACTAAAAATTCTTTTTAAAATAGTTGTAAAACACACTTTTAATCCAAATTCTCGTTTCCCGATTAGCCCACGTGTGAGGATTAAGGCAACAGGGGAGTCCCTCGTTCCCCGCCCAAACACACGCACACATGGTGGTTGGAAGGAGTGAGAGCCTTGAGATAGATACTACATCGTGATTCGTGGACTCATTCTTACTCTTCATTTCTTAATTTTTTAAATCATATAATAAGCTCGACTCCCAAGGACATGGTGCTTCTTCAAAGGAGTTATACCGAGGCAATCTATTCCATAGGCTCTCTCTTAATTTCATACGTTTTTATGGTGTTTGGTTTGGTAGGTAGAGTTAGAATATCAAGTTATGGACAAAACGCCTCCACGTCTACTTTTATGAAATTTGATGAACTTAATCCGTGTGATTATATTTTTCTCATTTATATATATGTTTGTGGGTACCAAAATAATATGAAGTGCTAAAAATAATGCGCAAAACTATTAATGTTTTTAAAATAAATTAATATAATAATGTTTATATAAGAGATAATAAGGTCTATTTTAAAAAATTATGATATTCAAATCTTAAATTTGAAAATTTTTAAACACATGAGATAAATTTATATTTTTTATATAATTTTTCTTTAAAAAAAAAATCTAAAATAGGAATTAAATTGGTGTTTTGTAAATTAACTTAATAACTTAAAAATGATTTAATGACTTAATTTAAGTGATTAAGTAAATTAAATATGTTTGGTAAAATAATTTAATAATATAATTTAAAGTAAAAAATAACCTTTAAGTAATAATTAAAAATAATTAATTTATTCTTAAATCTAGATATTTAATTTACCTTTTTCCATCATTCACCCTAATTACTTTTATGATTTCTTTTACTATTTTGTGACCTTCATTGTTACTCGACCTTTTTTACCATAATTATAATTTATGAAGATAAATATATCAATTTGATGATTTAAAATAAATTTTATAAAAAAACCTTAATATTTAAAGTAAATATTAATTAATAAGTTTTGAGTCATTAATTTAAGTATAATTTAACTTAAAGTCAATTTAAATTATTAAGTAATAAGTATTAAGTTTTACCAAATACCCCATAAATCTAGGTGAATGAATCGTGAACGAATTATTTATTTGGAAATTGAATGAAATAAATCAATAAACAAAAGCCTGTATATATATAAGTGGATATTAGAAAATTTAAATTTACCTTGATGGATCTTGAATTGAATTAAACCATTGATATACTTGAGTGGGAAAAATGTGCTACGAGGTCTATCTCTTGTGTTAAGTTTTATTTAAGAAATTATTTTCCTTGACCGATCTTTGTTAATATTTTAAATAGATGAGTCCATTAATTTTAACTACTCTAACCACATGGCCTGATGCCTTCAACTGCTCAAGTCAGCCTTGGAAGGTTTCAAACACAATGGGTGAAACCACCTGGTTTAATTTAAATCTCAATTGATGGTCAATGGAGTTCATAATTGGGGATTAGAACCAGCGGTCTTGAGTAAACGGTAATTAATGTATGAAGGAGTTGAACCCCTCTCCCATGCACTGTATGTAAGTTTCATTGATCGGATGAACTCTTAAACTAATCACTTACGTGTAGGCATTTAGCTTCTCCAGTCATGAACATATAGTTTAAGCGATTATGATTAAATAATCAAGTCAATATTCAACCGTGTTAACCGAGAACTTTCCTATGCATAGGAAACCAAGCTCACTTTCCTGTAGCATACGTTTGCCTTCCATTTGATCATAAAACCCTCTCAGTTACCACCAATCAATCACTTCCATTTTACGCTTGCCTTCTATTTAAACGCTTCTAATCTCCATCCTCCTTCCTCACCACCCTCTCTCAACCCCTCTCTCTCTCTCAATCAAACAATGGAGTTCTCTTTCAAGTCTGAGTACACAAACTGGTGGGTTTTTACACTTCCAGCTCTTGTGGAAACCCAAAACTTATCCAAGGGTTTGATTTTGCTTTTCATTCTCATTGTATTTCTCTCCATTGGACTTCTAAGCTGGGCATTTTCTGCGGGAGGTGCAGCTTGGAAAAATGGAAGAAACCAGATGGGTCGGGTCTCAATCCCAGGTCCGCGAGGTATTCCCATTTTTGGTAGCTTATTCAGCTTAAGCCATGGGTTGGCTCATCGTACACTTGCCTCCATGGCTTTGAGCAGCGCTGCCACTCAGCTCATGGCCTTCAGCCTCGGCTCAACCCCTACAGTAGTTTCTTCCGAGCCTTGCACTGCTAGGGAGATATTGACCTCACCTCAATTCGCTGACCGCCCCATCAAACAGTCAGTTAAGAGCCTTATGTTCAGCCGAGCCATCGGGTTTGCACCTAATGGGGCTTACTGGAGGCTACTGAGAAGAATATCATCGTCTCACCTCTTCGCGCCAAAGCGCATAGCAGCTCACGAAGGTGGACGGCAGCTGGACTGCACCGCCATGTTACAGTCCATTGCAAAAGAACAATCAGCAAATGGGGCTGTTGTTCTGCGGAAGCACCTTCAAGCTGCTGCCCTCAACAATATAATGGGGACAGTTTTCGGAAAAAGGCTTAATCCAGTGGAAGATAGAATGGAGGCTAGAGAATTGCATGAGATTGTCAAAGAAGGCTTCGAGCTTTTGGGAGCTTTCAACTGGTCCGATCATCTGCCGTGGCTGAACTACTTTTATGACCCTTTCGGTATCAACCAGCGTTGCTCCGCTCTTGTTCCTCGAGTCAGAAAACTCGTCAAAGGGATTATTAAAGAACACCAACTCAGTGGTTCCAACAAGCTCTCAGATAAGTCAGATTTCGTAGATGTTTTGCTGTCTCTGGATGGTGAAGAGAAGCTTGAAGAGGAAGATATGGTGGCCGTTTTATGGGTTTGTCTATAGATCCTTTTCACACTGATATATAAACAAACAAAGCGGGAGAGATACTATAATATTTCAAAACAAAATAGCTACTGCAGCTTAATTAATTATTAGACATGACACTCTTTCCAACCTACTTCTCTTGGAAAAATATCTTATGATTTTTTATTTTTTATTTTAAATTTTATAAAACCAAAGTAAATTAAACAGTAGGGTAATCAAATTGAAAGAGATGTGTTATCTTTCTTTATGGCTACTGAGACTACTAAACACGGTGGTTTATTTACGTATGCATGCAGGAAATGATCTTCAGAGGTACTGATACAACGGCGCTCTTAACTGAGTGGGTCATGGCTGAGTTAATCCTGAACCCCAAGGTTCAAGCCAAGCTTCACGAGGAGCTCCATCTCACTACTCTAGGAAACAAGGCCATCACCGACGCTAACGTGGCTAAATTGCCCTATCTTCAAGCTGTGATCAAGGAGACCCTACGTGTCCACCCACCTGGGCCTCTCCTCTCATGGGCCCGCCTGTCCACGTCAGACGTCCACCTCAGCAATGGCATGGTGATCCCTTCCAACACCACTGCAATGGTCAACATGTGGGCCATCACACATGATCCAAATCTCTGGAAAGACCCTCTGGCCTTCAAGCCAGAGAGGTTTTTACCCTCTGCTGGCGGTGCTGACGTGGACGTGAGAGGCTGTGACTTGCGGCTCGCCCCGTTCGGGGCTGGTCGTAGGGTTTGTCCAGGGAAGAACCTAGGGCTGGTGACAGTGAGCCTTTGGGTGGCTAAGTTGGTGCACCATTTCGACTGGGTTCAGGACATGGCTCAGCCGGTTGACCTGAGTGAGGTGCTGAAGCTGTCATGTGAAATGAAGAACCCTCTCTCTGCTGTGCCTGTTCCCAGGAGTGGTGCAATTCATATATAAGTTATTTAAGGGCTTGGCTTTGTTCTTTCTATTTCTCTTTCTCTAAGTGTTTGTGCAATGCTGCAGTCTAGGGTTTCTATGGCTCAAGTTTTGAAAAGGGTTGTTTTTGCTGTCGGTGGGTGATAAAGATGGTGTGTGTTTTCTACCATTAATAATGATGTAATGTTGCTTTTGAAGAAGTAAATGGACGGTGTGTTATGTTTTCAAGCTAATTAAATATGTGTTTGAGAACCATGAGACGACATATAATGCACTTTTCTACCTTCATAACCTTAGAAATCAATTGCAGAAGAGAAAATGTAAGATGATCAGTACCATCTTCTCTTCTGATGGTGCATCAGTCTGGAGATCTCTTATAGTTCTTAGGTTTCCAGTTATGCGAAGCATGACCCCTTTCGGCTGATATTATTAATTATTTATAGGTTTTACATTTTGCACATGAAGTTAACTATATGGCTTCTTGGAAAAGTTTAAACTTTTTTAGTAATAGTTAGTCTAACATGATGTTATAATTCTAATTGTGATTGTATTTGAATCCCAAAAAGTAATAGAGAATATCCTTGAATTCTTGTAAACGTTTAATGTTTGTTTCGTAACTGTTTTTAAAAACAATTTTCTCTTCTTCAAAATAGAAAAAAAAATTAGAAAAAAAGTTTGACAACTATAAAATAAAAAATAAATTTTTGATTTTAAAAATAGAAGATAAGGTGTTTATAAATTTTTTTTGTTAATTGTTCAATTATTTTTACTTGTTTTTTAGAAATTGTTTTAAAAATAATTACACAAATAAGAAAAATAATTAAAAATATAGCATTAGAACTAAAAATTATTTTTAAAACATATTTTACAAAATAGAAAATGGATTAAAAACATTTTAGGCCATGTTTAACAACTATTTTCCAAAACAATTATAAAAAACAGTTTTTGAAAATTATTTTCTAATATATTATAGAAAAAATATCTGTTTAAGAACCTAAAATGTTTTTAGTCTATTTTCCATATTTTAAAATAATTTTTATATGTAGCATTTTATTTTTAACCATTCTCTATATTTGAATAATTAATTTTTAAAATGGTTCTTATAAAACAAGTGAAAACATCTAAAATATGTTCATGAAAACGCCATATTTTTTGTTTTTAAGAGCAATACTCTTTTTTGTTTTCTGATTATCAACTATGTTGTCATTTTTTTATTTTTTAAAGAATAGAAATTTGTTTTTGAAAACTATTACAGAAGAGGACCTTAGATTTCTAAATAGATTTTTGTTTTATAAAATATTAAATAATAGTTTAAAAAAATTATTTTTAAAAACTATTTTTTCTAAAACTAGATTTCAAAAAAAAAATTGTAAAACAATTTCAAAAAAGCCTAAATTTTTGTAGTTGTTACTGTGGCATAATATTAGAACTCTAATTAGGGTATATTTGAATTGGGTCATGGAATGTGACAGAGAAATGAGAAAAATAACCAAAAAAATTCAAAATCTTTTTTTTAGTTTATTATGGAAAATATAAAGCAAATATCAAACATAACAAAAATTGTTCAAAAATTTATGTATTTTTAAATTATGCATTCTTATATAAAAGAGGAAACAATAAAAACAAATTTGAAGAGTATATAATAAAAAAAATGATTAAGAATTCAACCATTTTTTTATTCCACTTTCCCTTTCCTTTCATTGACATCAATTTTTTTTTTAAATATATATATATATATATATATCCAGGAGGCTTGCCCTTTCCCACGAGAACACCCTAAAAATCATCCTAGCAGGTGGGGCTGCGTGTCCACCATCAATGCAAATGGTCGGTGACTTTCACATCCAAGGTGGATTCTTCATCCCCTCGTGCAAAATTATATGGAAATTACATTCTCTTGATGACTAATTCATTTACTTATTAAATGCATAAACAACAAATGTTGCACTTTTACTCAGCATATCAATCTGAGTCACATATGTTTGTTGTTGAACAACCATGGTCAGCCGCCCAGGTTTGTAGGCAGATTTCAGGTTCAACTTTTCAAATGATCGGTGCCAAAACGTCCCCTACACCTATGAAATGTCTTTGACTCACCCAACTTAAGAAAAAATAATGATATTGATTAAGAAAAAGTAATTATACTTTAATCAGAAACATCACAGAAGACTTCAAAAAAGGGCAATTAACATTTGTTTATGATCAGTCAATGGGCACCGCCTAATCTAGGGTTTATAGCCTCGTTTTTCCATGTCCAATATCTTTAAACCCCCAGCATGGTAGGCAAAGACATGTCCAATATCTTTAGATAGAATACCCAGTGGGTGGCTGATTTGTTCAGTTCGGCGTATAGGTTGAGATATTATGAAATGTGTCCATGGACTATTAATTATACAACTGTGAGATGGGCAACACATGGTCAGCAAATTTATCTTTTTGTGGCTATTCAAATGGTGCCTGAGTTCAAACTAGGACCCAGTAGGCCAGTACTCTCTGGTTAGAGTTTTCTTTTCATTGAACTTTCCCTATATATGTCATTATCTGACAAAGTCTTGACTGGGTCGCACGGATCTTTGGGAGAAAAAATGTAGCTAAAAATTAAATTAATTTGTGATTAATTATTTTAATTAGAAATTAATAAGATGAATGATCCTTTTCTAGCTTCTGCTGGCATGCTATGGGGCCAAATTAAAGATGACATATTCATCTGGTCTGCAAGCTTAACTGCTGATATTTTTGCTTCCCATAAAGTGTAATACGTAGTATGGCGCTGCTAAATTAGTTATCTTAATACATGCTTAAATTTCACAAAATAAGTTCGATGTATTACATCAATGGAAGATTGAAAGCAGCAGAAACATTCTTGGACTAAAATTCCATAACCCACTTGAGGTTTCCAAGGTAGACTGCAATCCAACTTTAACTTGGGTCGTGATTTCATGATTCTTTGAATATTTGTGAAGTGGATGCTACTGATTTGGACAAATTTAACTCCTTGTAGACCCCCATTTTGGGGCTCGGTTTCATGCACTTTCATGCAGCTTGTTTTGCCAAGTGTCACAACCCCAGGAGACCGCATGGTGTCTTTTAATTGGCTGCTATGGAATCAGATATTGCTTTTTGAGGAGCCATTAGAGTGGAGACACCTGTGGGAGAATATTCAGAGATGAGTGCCTTTTTCTGTTGGAGAAGGAGCGTATATGCGGGGAGGCGTCTTCTGCAGGGGGTGCTTTTCGGAGGGGTTTTAGAGAAGGTGCTCTTGGCTGCCGTTAGGGGGAGATATTTTGAGGGGGTTTTTTAGAGAGACTTGGGAGGAGAAATCTTTTGGGCTAGGAGAGCAAGCTGCAGAGGGAGGTTTTTCATGGCTTTTTAACAGAGATTTTGAGGCATTTGAAGCTGAACAAAACCTTACCGGAGAAGGGCACTCTCAGGTATGAATGCAGCAGGTGTAGGGACCCCTCCCCCTGATGACGCGTGACACACATTTCCTGATGACGCGTGACACACATTTCCTGATGACACGTGGCACACATTTGTATCCGGATTAGCCACATCCGGATTTCCCCAAGAGGACTAGTGGCGCGCTTCTCCTATCCGGACTCCCTCAGGGAGAAGCACACGACACTCGCAAACATTACATCCGGACGACCGACATATCCTATTCGGATATGTTTGTCCGGATCATTGACTAAAGTAAGCAAGTCTTACTACGTCATTCCGACAGCCTGCCACGGTCCACGTTCCGCCACCTGCAGAGTGAAAGGACATGAATGAAGTGACGGCAAGTCACTTCCCACGATCTCTGACAGCCGCGGCGCCTCCCATTATCTCTATCAGCCGCCCGTAGGGTGATGATGGCCCTGCCACCACCTAGAGGCATCATGACAAGCCAAAATATCTCCCTACCATTAAAGAGTGACAAGCCAAAATATCTCCCTACCATTAAAGAGGGAAACAGAGCTTCTGATACTATATATACGGACCTTCACTCGAGGAAGGTAAGCTTGCTATACCTAAAAAAAGGCCAACTGATTTATCTCTCTTACCATGGCTGACAAAACCATCGAAGGGTGTGTCCGGACACCCTGTCCGGACGCCTTTTGCAGGAACGACTGAACCAGGAATCTATATTGGTTGAGATCGTGTGTCCATCCTTTTGGCAACTACGTGGATCACCAGGGACGCGAGGCCTCAACAGCAAGTACATTGTTTTATTTCCCTCTGCATTTCTTGTTGATATCTGGATATTTGTTGGTTTGCTTGGGGTGGATGATGAAGGCCACTTGTTGCTTGTTGATATATAATCTTGAACTCATGTTTGCCATTGTTGATCTTAATGCACCTTGCCTCTATTGCGAAATACCTAGGAATCATGCCAATAGTCATATTTGATGTGGTTTTTCTCACTTAATCAGAGGGCTTGCTGATGACTCATGCAGTAAAGCCTCATTTGAGGATGTTTTTACTTTGTTTTTTTATGCTCTGTTTCTATTGTTTCTTTCTCTGTGGTGATTGCCTTTTGCTTTTGGATCTCGTTCAATACATTGTCTGTGAGAGAGAGAAATCAAGGCTGGTTGTGAATCCTTACAAGGGATACATATTCTCAAAGTTTGGTTGTCATCTAAGAGGAGAACTGATCACAAGAACATCTAAGTGATTCGGCAGCTTCAGTCTGGTCAGTGACGTTTTGAAGTTCAGCCAAAGGTCCAGAGCCACGGCCAAGAAGCGGAGCTAAATTGGCAGTAGCAGTAGCATCCTTGACTAAGAAGGTTCCACGTGCTGATAGAGTGACCCCAGAAGATACCATCAGCTTGTCTGAAAGTGGTGGGCTCCTGCTAGGGCTGCCTGAATTCGTCTCTCAATTTGGACTAGAAGTAATTAATAATTCGTTTCTGGGCTTCCCATGATGTAAATGACAAAGAATATGGAATTGATCATTCAGCAGATTATTTCCGCTTAGTGAAACATCTTTATTTCGAAGCGAGACACAACGAGAAGAAAATGTTTCGGTAACCTCAAGCTGTGACCACTCCATTCGTCTATGGTGGAAGGGTTCTTGCCAGCGGTGT
Organism: Vitis vinifera; assembly: GCF_030704535.1. Classification (NCBI taxonomy): domain Eukaryota; kingdom Viridiplantae; phylum Streptophyta; class Magnoliopsida; order Vitales; family Vitaceae; genus Vitis; species Vitis vinifera. The sequence goes on along the minus strand of NC_081822.1, from coordinate 21,746,826 downwards.
TTTAGAGGTCATAATGGCCCAGTTTCCACTCTTTCAGATAAATTGCTGGGTGATGGTAGTGGCAAAGTATTTGCAAGTGGAGGAGAAGATGGTACAGTTTGACTTTGGTCCCTTAGCTCAAGTGGGAAACGTGGCCATCAGGCTTTAAAGGCAACTCTTTATGGGCATGCGAAACCTGTAAAATTGATGACAGTTGCTGGGCATAAAACTTCTCTTCTGGTGACAATTTCGAAAGATTCTAAGGTGAGAGTTTGGAATACAACTACATCATCTGCTGTCCATTCTTCATGCTGTGTGGGAATGACTTCTGTTCTTGATGCACCTGTGGACATGAAATGTTATGAATCATTGCTTTTTTGTTGCTGCTGGTTCCTCTGTTTCCACAATTGATTTGAGGACGATGCAAAGAGTTATCACTACTAGCTGTGGTACAGAGGATGGGCTTGTATGGTTTAGGGACTTCACTGATGCTACATGCCCTGTTTCTTCTTCACATGAAGATAAACCCTCCTCAAAATTTTGGGATCCTGTCTCAGAGAGGGGCATAGGAACTTCTGGTTTAAGTGGCTTGAGAAACTTTAGTGAACAGCAACTTAACCAAGCTGTTACAATTAATCAATCTGATTCTCTCAATGGTGCTTCTTTGCTTCCAAATGATGTTACCTTGGAGCAACTACAGCCACCAATGATTCCTGATTCTTTGAAAGCTTTGTCTTAGTATTTGTGAAATATGAGACATGAATTTGATGGCAGTGTCAGAGGCTATGGCAATAATTCCGCTGCTGGAATTCCTGGTTGTGATGTACAAAACTCTGAGGCTACCTTGCAATATGAGGTTACACAGGAGAGCTCTATATGAAGCGCTGGAAAAGGTCAAGTCAGAGTTAATGCTGCTAGGGTTCATGTCCTTGCTCCCAACAGTAGGACAAAGACTGATACCAACTATATGTATATCAAAGAATGTTGGAGCAATTTGGCATCCATGCATCAAGTTTGAAGAAGAGAAGACCACAACGACTGAAGAATCAGATACCGAATCCAATAATAGACGGAAACTTCTCAGCATATCAGGTTTTGGTGGAGGCAGCTGACTCGTTTTGGCTGCAGCTGGAGAAGACACCGCGAAGCATCTTGCTAAGACGCAGCCAAATTCAGATATGGGTTGATAGGTGAGTTGGGTTATGTCGTATAAATGCCACACCGAGGATAGGAAGGCTCGATCGGAAGAAGGTCGTCCCGAGGATAAGAAAGGAAAGGTTCCTAGATTGAAAAATGCAATTTGGGATGTATGAGGATTCGGATATGCCTCCAGCAATACTTCTTGGGTTTCTGCGGGAGCATAGATCAGAATGGGCAGACAACAATATTGATGCTTACTCAGCTGCAGCTGTACAAGTTAGTCCCTGTAGTTTGTCGGGATCTCGAGTTGGAAGTTTTGGGAACCAAGTCATATTTCTACTGGCTCACATTATTGAGCCTGAAGAGTTCTTGGAGGTCATTAGGCCGGAAGGTGCTGGCCATTGTCCTGAAGATACAATGGTGTCTAGACGCAGGTTCCTCTTGCAACTGTGTAGTGGAAATTAGACGCATGGGTGCATTAATCCATTGACCAAGACCACGGCGGCAAGGAAATCCTTTGTTTCAAAATGTAACTCCAGATGCTTGGTGCGCTGGTTAGCGATGCCTTCATTGCCACTTGGTTGCTGATCACTTCAAGTCTCAAGCATCCTCAAGTCACCCAACAGTTGAGTCTATTCTTTTGATATTTGAATGCATGGCATTTCTGACTGAGCAATGATATATTAATCTGTTGAGATAGACCCATTTCTCATGGACTCAACGTACAATATTGTGTGGATGAATAATGTGAAAGAAAATTGAAAGCTCACTGTGAAATTGGAGCAGAAACTCTATGGAATATGATGGAGGTGACGACACAAGCTCAGCATCTTCAGGTCCACTTGATAGGAGGGATACTATGATCAACACATGTGAGGAATCAGAACTGTTTGTTGTGAAAAAATTGCCGAGGCATTTTGGGATCCTCATCCTGGATTATGAGCTCATGGAGTGCCAGCTTGCCGTAACCCTAGATGAGGGGAAAAACCTTAGAGGATGCGAAGTAACCTCTCATCTTATCTGCTGTTTCAAATATCCTCAGGAGAATTCATTTGGATAGTGCCCCCTTCAGATACAAAATCGACGAGAGGGAAGTGCTGCAAATAGTTTTGTTGGGCATTCAATATCTGTTTGCCCATCACTTCAGGATGCCGAAAGTGGTGAGAATGGGAGCTTTGGAATGTAGAGAGCAGAAATAATATTCTAGCTCAGGTACAATGGCATATAGCCATACAAAAAATTGCCTTGCAAGCTGGCGGATTGAAAATTTCAGGACAGGACACGTGTAATGTGCAGCCATGCAACCAGTGATACAAAATTTTCAAATGAAGCTCCGATGAGACCTCATTCGATGATGATTGGAACTTCAGATAGCGCACAGTTAAAAGGACCCTAAGCTACCAGAGGTCTTCGTGATGTGTTTCCACTGAAGATGAGCTGACTTCACATTGAGATTTCTCCTCATTAAATGAGAGCATTCCCAGCGTCAATAGAGGAATCTCAACACAATTGCACCCAGCTGAGGACCTTTCTCCTTAATGACAGCCTATATCCACCCTTGCATGGTCTGAATGGTCACTTTAGGCCATGTGTCACCTTCAGGTTCACCATCTTTAATTTTAAAAGTGATTTTCTTCCCAAATAATATTCTTCAAATAAATTTTTGGATTTCAATTCTTCCATTTTCACCCTTGGTATTTTTTTTAGGTTCCGAAAAATTCCGTTTTTGATAAAATTGGTTGTCATCTTCTTTCCGGCAAGCCATTTTCGAATTTTCTGTGATTCTCAAAATGTTTTAAAATAAGCAAAGAATCAAATTCCATAATTCCAAATGATGGAATTTATGGAATTAGTTCATGCTAAAATAAAATGGACTTTGGTGGGGGCCCTACATCAAATAAATTTTCTTCAAAATAAGAATGAATTTGAATGAAATATCATGCATGCTATTGGTGCTTCTTTATCCGTTTTGGTGACATGAGTGACATGCTTGATATTCATTACCATGCACTAACCCCATTTTGTGATAGCATGTTGCCATTTGCTGATCAGGTACGCGTCCATTTCCATTTTGGGTCATTCTCTATGCATATTCCGATTCTCATATGTGCATGATCGATTCGAGTATTCATTGATTTTCTCATTGATTGCCATGTCAACTTCATTTTATTAGTATAGACCCGACTTTAGGGACTTAGAGGGGTGCTACGGTCTTTGTCATACCTTCCCGATAAGTAACCTGACCCCCGAACCCGATCCGGTTTTTCACAGACCACCTTTTCCAAAATAAGGAGTCATACTTAGAGTTTTTCTTTCTTATTTTGTTTACCCTTTAAAAACAAAACAAAAATAAGTGGCGACTTCAAGTCCTTGTTCTAAAAAATAACAATAAATCATTTTTCAAAATAATAAATCGAGCTCGCCATCGAGTGGGGAACGCATGAGCCGAAATGCAGGGTCCACACTCATCCATTTCATTTTTATCATGGGCAATTTCCCATTATCATCTCCTTGTCAGCCGTCTTGAAAAAAAAAACCATTTTTATTTATAAATTGTTAAGAAGTGTCCCAAATTCCTAATTAGTATAAATTCCTCTTTTGTAATATATATATATATATATATATATATATATATATATATATAGAATATTTTTAGGTTGATATATTATTATAATATTAGTTTTCCTTATATAATAAGGAATATTGTTGGAAATATCTTTATAAATATTCTAGATCATGAGGAGAAAATGTTATGAGATGGAGATGGGCCTGTAAAGATTATACAAAATGGATAGAGATGTGAGGAAGAACTGGAGGTTCCTGGTGGAGCGAGAAGGCTCATGGTAGGGTAGGGATACGAAGAGTGGGGTAATATAGGATGTTCGAGAACCCAATAATTGTATTTGATTATATCATTTGTAATGTTCTTTATTGTATAATGAAATGATTCTCTTTCATCTATGAATGTAGGCATGGTTGGCCGAACCAAGTTAAAACTTTGTGTACCGTTTGTGTTGATTATTTTATCTTTGTGTTATTGATTAACGATGATTACATCAAAGCTTTCATAATCGCAACAAACTACTCTGTTTGTTATGAAAAATGAGAATAGGCAACAAGACAAATAAGAACACACAAATTTATGTGGAAAACCTTAGACGGGAAAAACCATGAGTAAAGGAGAAGGATAATCCTCTATATCAAAAATTGGTACGAAAGGTGAGAGTATCAAGCGACTATGATATAAATCCCTGAAAACCTATACACCATCCCATAAATATATGAGAGAGAAAAATAAATAAAGCAGGAAAATCCATAATTTTTCTTCACCATATATATCGCACCACAAACTTTTCGGGTTGGACCAAAAAAGGAAATTGGGTCACCAAGCTCTAACAATCTCCACCTTGACACGAATTCTAATGTAAGGAATAAAAACAAACAAACAAACAAACAAACAAACTCCAATCTTCAACAAAAAAACTCTTTACCTCTTCCACAAACCCCAAAGGGTAATTCAACAACAAATACTAACCAAGTCCAAGCAATACTCAAACTTGGCTACAAGGAATATCTTCATCATCATATCAGTAGGATTATCATGGGTGCTAACTTTGGCCATAACAATATCACCATGAGCAATGATATCACACATAAAATGATATCGTATATCAATGTGCTTTATCCTCTCATGAAACATCTAATCTTTTGTGAGGAAAATAGCACTTTGACTATCACAAAAAACTGTGGTAATCTGCAAGTTCTCACTAAGTTCACCAAATAGTCCTTTTAATCAAATAGCTTCTTTACAAGCCTTTGTAATAGCCATGTACTCAGCCTCAATAGTAGACAAAGCAACTATAGTTTGCAAAGTAGCTTTCCAACTGATAGCACAACCACCAACAGTAAAAACATACCTTGTAAGAGATCTTCTTTTATCAAGATCACCAACAAAATCATAATCGACATACTCAACAACTCCATCTCTAGTTCTCCCAAAATGCAAACAAACATTAGTAGAGCCACGCAAGTATCTAAAAATCCACTGAACTGCTTTCCAATGTTCTTTACCAAGATTTGCTATGTATCTACTAACTACACTGATTGCATATGATTGGATGTGAACAAACCATAGCATACATGAGAGACCCCACTGCACTAGAATATGAAACTCTTGACATATAATCAACATCATCATCTGATTGTGGAGATAAAGCAGATGAAGGTCTGAAATGAGTTGCTAATGGAGTACTAACAGGTTTGGCATTCTTCATATTGAACCTATGAAGAACTTTCTCAATGTACCCTTTCTGAATTAGGTATAATTTACCTGTCTTTCCGTCTCTCAGAATCTCCATTTCAAGTATCTTCTTTGCTACTCTAAGTCTTTCATCTCAAACTCCTTACTAAGTTGGACTTTTACCTTTCTTATCTTTTTCTTATCCTTGGTTGCTATTAACATATCATCAACATATAAGAGTAGACATACAAATGACCCATTATCATTCTTCTTAAAGTAGACACAACTGTCATAACTGCTCCTTTTGAAATCACGAGTGGTCATAAATGAGTCAAACCTCTTATATCACTGTCTAGGTGACTATTTCAGGCCATAGAGAGATTTTTTAAGCAAACACACATAGTCTTTCTTTCCTTAAACTATAAAACCCTTAGGTTGCTGCATGTAGATGTCCTCCAAAAGCTCTCCATGTAAGAATGTTGTCTTCACATCCAATTGCTTAAGCTTAAAATCATGCATGGTCACTATACCAAGAAAAACTCAAATTGAACTATGCTTTACAACTGGAGAAAACACATCAGTGGAGTCTATACTTGGAATCTGACTGTAACCCTTTGCAACTAATCTTGCCTTATACCTAGCTTCTTCAACTCTTGGTATTCTTTCTTTCCTCTTGAACACCCATTTGCAATTAACAACCTTTTTACCTTTAGGTAGTCTCACTAAGTCCCATGTGCCATTCTTATGAAGTGACTCCATCTTCTCCTACATGGCAATCATCCATCTACTAGAATCATCACAATTAATTACCTCAAAGTAGGTAGAAGGTTCTACACTGGAATCAATATCTTTAGCCACATTTAAGGCATAAGCTACCAAATCAGCCTCATCATACCTCTGTGGAGGTTTAATATCTCTTTTAGGCCCATCTTTAACAATAGAATACTGTGATGGTGCTCGTGGTGGTGAGGGAACAGCAACATCACTCTTCATTTCTAAACTAAACTGAGATGTAGACTCTGGTATGGATCCTCCTGAGGAACTTCCACAGTGTTCACTAGAGGTGGATCAACCAAATTGTACCCTTTTGGGTCAGTCTCTTCATCGAAATTTCCAATTCCGGTTCCGATAACGTAGAAGCTATGCCCATGAAGATGCATTGGATGAGCCTCAGAATCATCCAAGACATTAGTCCCTTGGAACACTATCTCCACTGTTTCATTATATTCCAAAACCTTCACCTTCATTGGCAATGCAGTATTAATCGGCAGATCCTGCCCTGTGTAGTTATAAGAACTAGGCGGATCGTTTTGGAAATCAGCTTCATAAATTCCACCAATATTCCTGCATTACGGTTTAATCAAATTCCTGATAACACCATCCTTCACAACAAACAGAATATATCTACGTACCTGTAGTAGGCCATTAACACATCAATAGGGGGGTTAACCCAACTTATGTTGTTCATGCTTGAGGCCAACTTGCTCCCATTCCCATTTATCCCGTTACACGAACTATTGGGACCAAGAAACTCCCCCATTGAAACTGCTATAAACATTCGTGTAGTCGCATTTTGCGGCACATTTTTGGGGTGTTCTAAGCTGGCCAAGCTTCTAAACCGGGTGGTGAAGTTGGAGGCCGCGATGAAGTCCTTGTAAGAAGGAAGGGTGGATGATGGAAAGAAAGGAGAAGATGGAGGAGTGTAGTTGCCTCTGTACTGGAGGATTTCTGTTGCATTGGCGTGGTCAAAGTATAATATATCAGGTTTAGTGTTGGAAGATTGTCTAGCAGCCATGTAATAGTGGCCAAGAGTCTGGTTCGCCGTGTAAGAATTTGTTGCAGACGTTTTCTTCCCTTAAGTTTAATAATTGTACAGACAAATAATCAGAAAAATTAAGACTCATCTTTTCAATTGCTATGTGAATATTTTGTGATATATATAAATTTGAATACCATTAGAGCAGGGACATAAATCTCCTGGTTGGCCGTTGAAGGTGTAAGCATCTGACCTGGGTGTATCCTCACCGGTTTCAATGGCCTGCTCCACCATCTGCCTCAGATCTCTCTTATACCAACATGCTGCTAATTCAATACCAAACCAAGGTAAACATTTTCTATTATTCAACGTGATATGTAACGCCCAAGTATATTTTTTTTAAGGGTAATTTAGGAAATTATTAATAATAATTCAATTAGTTAATTTAATTAATTTAATAAAGTGGAAGAGGGGTAAAAGTGTAATTTTATGAATAAATACCCCAGGTATAAATTAGAAATTCTATTTCTTCCTGTTCTTTTCTGAATAGAGTTCCTGTTCGCAGAATTTCAGAGAACGTAAGTTGGAGTCAGATTTCAGGGTTGAAGAACAGATCTCTATAGGTAAGATTTTAACCCCTAGTTTAATATTTTAGATTCATTGATTAATTTCAAACACATTAGATATCTTTTGGAAAACCCAAATCTAGATTAGGGTTAGTTTATTTTATTTTTAATTTGTTTTAAAATCAAAATAATAAAAAATTTTAAGATTTTGATTTATTGTTGGTATTTGGGAGATCTTAAGTTTTATTAGATGAAAAAAAAAAAAAGTTCCTTGAAAGGTTTCGATTTTATATTAGGGTTAATTATATTAAAAAAAAAAGTAAATAAATATATTGTTATTTGTGGTGAAAGGGATTAGAAAAAATTAATAAAAAGAAAAAAAATAAATAAGAAGAGAACGTGTGTGCACAGTATTGGAACAAAGAATAGGAAAAAAAAAACAAAAGATGCGTGTGCACACTAGAAGGAAGGAAAAAAAAAAAAAAAAAAAAAACAAGTGGGGCGTGACAATGCTATGGAGGCTTTTATATATATATATATATATAATGAATCATCATTAGTCAAAAAAAAAAAAAAACACTTGCTTTTTTATGTGTACCCGATATGAGTAATGGTTGGGTGGCTAGCTATTGAATTGGATAATTAAAAAAAATAATGTTATTTAGTTTTAGATTAATAAATAAGGTAATAGTAATAATGGTCTTTTTGTAATAAATAGAATGAGAGATTTAGCAATATATATATATATATATATATATATATATATATATAGAATTTTATAATGAAATAAAATTGTAATTTAATTAAATTAGTAATGTGTTATTAGAAACAAATTGAGAATTTATTAATTTTATTTAAATAAGGAATGGATTAGTTAAATTATAGATAAATAGTAATAATTATTTCTCTTTTGTTATATTAGGAGAATAGTAGATTTTTCCAGAATTATTTTTCTCCCAAGCTTTCAAGGTCTTTGCATAATTTGAGGTAAGGGAAGTTAATGCAATATTTATAAAATTAAATTATTTTATATGTTATTTTGAATTGTGGAAAAGAAAATGATATTTTGTTACCATGCATGGATCAAACTGTTTTGCACTAAATATTATGTTGGAATATTTTGTTTTATTTATGACACAAAATATGAAGATATTATGTTGTGTAAATTTGAATACTTGAACAAAAACATCACTCTGGTTTATTTGACCCTTGTCAACGGGATATAATAGTTGACTATTCGGCCCTGTCAACGGGATATAATAGTTGACATTCACATTTCATGGTGGGAATGTAATTGATTTGGACCCCAGCCTCTAGGGGTTTGGTTAGAGGTTACTAGTACTAGTAGTGTTTGGTTCCGTCCACGAGGAACAATTTGAGGCTAGCCACCCATTTGAAAAGTCCCACCTAACTGGGCATTTGATATTTGATAATCAGAGTAATGAAACTTGAATGGATTTGATTGAATCTTATGTGAAAGTGTTTGAATTTGATATGAAAATGGTTGGTTGAAATTTGAATGTATTGGTATTTTTGAAACTTTGATATTTGATGAGAAAAAAAAAATGATATCTCCTATTTGAAATGGAAATATTTGATCAATGAACTGCATTAATATTCCTTATTGGGCTGTGAGCTCATTCCCAATTGTTGAAAATTTTTCAGGTACTCGTAGTTCGAGTAAGGAGTGATGGCTAGGCTGAGGAATGATCATCATTAGGATTTGACTTAGAATTTTATATTGGATTTTGTTTAACTGTTAGTTATGTTCATTTGGATTCTTTAGTATTTGGAAGTTATTTGGATTTTGATCCTTCAAATTTTATATTACATCAAAGTTGAGTTTTGGAGATTTTGAAATTTGTTCTAGTACTTGAATTGTTTAAGTTTGCAAATATTTGGACAATGGATTTTGGATAGTGGATGTCTTAGTTTTGAAATTGAATTTTGAGGATTTTAGATTTTGTTCTGCTACTCTGAACGGGTATTTAGTAATTGGTAACTTCCAATTACAATATAATTGTTTGGGTCGGGTTATACTTTAAGTCTTCGGGTTTGAGGTGTAAATTAACCGTCACACCCTTGGAGTGGGTCTTGGGGTGTGACATGATAAATATTAATAATTTATTTTTTATAAATTAAAATTTTTAAATAAGCTGATAATTTAATATAATATTAGAAAAGGTCAATGGCTACTAAGACCGTGCACTTGCAGGGTGGTCAAATTCGACCTTTGAATGAAACTATGACTTTTCAACCATAAAATTCTTGGACTAAATGTATAAAAAAATTATGAGACATACCAAGGACGATGACTTCTTCTTCATCAGGCTTAGGAAAGGGATAGACGGTTCCCGCAGCTGGTAAGACGACGATGGCACCATGGACTGTGGCTCGAGTCCATTCACTATGGGCATGCCACCAAAGGGTTCCTTCTTCGGTAGTAAACGTCACCTTGGTTGCTTTACTCCATGCCTGTGAGCATATAATTTATTAATGTTCTGTGATTTTGTACGTGGCATACAATTTTTATCCATAGGTTGTCTCCTGCATTCTATATGGAAGGTTAGTTTGATCAGATTCTTGGATTGCAAAATGGAAAATTTTCTGCTTTGTGGATTGCATGGATCTGTTACCATAATCCAGTTACGGAGCCATCATAGGCTCAGGGGAGCACATGTCCCCTTCAAATTTCAAAAGTGAAAATATTCTTTTATTAAAGAATTTTTAAAAAATTTAAATAAAAAATTTAAGAGTATGTTTTGATAAATTTCCTATTTTCTACTTTTAAAATAGGAAATAGCTAGTTGAAAAGTAATGATTTTTAAAATTTTTTTTTTTTAAAATTGAGATATAAAAAAATTACTACCTTAAAATTTAAACTTTCTTGAAGTGATTTTTAATGATATAAAGTAAATCTACAATTTTTTTTTTTTATTATTCTTATAAGATGTTCTCCTTTTATATAGAAGCTTTTATTTAAATAGACATAAGTTTGCCTTTAAAAGAAAATAATTTTACCTGAAATTTTTTTTTTTAAAAAATATATGATCAATATGAATACTAAATAGATTTTATAAATATTTATTTATTTTATTTAATGCTTATAAAATTAATTTTATTTAAACCCTAATATATATTATAAAATAAATCCTAATAAAATGATTTATTTTATTAAAGTTTTGTTATTTAACTTGATACCTCATAATATTTTTTCTCATTCCATAACTAATAGGGCTTAAGTTATCGATCGAGAGTACATTTCTAACATATGAAAATTTATCAGTATTTAGTATATATAGTCCATAATCCCATCTCATTTGACTTATACTTTTGAATGGTTAACTTTAAACAATGAATTAAGTAAAATATTTGTCTTATTTTTTGGGCTTGAATGAAAGAAAGGTATAAACAAATAAGTACCATAATGGAGAATTTATAACGGTGCATGGAAGAAAGGGAAAAAAAAATCAATAACTTAAATAAACGTTTCTGGTACGTGTAAGAAGAAGAAACTAACGTGGTGTTTGAGATGAAATCAAGTCTTTCAGATGGTGGAGCCAGCACTTTACATCGGAGGGCAACTTTAGTAGACATAAACTTTAGTAGACTTATGAAGGAGAGTTTTTTTTTATATAACATTTTCAAGGGAGGCACCTATCCCCCTGGGCCTAGCTAGCTCCGCCGCTGGGTTTTTCGTCCTCACCAAGCCAGTAAGATTGAGGGGGAGAGACATTACCAGTGGATGGTGGCACCATAGTATCCACGATTGTGAACATTTACGAAGACTGTATCCCCTTTGTGAACTCGAATCACTGGCCCTGGGAAACTTCCGTTTACTGTCAATATGCTTTTCGTACTGCACCGCCTTGTAAAATTGCTCTCCTTCAGCTACAATACATGACAGAAAACAATAAAATCACTACTGCTTTACATTTCAGTGTTTATTAAACCTATTAGGAAGTACTCACAACAAATTCGTAGTAATGGATGTTCCCTTGAGCCATGCAAAGAGTCATCCCACCGATAAAAAACAGGAGCCCTGCACCTAAAAAGCCTGAGCAGAGATGACCAATGTTTTCCAACCCCATTATTTCTCACTCTTCCCCAATCTCCTAGGAACAGATTTTCTCAGTTTTTCTAATTTCCCCAGATTCTTTATGATGGTCATCAGAACTCAACGACAAGTTTGACATTTATACATGATAAATGTGTTGATGTGCGTATTAATCATTCCTCGGCCACCAAAATATATGGTCGGTGGAGGCTGATTTCTTGGTTAGCGCGCATAAGCGTTGAAAGGGAGCTACAACCCCTCCGCCAGTTATTATAGAAGTGTTTCTAGTTTTTTGAGTGTGAGTTTTGGAAGTGTTTTTAATTTTTTTAACTCTTAAATTTTTTTATTTTTTAAATATAAAAATATTAAAAACACTTCATAAAATTACTATAAATATACTTTTAGAGTGTGTTTTTTTATAATAATTTTAAGAAATATTTTAACCTTTTTAATGCCTAATTTTTTTATCTTTCAATTATTAAATATAATATAAATACTTTATAAAATCACTATCAAACACATTTTTAATATTTGATAATAATTTTAGAAAATATATTTAATGTTTTTAATATTTAAAAGTTAAAAATTTTTAGAATTAAAAATATTAAAAATATTTTTTATAATCACTATTAAACGTATTTTTAATATTTATAAGATAAAAATTTGTAAGAATATGTTTGATAATGATTTTAAAAAGTATTTTTAATATTTTTTATATTTTAAAATTTTTATATTTGATATATAAGTAAGAATAAAAATACTTTTTAACATCACTATATATATAAAAAGGATTTTAAATATTAAAAAAAAAATTAAAAACACTTCTAGTGAATGCTATTAGATAATTAGATTCCGCCTTCTTCACTGATCACCTGCATTTATGGCTGCTTTCTCCTATGCATTTCAGTGCATGTGAGGAGGATTAATCATCACGATCCATCGCCTTTTTTGGGGCAATCAACTCCGCTTTTTATTCATTTGACCTCGGGGATATTTGACAAATCCCTGCAATAAAACGAAAATTCAAAAAATAATAACACATATTTATATGTGAAAAACCTTATACGAAAAGAATCATATCATAAAAATCATGGATAGAAAAAAAGAAAATCAATTATATTAAAAGATTGGTATAAGAGAGGAGGGATGTCAGTTATACATCATTATTATATATATATACATCATCATAATCTTATCAGTTTGATCTCTCCTCTATTATTATAGACCTTAAAAAAATCTTTTAATTATAGTTTAATCATATATATCTGTAAACTTTTCAAGTTCAATAAAATAAAGTTTAGATCACCAAACTCTAATAATAATTAATTAAAAAAATAAATGAACAAATGGTAAAAATAGGTGTTTCCAAAGTATGCTTTGAAAAGATATGAAATTTTTTGCATAAAATTGTCAACACAAAATTTAAAATTTTCTAACTCAAAGTTTATAAGATAGATAATTTTGATCTAATTTTATTTTTATTAAATTGAATTGAAACCACGTGCAACTTGAAATAGGATATAATTTTATTTTATTATAATAAAAATGAAATTATGTTGTATCATATGAATACACAAAGAAAGTTACGCTTGAAAGATCAACTATATTTAAAAGTCAAAGTTTGAAGTTTTGTTCTAATAACATGAATTTCACGTGGATATGAGCCAAAAATTATATCTTGCAGTCAAAACTTGACCGGGTACAAACTAGCCTCAATTTTAAAGCAATTTTAGGTTTTTATTACCGGGGTGGGGAATCTCACTTGTAGATAATGCTTATGCCGTAAGCAACTCTTAATTTGTAATAAATCCATAGGAGTGGGGCTATAGGCCTTCAACACCAAACTATAGCGCAGCCAAGTTGGCTTTGAATGAGCATGGCTTGAATCACAAAATCCCAAGATTCTTCACCACACTCCGCTATTATATTTGCCCTACTCTACTATTTGGGTTTATTTGGCAGTCCACTTTTGGTAAGCAAGCTAGGTTGAAGCTTCCATAAGCCAAAGACTTGAATTGGTTTGATCTATATAGTTTCGCATCACTACCAAAATAGAGTAATTCAAGTAGTAAGAACTAATAAAATAGGAGGTTTACAAATAGTTTGTGGAGACCCTTTTCCAATATAATTTGAGACAATTACTAGTGGGGTTGCCTAAGAACTATTATCCAAGGTTGGTTACGCTCATCTTTCAAACAATGCGAATTGAAGATTTGGGGGGGAAATGAAAGTAACCAAGGTTGAAGTTGATGGAATTGCTTATTAGCTCGATATAAAGGCTTATCTCAAGCACCTTCTCAGTACAGTGCTTCAAGTGGATTGACTGCATGACTTATACACAACAAAAGAGATTTTACAAGAATAATCCAAACAACTATTGCAAAAGAGAATGGTCACATATGTAATTGATTGTGCATTAATTAAGAAGGCTTCTAAAGTTAGATGAGTTGTTTAGAATTTTTAAGAGGGAATTTGTAAATGTCACATAATTATATTGGAATCCACGTTTTAAAATTCGAATTTCTTTCTAGTATGGGAGCGAACTTTTTCTTTTTTCTTTTTTATAAATTTCATTGGAGAATGATTTAAAAATAAATAAATAAAAGCCCTTCTATATTTAAAAAAAACACTTTCTTATAAAAATTAATTAGGTCGATGGTAAGGTTAAATTTTGGATAACTTCATATTTTTTGCTTTAGCTGAAAATTGAAATTGAAATTAAAATAATAATTTTTAGTGAGCAATGTTGATGTTATAAAAGTTTTATTAAACATTCAAAATATATTTTTGTAAGAAATAATAATTTTATGACTTTTATACGAAACTTTTTTTTTTTTTAAAGTTATAAGCTTTTTTATTTTAAATAATTAAATATATATAAAAAAATTATTAAGCTTATTTTTTATTTTTTAACTTTTAAAAGTCAATCAAATGAAATTTCAGTATTTGAAAATTACTTTTAAAAATCCAAAAAATCACTTAAAAATAATTTCTAAACAAGTACTTGCTAATAATCCTTAAAAAAAAAATACCTTTTGTAAAGTTAAACATAGTATCAAAACAATTTTTTATTTTACATTTAAATACTAAGTGAGTTTTTTTTTTTTTTTGAATAATTTATAATGGTAGTGTCTGTGGACTAGAAGAGGAAGGAATTGATACCAGATGGATGGGGAGATCCCACAAAAGCATTCTTAATTTATTTTTTAATTCATGAAATTTCATTTATGGTTATTTATTTTTTGGGATTTAATTCTTTATAATTATTTTTGAGTGTTTATAAAGATGGTAGTCTCTCCACCTTTGTTCGCTCGTAACATGGTCGTGAACTTCTTGGTCTACTCCAGCCCGGGAGAAAATGAGACAATGGTGAATGAATAATTATTAATTTATTTCTTAATTCAATGGCATCGGAATCTCAGCTGGAATCCCAGCTGGAATCCAAGTCCTTGAAACGAAAGTTTAATTACTAAAATCTTTTTTGACATACCACTCATGACTGAACAACTTTCCTAACTCCCAACTTTATTGACTTGGACTTGGACAGTTCGGTCAATTGTAGCAGCTTAGTTAGATGCTCAATGGCTTTTCTCAAAACCAAAATTCAAATGATCAAGTCCTATCCCGCTGTTATTTAAAATAAATAAATAAATATAAAATAACATATGAAAATATGAAGTATTTGAATCAATTTAATTTGCAAAAAACCGGTTATTTGTTTTTACTAATTATTTTAATTTAAGAAAACAGGAAAGGGTTTACTTTAATAAAAAAAAAAATGGGGTTTAAAAAGTAATTAAACCACTAAGAAATAGACTTGGAGTTCTTTCCGCGTGGAAATGGAGGGTTTTACATGTTGAATAAAATTGGAATGGCTAAAAGTTGTCGAATCAAGATCCACTTATTGTGGACACGGCAATAATCAGATATTGAAATTAATTAAGGATGAAACAGGAACACAACATCAATTTCACTTTTTCATAATCCAAGACTTCCAAGGCAAATTCCACCATAGCATATCTCAAAGATTATTGTAAAGTCCACAATCTTTATTCACTTTAACAATCCAAGAAATTGACAAATTAATAATCCCAGACACAATATTCTACAACTTTACATTATTCTTGTTTTTTTAATTGAAGAGGAATACTAACTTACTAACAATTTATTTGAACAAAAAATAAATAATGAAAGCTCAATAATACAAATATTCAATGAAATCTTTGGCATGTTAATTCTTTGCAGCTTCAACATGGTGGCATGTCGGATGGCGGAGGCAGCATTTGAGCTTCTGGGTGTTTACCATTTTTCACTATGAACGCAGTGTCCATGCCCCAACTCAGATGGCGCTCTAAATGGCAGTGCATGAACCACACTCCTACAATAGAGAAAATATACCAATATTAAATCTAACATATTGTAATATTAAGAAAAATTATTTCCTTGATATGCAAGGTGGCAGTTTGGAGGGTTTTGTTTTTTGTGTGTGTAATAGACAACATGAGTGCTTGCAACATACCAGGGTTGGATGCCTTGAATCTGATTGCAGTCCAACCATTCTTAGGAACAGCGATGGTATTCTGAAGGGGAGGATCCACCAGATTATAGCGCAAAGGGTCCCTATTTTTATCGAAATTCCCAAATCCCCATCCAACAACATAAAAACTATATCCATGGAGATGCATGGGATGGTCTGTCCCTGCAACCAAGTTTGTCCCTTGAAAAACAATCTCCACTGTGGAGTTATACTCGAGCACCCTTACTTCTGTTCCTTTTCTCGGCGTCTCATACTTTAATGGAGGATACTCAGCTGTAAAATCAAACACCAGTGGTGGATGGCTAGGAAATTTATCTCCATATACACCACTGATGTTATAATAGTAGGCTTGTAGTATGTCGATTGTCGGGGATTGGAAGCTTATATTGTTTATACTTGTAGCGAGCCGTGACTTATTGGGCCCTAAACACGAATTATTGGCGCATGGGAACGTGTTCATAGAAATAGTGTAAATCAATTTAGTGCCTATGTTTAATGGGACATTGCAAGGATGTTCTGCATCCGCTAAGCTTCGGAGGCTGCCCGTGAAGTGAACCGACGCATTTGTGTCATTGTGCTCAGGAAGATGAGGCAAAGAGGGAGGTGAAGTTGGAGTGTAGTATCCCCTGTACTGTACAATAGCTGTGGTGGTTGTGTTATCATACTTGACTCCATGGGCACTGGAATAAACTTCAGCCGCCATGTAATAGTGACCCGGGCGTTGGTTAGCTTCTAGTAAGACATCGAAGGTTTGGCCAGGTGATATTGTGATATAATCTCGTGTCAATGGCTTGGTGTAGCTACCATCTGTTCCAACCACTGTCATTTTATGCTTGGCAATGGAAAAGAAGAGAATGTCTTGCAAGGCAGCATTGATTATGCGAAGTAGATAGGTCTTTCCATGATTCACCATTAACTTGAATGTGCCTGAAATTAGAAAGGGAAAGTTATATACTTATGACTAGCTAGCCAAAGGAAAAAGAAAATGGTTCCGTGAGGATCCACCAATTATAAAGTGATTGATTGATCAAGGGTGCAAACTTGGCTCCATAATAATTATAGTTGGACCAGCCTTTTCTTATGTGTTAAATCATGGCTCTACCATCTTCATAGTTATGTTCCTCTTTCTTAGCATTAAGCTTCAAATATGTTGGTGTTAATAAGAAAATTAAAGTAATTTGGTTACCATACAGGAAAATGAAATCGTGTACAATTTTCAAATGACAAGTTAAACTCTGTACTTGATTTTGAGCATGGATGTAGATCCCCAGGTTGTCCATTTATTAAGTAAGAATTAGAGACATTGGGGTCAGCTCCGGTTGCAAGCATCTCCTCTAGAACTGCATTCACGTCACTCTTCCACCATTCTCCTGCATTTCAATAACTCCAATAATTTTAGATTTCGCTTTGCTTGTTAATTCATAATATGTAAATTAACCTTTAAAGTAATGACACTTGTACCTAATATGATAGGAACTTCTGCATTAGGTTTAGGAAAAGGATACTTGGTTCCATTCTTGGGATAGACAATTATAGCTCCATGAACAGTGGCTCGGGTCCAATCACTATGAGCATGCCACCATAGAGTCCCTTCCTCAGAGGAAAGGATGATCTTCTGGCTAAACTTTGATCCTGGGGGAATTGGACATTGTGTGATATACTCAGGACCATCTGTCCATGGATATCTAGGCATCTTCACCCCATGCCTGCAAAATAATAACTATATGTTAACACTAGTACTAATTTTTAGATTCACTAAAGATGGCATGTAGCAATGAACTGAAGCAAATAACCCTAAAGCATTGTTTTAAATTTGACTTTGCAAATCAATATATTGCAGTCTCCTCTTAGAAATAAAAGAATGTATGCCATGCAGGCATGTTGCCGCTATCTTTCTCCGAGACATGCACATGACCTACCAATGAATGGTGACGTTTTGTTTTCCCCTGTTATAAACGTCGACAATGATCGTCTCTCCTTTCTTAGCATATATAGTTGGTCCCGGAAATTGTCCATTTACTGTTAAGATGTTCTTGGTGCTACAAAGCCTTGTATATGAAGCTTCCCTCACCTGCAATCAATTAAAAGTTAACCATGCATCCTCATACCAGAAAGAAAAATTACATGTACAAATTGTTGCATCGATCCATTCATACAAGTGTATAACCAATCAGAAATTGATAGCATGCATGAACGACTCAATGACACAAGGGTACCCGAAGACCTATGGCTGCCATACAGTGGAAAATGAGAGCCATACTGGTCCCTAAATATTATCACAAGGTGGCATTAAGGCCAGAATCATGCATATATAGTATTTACCACAAAAGTATGCCGACGGGTTGAAGCTTTGCAATGGAGGCCACCACCAAAAAGAAGAAATGCTAAAATTTGCAAGAGGAAAACCTTCATCATCAGCCACATCTTCTTCGGAATAAAAGTCTCTTCTCTTGTACTAAACACAACTACTTCAATTTTCTTACTATTTCTAATAGCAGGACTTATCTTCTCTTTGACATGAATGGAATGAATTCTTAAGGGTATTTATAGAGGCTGGAGAGAACCAAAACTAGAACCGGTGAAATCTGGACAGCAACTTTGATGGCTGCTGTCATCTTCAGCATGAATGCATACACCAGATTAGGTATAGACGCGTTCATTCTGTGGGCACCTAACAACTGGTTTCCCTCCTTTGTAATTTCCTCGAACTTTTCCCGTATTTCTTTCATATATGATTCTTAATATAGTCCAGATGATTTCCTTGAGATACAATACTTGCTCGCCACGTGTCAATATAAGAGGAAGTGATTTGAATGTGAATTGGTTTTAAATGTTCTTCCGGGACCACTTCAATGAGCAGGACCACTAGAATTATGATATTTGATCACTTACCAAAATTTAAATAAACCAAATGCCTGAAGAATGCTAGCTAACAATTGTGAAATTTGCTTAGATTCTCTTGAATTTTCTCATTCAAAGTACAAGTTTGACTTTGAGAATTGACCATGAAATTAATTAAACGTGTTATTTTAGAATAAATTTAAAATATTTTTCACATGTTTTTTATAGACTAATTCGAGAAATATTGATAAAATATATGTAGAACACTTTGAAAACTTTGACTCATAAATAATTATGTAGTACCTTTAATTACCAAGATTAGCTAAGAAAACTATTTTCCATCAATAACTATTAAAAATTATTTTCATAAATATTAGTTAACAAACCCTTATTATTTGTTTTACTTGTTTTCGTGTTACTTAAGACAATTAATAGTGAACCCATGATTTTGCTACTATTTCCCAAAACCTAGTTTGATGTTGATGTCTTTCATACTATATTTAATTGGTAGATCAATTGGGTGTACTTAGATATCATTAACATCATTATCTCGTTTAGCACACGCAGGAAGAGGTCTAGATAATCACCTCTTGTTCATAGTCTGCTAGCCTAAGGTATATCCAACCATCAGAAAGTTGGGTAAAATGTTCGACTCAATGCTAAACATTGAAGATGTTTCTAAAAGGAAATTTCCTTCTAGTTGACACTGATTGATGTCTTAAGGACCATTGTATGGTGCTAACCATGCCATCAAGGAGAGAATTGCATGCAAGCCAGCTAAGCTTGATACCACAGTAGGTCCAAAATGGCAGGTAGCTAAAACAGCTTTTCTAGCTAGCAGCTGGTTAGGTGGCCATTACCAAAAAGTTGGGCACATATAAGATGCCTTCATCGTAGCCATGTTCTGTTTTGTAAATTGGTAAGCGTTACACCTTGTCTTGGTCGGCAGTGTAGATGAAAAGCGATTCTATATATGTTAATTTGGGACCCATTATAAATCCAATTCATAACATTATTGATCCATATTACGTGTTGTGACCTCTAGGGATGGCAATGGGGCGGGTCTTTTCGGGTACCCGCCCCACCTCGCCCCTGATGGGACGGGGTTTAATTTTAATAAACGGGCTAGGGACGGGTTTGAAAATTTTTTTAAAAACTTGGGGCGGGTTCGAGTATTGCCCCACCCCGTCCCGCTCCGATTATATATAAATTTAAATTAAATTTAAATTTTAAAATTAATTTAATTTAATTTTTATTTTACTATTTTTAATATATAGATAATAATAAAATATTTTTAATAAAATAAGTTATAAAAAATATAATAATTTAATTATTTATAAAATATATTTATTTTAATATAGTTAAAAATTTTAAAAGTAATTTTTTTTAAAAAGGAAAAATTAAAATTTTAAAAAAAAGTTAAACGGGCACCCGCCCCGCCCGCCCCACCCCGTCCAGTTTAATTTTTTAAATGGGACGGGGATAGGAATTGTTTCGAATAAACGGGGCGGGGTTGGGATGGGGGCGACCCATCCCGAACCCGCCCGTTGCCATCCTGATGACCTCGCCGAATTTCACCACCTCCGCATACACGGTTGACTATTTATTTCCTCAAAACGAGCTGAATGCGAACTAACTATTGCGTGACCGTTACTCCTATAAGAAGCGTCTAAGCAAGAACCATTATTTGTATAGACTCAGGCTCACAAAGATCAACTTCAACTTATTTTTTGAGATTCAAATTCAACTTAATCACATGCATGCATGCATCCATAATCAATTATTGAATTAAGCAGTCAGAGGTTGAAAACTTTAACAAGTCAGGCAGTGTTTGGTTTTTTTGTTTTTTGTTTTTTGTTTTTTGTTTTTTTTGTTTTTTTGTTTTTTTTAATCTTAAATCTAAATAAATATTAATTTAATTTAAATCTAAATAGTATTTAATAAGGTTAAGCATAAAACTTTTTAAAAATCAGTTATTTAACTTATCATTTTTTAAAACAAATTCATTTTAATGAAAAAAAAAAACAAAAAAAATTATATCATGTTGCAATCAATGGAAATCCTTAGATTTGCATGGTTCCCATCATTCAGTTAATAACTCATTCCATTGAGAACGGATGTAACGTTTGCTTTAACTACATGGGTTTCCGTTTTGTCTTTGTCTGTTGGTGGTGACGCTGGTGGGGTTAGCCACCGATGTTGATCTTTTCATACGAATCATGTCCATATCATCTTAACGCTTCTTACTAATTGATCACAATTAATTCCTCAATTGTTGAAAGAAAAGGTTAGGTGAAAGGATAAGAAGATTGTCCATTTTGAGAAGGAGGGTTAAGCACGGCACTTGGGAGCAGCCTGACAGGTGAAAATAGAATAAGAGTTTAGTTTAAACACGATAAGAGACATTCAGACAATTTCAACCATGAAATCTCCACCACTGAGCCATCGAGTTATGAAGTGGAAAAGGACTGATGACTTTGAAAATCTCCATCATCAGACCACCTTGTTTGCTCGCTTACTTTTTGAAACTAGACCAGTTTTACAATTGAAGCTGAAAGCATACACATTTTGCATGGAAATTATAATGTTAAAAGGACAAATTTTTCAATGAAAAATAATGTTATGATGCGAGTAATCAATTGCTCTTTTGGTGTCTTGAGGTTACTTATTTGTTTTTGGCACTAGTCTAGATTGGGTGGTTTGTCGTCTGAATGCTGAATGTAGAATTTTTCAAACATTCTCATTGTTTTGTGGTGTATAAGATAATTGGACCTAAATAAGAAAAATTCAAAATGAAATATAAATCCTCTTTGTCTAGCTTTGTTTTTGGCTCATTCACAGTTGTTTCCCATTTTTTTGAAACTTGAGAATTGAGATTATGAAAGACAAGATGATTGGCTAATTTGGTATTTCATAAGTTTCAATACAAAACACAAAAACATATTTTGTAAAATGTTGAAAATAGAATACAAATATTGGTAAATAAGGATATATGGGTACTTAGATTTTATGGATATATCATAAATATAAAAAAAATATTGATGAATATTTTGACAAAAATATACGTGAGGCTAAAATTATTCAAAATTTATGGAAATATTTGAAAATTTTTCAAAATAATAAATAGGTAAAATACATATTTTAATGTTATTTTATAAGTGTAATTGACATAGGTATAATTAAGAAGAAAGATATCCGTAAGCAAAGATATATCAGTCTTAATATATAATTTATTAAATATTATAACTTCATTATTATTATTTTTATATTTTAGTAGTTTTTTTAATAAATTTATAATTTTAATATTTTAAAATAAAGAAGTTCAATATTAAAAGGATAAAAATAAAAATTTTAAAATGAAATGATAGTAATTTTTCAAAATAGGATTAATGAGATAAATGATGATATATTTAATATTATAACTATAATTTATTTAATTCAAATGCATTCAATAATGTAAAATAAATGATGATGCATATATGATTTTTTTAATATTTATATGTTTTATATTTAATTATCATATAAATTATATAAAACAAGACTTATTAAGAAAACTGTAACGTTGGTTTTTATATTTTTATTAATCAATTAAATTAAATTTAAAATAAAATAATTAGAATTATTATTATTTTTTTAATAATGAACTTTAAGACATTTAAATTGAATATATATTTACAAAAGAGGTGTTGGCCTAGTGGTAGCTAGGTTTTAACTTCAACCCTTTTGGTCGGCTGGACTATGAGTGGGGCTGTAAATATCGTGAGTTTTAAACCATGATTGGGACTCATAGTATGTTTTTTCTCAACAAAAAGCAGTTTAAAAATAATAATAATAAAAAAATAAATAATTACAAATTTTTAAAAATAATAATTTTCAAAACAAATACACTCTATAGTTTATTTGTTGGTATGTTATGTATATGTTGGTTAGAATGGTTTTAACCATCTACAAAAACTAATATCTAAAAAAAGAGAAAAAGAAAACCAAAAGTAAAGTAAGAAATAATTCAAATTTCCTTGTTTGGTTTATTGTACCATATGAAAAAAATAAAAAAAATAAAAATTATTACATAAATAAATTATGTAAAGATTTACATATTTTAAAATTATTTATAAATAGAAAAAATGACAAATAAATTTTAGGGTGAATCATGTTTGTATTATGTATAAAATACTAAAAAAGAAAGCGACTTTTATAAGGAGTGCATTTCAAGGAAAATAATTTCCATTTCATGCATAAAAATAATCATGCATAAAAATAATAAATTTATGCATGTTTCCAAGAATATCCTCCAACCAATTGAAAGTGGACTCCCCCAAAAAAAAATTTTCTCTCCTTTTTTTTTTTTTTTTCAAAAAACATCTTTCTCACTTGAATGGCCCAATTTCTTGGCCACCTACCTTTTTTCTTTTTTTCCATACCCACTCCCAGCCGCCCCCTTCCCATCTTCTCACCGAATTAAATTAAGTTTTTTTATTACAATTAAATGAATTAAGTTTTTTTCTTTTTTGATACTTTGACTTTAATTAATTTTATAAAATAATTCTCCTTTTTTTTTTTTCCTATTTTTGAAAATCTACTTAATTAAAATAGCAAACTTTATTTTTTAAAAGTACAATTCATTTATTCATTATTATTATTATTTTTATTTTAACATCATTTGTAATTAATGCATTAAAATAAATTAGTTTTAAATATAAAAATATACTCACCTATAATAATTAATAATCTAATAAATAAATAAATACTAATATTTTAAATAATATTAATTTCAAAAATATATATAGATATATATATATATATATATATATAATATTTTATTTTGTTTGGTTTTCATAATATTTATAATTTTCATATTATAGGTCTTTTTTTATATTTTTTATTTTAAAATTTATTATAGAATATTAGACCTAAATTTTTAAAAAATAACAATAAAAAATCACTATCCACATATGTTGAAACCAAATTTTTTGTTTTCTTCAAAATTAAAACAGAAAAATAATATAAAAAAATATTAACTTACTTTTAATTTCATTCAATAAAAAATTAGTGATGATCATTCTATAAGAGTATTTAATTTTAAAAGAAATATTTGAAGGTAGATAAAATTAAAATTTAAAATTGTTGGCATTAAATTTTTGAATATAAATTCACAATTCCCATCATAATACATTGATATTTAGAGAGAAAAAAAAAACCAACGTCTTAAAAAGTATTTTTTTTAAAAAAATAAAAAATTTAAACCATTAAAATTGTTTTATTTCAATAAATAATGTCTTTAAAAAGTATATTTTATGCATTTGTTTGGCATATTATTTAATAATTATTGTCAAAGTCATAACAATGACAAAATAAAACTAAATAAGCTAGTACATCGTGCTATCTACAATGATACTTTTAGTTACTAACATTGTTATCTTTAGGTAAAAACAATATTACTATTAGGTAAAAACAATGTTATTGTTTTCAATGACATATTTGATGTAAAGGTTGAAATGGCGATAGATAATAAATAGTCTAGTACATCCTTCTATCTATAGTGTTACTTTTAGTTACTAGCATTGTTATTTTTAGGTAAAAACAATGTTACTATATTCAATGACATGTTTGATGTAGAGGTTGAAGTGATGATGGGTAATGTGACAACTACGTATGTGGGCCCAATTAAGTGTACTTGTTATCTTGCCTTGTATAGGTGGCAACCCGCCTTCACTTGATTGGATGATAGACTTGAAAATATACACAAAGTTACTATTTTAGTGCATGAAATGAGAGTTATTTTTCCCTAAAATATACTTTCCATGAAAGTGACTTTTTTGGGTTTTGAATTCATCCATATTTTATACAATGTACATGTTTACATAATTCCCCCTAAATTTTAAGACGTGTAAAATTTGATCAAGTTAATTTAAACTTTTTTTAATTTTCACTTTCTTCTCATATTTTTTCTCACATTTCCTTTTAAACTTTTGGAATAAATTCCCTACTATTTGTGGAGCATAATATAATTTTTTCTCCATATGATACATATTTATACAATATTTGGTTAAATTGTTTTGAATGTTTATTGTTACCTTAACAAGAAACCATTCTTGAAAATAAAGATTATTTTTGCCTTATTTTAACAAATATTATATTTCTATTTTTTAAATATGAAAATTAATATTTTGATTTCAAAACAATCAACCATTTTCAAAAAATATTTAAGAAAATAGTTTTTCAATATATTAATTGTGGCACTCTTGAAGATCAAAGGCACCATTATTATTTCAATTGTCAAACCCAAAAGTCCAATAGAAACATATTAAAGGAAAATATAATATATTAGCAGATTGGTTAAGTAGACAAATAATTAATAATGCTGATAATGCTAATGATTGATTTTATGTTACAGGAACATGGCTCAAAGAAAACCCACTAAAACTAGAACCTTTCAATTTGGAACCATATGTCTGAATGAAGTGTTGAATCCAAATTTGAGGTTTAACTCTTTATTTTCTCAAAACCCTTTTGAAGAACATAAGGTTATTGTAGATAACTTTTGGTCTCCAAAACCACAAAGTTTTCCAAACCAAAATTTAGAATATGCTTATGGAAAAATCGTGTCAACTTTAGCTCAACATTTACAAAACCTTCAAAACCAACTGATTGCTTTAGAAACCCAAAAATTTCAAAACCGTAAAATCCAAGAAAATCAGGAAAAATTGATAAATGATTTGAAAACCAGTACGGTGTCAACTAATCAAACTAGTTGTTCGAATAGTCAACCTGAAATGCTTAGTTTAATTAAGAAATCAACTCTTTTGTCTGAATAATATGAAAAACTTGTTAAAAACTTAATTAGATCTGATAACTACTCTTTAGTCGAAACCTTTTTTCTGCAAACCAAATATAACAAAGTGTTTAAAAATTAAGAACTTTTGTATTAACATTTTAAAACCAAAAATGTCGAGATAAAAATAGGACCCTCAATTTTTCTTTGTGATATATTTAGCCTATGTGAATATGTCTATTGTCAATAAAGAAAATTTTGATTTAGTACCCTAGTTCATGGATCTGAGAATTTTAAAAAATGTTTTTATGAACCATGTATCTCAAATCCCTGAAAATTTCCCAAAAAAATTAAAAGATATTTTAACCCATTTTTTCAAAACCGAAAAACAAATAGACATTTCTTTTGAAACCATTCCACCTTTATTTCAAACAGATGGATCAGTAGTGCCAGCCTATCACCATGTATATATAAAACAAAATAAAAAATCACTGATTCCTCAACAAAAACCAGAATGGGAAATGACCCGTCCAAATGAATTTCCAAAATTTTTTACTTGTTTTAGAGCCTTTCAGATTTATGATCTTAGACCAACCCAGAACAAATTATTTCATCTCATTGGTGAAAAAAAAACCATGTTCATACGGAGAAACAAACCTTTAGAACACATTATTGTTCTCAAACCTTTTATTACTTTTGAAGAACATGATTTTATAACCGAACTTAGTGAAAAAAAAATACCAAAACCATCTTCCTACCTCAGTGATGACACATTATTTTGGGGAAACCTGGACGATGAAAGTTATTATAATATGCAAAATGCAATGGAAGGATGATGTCAACAATGATGATATTGAAGTAGTAAATGCGTCTCCAACTATAAGAATTTAATGTAGCAGTAGAAGCTCAAAACCAATAAAGAAACCCAAAAATTTCAAAACCGTAAAATCCAAGAAAATCAGGAAAAACTGATAAATGATTTGAAAACCAGTACGATGTCAGCTAATCAAACTAGTTGTTCGAATAGTCAACCTGAAATGC
This sequence comes from Vitis vinifera, assembly GCF_030704535.1. Taxonomy (NCBI): domain Eukaryota; kingdom Viridiplantae; phylum Streptophyta; class Magnoliopsida; order Vitales; family Vitaceae; genus Vitis; species Vitis vinifera. Next base: position 21,719,897 of record NC_081822.1, on the reverse strand, counting down.
TTAGTTTAAGTAAGAAATCAACTCTTCTGTCTGAATAATATGAAAAACTTGTTAAAAACTTAATTAGAGCTGATAACTACTCTTTAGTCGAAACCTTTTTTTTGCAAACCCAATATAACAAAGTATTTAAAAATCAAGAACTTTGTATAAATATTTTAAAACAAAAAATGTTGAGATAAAAATAGGGTATATGCCATATCATGACCTTGAATTTTTCTTTATGATATATTTGACCTATGTGAATATGTCTATTGTAAATAAAGGAAATTTTGATTTAATACCCCAATTCATGGATCAGGGAATTTAAAAAAAAAATTGTTTTATGGACCATGTATCTCAAATCCTTGAAAATTTCCCAGAAAAATTAAAAGATATTTTAACCTATCTTTTCAAAACTGAAAAACAGATAGACATTTCTTTTGAAACCATTCCACTTTTATTTCAAATCAATGGATCAGTAGTGCGAGCCTATCACCATGTATATATAAAACATAATAAATAACCACTGATCCTCAACAAAAACCAGAATGGGAAATGACTCTTCCAAATGAATTTCAAGAATTTTTTACTCGTTTTAGAATCCTTCAGATTTATGATCTTAGACCAACCCAGAACAAATTATTTCATCTCATTGGTGAAAAAAAAACCATGTTCATACGGAGAAACAAACCTTTAGAACACATTATTGTTCTCAAACCTTTTATTACATTTGAAGAACATGATTTTATAACCGAACTTAGTGAAAAAAAAATACCAAAACCATCTTCCTACCTCAGTGATGACACATTATTTTGGGGAAACCTGGACGATGAAAGTTATTATAATATGCAAAATGCAATGGAAGGATGATGTCAACAATGATGATATTGAAGTAGTAAATGCGTCTCCAACTATAAGAATTTAATGTAGCAGTAGAAGCTCAAAACCAATAAAGAAACCCAAAAATTTCAAAACCGTAAAATCCAAGAAAATCAGGAAAAACTGATAAATGATTTGAAAACCAGTACGATGTCAGCTAATTAAACTAGTTGTTCGAATAGTCAACCTGAAATGCTTAGTTTAAGTAAGAAATCAACTCTTCTGTCTGAATAATATGAAAAACTTGTTAAAAACTTAATTAGAGCTGATAACTACTCTTTAGTCGAAACCTTTTTTTTGCAAACCCAATATAACAAAGTATTTAAAAATCAAGAACTTTGTATAAATATTTTAAAACAAAAAATGTTGAGATAAAAATAGGGTATATGCCATATCATGACCTTGAATTTTTCTTTATGATATATTTGACCTATGTGAATATGTCTATTGTAAATAAAGGAAATTTTGATTTAATACCCCAATTCATGGATCAGGGAATTTAAAAAAAAAATTGTTTTATGGACCATGTATCTCAAATCCTTGAAAATTTCCCAGAAAAATTAAAAGATATTTTAACCTATCTTTTCAAAACTGAAAAACAGATAGACATTTCTTTTGAAACCATTCCACTTTTATTTCAAATCAATGGATCAGTAGTGCGAGCCTATCACCATGTATATATAAAACATAATAAATAACCACTGATCCTCAACAAAAACCAGAATGGGAAATGACTCTTCCAAATGAATTTCAAGAATTTTTTACTCGTTTTAGAATCCTTCAGATTTATGATCTTAGACCAACCCAGAACAAATTATTTCATCTCATTGGTGAAAAAAAAACCATGTTCATACGGAGAAACAAACCTTTAGAACACATTATTGTTCTCAAACCTTTTATTACTTTTGAAGAACATGATTTTATAACCGAACTTAGTGAAAAAAAAAATACCAAAACCATCTTCCTACCTCAGTGATGACACATTATTTTGGGGAAACCTGGACGATGAAAGTTATTATAATATGCAAAATGCAATGGAAGGATGATGTCAACAATGATGATATTGAAGTAGTAAATGCGTCTCCAACTATAAGAATTTAATGTAGCAGTAGAAGCTCAAAACAAATAAAGAAACCCAAAAATTTCAAAATCGTAAAATCCAAGAAAATCAGGAAAAACTGATAAATGATTTGAAAACCAGTACGATGTCAGCTAATCAAACTAGTTGTTCGAATAGTCAACCTGAAATGCTTAGTTTAAGTAAGAAATCAACTCTTCTGTCTGAATAATATGAAAAACTTGTTAAAAACTTAATTAGAGCTGATAACTACTCTTTAGTCGAAACCTTTTTTTTGCAAACCCAATATAACAAAGTATTTAAAAATCAAGAACTTTGTATAAATATTTTAAAACAAAAAATGTTGAGATAAAAATAGGGTATATGCCATATCATGACCTTGAATTTTTCTTTATGATATATTTGACCTATGTGAATATGTCTATTGTAAATAAAGGAAATTTTGATTTAATACCCCAATTCATGGATCAGGGAATTTAAAAAAAAAATTGTTTTATGGACCATGTATCTCAAATCCTTGAAAATTTCCCAGAAAAATTAAAAGATATTTTAACCTATCTTTTCAAAACTGAAAAACAGATAGACATTTCTTTTGAAACCATTCCACTTTTATTTCAAATCAATGGATCAGTAGTGCGAGCCTATCACCATGTATATATAAAACATAATAAATAACCACTGATCCTCAACAAAAACCAGAATGGGAAATGACTCTTCCAAATGAATTTCAAGAATTTTTTACTCGTTTTAGAATCCTTCAGATTTATGATCTTAGACCAACCCAGAACAAATTATTTCATCTCATTGGTGAAAAAAAAACCATGTTCATACGGAGAAACAAACCTTTAGAACACATTATTGTTCTCAAACCTTTTATTACTTTTGAAGAACATGATTTTATAACCGAACTTAGTGAAAAAAAAATACCAAAACCATCTTCCTACCTCAGTGATGACACATTATTTTGGGGAAACCTGGACGATGAAAGTTATTATAATATGCAAAATGCAATGGAAGGATGATGTCAACAATGATGATATTGAAGTAGTAAATGCGTCTCCAACTATAAGAATTTAATGTAGCAGTAGAAGCTCAAAACCAATAAAGAAACCCAAAAATTTCAAAACCGTAAAATCCAAGAAAATCAGGAAAAACTGATAAATGATTTGAAAACCAGTACGATGTCAGCTAATCAAACTAGTTGTTCGAATAGTCAACCTGAAATGCTTAGTTTAAGTAAGAAATCAACTCTTCTGTCTGAATAATATGAAAAACTTGTTAAAAACTTAATTAGAGCTGATAACTACTCTTTAGTCGAAACCTTTTTTTTGCAAACCCAATATAACAAAGTATTTAAAAATCAAGAACTTTGTATAAATATTTTAAAACAAAAAATGTTGAGATAAAAATAGGGTATATGCCATATCATGACCTTGAATTTTTCTTTATGATATATTTGACCTATGTGAACATGTCTATTGTAAATAAAGGAAATTTTGATTTAATACCCCAATTCATGGATCAGGGAATTTAAAAAAAAAATTGTTTTATGGACCATGAATCTCAAATCCTTGAAAATTTCCCAAAAAAATTAAAAGATATTTTAACCTATCTTTTCAAAACTGAAAAACAGATAGACATTTCTTTTGAAACCATTCCACTTTTATTTCAAATCAATGGATCAGTAGTGCGAGCCTATCACCATGTATATATAAAACATAATAAATAACCACTGATCCTCAACAAAAACCAGAATGGGAAATGACTCTTCCAAATGAATTTCAAGAATTTTTTACTCGTTTTAGAATCCTTCAGATTTATGATCTTAGACCAACCCAGAACAAATTATTTCATCTCATTGGTGAAAAAAAAACCATGTTCATACGGAGAAACAAACCTTTAGAACACATTATTGTTCTCAAACCTTTTATTACTTTTGAAGAACATGATTTTATAACCGAACTTAGTGAAAAAAAAATACCAAAACCATCTTCCTACCTCAGTGATGACACATTATTTTGGGGAAACCTGGACGATGAAAGTTATTATAATATGCAAAATGCAATGGAAGGATGATGTCAACAATGATGATATTGAAGTAGTAAATGCGTCTCCAACTATAAGAATTTAATGTAGCAGTAGAAGCTCAAAACCAATAAAGAAACCCAAAAATTTCAAAACCGTAAAATCCAAGAAAATCAGGAAAAACTGATAAATGATTTGAAAACCAGTACGATGTCAGCTAATCAAACTAGTTGTTCGAATAGTCAACCTGAAATGCTTAGTTTAAGTAAGAAATCAACTCTTCTGTCTGAATAATATGAAAAACTTGTTAAAAACTTAATTAGAGCTGATAACTACTCTTTAGTCGAAACCTTTTTTTTGCAAACCCAATATAACAAAGTATTTAAAAATCAAGAACTTTGTATAAATATTTTAAAACAAAAAATGTTGAGATAAAAATAGGGTATATGCCATATCATGACCTTGAATTTTTCTTTATGATATATTTGACCTATGTGAATATGTCTATTGTAAATAAAGGAAATTTTGATTTAATACCCCAATTCATGGATCAGGGAATTTAAAAAAAAAATTGTTTTATGGACCATGTATCTCAAATCCTTGAAAATTTCCCAGAAAAATTAAAAGATATTTTAACCTATCTTTTCAAAACTGAAAAACAGATAGACATTTCTTTTGAAACCATTCCACTTTTATTTCAAATCAATGGATCAGTAGTGCGAGCCTATCACCATGTATATATAAAACATAATAAATAACCACTGATCCTCAACAAAAACCAGAATGGGAAATGACTCTTCCAAATGAATTTCAAGAATTTTTTACTCGTTTTAGAATCCTTCAGATTTATGATCTTAGACCAACCCAGAACAAATTATTTCATCTCATTGGTGAAAAAAAAACCATGTTCATACGGAGAAACAAACCTTTAGAACACATTATTGTTCTCAAACCTTTTATTACTTTTGAAGAACATGATTTTATAACCGAACTTAGTGAAAAAAAAATACCAAAACCATCTTCCTACCTCAGTGATGACACATTATTTTGGGGAAACCTGGACGATGAAAGTTATTATAATATGCAAAATGCAATGGAAGGATGATGTCAACAATGATGATATTGAAGTAGTAAATGCGTCTCCAACTATAAGAATTTAATGTAGCAGTAGAAGCTCAAAACCAATAAAGAAACCCAAAAATTTCAAAACCGTAAAATCCAAGAAAATCAGGAAAAACTGATAAATGATTTGAAAACCAGTACGATGTCAGCTAATCAAACTAGTTGTTCGAATAGTCAACCTGAAATGCTTAGTTTAAGTAAGAAATCAACTCTTCTGTCTGAATAATATGAAAAACTTGTTAAAAACTTAATTAGAGCTGATAACTACTCTTTAGTCGAAACCTTTTTTTTGCAAACCCAATATAACAAAGTATTTAAAAATCAAGAACTTTGTATAAATATTTTAAAACAAAAAATGTTGAGATAAAAATAGGGTATATGCCATATCATGACCTTGAATTTTTCTTTATGATATATTTGACCTATGTGAACATGTCTATTGTAAATAAAGGAAATTTTGATTTAATACCCCAATTCATGGATCAGGGAATTTAAAAAAAAAATTGTTTTATGGACCATGTATCTCAAATCCTTGAAAATTTCCCAAAAAAATTAAAAGATATTTTAACCTATCTTTTCAAAACTGAAAAACAGATAGACATTTCTTTTGAAACCATTCCACTTTTATTTCAAATCAATGGATCAGTAGTGCGAGCCTATCACCATGTATATATAAAACATAATAAATAACCACTGATCCTCAACAAAAACCAGAATGGGAAATGACTCTTCCAAATGAATTTCAAGAATTTTTTACTCGTTTTAGAATCCTTCAGATTTATGATCTTAGACCAACCCACAACAAATTATTTCATCTCATTGGTGAAACAAAAACCATGTCCATATGGAGAAATAAACCTTTAGAACACATCATGGTTCCAAATCCTTTTATTATTTCTGAAGAACAAGATTTTATAACCGAACTTAGTGTGAAAATACCAGAATCATCTTCCGACCACAACGATGACGCATTATTTTGGGAAAACCTAGACGATGAAAGTTATTATAATATGGAAAATGCAATGGAAGGATGATGTTTTCCATGATGACATTGAAGTAGTAAATGCGTCTCTAACTACAAGAATTTAATGTAGTAGTAGAAGCTCAAAACCAATAAAGTCATGTATAAGCCACGTATTCTGCTTGTGATAGAAAAAAAAGAAAGAGACAAGGAAGAAGTGACCAGATGGATTGTAAAAGAAGAAACAGAAGTCAAATCTCATACCACCTATCAACTGCCCTAACAACTTGAATTAAATTTCACTTGTCATTTGTAAATCTTCTGTCTATAAATAAGTCATATAGGAAGAAAGAAGTGTGTGAAAAAAATAAAAGTAAGAGTGAAGTAAGTGTGAACAATCAGAGTTGTGTCTTTAGCCTTATAAATTTCTATGATCATCAATAAGAAAGTAAGATATTTCTGTTAAATTTCTATTCTTATTTTATTTCTATTTTATTTTATTTTGTGTCTTTTTTTCTTACCCTTAGGGGGTAAAAGGGGTAAAAAGATAAAGTAGGGAAATGAAAATTATTTGAAAGTTTAGTTTTATTTTACTAGTTAATATCTATAATATACATAGATCATTTATATATAATGTTTCCATCAATAAAAAAAATGATCGGGTTATTTAGAAAGTTTTGGGTATAAAATCAGGTTTTAAAACTAGAGTCTTTATTCTTAATCCTTAACCTGTAACCCATTTTTGCCAAAAAAATTGGCATGTTAGGGAGACTTTGTCTGGTTGAAAGGGGCGTATCACCTTGACATGAAGTGATGTTTTAAAATTTTGAGTTTATTCTTTAAACTTTTGAAATAGCCGATCTTTAAACTTTTGAAATAGCCGATCTTCAAACACTTAACTTTAATGTTATAAATGCTTTCACACTATAAACTGAAAGTTTTAATTTAAATATACATTATAATAATATGTAATAAATGGTTTCACACTGTATTTGAAAGTTTTTATTTTAAAATAATATATTATTGTAATATATATTTAAATTAAAACTTTCAGTTTATAGTGTGAAAACATTTATAACATGAAAGTTAAGTTTTTGAAGATCGACTATTTCAAAAGTTTAACTTTCATGTTATGAAATCTTTCACACTATAAACTGAAAGTTTTAATTTAAATATATATTATAATAATATGTAATAAATGGTTTTACAATGTATTTGAAAGTTTTTATTTTAAAATAATAAGTATAATAAATGCATTCACACTGGTTTTGGTTTTAAAACTTTCATTTTGAACGAAAATTTCAAGGTTCCTACCATTACCTTGACTGTGAATAGAAAACTATGGATGTTGATGGGAAAAGTTGCTCTTGTTTGATATGGTCGTTTTCTATAAAAGGTTTTTGATTTTCTTCTTAAAAATTAATTATAGTTCTTGGGTTTTCTATTTTGATTTTCTTCTTAAAAATTAATTATAGTTCTTGGGTTTTCTAAACTTATACTCTCTACATCCTATGTCTAAATTTTCTCCTATATGTAATTTTCTACGAAGTTGTTGATTTATATCTTGTTTCTTTATTTGGCTTCTTTCTCCTATACTTACACATTCTCTTTCTAACCAATTTTTTACAAATTCTATTCTAGCACCTATATAAGGAGAGTTTTATTATTCGGAGGTTGAAAATTTATTCCATAGTCTAAGTCCTACATGTCCTTGTATTTTTAAGATATATTTATTTAAATATTCAGGGGTTCTAATAACTATTGATGTACTAAAAGTTATTATTTGTAAGAACAAAATCATAAATTATACCTTAAAATAGTGACTATTGTAGCTACTAACTTGTAAAGGAGTTTTTATACTTGAATTCATTTTGTAATAATTTTTTTTTTAAAATATAGTTATAAAAGTAATTGAAATATATCATAAATTACTATATAATTTACCTTTATAGTGTTTTATTGTGTTTGATATTTTTGTTTAAAATACAAGAGAAAGATAAAGAAAAAAAGAAAAGAATGTAGAATTTTTATTTTATTGATGTTGGTTCAAGTATTACATTTCAACATTATTCCAATGTTTTCTCTTAATTATACTTTTATTTTAGTCACGTTTCAAATTTTTTACTTTGATCCGTTAATCTAGAATTAAATTTATGCTAGCTATGAATAAACTATAGGCCTCTAATTTGTTGTCATTCAACATCAGGCTTGTTTAAGAGTGGCAAAATTTGATACGATTCGTCAATAAGACTTGAATTTAACACGCTTTTCATGGATACTTTGTAAAGATTTCTAAATTACAAATTCTTGTGACTAGGTTTGAAAATATTAGGACGCATAAAAATCAAAATTTTTCTTCCTTTTATTTTGAATTAAGTGATATTGTAAATTCTTCATTTAAACTTAGAGAACTTATTCCTAATTCTAAGGTAGTTAGGAAAATATTAAGATCTTTTCCAGAGAAATTTAGACCTAAAGAAACTGCCATAGGGGAAAGTAAGGACATTGATTCCATGAGTTGATGAACTTGTAGGCTCCATTCAAATTAATTTGCTTTTAGATTTCAGATTGATTGTCTTTTTTTTTTTTTCTAAAAAAAAAACTTAAATTTTTTTTTTTAATTGACTAAAAAAGTCAAAATATTTAATTTTTTTTTAATGATAAAAGTAACATATTGATTTTTCGTCTAAGTGGTACAACCTAGATGGATGGCATTGGAGATATGTTTGAAGTGAGTTTGAAATGTTGGGCTATGTCTGTCTAGCCCATGAACCCATATATTTGACTATTTTATATTTGGATATTCCCTAAGCCCAAATATGGATATATAAATAGCATTAGGGCTTTGGTATTATGAGAGAAGGGCATTTGATTGAGAAAAGGAAAGAAGATCATGGTTTATTTTCTAGGCACTATTTTAGGGCTCAAGGGTGAAGTTATAGATTCCTTTCATCAACCTTTTAGGGAATTCCTATGGTGTGTTTTCTTCTTATTTCTTTTTGTTCATGTTTCCTTGGGTGATGGATTCTCACCTCAAGTATTTAGATATTTATATAAGTTCTCAAGGAGAAGAAACCTAAGGACTTAATTATTGTATCCCCATTTATTGAAGTGGAAGAAATTTTCTCCATGGTTTTTTTACCTCCATTTAAAGGGTTTTTCTAGGTTATATTTGGTGTCCTCTTTTTGGTTTAATGTTCTTGATTACCATTCTTGATTCTTGTTAGGTTGTTATTATTCTTGAGAAGGTGGCTATTATTGTTGAGTGATTGTTATTATTGTGGAGGAATCTTTTAATATTAATAGGTTAATACTCTAGATCTCTCCCTTTATCTTCCCAACAAGTGGTATTAGAGCCTGGTTGTGGGAACTTTTATTCTTTAAAGGGATGAAAATAGAAGGGAACTCAACCTCCATGATAAAACTTAACAATTCAAATTGGGTTATATGAAAGTCCATAATGGAAGATTTTCTCACCATCAAAGATTTGTTGGATACTCTTGAGGCTGAAGAATCTAGGCCCGAAGATATTTCTTATTTGGAATGGAATAAGATAAAGAAAAAGATAATTGCCTCTATTAGGCAATGGATCGACACATCCTCACGTCATCATGTGGCAAATGAAATAAATGCCTATAATCTCTGGAAGAAATTGAAATCAGTGTTTGAACAAAAAACTATTGGGAATAAAATTTTCTTGTTAAAGAGTTAGTGAATATGAAGTTGAAGGAAGAAACACTAATGATAGATCACTTGAATGCTTTTCAGAGCATTGTTAATCAATTGGATGCTATGAAAATGGTTATGGATGATGAGATGCAAGCATTTTTATTATTGTGTTCATTACCAGACAATTAGGAAACTTTTGTTGTGACTATTAACAACTCTGTTTCGAATGGTACATTATGTATGGAGCTTGTGAAGGGAAATTTGTTCAATGAAAAAACAAGAAGAAAAGGCTTACGAGACAGAAAATGCACAGACCCTCATCATAGAAAGTAAAGGAGGAAATAGGAATAGATGAGAGAAATGTTATATCAAATTTGAGGGAAGGTCCCAATCCAGAGATAAAATCAAATGTTTCCTTTGTGGAAAAGAAGAGCATATGAAAAGAAATTGTCGAATTTGGAAAAGGGAACATAATAAGCAGAATTAGGGAAAAGAAGATGACAAGAATACCATAGCCTTTGTATCAAACACTAATGAAGTTTTAATGCTCTCAGATGAGTGTTTTCATGTAGATGAGTAAAGAGTTGAGTGGATTATAGACATCGCAACCTCCTACGATGCTATTCCTCACTTGAAGTTGTTTTCTTGTTATAGAGTTGGAGACTTTGGCACAGTCAAGATGGGAAACTTTTGTCACTCCAAGATTGTAGGGATGGGTGATGTTTTCTTTGAAACTAACATAGGGTGCAAGTTGAAATTGAAATATATAAGGCATGTTCTAGATTTACACCTTAATTTAATATCCGGTTTTGCCTTGGACAAGCAAGGTTATGAAAACCACTTTGACAAAGGCAAATGGAAGCTCACTAAGGGCTCATTGGTTGTTGCAAAAGGAGAATCATGTTGCACTTTGTACAAAACCCAAGGAAAAGTTTGTAATAATGAGTTACATGCTACAAAGGGTACTTCCTTGGAGTTGTGGCATAAAAGGTTGGGGCATATGAGAGAGAAAAGATTGCAAGTTTTGGCAAGGAAGTCCTTAATTCCCTTGGCCATAAATGAATCCTTGTCTTATTGTGATCATTGTTTGGTTAGAAAACAACATAGGGTTTCCTTTAGTAGCAGATCTAAGAAGAAGCTAAAGAAATCAGAGTTGGTATACTCTGATGTTTGTGGCCCCATGGATGTGGAAACTCTTGGAGGAAACATTTACTTTGTCACTTTTATTGATGATGCTACCAAGAAGGTATGGATTTATTTTCTTAGATAAAAAAAATCAAGTCATTCAGTATTTTCTATAGTTTCATGTCATGGTTGACAGAAAAACTAGAAGGAAATTGAAGTGTCTCGGATCAATAATGGAGGTGAGTACACCTCAAGGGAGTTTGAAACTTACAGCACTAAGAATGGTATTTGGCATGATAAAATTGTTCATAGCACTCCATAACATAATGGTGTGGTTGAAATGATGAATTGCACCATCATTGAGAGGATTAAGTGTATGCTAAAGACTACAAGGTTGTCTAAGGCATTTTGGGGTGAAGCTACTCAGACTGCCTGGTATTTGATAAATAGATCTCCATTAGGTCCATTAAACTTTGAGGTTCCAGAGAAGGAATGGACAGAAAAATATGTTTCTTATTCCCACTTGAGGGTCTTTGGATGTAAATGTTTTGTGCATGTTCCCAAAGAACAGAGATCCAAACTTGATGATAAGGCAGTTCCACATGTCTTTATTGGGTATGGTGATGAAAAGTTTGGATTCAGATTGTGGGATCTAACCAAGAAGAAATTGGTGAGAAGTAAAGATGTGGTCTTCCAAGATGATCAAACCTTGGGAGATTTTAACAAAGCTAATTAATCTAAAGGTACAAGTGATGACTTCATTGAGTTGATACCTATTCTTCTATCATTAGAGTTAGAATTTATAGGATTAGTTCATCCAAAAATAAAATTGGGCCTTAGTGGGAGCCCAACATCCATGATATTTTCCTTCATAATAACCCAAGTGAAATGCATGTTAGGTATTTATTGAATTTGATCTGATTCATGAAGTGTGCGAGATTATTTGCTATGGTACACTAACCTTTTTCCTTTGAGGCACTTTTCTTGTTGCAGAGGTATGCTCTTATCTCTACCTTGTCTATTTATTTATTCCTCATTATCATGCATGATTTGTTTTAGTCCATGACTCTTGCTCCTTGGTATCCAACAATTAACTGGTCAATTGTCATACTTGCTTTAACTTGATTAGTAGAAACCTGATTTTAGGGCTTAGAGGAGTGCAATGACTTATCACCGTACCTTCTTGATAGGTAACTTGACCCCTGTATCCTAACTCGATTTTCACAAACTTGTTTTTCCCTTATAAGAGTCACAATTAGGTTTTCTTTCTTATTTTGTTTTCATTTATTAAAAATAATAAAAAATAACTGGTGACTCCAAGCTTTTTCCTAAAAATCAAAATTTTCACAAATAAAAAGCAAGTCATGGTATCGAGTGGAAATGCATGTGAAAAATGTGAGTCCACAAGATCTTATACTGGGGCATATTTCCTGACTTTGAGCTTATATTCATATCATATTCAATTGGGGCTTCATTAGGGACATGCTTCTATTCTTGAGACTATCAAACCTCTTGTCATTTTGGTCATCCTTTTGAGATTTTATTTGGAGTATTTCCTTTCAGACATGGACAAATTTAAATTTTGAGTTCTTAGTGCATTATCATTAAGTTGGAGACATCATGATATAGTTTCTTTAGGAGCATTTTTATCCAATCAAATAAGTGAGGATGTTTATGCTTTCAGTGTAGTTGATGAGTTTAGTTTCTTCTCATAAACAAATTTTCTTGAGCGATATGTTGATATCTCGTTAGGGAGTTTAGGTTGATGTCATCTTGTGGCATTCCTTTTATTTCAATTTCATTTGTTGCATTCTTATCTTTGAGTATCCTTTTGGGCATACCCTTTTCTTTTCAATGAGTTGATCGTTTATATTTTTAGTCACCCTTTAGTAGTTCAACTTGCAGTCACAAATCATGATTTCCTTTAGGCATTTATAACCCACAACTCGAAGCTATTCATTTTATTTCAATTCAGAGTTTATTATATTCCAATTTTCATTTACATCATTCCTTCATTCTAGTTTCGTTTGTAGCATTCCTTTCTGATTACTACTCAAAACATGCTATTTTGTAGCTTGTAATTAGCTCTTTTAAACACCATTGAGTAGTAATTATTACCTTTTAACCCAATTAGCATGTTAGGAGCCCTTGCAATCGTTTCTAACAATTGTGTTAAGTTTTGGTGCTTTTTGATAGCTTTATGCTCACCAAAGCAATTTAAGAATGAGGGAGAGCTATTTATAGTTCAGGGCAAAGCTTTTGAAAGCTTAAATTTATGAAGAAATCAAGCTATGGAGCCTCATAATCCTTTGCCTTAGTGGTTCAAAGTATACAAGGAAGAAACAATGGAGAAGAGGAAAACAGGGGATGAAAACAGGGGACACAGCTGCAGTCTTTCATTGCACTTTTGGAGCACTTCCCGAAGTCCATTTTTTACATTCTATATACCATTTCAAAGCTCAGAAAGTCAAGAATCCAACGGTTCAAACCATGTATGATTTGGAGCTGAAATGAGAAAGATATGGCCTTCGGAAGACAACTGCATCAGGCTGAGCGAAAATTTCGCACGATGGAAATCAAGGTGCGAAATCCTCAGTCCACTGTGCGAAAATTTCGCACACCTCAAACCAAAGTGCGAAATTGGAACTCAGCGTGCGAAAATTGGATATTTTTGCCGACTCTTTTTCTTCTGATATTTTTGTGTCTAAATTTCCATTTTCTCCTTGTATTCAACCACTCATGTAATTCCTTAACTAGGAAGTATCCAAGGAAGGGTAAAATTACCTTCCTATATAAATTCTCTTGTAATCACTGAAAATGGATCTTTTCGGGGAGCTTTCTCCAGGAGACCAACTTATGTAACTTTGTTATATAGAGATCTCTTTTGTTTATCTTCTCTCTTCTATTTTCTATTTTCTTGCAAACCAAACACCCTCTGAGGATGTTTTCCCAGAGGATGAGAGGCTAAACCAAAAGTTTCTTGGAGTAAAGGAAGCTAGGTGAAAGTCCAGATTAAAAGGTGGAAAATTTCCGTGCATTAAATTCAGGTAGTTGGAGTCCATAAATGGTTTCTAAATTCAAAGTTTTGCTTTAAATCCCTTAGGATCACTTTGACTGGCCAATACATGGTAAGCTTAAGGTCTCTGTGGATGCTTATTGCTAGATCCATATCAGTCCATTAGTTATCATGTACGAGCCATTGGAAAGTGATTCAAGGTGATAGCCCATAGTGTCTTAAGCCATTAATGGACCTTGACTACCATCTCTAGTGACTTTTTATGGATTAAAACTTCATTGTCAAACCTATACCGGTTCGGGAAATAACTATAGGTTAAATCCCCAATGCGAGGAGAAAAATCCGGAATTTTCCACTTTGCATCTGGTACTTGAACCTAGCAACCTTTAGCTCCGGGAGACTTTCTTTTTTCCACTTTTTACTTAGTTCTATGTGAGTTTAGTTTAAATCACCACTTTCAAAACAATTTTAGTTTCTTTTAAATTTCAAGTTTGTGCTAAAGGAAATCATCAGAATCAATTTCTAATTTAGAGTCTGTCACTGATAGAGTGAAAACCCATCCCTGAGTTCGACCCTAGAACTGCTATACTATAGTAGCTTTGCTACGCCAGTATAAGGTCATAGGTTTTATAAATATTTTTTATTAAAAGACCTGACTGGGAATACAAGCGAATCAAATGGCGCCGTTGCCGGGGATGGTGCCACAATACAGTGATACAACCTTTTAGAGGCTACTTGTGATTTCCATCACAAGTTTGGTGAATTCCTTTTTCACTAATTTCATTTTCTTTCATTTTCTTTTTGTTAATTTTAATTTCATTTTCTTTCTAACCTTAATAATTTTTTTTTTCTCTAGATTCCTTTTGTTTTTGTTGTTTTTGTCTTATTTTAGGTAAGTAGTAACTTGTGCATGCCCTATTGGATTAGGGACCAAGAGGGAAGATTAGTAAGGATTGAGAATCCTCAAGACACAGAGTTGGATATCTGTGTAAATATCATGGACCCTCCACCAGAGGATCAGAATTCTCAACAAGGTCAAGGGGGTAATCCCAATGCATACCTATCCATGAGGGATAGAATGCATCCCCCAAGGATGAGTGCACCCTCATGCATCCTGCCCCCTCTTGAGCAGTTAGTTATAAGACCCCATATTGTGCCCCTCCTACCAAATTTCCATGGAATGGAGAGTGAGAATCCATATGCTCACATCAAGGAGTTTGAGGAGGTTTGCAATACCTTTAGAGAGGGAGGAGCTTCAATAGACTTGATGAGACTCAAGCTATTCCCTTTTACTTTGAAGGATAAGGCAAAAATATGGCTTAATTCTTTAAGGCCAAGGAGCATAAGGAATTGGGTTGATCTTCAAGCTGAATTTTTGAAGAAATATTTCCCCACCCATAGGACTAATGGGTTGAAGAGACAAATCTCAAACTTTTCTGCAAAAGAAAATGAGAAGTTCCATGAGTGTTGGGAAAGGTATATGGAATCCATCAATGCTTGTCCTCATCATGGTTTTGATACATGGCTCTTAGTGAGCTATTTTTATGATGGAATGTCTTCTTCCATGAAGCAAATTCTTGAGACCATGTGTGGGGGAGATTTTATGAGTAAGAATCCTGATGAAGCCATGGACTTTTTAAGTTATGTGGCTGAGGTGTCAAGAGGATGGGATGAGCCCAACTCAAGAGAGAAAGGAAAGTTTCCCTCTCAACAAACCCAAAATCCAAAGGCTGGAATGTACATGTTGAGTGAAGACGTGGACATGAAAGCTAAAGTGGCAACATTAGCTAGGAGGTTGGAAGAACTTGAGTTGAAAAAGATGCATGAAGTCCAAGCTATTTCCGAGACTCAAGCCCAAGCCATGCCATGCACCATTTGCCAATCATGTGATCATGTGGTAGATGAGTGTCCAACCATGCCAGCTGTGAGAGAGATGTTAGGTGATCAAGTGAATGTTGTGGGGCAATTTAGGCCCAACAACAGTGCATCCTATGGTAACACCTACAATTCAAGCTGGAGAAACCACCCAAATTTCTCTTGGAAACCAAGACCACCTCCATACCAACCACAAGGCCAAATCCAAGCACCTCAACAACCATCTTCAGTGGAGCAAGCCATTGCAAACCTAAGTAAAGTCATGAATGACTTTGTGGGTGAACAAAGGGCAATCAACTCCCAATTGCACCAAAAGATTGAGAATGTTGAGAGTTCTCTAAATAAGAGAATGGATGGGATGCAAAATGATCTATATCATAAGATAGATAATATTCAGTACTCCATCTCTAGACTTACCAACCTCAACACAGTGAATGAGAAAGGAAAATTCCCCTCTCAACCAAGCCAAAATCCTAAGGGTGTTCATGAAGTTGAAACCCAAGAGGGGGATTCTTCAAAGTTGAGGGAGGTCAAAGCTGTGATAACCTTGAGGAGTGGAAAAGAGGTTGATCAGCCCTTGCCTAACTTGGGGCCTGATGAAGAACTCAGATCAAAGGGACCCTTGATTAAAGAGGGCAAAAACCAAGAAGAGCAGAGTGGGAAGAAAAGTGCATCCAAATCAAGCATTGAAGAAGAACCAAGGATAGTGATTAAGGAGGATATGATGAAGAAACATATGTCTCCCCCTTTTCCTCAAGCTTTACATGGAAAGAAAGAAATCAAGAATTCATCAGAAATTCTTGAAGTGCTGAGGCAAGTGAAGGTGAATATGCCTTTACTTGATATGATCAAGCAAGTCCCCACATATGCAAAGTTTCTAAAGGACTTGTGCACAGTCAAGAGAGGTTTACAGGTGACAAAGAATGCATTCCTCACTGAGCAAGTGAGTGCTATCATTCAGAGTAAGTCCCCAGTTAAGTATAAAGATCCGGGATGTCCCACCATATCAGTCAACATTGGAGGGACACATGTGGAAAAAGCTTTACTAGACTTGGGAGCAAGTGTGAATTTGCTCTCATACTCTGTGTATAAGCAACTGGGACTAGGAGGATTAAAGCCCACAACCATGACCCTCTCTTTAGCTGATAGGTCTGTCAAAATCCCAAGGGGAGTGATAGAGGATGTTCTAGTTCAAGTGGACAAATTCTACTATCCTGTGGATTTTGTGGTGCTTGATACTGATTCCTCTGTCAAGGAAGAAAATTATGTACCAATCATCCTAGGGAGACCTTTCCTTGCTACCTCCAATGCTATTGTTAATTGTAGGACTGGGGTGATGCAGCTCACATTTGGAAATATGACATTGGAATTAAACATATTCCACTTATGTAAGAGGCATCTTTACCCTGAAGAGGAGGAAGGATTTGAGGAGGTGTGCTTGATCAACACTTTGGTTGAAGAGCACTGTGACAAGAGTTTAGAGGAGAGCTTGAATGAAAACCTGGAAGTCCTTGAAGATGGGTTCCCTGAACCCTCTGATGTGCTAGCCATTATGTCTCCTTGGAGGAGACGGGAAGAGATCTTACCACTGTTCAACCAGGAAGACTCACAAGGAGTTGCTGTGGAGAACCCTCCAAAGCTTATTTTAAAACCACTTCCTCTGGAGTTGAAATATGCATACTTGGAGGATGATGAGAAATGTCCAGTGGTAGTTTCCTCAACCCTCACTAGTGATCAAGAGGATAGTCTTTTAGGAGTCCTCAGAAAATGTAAGAAAGCCATTGGATGGCAAATTTCTGATCTGAAAGGGATTAGCCCTTTGGTGTGCACCCATCATATTTATATGGAGGATGATGCAAAACCAGTGAGGCAACCCCAAAGGAGACTGAATCCTCACATGCAAGAGGTGGTGAGGAGTGATGTTTTGAAGCTACTTCAAGCTGGGATCATATATCCCATTTCAGACAGCTTGTGGGTGAGTCCCACCCAAGTAGTCCCAAAGAAATCTGGAATCACTGTGATCCAGAATGAGAGAGGGGAGGAAGTCTCTACACGTCCTACCTCAGGATGGAGGGTGTGTATAGACTATAGAAGGTTGAATTCAATGACTAGGAAGGACCATTTTCCATTGCCTTTCATGGACCAAGTCCTTGAGAGAGTCTTAGGACATCCTTTCTATTGTTTTCTAGATGGTTATTCAGGGTACTTCCAAATAGAAATTGATTTGGAAGATCAAGAAAAGACAACCTTCACTTGTCCCTTTGGTACTTTTGCTTATAGGAGAATGCCCTTTGGTCTATGTAATGCTCCTGCAACTTTCCAAAGATGCATGCTAAGCATCTTCAGTGACATGGTCGAACGCATCATGGAAGTTTTCATGGATGACATCACTGTATATGGAAGTTCTTATGAGGAGTGTTTGATGCATTTAGAAGCTGTTCTCCATAGATGTATTGAGAAAGACCTAGTGCTAAATTGGGAGAAGTGCCATTTTATGGTACA